>NC_049250.1:7545919-8177919 GCF_011100685.1 Canis lupus familiaris
CCTTATCAAAGAACCTTGACGAAGCCCTAGGAAAGCCAACTCCCCCGGCCCCCCATCTTTCTCCTTGCACAGAACACTGATTTTGTTCAAAATCTCATCTTTTTTCCAAAGCAGAGATCATTTTATGTGCACACTAGTCCATTATCTCTCCATGATTGACATCCTCTTTCCCTACTAACAGCTATTAAAAACCAGTCTTATGCTCAGTGTGATGCAGACTTTAGGTCCATCCTGCCTTCGTTATGTGTCACTCCTAAGAGGAAAAGCACATGTGTATCAGACCTACTGTGTATCTGAGCTGGCTTAGATTTTTGGCACTTTATAATGGAAACAATAGTCTGCGAGTCCGGCCAGTATTGACTCCGTGAAAACTGCAATGGTTCTACTGGTTCACTACTTTCACAATAGTCTACCAGGACAAGTATGGCCTGTTTTTATCCAATGGTGAAAATGATTTAACGCATTATTTTTTTTCTTTTTTAATTAGTATCTCAGAAGCAGATATAAATTTCCATGTGCCAATAGAATAATAAGTGCCTAGGGTTGTGGTGTCACTCTGTTTTATTATCACTCTTCTCTGTTAATCATTTACTTAGATATGTTGATTATACAACTACCTGTTTCAAGTCCTTTTTCGTACATTAGTACCCTAAAGTGTACAGTTCCTTGTATTGTACAAATTGAAACATCCTGAGACATCTATAACCCAAGAGTTTTTGTTGAGAACTCAGACTTACACTTCTCTTAATGCAATCAAAATCGCCCCATCTGTGTTTTAGAAGCTCAAAATAATTTATTCTGGCCAATTTTAGAAGATTTGGAGAGAGCTTTGAATCTGGAGTTGGTCATTTCCATTTAAAAGTCTCTGTCTTGGGAAATTACTGCTTGCTAGCATACCAAATCCTAATTGAAAAACCTTTACACCTGGTGGTGGCATGCATTTAATTTACTTGTGTCCTATTAGGAACATGCCTGGGTCAGGGAAGGAATGCACATTGGAATCTTGATGATTTGTGTTTTATAGAGTCTGTCCCTGTGGGCTACCTCAGCCCCAAGACACTAATAAATAGTCCCAGATCCAGGTTGTATCTCTTTATTATAGCTAAGAACTGCATCCAAGCAATACCTCAATTTAAAACATCTCCAAATTCAGTTCAGTTCAATTCAGTGCAATTTATGAAGTAATTATCAAGTGCACTAGGCATCTCCTGAGTCTCTGGGAGTATAGCAAAGAATAGAATTCAGTCCCTACTTTCATGGATTCCACAAAAAGAGAAAGGTTAATAAATAGCTTGAAAATTAAAATTAAGGTATACATGAGGTGGTAAGTAAGGGAACAAGAAGAGGAGCTTCTGGCTACCAGTGGAGGGGGGCAGGATAATTTCCCAAAGAGGGTGGTTCAGATATCACAGAGTGTCAGGGAAACATGATGCAGGTCCAGGCTCAGATACGGGTCAAAAAACCCAGAAAGTTCCAGAGAGATGGAAGATTAGGCTCTCCCTGAGTCCTCCAGGCACTAACTAGGCACCTTCCTAGCCCAGTAAATATCTGTGGTACTGAACAAGTGAGCATGAAGTAATTTTAAAAGAAGCGCATGACAACTACTGGCCACAGAATGATCGTTACTGATTTACATGGGTCTCTAAAGGGCTTCCACGTTCAGGCTATCGACTGGTTTGAACTGGGGATTCCTGTATTGACCTGATTTTGAAGTGATTCTGCATAAAAGCAACCCCCCTCCCTTTTTTTCAATGAAAAGAGTCAATAGAAAATAGTTTTAAAGCCACCTTAAATATATAAGCTTTGGGGGATGGAGATGAAATGGCCCAATGTCTGTTCCTACCACTTAACTCCCTTTAGTGATACATACGTATCAAACAATATACAGACTGAGAAATGTTACCTTTTCCTTTGTCACCATTTTTTCACCATCTAGGACAGCTTCAGAAGCTGCCTTTCCCTCCTCCCCCTTCCCGAGGACACTGCTGATGGAGGACAGGACTAGGAGGCATTGAGGACGCTCCATGTCACCTTACACAGGCTCTTCCTAACCACTTACTCTGTTGCTTTCAAAAGCTGATTTGTAGGAGCTCTAAGAGTGGGAAAACATATTTTCTTTCTACCCTTCTGAATTTTTTACCGGAGCTCCTGTAACCAGAGATTAACAAGGGTAAAGCCTGCAAATTTATTTAATAAAAGTTTTACCTGGTACACAAATTTTCCCAAGGAAATGAAGACCCAAAGAAGCAATAAACTGCACGTTTGGATAATAGGTTTAATGAAGATGGGAAAGTTGTGGGGAAATGGGATAGGGAGCAAGGAGGTATGAGTTAGGGGTCTGTGGTAAACTGAGGGAAACTGTGCACAGTCTATTTGTTCCAGTCCCTCTGGAGTCCCCCCATCCTCAGAGATAGGAGGCTCCATTCCTCCAGGTAGAGGGAGGACACCTTTCACCTCAGGGTCTTATCACCAACTTCAGGGGAAGGTCAGAAAATCCCTTCTGTATCTGCTGTTTCTCAAAGTCTTCCAGCTTGAAATAAACAATATGTTCAGGTGTCATATTTTGGGGTAGCGTGTTCTAAACCTGTCAGAGCCCAAACTTAATGGTGAACTCATACTTCCAGGAATAATTCTTAAATTGAGTTAAATTTCTTTACTTCCCTTTTCTTCTTTTCCATCTTTTTTTTTTCTTTTTACTGATTTTGTGAGTCTGTCTCTATAATCCGGCAGCGACATAGGTTATTTCAAGTAAATGTGTCTTCCTAAACAGAATTTTAAGGTTCAAACATGCAGTAACTGAGAGAGCACCCAGATTCTGACCAATCAGCTAAAAGGCAACTCCCTTCTCAGGAGCAAGTGTTGTGAGGAACTGGGCCATCATCACATATGGTACATATAAAGCTAGTTTGTCTGAGCCGTTGGGGGGCTTACTTCTTTCTAAAATGAGATTATGCTAGAAAAGATGTTTCAGTTGGTCTCAATACCCGTGTACAGAGGAGCTGGAGGCTGGTATCACTCACAAGTTTTTGAAGACTCATACAGTACCAGACGTTTTGTCATCTAAGACACTTAGATTAGAAGGATCCTCGAAGGGTCTGACAGTCCATCCTTTTGGGAAAGGAGGCCTCTCTCACATCCACAGATGTATTACAATGTTCACAATGTTCCTCAACAATCTTTACAGGTTACAAAGCACCTTCAAAGCTACTTCCCCTTCTGCTAGCCACAGTCCTGGGAGTTAAGAGTTAAAAGTATTTATAGAGCCACCCACGTGCCACAGGCAAAATGGCACAGCCCCTTGTGTCTGATGGGTACAGGACAAGGATGGGGGCTTTGGAGTGCAGGCAGGTCCCCTGGCCATGACAGATGTGGTGGAAGTCAGTGCTCAGGTAATGGGGAGTGACCAGGTGGGCTTCCCAGCCAACCTGTGAGCTGGGGCCTCTGATGCAGAAATCCTTCAGGCAGGCTGGAAGAGGGGACACAGAGGCCCAGGCAAAAGAGAGGAAGGGTATGGGTGGCTGAGGCAGGGAATGAGGGAGAACGGGAGGGGGTTGAAAGGGCCGGTTCTGGAAGGGTTTACTTCCTCATTTACCCTGTGAGGCAACAGGAAGCCCTGGAGGATTTTCAGCGGGGAACACACTTGATCAGATGTGCACTGGAGCCAGTTCACTTTATCCACAAAGTGAAAAAGCCGCTGGACGGGAGAGCTGGAGACCAGGCCAGATGGGAGGCGTTGCCTGATGGGGTCCTAAGCTCAGGGAGGGGCAGGTGGGGATGTAGAGGAGTGTCCCCAGAACCTGCTGAGGCTCCCCGAGAAAAAGCAGCCAGCCACTCCCTTCTCCAGGGCAATCTTCCTCATCTTATTAGATGCTCTCAGAGCCTTTTTTCTCTGAGAAGCACTCGTCTTCCTTTCCCAAAAGCACGGAGTGTCTCCCAAAGGAGTATGCCCATTGACACCCCCGCCCCCAGGAGGACCAGGAGGAGAGGAGAGAGGCCAGGACACAGGTCCCAGTGCAGGAAGAGTGACTGGGGTGGGTGGGGATGGCAGGGAAGACTGAACCCCAGGCTCCCTGGCTTCCTGCCATTTGTGAACCTCCGGGGATCCTCACAGGGTGAGCTTCCTCTGAGCCAGTCCAACCGTAAGAACAGATAATGCTACAAATCTGTGTCCTCGGGGTATTGAGTCATTTTTTGTAAATCATCTAGAAAAGCATTTCGGGGCTTGAAAGCACAATTTATTGTTGCATTATTAAATGGTCCCAGCAGCAAGCCGCGTCCTTTTTATTGACAAAGTAAAAATGAGGCAACCCAAAGGGCAAGACACTGGAAAATAGGGCTAAAGCTAAGGCATCCCGGGCCGCCCCACCCTGCTTCCGTAATAGCCTCCTCCTACTGTCCTCCAACCTGCATGCCAGAGAAACGATCAGACATTGGGGACCCTTAGAGAAAGCTACATCCTGTTTAAAAAAAAACTGCAGCTGAGGTGGCTCAGCAGTTTAGCGCCCACCTTCAGCCCAGGGCCTGATCCTGGAGACCTGGGATCAAGTCCCATGTCAGGCTCCCTGCATGGAGCCTGCTTCTCCCTCTGCCTGTGTCTCTGCCTCTCTCTCTCTCTCTCTCTCTCTGTGTGTGTGTGTGTCTCTCATGAATAAAATAAATAAAATCTTAAAAAATAAAAATTAATAAAAGCAAGGTATTTTTTAAAGTACATCCATTTCTGCCAAAATTGAGGTATAAAGCCAGGAAAAATAAGTGATCAAAAGCAGATAAATGAAGCATTTGTTGTGCTTCTCAAGGACCCTGGCTTGGGGCAACCATCTCCTCTTCCACCCTGTCTTTCTCCAACTGGCAGCCCTTCACTACCCTCTGCCCTGTCTCCGTGGCGCCCCCCAACCCTTAGGAGGGACCTACCTGGTGCCCAGAGGCCCTCAGGTTCCAGGAGGCCTGTGCTCTAGGTCAAGCCATACCCTTCTCTGGGAACCCTCTTTTCATGTACACAACTCAGACAAACCCTGTAGACCATCACTGCCCTGGTAACCGGGGCTTTCCCAAGACCTGGTCAGCAAAAGCTGTCCCTGCCTCATACTTTTCTGCAAACCCTCAAATAATTTCTTCTGCATCTCCTCCTTCCTTCCAACTGAGTGGCCTCTGCTTTATTACCCTTCAACCTAAATAAAATGAAGTACATATTTCACCTAGGTAAATATGCCAATTATTTTTTTCTTCCTATTTCTTTATTTATTTTTATTTTTTTTAAAGATTTTATTTATTTATCCATGAGAGACAGAGAGAGGCAGAGACATAGGCAGAGGGAGAAGCAGGCTTCCTGCAGGGAGCCCGATTTGGGACTCGATCTCAAGATCCCAGGATCACGCCCTGAGCGGAAGGCAGATGCTCAACCACTGAGCCACTCAGGTGTCCCGTTTTCTTCCTATTTTAAAGTGATTTTTAGAAACAGTATCTTGTCAAAAAATTATTTAATATCTGTAAAGGGAAAAAAAAATGTTTCCTTACCCTGTAGATTGAACCTCTTACCCTGTTCTGTCTCTGCCCTGTTATTCTGTTAAAGCCAACCTCCTCCAGTAAAACTTCCTCTGAATCCAGGTGGAGAAGGGCTCCTAGGCATGGAGAGGGGGGAGGTGGGCAGAAGGGAGCAAGATTAGGAGAAAAGCCAGGATCTGGAGTGGCTAATTTTATTTATATAGCAAGTTTCCTGCTCACAAAATGCTTTGATGGACACTATTTCATTGATCCTTGCTCAAACCTATGAAGACTAAGTAAAATCAAGTGACTTGCTGGAGCCATACAGCTAGCAGGTATAGATCCCCCCATCCTCACTGTTGTCTCCCTCGGATGTCTGGCAAAGCCTCCCGCCTCTGCCAGGAGCTCTCCACCCACTTGCGTTCACCTTGCACCTCAGGGATGGTACACAGCTTAGTGTGCAGGTGCCTTTGCCTCCAGGATGAGGTTCAGGTGCAAGTCCTTACGTCTGGTACACATGTCCACGGTCCCCCTGCCGGCTCGCCTCAAACACCCTCCCCACACCTGTAAGCTTCGGCATGTGCCTGTCTCTTCCTGGGCTGCCTTCTTTTCCAGGACAGGGCCTCTGGGCAAATACTGTTTCTTCTCTCTTCTCCACGCTCTGTTCGCCAGGTTGTACACATGTGCTTGTAAATCTCTGCCTCCCATGCAGATTTGCAGTTCCTTCAAGGACTGCATTGGTGTTCTCAATACCTGGTACTTCTTGTCACCATTTTCCGTCTTCTGGGCCCCTTCCAAATCCTCTGATTATATCACCCCTAGGCCTCAGTTTCCCCATCTGTAAGATGGGCAAAATCACCATCAAAGAAGTGATGCTGTAAGAAATAAAATAATAAATGTGACAAGCCTGCTTGATGATTGATACCTGCTGGGATTTTTTAAATTATTATTTTAGTCTTGCCATTGTCCAGCCATGTCCCTCTTTGATGGGTAAGAGAAGGACACAGCCTCTGTCTCTACCCGTTTCCGTCTCTATTTCTCTTCATTTTGCCCCATTTCACCCTCTACCCACCAAAGGAGAAAAATTTTAAGAAAGAAACAGCATGGTGGCCAAAAACTTTTTAAAGAAATAGAAAATAAAGAAAACTTCAATCCTATTAAACATCTCAGTTCCCTTATTTTATGTCTTTTGAGTAGTAATTTCTACCATCATTTTACTTTCAGTATAAATTTAACCACGCATTTTGTAATATTGTGCAGAGAATTTTGACTTTCTTGCCTCCTCTTATTTACAGAATTTTTTTTTCTCATGCTTTTAGAGAAAGCATGAGATATTTTCAAATTCCCCCACACAATATGTTTGTCTTCCTGGGAAATTTTAATAAAAATCTAAAAATAATAAAATTTAAGATTATAAAATAGATGGAGCTATGTGAAATCATCTCTGATTCTTTTCACCTCAGAAGGAAATAACTTCCCACATTTGTTAAGACACTTCGCTTCCTCCAACAACTTTCTTCAACTAGTTTCATATTAAAACACTTTTTTTAAATTTCAATTCAATGTTTCCCTTATCAACACCTTAGCAGCCTTAAAATTTGCCTTGCAAACAAGTTGAAATCCTCAGAATGGATTATGAGAAGTATGCATATCCCTACCAAAACTAAACATATTAAGCATTTAAATATTTTTAATCAGAACTATTACAAGGTTTAAATTAGAGATAAATGGTTTCAATGCAATATTTAAAACATCCGAGACCTGGTGAGCTTGTATTACTTTCCTTTCCTTCACCACACTCACTGAAGATCAGAGAGAGCACAGAGAGCTTTACATTTTTTTTTCAATTATTACCTTCTTTTAACTGGGTGAATTCAATATGAGTCCAGCCAAGAGGATTTGCTGCTTTTGTATCTGTAACTAAGAGACAAGTTCTAAGCATGCTGAAGAAATGGAAAACCACTCTGGTTCTGGATCTTCATTTTGGGAGCTCCCACTCTTAGGTCATATAATTAACTGAAATTGGGCAACAGTTTTTCCTCAAGTGAAAATCCAGAAAAACCAGGAGAGTTGTTTCAGATCAGAAAATGTGAAGGAGAGAAAAGCATGGTTTTCCTCCTAGGTATTCATGCTTCTGATCTGTTTTGTGAAAAGAATCCAAAGGGGGATCCTTAGCCTGGGAACAAATATGGTTGCTGAGACCCTGAAGGAGCAGGTGTGGTGGGAACCTTTAGGAGTCAGCTGCGTGAAAAGGTGGCACTATTCCAGAGTCATGTACGTTTCTCTGCCGTTTTCCTGGGAGCTTAGACCACAAGAGATTTGAGAGCTCACTATGCTTGCCCATGCCTCACATCCCAGTTGTAGATAGGTCTACTGTCATGGTGAACAGAGTTTGGAATCTGTGAATTGTGATGCCTGCCCTCCTCGATAATTACATGAGCTTGGAAGTTGTTTAACTCTTTATATCTCTGTTTCCCTGAGTGCCAAAGAGTGCTTGCTTCAAAGCATTATCATGAACTTCAGATTGAACAAAGGACGCAGGTACCCAGCACATCACAAGTGCATAAAGCAAGGACCCAACAAATGCTTGCTCCTCTTTTACTTGTCTAGGATATGAGCCTCAAATGTGCTAAGGAAACCATAAAATTTTTTTGAAAATCAATATTCAGGAAACCAATATTATGTCATCATCTAAAAGTCAATGTCTCATTTGTTTAAGGACTGTACATTCAGAAGAAAAGTTATTGTGTTTGTGATGATAAGATAGTATATGGTGTGAACAGTGAAATGATCATCTCACCCGCATAGCTGAGAAGGGTGCTGTTGTAAATCATCCATTCCCAAACTATTGGTGAGGAAATACCTAAAATTCCAACAGAAAATGCTGAAATTGACAGAATGAAAAAAATGGGGTGAAATGGAAGTCAAGATGTGTGAAATCAAGATATTGGGCAAATAGACAATATGAGAGCAGCTACTAAATAACAAATGCACTAATTTCAGAACCTGACACAAAGAAAGTGTCAGATGTCAGGAACATAATGGTCAGCCACAGGATACAGATCCAGCCCTTTTGGGTAGATGTGTCTATCATCAACCATACAAATGTATGGTGACAGCAGGTGTGCCAAGGTGCAGAGTGAAGAACAAATGCAAGGTGCTGTAGGGTCTTACAACAAATGACAGGATGTAGATTGGAGGCTAGGAAAGACTTTCCTAAGATATGATGCTCAAAATGGGAACTGAGAGATGAGGAGGGATTCTTTGGAGAGAAGTGGCTTTTCAAGTGGGACCCCAGAGTTTCCTCCTCCTAGGAAGAAAATGCAGTCTTATTCAACATGTGAGGATTGGAGACAAGGCAATGTGTGTCTGAAGCTCAGAGAGGCAGGGACAAGATGAGCCAGAGGAGATCGGGTGGCCATGAGGGATACACGGCCAAGTTTTCCAAAATGTGCTGGTAAAACATCAGTGATCAGCAAGTTAGCTTCTAGCCCAGCCCTTCTGTCTCCGTCAGTACAGGGAAATGAGCATTCAGGAAAAGAGCCGATGCAGGAATATTCAGATTCAGGAAGGAGTAGATCCAAGGCGACATCCAGAGGCGCCCTCTGCTGGCCAAAAATCATCTTCCCTTGTGATGGATACAGATTCTGCCGGAAGGGTATATATCCATTGTATTATTCCCTCTGTTTTTGTATATGTTTGAATTTTTACCTAATAATGAATGTTTTAAGTTAAAAGTAAAAGAGCCCTATCTTACCAGCCCCAGTTTGATTATAAATATGGGTCAGGAGCCAGGTGTTTCCCTGGGACTGTAACCCTTGGCTGGCCTTTTCAAGAGAAGGGCTGTGATTACCCTCCCTAAGGAGGAGGGAAGAGACAGGCTCATTCTGTTTGTTGAAGAATCAAAGAATTAGAGTACTTGGTTCAATTCCGTGAACCTCCTACATCTGGGGAATTAGGCTATAAATCCTATGAAGCATTCTCTGAGGATTTCCAAGAATTGTTTACACCCAGACCACAAACAACACGACAGGAATACAGACTTTATTTCTCCGTGTTTTGGCATTTACAGCTCAGATAGAAATTGTGAAGAAGGGGATCCCTGGGTGGCGCAGCGGTTTGGCGCATGCCTTTGGCCCAGGGCGCGATCCTGGGGACCCGGGATCGAATCCCACGTCGGGCTCCCGGTGCATGGAGCCTGCTTCTCCCTCTGCCTGTGTCTCTGCCTCTCTCTCTCTCTCTGTGGCTATCATAAGTAAATAAAAATTAAAAAAAAAAAAAGGAAATTGTGAAGAAGCAGAGTAGGAGAGCAATGAAGAATTGTGCACATTTTTTGAAATTTTCATTTTCTCTGTGGTTCCAGCTTTATATTTGGAATACTCTTTCTTCCTCTCTATTTCTTCCTCTCTCTTGCTCTCTCTTCCATTCTACCTTTCCTTCTGCCTTGCTTTTTCTCTAAGTGCCAATTCTTAACATACACCAGGTACCATACAAGGTAGTAGAGGACAGGAAGGTAAACAAGGAGGCACTCATCCTTACCTAAAGGTCAACACAATAATTAAATTTAAATTAAATTAAATAATTAACATTAAAATGAAGTAAATTAAAGCACAAGATCAAACATAATTTTAGACCAGGATATGTACTCTGAAGGAAGGGGATAGCACACTTGATATGAAAACACGTTTGTAGAGTGAATGAATTTGCACTTGGCGGTGAGAAGTAGCCCCCTCCTAGTCTTCAGGTCCCCAAATCAAAACAGTTTCTTGCATTGTAATATTTCCAAGGGTCTTTTAGCCTATACCAGACCCATTCTTTCCATTCTTCCAAAAAGGAAATGTTTAAAGTGAGATGGTAGAGCTTTTGTTCACAACACCCTCCTCTAGCCCCCATCAACCATTCTCTGAACTATTATTTTATCCTAAATAAAATATATAAATTTTCTACATCTTTCCTTAGGATTGCATTTAGATCCAACTTGAGGAATATTATAGGAAAGCAAGTTACTTGTAATAAAAAAACAGAGGTTAGCAGTAATGAATTCTTTCAATGGAGTTCCTTGAAAGCAAATCTGGATTTGGAGCAAAGCCATGGGATTCAGAGCAAAGGCAGGAGAAGAGCAAGTAGAGCAGGCCATTGACATTGAAAAAGACTAATTTCCTTTCTTATTTTGAATTTATTTGAGTTTTAGGAACAGTGAGAAGGTTACATTTGGGCAACACCAAACATTAGTTCATTAATACAACTACTGTTTAAAAAATAATTCAACTTCATGTCATGTTTCCCCCAGGAAATGGGGGGAAAGAGTGAAGAAGAGCAGAGCAGAAGCAAAGCAGGACAGAAGGAAAGACTGTCATAGAGAGGAGAAGAAAGAGAAGGAAGAAAAGGACACACACAAAAAAAACAAAACATGTAAACACTAGTTGGGGAAAGGACACCCAAAGGAAGCAAGGAGAAAAAAGGGAAGAAAGTCAAAACTTTGTTATTCACTTGAACAACACAATATTGATTTCTATCAGTTCTCTTTGAAATGCTAATTAGATAACTAGCTAGTATCAGATTCAAAACCCTCATTCTGAATAAAAAATCTTTATTCAAAATGGAAAAGTACCTTAGTCTTCCTCTGAGGAACTAGTCTCTGAATTACTAAGCAACCTCTGCAACAATTCAAATGCACAGATCTCAGAATCCAGAAGTAATCCCGACCTCATCTAGAGGTTTTTAAAGAAAAATTCTTGGATTATATTTCCAAAGGTGCTACTTCTTTTACCAAATCTTATCCAAATATATAGAGATATTCAGTTCAAAATTATAGGATAAACTGCCACACTGACTTTATGATCATTGAATTGTCTTATTCCAAGTCAGATCAATTCTTTGGGCTGCAGTGAGAAAACAAAATTACCTGGGGTCAGCTGGACTCAATTCGGGGTTTACTGGAAGGAAGAACTTCTCCTCTACCCTCTTAGTTATATGTATGAGGGCCTGCAAATTAAATCAACAAACAGATTAGCAAGACAAAATACAGACTCAATTACATATGTAATCATGTGTGCGAGTATGTAAATTATGTATGTAATCATGTGTGCACACACAAGCATTCCCAAGGAAATCTGACTCTAGGAGGTCATTAGATTTTGGAATTTATCTTAATAGGGGATGAGAGATGGCAGATGGACACTTCTGGGAAAACAAATGATTTCTAAAAAGTGGGGGAGAAAAGGCATTTATGGAAAAACAAGTGACTTGTGGAGAAATAAAACACTATAAAAAAGTGGAGGGGAGATATAATAGTTTTATGATAGTCTATTTGGGTGTGGTGCTGACTTTTCCTCTCCAAGAAGGTTCAAGTTACTCCTGGGGAGGGCATTTATGATAATTGAGTTCTTTTAAGGCACTCTGCTTTAAGGCAGATAAAAGATTCCAGGAACTCAAATGCCTTCAACTGGAAATAATTTTTACAGTGGTTTATTCTGGACCCCTCCAGATGCAATGCACCCAAATGGCACATATTGCGAATCCTTGGATTTGGATGGTTTTGCAATCTCGTATTTCTTAGTCAGTCAAGTGGCATTCGAAATCATCTTCTTAGAACTGTGGCAGCCTACCCAGAAATTCATGTTCTCTCTCTTTCTGAGAAGGGTATTACACTAACATCAGGGGGCATAGAGGAAGAAGATTTGTCTTATTTCCATGAGAACGCAAACACTGTCATCTACAGCCAGATTGCTTCCAGGTATCCCATTGATCCTGTGTACATGGAACACAAAGACTGTAGGCCTGCAGGTTCTTGGGGAAATAATCAGACACACGCCTCTAGGGCCAGAAAAGTCTGGTGCAGAGATAGGTGTGCTGAGTGCTGAGGTAGACTAGAGGAGTGGAGATGCTGGAGTGCAGGGAATCTCTCAGGGAGAGGCTGCTAAGGGAGGAGGCCCAGGTGCAGCATCCCAACCAGTGCCAGTAACTCAAGGATGAGCAGATAAAAATGGAGAAGCAAGAGATAAAGAATAGAAGGAAAAATGGGAAACAGACAAATCTGAAATAAAGAGGAAGAGATTCAGTAAAGTGAAAGGCTATTCTTGGGGTAAAAGGAAGCTTATCACATGTTTGCAATCTTGTGGAGGAAGAGCTGGGATACAGAGGGTTTAACTGAAAAGTCTCTTTTCCAGGAAGCAGAGGGTAGCTTTGCAGTAGAAGGGCAATTTTCATCAGAAATAAGAGAGGGGAAAGAAAGAGGGAAGATAAATCACATAAGCTCTCCAAGGGAGACTTGGTTTCTTTTCTATAAAATGAGATCATTGCACTAGATAAGATCTGAGGTCCTATCATCTCTTGCAACCTTTTAATAAATAAGAGAATCCCATTGAGTCTTCTGTAGCTGTTTTGTGTGTTTGATTTTAGAGTGAAGTTTTGTAAGCTATTCATTCTTTTGCACCAAAATTCTGATGGACACATTATATATTCCTGGAACTACTGAGGAAATCCTTGTATTTCAATATCTTAATGGTGTGGGAGGTGCTGGAAATATTGTTCAGTGTCACTTACATAATATTCCAGCTTGGGATGTGTAACCTGAATCTAACCATGAGGAAACAGACAAATCCAAAACAAGGAACACTCTCTTTTTTTTTTTTTTTGTACTGTACTCTTCAAAAAAATGCCAATGTCAAAAAGAAAGAAAGTCAGTGGAAATATTTCTGATTAAAAAAACTATATTGATAAGACAACCAAATGCAATATCTGATTCCAGACTCAATTCTGTACCACAGGGGAAAATCCTAAATAGACATTGTTAAAGTCAATTGATGAAATTGGAATATTGATAGTGGATACAGTGGATTAGAAAAAAAGTATTGTATCAGTGTTAAATTGACCAAAGTTGATAAATTTATTGTGGTTATCTAAAAGAATATCTCTAGTCATAAGAAAGAGACATTGATATATTTTTGGGTAAAGAACCATTGTCTTAGTCCTTTTTAAAAAAAAAAGATTTTATTTATTTATTCATGAGAGACACAGAGAGAGCCAGAGACATAGACAGAGGGAGAAGCAGGCTCTCTGTGGGGAGCCAGATGCAGGACTCAATCCCAGGACCCTGGGATCACACACTGAGCCACTCAGGCATCCCTGTCTTAGTCTTTTTGAGTTGCTATAACAAAATACTACAAGCTGGATAGTTTATAAACAGCAGAAATATATTGGTCACAGTTCTGGAGGCTAGAAGTCCAAGATCAGGGTGCCAGCATAGTCTGGTGAGAGCTCTCTTCTGAGCTGAAGACTTCTCATAGTATTCTTGGGTGGCAGAAGGGGCTTAGGAAGCTCTCTGGGCCTCTTTTAGAAGGCACTGATCCCATTCATAATTTAAACATCTCCCAGAGGCTCCTCCTACTAATACCAGCCTCTTTAAGGGTTAGGGTTTCAACATATGAATGGAGGGGGACATGAACAATCAGACCCTAGCAGCCAAGATGTATGCAATTTACTCTCAAATGGTTCAGAGAAAAAAGGCTAGAGAGGGGGTGGGGTGGGCAGGTGGAGGCTAGTGATAAAGTAAAAGAGGCCAAATGACAGTCTGGGCAAAGAGAATATAAGTATTCAATATTCAATAGACAACTTTTTTACTTCTGCAATTCTCCTGTTAAGTTTGAAATAATTTTCAAATAAAGAGTGAAAATATACATTGTTAGCTAAAACAGTACTTAGGGTTCTATCTGCCAGCATCAAAAGTTCCAGAGAATTCTACTTTAATGATAATGCAGTGCCTTACTAAGGGAATTTATCTTGAAACAACTGAGCTGACATTATTTGTGTAAAAGCAAAAAATTAAGGATTTCATGGTAATGTGAATTTGTAATAAGGAATAAGTCTAAGATTGCCCTGTATTTTCTGTTTGGGGATACATTCATCTTATAAAAATTAATTGCTAAACAGAAAGGAAAAAAATCAAACGAACCAAGGAAATTCCAATTGTTGCTATAGCAGAGAATTCATAAAGGGGGGGTCATCCATGGACATGAAATTTGCCTTGGCTATAGGCAAAAAATTTACTTTGTAAATTGTAAGATACATAGAAAGCAAAGCTGATAGAAAATCTTCCCTTTTCTATTGCCAGAATATTTTCTTACCAAGTTCCTGAAGTGTCCTGGAGCAGGCTCAATTACTTTTTTAGGACATGCAATAAAAGGGGTGAAGAGGGATGCCTGGGTGGCACAGCGGTTGAGCACTTGCCTTTACTTCAGGGCGTGATCCTAGGGTCGGGGATCGAGTCCCACATCAGGCTCCCTGCGAGGAGCCTGCTTCTCCTTCTGCCTATGTCTCTGCCTCTTTCTCTGTGTCTTTCATGAATGAATAGGTAGAAAATCTTTAAAAATAAATAAAAATAAAAGGGGTGAAGATTACAGGGGAAGATGGACTAGGCTATTTTTCCAATTCTTTTACATGCAAGAGCAGATGATTTAAGGATGCTGTGTATGCAACGTTTTGTTATGCTTTACCATTAGTCACTGCTTTGAAAAACAGCCTTTAATAACGCCTGCCTGTGAAAAACCGTACCCTCGTGGTTCCGACTCTCCGGAGTCAGCTAGCGCTTGGTCTAGTTGACCAGCAATGCAGCCATCTTCCTGCAGGTGGCGCTGCGCGTGAACGCCGTCCTCAGGGCGCCAGGGTGTGAACAGGAGGTGGGGCTTTCGGCTGGTGCCGCCCTGCAGGGGATGCACCGTACTCAGAGAGGAGGACACAGTCTACTCCAAAACCATCTGTGCCGCAGCAAACAGTAGAGATAAGGAACGAGGTCATGAGTAGCTTCTGTGTCACTCAAAGGTGTTGGGATTAAAACAGCACAACCTTTTGTTCTTATGTCCTAAACTGAAAATAAGGGTGTCATTCTCGAAGTCATTATTCCATGACCCTTTATTTCCCATTGTCTCACCTTCTTCTTCTCCTTACTTTTCTTCCCACCGTGTCCTTTCATCTCCCAAATTTGCTTTACAATTGAGGTAGATGGTTCCCACCCCATAGAAATTATACTTTCATTAAAAGAGAGAGAGAGAAAGAAAGAAACAGAACAAACGAACAACAAAAAATATATTTTAAAAACACAAGAAAAAGAAAAGAAATTACATTATCAAAAATTCTTTTGTGTGCTGGTCTCCAACTGACCTAAAATATTGCCATAACTGCTCGAGAGATATGGTAGCAGAAGATTTCTGTGCTGGCCAGAAAAAAACCCCTGAAGATCCAGAGTAAGATGTGGGCTTTCTGCTAGCTTGATTGGGAGTGGATATGAGAAGTAGCCATTGGAAGGTATTTCTCACCAATATTGTCTTTTGAAGTTCACCTTACTCAAGGGGAATGTGTTAGAAATGATCGTTGAGGTTGACTGTGTTTTCCATTAATTAGTGTGCATCTTTCCTACAGGAGTCATTTTTTTCCAATTCATTTTTCAAAGATCATAGACAACAGCCGTTCTCTATCAAAATATAAAAACAAAATACAGTTCTATCCCCAGTTCTTGGCAATCCTTCTATTTCTTGTCCAAAGACTATAAGGTGGCCTGGTTATGATAAGTTAATGGATCTGTGGAGAAATGCCAGCTGGACTGTAAAACTCAAAACCTATTCTTAGTCTTGGTAAATCTTGTTATGGTGTGTCGCACAGTGTGCAAACTGACTAACCCTTCAGTGGCAAAGTGAATTCCCCAAAAGAGCTCCTCTCCTAAAGGAAGCCAGTATGTTTTCAGGTGAGCCCTATCCATGTCTGGACCATACAAGCAATGCTTCAGACACAGCAGATGACGGCAAAGCGGAGGGAAATGATAAAACTTATTTTAAAAACTTGTAAACAAACTTTTAAAGAACATACTAAACAAATGCAGTTCGTAAAATAAGAGAAATGGTTGAGAGGTGATTTCTGTACAATCTTTCCTCTATGAAAGAATAAGTGGTGAGTGCCAGTGAGCAAACATGTCTTCTTCTAAGAGAATGGCAGTAAGGAACAGACAAAAGCTATAGGAAGAATTATGTTCAGATTATAGTAGGACAAACTGCATACCAGGTAAGACAAGAAACATTACCAAGGAGGTTTTATGGCCTTCTTATTTGTAAGAAAGAATAAACTTTCCTTTGTGAATGAAGTGCATTTATTCTTGTTTAGAAGCAGAAAGTAAATCAGCTAGCCCCTCAGGTTTCCAGTGATTATTTATCCCTTTCATCCGCAGAATCTCAAAGCTGCCAGGAACCTTGGAGATTATCCACTTTATAAATGAGGACACCAGTTGAAATGATTGTCCAAAGTCATGCAGAGTTGACACAGCAAGCCAATCTGTCAACCTCCAGTCCATAGCTGTTTTCCAACTACACAAAATCACCTCCTTACTTTACCTACTTCCACCATATACACAGAAAGCTCACCCCACCCCACCCCATTTCCAGATCCCACACCCCACGTGTGTTTTGAATAGCATTCCTGTCATAGGTCATGACTTCTCCATATGGTTGGGCCCACAGAGGGCAGACACTAGGAGCCCCATCTGATTAAGCTCAGCTAAATACTCAAAGAAGTGAAGAGCTTTGCTGAGGTCACAGGTACTTGTCCCAAGCCCCCAGCTCCATATGACTTATTTTCTGGGGACAGCACTGCATGTCACTTTTGACAAAATGTCTTCCTTTTTGCCTTTGTAGGATTCACAGCGGCAGCCTCCCTCGTGTCTTTGGCTTGGGCCTTGGCCTCTTACCAGAAGGCTCTCCGGGACTCTCGAGATGACAAGAAGCCCATCAGCTACATGGCTGTTGTCATCCAGTTCTGCTGGCATTTCTTCACCATTGCTGCCAGAGTCATCACCTTCGCCCTCTTTGCCTCGGTTTTCCAGCTGTACTTTGGGATCTTCATTGTCCTCCACTGGTGCATCATGACCTTCTGGATTGTCCACTGTGAGACAGAATTCTGTATCACCAAATGGGAAGAGATTGTGTTCGACATGGTGGTGGGGATCATCTACATCTTCAGCTGGTTCAACGTCAAGGAAGGCAGGACACGCTGCAGGCTCTTCATTTACTATTTTGTGATCCTGCTGGAAAATACAGCCTTGAGTGCCCTCTGGTACCTCTACAAGGCTCCCCCATTTGCAGATGCGTTTGCCATCCCAGCACTGTGTGTGGTGTTCAGCAGCTTTTTAACTGGCGTCGTTTTTATGCTGATGTATTATGCCTTCTTTCACCCCAATGGACCCAGATTCGGGCAGTCACCCAGTTGTGCTTGTGAGGACCCAGTCGCTGCCTTCACCCTGCCTCCAGAAGTGGCCACCAGCACGCTCCGGTCCATCTCCAACAACCGCAGTGTCGCCAGCGACCGCGACCAGAAATTTGTAGAGCGGGATGGGTGTGTACCTGTCTTTCAGGTGAGGCCCACGGCTCCGTCCACCCCGTCATCTCGCCTGCCACGGATTGAAGAATCTGTCATTAAAATTGACCTGTTCAGGAATAGGTACCCAGCGTGGGAGAGACACGTTTTGGACAGAAGCCTTCGAAAGGCCATTTTAGCCTTTGAATGTTCCCCGTCTCCTCCGAGGCTGCAGTACAAAGATGATGCCCTGATCCAGGAGCGGTTGGAGTATGAAACCACGTTATAAGATGCAAGGCCTTGGAGGAGCCACAACCTCCAGGTGAAGGGGTGGCAGCAGGGCCGTGGCAATAATGAAACTTTGTCCTAGAGCAGGGCAACGAGCTGTAATGCGCTTCGTCTGACCCTGCATCAGCTGACTGCCTGCTGCTGGTCTCCTTCCAAAACAGCCACTGAAGGGAAGGGAAACGGGCCAGCTCAGCAGGACTCCTTGTTGCTACCAACCCCTCCTGCCCACTTTCAGCGTGTCCACCAGAGGGTACTATGATCACGGAAAATGTTGCCTCCAATCAATAGGGTGTTTTGATGAAGTTAATTGACCTTTGCATAAAAATATACAGTCACACACACACACACACACACACACACACACACACACGGCACCAGTCCTCTGTCAAAATAGCTTAGGTGATTTTTCTTGATGCAAAGCTCTGATTCTGAATATAAAATCAGAGAGAAAATATATCCCTCAAGACTCCAGAAAAAAAAATAGTACTACTTAGGAAAGAATTTCATAGACCATTCTCATCTGGAAACCACTACCACACGTGAAAATCCTACCCAATGGACAACAAACTCAACTGTTGTTTACATGTGTATGCGAATCGGTAGAATGGTTCACTTTCAACACATTTCAGGATCTGTCTCTTATTTTAAGTTTTCAGTTGAGAACATCCTCTCCGACAGAAATCCTATGCAGCACATGTATGGCTTTTGACAAGACCAGGGAGCTCTCAATGATTTCGTGATGTAAACTAAATGATCATCATGATTCAGTCTTCAGTCGCAAAAATGTAGTAAGTACATGAAGAGGAAGCAGGGAAACAAGGCAAAAGGAGTGTCTGATTTCCTGGCCTGTGCAGCTCATGCGGGCTCATAGGTGCAGAGCAACAGGAGAGGAATATGCTGAACTGGATGTTTCGAGACGTAGGGAAGCATGGCTCTGTGTGAATACAGGCAAGCGCGAGTCCAGAGCACGCTGCGCCACACCTTCCTAGTGCCAAACATGTCCAACCACAGGACTGATGTGGAAGTCCCAAACACCTGAGAACGAGTGGCATGAGCCCCCCAAAGTGGACGTGAGAGTGCACCATCAAGTTCCCCACTGTGTACAGACTCCCCTCTCCCCAACCCAAGGTCAAAGTGATGTGTCTTTTAGAGGCTTTGGACACTTTTTAGTAAGTATGAGCAGACAGTGCAGTGAATATGCTATGAGACAACCCTTCCCAACTGATGGAGGGCTTATCACTAGATCCAGCTAAGATTTGTATTTGAATCATTTGTAAAGTCGCACTCTGAACAAACTTCTGGGTTTTTAATACCTCCGTACGGCAAGTAAACGTCCCTTGCTTTCTGTTCCCAGTGTCCTCAGTCATGGTGCTTTTCGTTGCATTAAAAGTGCCGGTCAAACTTTGATAGTATTTTTTTATAGTTGGTGCAGAGTGGAATAACTCATGGATTATTTCAATATTTTTGTAATAAAAAATATAGGGTATACATATAGGCATCATCACTTTTTTTATAGACCTGGAATCGTTTAAAACACTTTAAGCATCAGAATTACTTGGGATGTCAGGAACTGGTCCACAAATCCCATCAGCCTGCCTCAGCAGTTTGAGAACACTTGTCTCTTGCAAGATCACCCTACTTTGCAATGTCGGTGCCCCCAGGAACCTGGCCAGGGGTGCTATCAGGATATCAGGTGACAAGAGAATCAGCTTAACTAGAAAGGGCTTGTCAAGACTGGCCAATGTTTCCCAGGATGTGAGAGCTGTAAATGATTATCTTCATCCATCCATGATCACAAACCTGACCACAGTGGAAGATGTCTTAAACTTCCTTCCCTGGTTTTATGTTAACCCAACTTATATATTAAATATTAGTCAAGTCACTAAAAAAAAGAGAAAGAGAGACAGAGAGACAGAAGAGGGAAAAGTCCGTTTAGCTTAATTATTCTGTGATTTGGACTGTACAATCCACTTAAAATAGTCAAGTTCTATAGCCACCATCTATAGTGGGTGTGTCACACAGAGACTGCAGTCCAGTGACATCCACAGGAAATGGCAGAGGGTTCAATCTATGACTTCCTTTGGTACAAAGCCCCAGAGCAACATTTTAAAAATAGATGATTTTTTATTGGTAGAGATACTTTCCTAGCACTCCATGGTTTGATCCTCCAAGCAAGATTTCCACTAAAAAATAATAATCTTTTGTTTGGATGTGAAAAGATTACCTAGTCGTCAATAAAGGCCCAGGAAGACGCTCTTCTTATCAGCAATTGGTGAAAACATTGCACCCCCATTATAGATGGAAAAAATGATTATATTGGCAAAAATTCTTCACTTTCGTGCAGGACCATGAGTTATTAGCTTCATTATTTCCAAGAAAACTTTTAATTGATGATCTTTGGAAATTGAATGGCTCAATTGAACTATACCTTTGATTTCATGAGTAAATGCCAGATTACAGTTAGAGTGTCAATCAACACAAACTCAGCAGGCCCCAACACTCCTCAATCATGTAAGTCCTGAGTTATTTCTCAATTTGATACCCCATTTAACATGTTAAGAGTCAAAATGAGTACTGTGTGAATAAACAATAATGTACTGTGCTTTGTCTTGGAGGTAAGAATACAGTTAGGAGGGTGTAAAAAGTTTGTATTTCTCAGCAATTGCCCAAATGCCATAAATACTCCATTATCCAACATACTTGAAGATGATGATGTTTTAGTTAGTCAAAAATTCTTGCTAAGGAAAGGATATCTTCACCATAAATTCCAAACTCTCTCAAGATTGATTATAGGAACCAAAAAATTCTGCTTCTGAGGAAAAGCGTGACCTAATCTTGTTTCCATGATTCAGAAAAAGCACTGTGCTGCCCTCAGATGGTGTGATGAGAACCGTTATTATTCATTTCTAGATATATAGAAAACACAGAGTTTAAAGTATTAGGATTTAAAGAGACATTGTCAATGTGCAAAGGAACAACGTTTGATTTTTGTATCTGTATTTTAATTCTTCCTAAGATTTCATTTTCAATCTGCCATGAAACCCTCCACAGACAGTAACCAGAGAGCCCAGAGAGCCCAAAAAGAACATGCTACAGTTAGCACACAGATTGGAAATGCTGGATTCTTTCTCTGTAGGATCCAACTTCCTGTGTTCTCCTTGGATTCTCTGAGGGAAGGGGAGTCCTGCTCTTAGCACTCCCTTTTTGCCCAAGACCATAAATTTTCTAAAAGAAAATGTTATACATCTTTTTCACTTTCAAATTAGCATTTGAAAATGAAGCTGTATTTAAGATTAAAAAATATATACATATGTGATATATATATACACACACACGTGTGTATATATATATATGTGTGTATACACACACACATATATATATACACATATATATATATATATCTTAACCATACTGAGGTTTTTAAGTATTTGTGTGGGAGAAAAAAAAATTTCCAAGTAAGTCAAAGTTTGGTCTCCCATGATGACTATGTCTTTTAAATCCTCTTAGCCATTCACATTGTCCTACTTAACTATGTGCTGTCTAGTTCAGTAACACTGGCTTTGCCGACACTCCATTACTATTCATTTTTGATAATACCATGAGTCCAACAAGTGAAATAAATTTTCTTACTGACTTGGCAAGAACATGCAATTCGAGTATTAGTACAATATAAAATATGAAGATACCAGAAGATAAAAGTATAATGAAGTATTTATGCTTAATTCCTAAATGCCCAATTTATTTTACTCTATGAATAAATTAAGTGATAGCACTGACCAATTAAAAGTGAATGGGAATAATTGAAATCTCAATGACTGTTTCTTAAAATACCGTAACATGCATATATGTTATGTATGTATATATGTATGGTTTACATATATATCTACACACACAACAAAAGAACAGAGATGAAAAAGATGAGGTATATACTGCCCTTTCATGCATATTAACTGGTGTGTTACCAACACGTGAATTTTTAGTTAAAAATCTTTTACCTCCTCTTTTTCAGCCCAAACTTACAATCCCTGTCTATACGATATAAGACATCAACCTACTGGTAATGTTGAGGGAAATACCTAGATGCAATTTATCACTTTTAGCTTAAATAAGCTATTTCACTCCTATAAGATTTCATCTTCTAAGAAGCTGAATAGAATAGGTTTGAATCATTTCAAGGTTTCTTTCTCCCAACTGATTGAATTGAGCAAAGAAAAACTCTTGTGTCCTTACCAGACTGTGTAAGGTTACACATTTGCCTTTAAACATACCAAATGCCATCGAGTGGAAGAAGTTCTCCCACAATGTTTAGATAAGAATCCACTATTTTTTCTAATGAACCATTTTCTACACTAAATATATGCTCTCCTGCATTCTCATACATCTTTGCCATTAGCCATCACTGTTTCTATATAAAACTTGGATGAGATGCCTGCATTTTTATGTTTCTAAGGAGAATTCCTTAAAGCCTTTTTAAAAATAGCTCAGACTGTCTTTCAGAAATATAGCTTAGAGGATGGTTGAAGTGCATGGTGAAAACAGCAGATCTGAGGTGCTTGTTTCTATAAATTCAGTGATGGATGCAGATCAACTCATGTTCATTTATCTTCAACAGTCCAGTGTCACTTCTGAAAACAATCAAAATGATTGCTTCTGCCAGCTTGTGACTCATAACACCCTTCTTCCCCCTCTGAAGCCTGGGCATTTCAACATGGCCGAAGAAGGGTGATTTTCGTCTACTGCCTACCCACTGAAGCACCCAACTTCCATTTCCAAGTCTCTGGCCCTGACCTGACCTGTATCAGGCTGTGAAGTGATCTCAGCAGTCGGGTTGCATCTCCTCTGCTCACTTAGGAAAGCTGTACTGTCCACTGCAGGGCTTTGTCTCTGGACCTATGTCTGGTCCAGTTGTAATCCTAGAAATGGGCACACAGAAAGACTCAATCTGTGCCTGGGATCAACAGTCTCAACAGTAGGATTACTCATTCAACAGTAAAACTCCCCAGAATGTGGGTGGAATTGTATAAAAACACAATGAGCCATTTAATTTTGTTAATTGTAGCAATTAGGCTAGCTCGAACACAGCCTGTGCTCACAGCAGAAAGCCAAGTGGAAGAAATGGCAAACAGCCATTTGCCCACAGAAATGAGGGGTTCAGAAACTCTCCTTTGAGTGTGTAAGGCATCATGTTGTTTGAGCATCCATCTGAAGCTCTTTCTCTAGATTCCATAAGAAAAAAAATCACATTCTTGTTATATTGTATGCAATGATCTAATCCAAAACGTAAAACTCTGTCAGTCTTTTGTGGTATATGTTCTGCTCAATAGGGATGGTTTAATGTCCCTGAAATGCCTAATCATTTTGCTAAAATATTTTACTCACATAAATAATATACTGACATAATATGTCAGAAACACTGACAAACTCAAATTTATGCTTTGGTTATTTTTTTACCCTTAGATTTTCTTGCAGTTCAGTTCCTCATATTGATAGTAACTTACCATGACTGGAACTTATTGTGTGCCAAGTGCTGTGCTATAGAGCTTTACCTATGTGACCTCATTTAATCCTTACAACCATCCATGAGTTAAGTAAGACCATTTACAGATGACAAAACATGATCTCAGAGACACTAAACAAATTGCCAAAGATCCCACAACTAGGAAACAGTGGACCTGAGAATTGAACACAACTTGTAACAACTTTGCACAACTGCAAATTTTTCTAGAAGACCAAGGAACATTTTCCCACCGACATCTATTTCTGATCTGGCAAGCTTTCAGGAGAAACAAAATCATGGTCTGACAATGAAATCTTCCAAAGCAAGTTTTATTTAAGGTCAAAGAGGTCTTCCAAAATGAAAAGTTAAAAATAAAAGTCAATAGTGAGAAATGGAAATTGCTATCACCTGTGACTGAATTTTACTTCCACTCCCTAATCCATGGTAGGTAGATACGTGCTATTTTTCCATTCTGGACAATTGTCCTCCTCCATGACCCTACTCTAAAGTAAGCGATAAATATAAAGTAACCTGATGGCTCTTCTTTTGTATTCTATACATGTGCTATACTGTCATCCAGTTAGGCACACTGAAACATAAACTCCAGTGCTTACTCTGAAATTCTGACAGAGAGAGACAGAGACAGAGAAAGAGAGAGAGGAAGGAGGGGGAGGGAGAGAGGGAAGAAAGATAGGCAAACATTTGAAGTGACATTATCCTACCCCACTGCCATGATTTTTCTCTAAATTATATATCTTGCAGTTCACACAATTTAATATGTAAGAGGATTATTATACCATTAGCTTGACCCATCATATAAATTGAGGAATTTTACCTTATATTGAAAGGTTAGGTGTAAAGAATAAAGCAAACATTTACCAACTATTTGTTGATTGATATTTCCTTTCTCTCCTCACTTTCGATGTAACATGTCTGAGTTCTATAGGATAACAGTAAAACTCATTCAATGGCATTGTATAGTAAGCTGTGTGATGTCCTTTGAATTGATGCTAAACAAATAGCCAGTAATAAACCCTAAATTTTTTCAACCTTGGTCTTCATTTTAGAAAAATATGCAGTGATCAATCTGACTTTAAAGTATGAAAAATACAAGCAATCTTCTGTCTTCCTACTTTGAGAAAATTTAAGCAGATCTTTATGATGATATGTTAAATTAGAAGTCACTAATTTTTATTGAAAGTAGCACCTAGGCAGCCTGGGTGGCTCAGCGGTTTAGCGCTGCCTTCAGCCCAGGGTGTGATCCTGGAGACCAGGGATTGAGTCTAACATCAGGCAACCTGCAAGGAGACTGCTTCTCCCTCTGCCTCCCTCTGTGCCTCTCTCTCTGTGTGTCTCATGAATAAATAAATAAAACCTTAAAAAAAAAAAAGAGAAAGAAAGAAAGCACCTAAAGAGAGATCTAAGTGTTACTACAGCACATTCCTTTTATAGATGAGACAACCAAGATCCAAAGAGATCAGGTCATTTTTGTAATCAGGATTCCTTCAGTCATCTGTTCAATAAGCATGATCCACAGGACTAGCCAGGAAACACACAGCCAAGCGCAGGAGTCTCACAATCCAGCAGTTTACACTTTGGTTATTAGCACCAAAATGGAGTCTTCTGACTTTAACTCTTTTTTGCACTCTTACACAACTCCTATTTTTAATATCTACACTTAATACTATACTAGAGCAACAAGGAAACATAACTTTCCCAATATTGTATTATGTAAGCCTCATAATAAACAACTGTCACACAATGACAAACATAAGGTAATGATGTAAATATAAAGATAAGTCAACAATGGCTGACAGTCTATAAAGAAAAAAGTAATTTTATAATTTGTTTCTATGCCTCTTCAATACTAGGCGTTTTTAAAAAAAAAAATACTAGGCGTTTTTAAGTCAAGGTCACAAGGCAACAAAAAGAAATTGAAATACTTTTTTGGCACATAGCACTTGACTCTAAACAATCATATCTGAATAACCTTTGGAGATATTCCTGAGAACTCTTTTTAAGAAGAGGCATGAAATTAGGATGCCTCTAAAATGTCTGAAGACTTTTCCAATAAGCTGCTTCTCTGATCTTCAGGAAATGACCTTTATTAGCACATATGGTACGTCTCCAGCATAGTGTTTAGGAATAACAAATTTCCAGACCTAAACCTCAGATATTGCAAACTGAGACATTGACCTAAAGCCATACTTTCTGTGTCCAGAAGAGCAACACTGTGCTGCATTACATTCAGGAGTCAGGACAGCCAGACTCACCTCATGTGGATACTGCATGCTGGCAAAGTACCCAAATCGAGTTTCTCCCCACAATATGGCCACGTGGTTGGCTTCCCTCAGCTGTAAGGGGTATATTGCTAAAGGTAACTATTAATTTGCATAACAAATTTTCTCTAAGTGAAATAACTCTGGTCAGGGAATGCATAGATTCTCTAAGGAATAAAAGGAAAGAGAAAAAACAGATTAATTTTTAAAAGCACAGAATAATTCAACGAATCTCTTGGTGAGTTAAATATCAATAAAACAGTTGACTAATAATGGTGGGAAGTATGAGGTATGGTCTCTAGGTTCAAGCCACTTTAGGTTGTTGATCACTGTGATTACTGCTGTTTTAGCCATCATGCAGGCCAAGAAGAGTATAGTTACTGATATGATGTTTGCAGAGCAAAGATCATGATGATAAAACAGACCAACATCAAAACTAATTAATCAACTTGATAAGCAAATATTACCAGCTCAGTACCAACACAAAATGTTCTCTTGTGTTGTTATTAAAGCCTGTCACCTAACTCTGTTATTAGAATTTCAGAAAATGTAAGGTTTCATGTTTTTATTATACTTCCATGTATCAAATTAAGCTAGTGCCCCTCTCCTCTCTCTATTGCTTGATTTGCATTAAAATGGAACTAATCAAATTCTTATTTCATTTAAGTGCTACAAATATTAACAAATGGAGATGTTGCATTTGAGTTCATTTAATTTAATAGTTCTAGTGGCATTCTGGTATGGAGTTGTACCAAATCAAGACTCTTAATTATTTCAAATTAATTCATTTATCAGTAAGTTCTACAACACCCCTAAGTGAGTTGAAAATACAGCTCAGGTTTCTATCATTGTACGAAATTCCTATTTTGGTTACAAACCAGTAGAACGTGTCTTAATCAACATCAGCATTTCAATCCATTGTGATTCTGGCACTTGGGCATGTCGGGTACTGCTAGTACTGCTACGTAAAACTTAGCAATTAACCTTCGACCCGGACTCTCCATGGCCCCACTGTGAGTTCTTATTCTATTCGAATTGCAAGCAATAGTACATCATCCTGTAACCAAAGGAGATCTGTTGGCTAGTCAAAGAATTGTCATTTTTATATCCTTCTTTCAAAGAACTAAAACATTCAACTTTCCTTATTAACCTTTCTAATGTATTGTACATAGAAAAGGAAATGGATCCCTGAAATACGTTCCAAAAGCCTGGGGTGAAACATTTCCCTAGGTCTGAATCAGAGGCTTGACGCCCCATGAAGAGGAATAAATGTCTCATGTGCCACAGGAAAGGGAAGGGGGACGAGCCCAATCATTCAAAATGTGAGCCTCGACTGTCACAAAGATGTGTAGTGTTGATGGTATCGATTCCCTTCTTTTTTTACAGAAACATCTTGGAACTTGTCAAGCTTTACGGAAGGTGATTTGCGTTAATTAATGCAACAGACCCTTTAATCTTGCAAATTCTTGACTTGTAATATTGTAGCCAAGCTACCGCAAGGGAAAATTAATCAGTTAGTGGGAAGGAACAGTCGTGCCATGCCGAGCCATGCCATGCCCGGGCCTGAAGAGAAAGACCTCTGTGAAGTAGAGCACTAATGAATTCATGCTACCTGCTTCCTCATCATTCATGCTATGAATATTCATCCGCTTCATTTGTTTTTGCCAGAAAGAGCTGCTTTAAAAACAAAAAGAAAAATGTCGATGGATTCCTGGGGCTCGCATAGCTCAAAGAATAGGTATTGGGTCATGGAGACTCCTGTTAATGGATACAAATCTACTTGTGTTTGGAAATGAAAAGAAAAAATGTCATTGTCATCTCTTTAATGATTGATCTGAGTACAGTGGCTGCCCTCACTTCGTTTCTTGAGAATACTGTTGTCAGCGTTGTAATAACAAATCTATGAAACTTGAATCTGTAATTCCATTTCAGAGGTAAAATCTGCATGGATGTAACTATTCAATAATTTGATTCCTGCCTTCCTGGGTGGTGGAACCTGGTGGTTTCAAACTGAGGCACATGAGCATGTGGAATTGACCTTCCTGTTGTTTCTGAGAGCCTACAAAACCTCGGTTACAAGCTATAAGGTCATCAAGAGAGATTCTTACTGCCTAAATGTTCACTTATAAGTAAACAGGTAGTTTCAGAATTTAAACAATCATGGTTCTTTCCCACTTGTTTCTGTTTTCCAAGAAAGGTTTGAGCTCCAAGATAAGGATGAATATACTTCAGATTATAATTTCAGGGCTTGCAAAGGAGTCAGACATCCAGTATGTTCTGATAAAGTTCCTGTCTAACCTTTTGGTAGAACAATTTTAGGAGTGAACCCTAGAAGAATGATGAAAGTCATCAGGTTTTTCCAATGAGCAACCTAACAGAAAAATCTTGTAAAAAGAAGCAAAGATCCTTTTTCTTGTGTTTCAAAGATGTTTCTCCTTGCTAAGTAGACCATCTTAGTGATTTGAGAGCTACTGAATGTAATCCCAGTTACAGGTGCCAGTATTGTGCTGCCTACCCTACTCTGTCAAAGTCATTTTTCAGAACCAGCGCTTGGCACAAGCACTGAAATCTAATGGCAAAAACTGGCCTACCACCATGTGACTTCTTTTCAATTACAAGGCAATGAAAACTGATAAGTTGAAGAAAACTGTAATTTCCTGAACTTCAAAGCCAAAATGGGCACAAAGAGATTCTGTAACATACAGTGAGTTGATTGACTGTGGGGACCCAGGAGCAATAAACAATCCACTTAGGCAAGGCTCATGAGTGAGAGCAGCTATAAGCTGTGTTGGCACAGAAGGTGATTGAAGAGGACACCTCCCAGTAGCTCATCAGGAATACTTGCCTTTTTAGAGAGCAGAGGATCAGAGTAGCCCCTGCCATTCCATCACTCCGAGGATAGTTACACCCATATGTGAAGGGCCAAGGCAGAGGCCAGAGAAGATGTCAGGGGCTTCATGTCTGAGACTAACTCTGTCTATAACAGCTCTCCTTGATCATTGGCCCCTATGCTGCTAGCTAGTTCTGCATGCCAAGAGCTTCTGATGAATTATAAGATGAGGTGTTTAAAGGTGTTGTAAGTACTCCTGCTTGTAGAACATGAACCATTGAATTATCCCTCATTCTAACAGGAACGAGATTCAGGGTTACTATGGCCTTACTCATCATCCCATTGTAAATATATCATGACATCATGAGAGCCTCTGTGTTCAAATTCACTAAACCAGGTTTACACGTCCTAGGTCTATGTATCTATCCCCAAATTGGAAAAATAATTCCTTGAGGATTATCTTCAGAATAATGGAAGTGAAAAAATGTGGACAGTTAAGTGATTTTCACCATGCACAAGACTACTAGAGTACTGATAGCCCTACAGCTCTGATTTTTTTTTCTTCTCATGACTAAGTTTCTTTCCACTTAGGGGCCTTCAACATCTGAATTTTCCAGATGATTGTTGAACCATCTTAACTAAACCGAAGTACACACTATGGCATTGTTAAACTATAAAGTCTGTCCACATGAATGCAAATATCCCAAAGCAAAGTGAAGAAGTAGGTCACTCAAGCAGTAAATTAGGTCTTTGTGATGTCAAACAGTTGGATACTTGGGAAAATCCAGATGTTTGAATGATATGGTTTCTCATCTGGTTGTCTGGTGTTGTCTAGATAGACAGAAAATGCTCAGGTGTTATAGGTAATGAAATTTAACTTTCTTGTGAAGTAATCTATTGCTAGTGATATTCTGCTGCTAAAAATCTCTTTGTTGTGCAAAGAGGAATAAATAATGCAGAGCAAATGCTATTTGATTTTTATTTACTTTTGGCAAACACATGAGTGGAAGAGGCTTGGGAGATTGTCCTAGGGGTATTCAGATGTGATTGTAGCACAGACCTCCTTCAGAAGGAAGGTTCTGGAGGCCTGCCACTGGGCTCCTTCCTGCCAAGGAAACATTTTATTCAGCTCCTTCCCAATCCTTTATAATTCTATCATTGCCCCTCTGCTCTTCACATACTCTTCATTGTTCACAAGTCTATTTGACTGAATTGTTCAAGAGAAATACAAATTGGTTAACTTTTTATTCTTCAAATAGGAAGTTTTCATTTTAAGGATTACATCTTCTAAGCAGAAAAATAAACTACTCAATGCAGTTATTTTATGGTGCATGTTATGGTGTTAACAGAAGTAAAAGGTGTTTTTCCCAAATTAAACAGAATGCATAACTTTTTTTTGTTTGTTTGGTTTGCTGATGTCATTTTGATTGCCAAGGACTAACTGGTTATACATATTAGAATATTAGTGTTTCCTTTGTAGTCATGGAAAAGAGAAAAAGGAAAAAATGTCATCAAAGGAAAGTTCATTTTCCAGAAGGAAGTTTGAGATAGTCATATGACTCTTGTATCTGTGATTACTTGTGAACAATTTCTTCCTTGTTTCATCTGATTTGGCCCTGTATTGGTGAGTGTGTGCATTTCCTCAAATTTGTGCTTACCTTATTTACTGTTCTGAAGTTGGACAGAAAAACAGGCAAGCTATTCAGACCGATTTTCTTTCCCATGAGCTTATGATGCAGAACTTGTTCTGAGGCATCAACTGTAAGCAAGGCACACAGAGCACTGGAAGGTATTCAGCTCTGCCAAGGTCATGAGAGGATTTCCAGAGAAAATCGAAATGTTTTGTACATTGTTAGGTAGTGTTGTGATTGTGTCGAATTCTACATTTCAGTGCCAACTTAGAAGGACTTCATGGGGTAATCAGTCCCCACACTTGTCGGCTCCCTCCTCCCATCAGACGCAGAAATCACATCACCCCAAAATCAAATGGGTGCTCTCCCTTGCTTAGCAAGGGCTTCCAGCCACCAAGTGTCAATTGCCCTATGCTAACTGTGTTTTGTAAATGCTCCTTTGGATGGCAGACCTTTGGATGCATCTTTGGATGGTTTGCTAGTCCCACACCTGTGAAAGCCTTCCAGCCTACAGAGCTGCTCCTTCCTGTCACAGATGACATACCAACCCGATATGGCTTTGCTTTCCTTTTTCCTTGAGATTTTTACCTCACTAACTCCTTTTCCAAATCTTTGTACCTTCATGTTATCAATAGGATATTTAGTTCAATGTTTCAGTCAACTGGCAACAAAGAGGCAACAATCAATTGGCAACTACAAAAACATTAGGCACTTTTTTTGTTATCTTTTGTTATGTAATAATTGAGAGGAAGTTATGGTTTAGTAGAAAACTAAAAAAATCCCTGTGTTGATTATAATGGCTATTTTAAATACTTAAATATATTCTATTAAACCATATCCTTTTACACTATGAAATCTATTCTTTTCTGGAGACAAGAACATGCAGGGGCCCTGTCCAGCAGTGGAAACACAGGGGCGTGGAATCTGAGCCCCTTGAGTCCTCATTCTTTGTTGGTCACTTAAGCCTCAGAAATTCATCCTCTGCCTCTTTTTTCCCCATATGTAAAAGAGAGATAATCTTTATCTACCTACCTCAGAGTGGTGTTGTGAGGAGGAATTAAGTTCTTAAAGTGCTTGACACTTGATAACTAACATTAGCATAAAGGAGGCCTGTGTGCAGCCTTAGGATAGGCTGCAGTGGGGGAGATGAAGGCAGCCTAGCAACATGACAGCAATAAGTCACGAAGTAGAGTATGATCACTTAACAGAAGTGAAACTTTTTCTTCAAAGGTCTAATAGAACTTTTTTTTAAAATTATCAGCTTTTAAATGAGAAAAATTAACTCTTTTCATACAAACATTTAAAAGTTTCATATACACTAACGATTTTCCTCTTAGCCAAACTGAATTTTACTAAATATTTATTAAACATATCCAGAAGACTGGGCTCCTTCTGATGCCTAAAGAGTTTGCATGCCTGATCCCAAACTCCATTTTCCAGAATGCCCACATGATGTTGGAGTTCAGAACTAATGATTGCCAAGTGGTGTTCTGGAACCCACTACCAGGAGGTAACAATTTGAATAGATAGATTAGATTTTGTGTTATTTACAGTGAGTTTCTTTTTCATCCCTAAGATGACACATCTCTCCAGATTATAAATAAATTTTAAATTTTTCAGAGACGTGTTTACACAAGGGTTTCTATATAGTGATATACATGTATACTTACACGTGCATAAATCTTAGTATACAACTATAGGACAAAGGAGATGGTAGGAAAACAACTATAGGGAACATCCTGTACAACTTCCCCCCAAAGTAAATGCTTTTTCTTAAATATTTAGTCCTAAATAACATGATTTGAGGTTATAAATATTTATCATTTTTGAGTCATGGAGGCAATATTGTAAAGTAGGAATTCACCCATGGAATTATACCAACAATTCAGATACTGTTTTAAAGATGTGACTTCACGGGGAAAAGTTATGTACATAAATGCTGTCATTGTGCCCTTAGTTTATAATTATATTCCTTTGCAAAAAAAAAAGTGCATGCTCTTAAAAATATGAAATAAGTTTTCAGAAAGTTTATCTTGATAAGTGGGTTTAAAATCATGTTGTGCCTGGAGGTAATATAGTGTATACCTTCAACATAATCTCTTCTGGATTCCAAAATCTAGTTGCTGGTGGTATAGCTTAAAATTTCAGATTGGTGAAACATTTCTGATGCATGGTATTAAACCTTTTGAAGCATGAATTTAACCTAGGCAATTATCTGATCCATTAAAAAAAAGTTTATGTTGCCATGCCAGACTTAAGATAAATATCATTTTTTAGACTCAAAATATGAGAATTGTGAGTCGAAATAATTTGAATTTCTGACTTTTTCCCCCAGTGCCAAAAGTTTTTCAAACCAAAAGTGTAACAGAATGTCCTTGTTTCTGAAGGGAAATATCCATGTCTTTCTTTTATTTTTGTGCAAGAGACCTGAATTTAACTGTACTAGATTCAGGTGCATGCAAATAAGAAAATGTATGGCAGCCTTTTAGGGGGGTTGGCCAGGATGAGAGGGGGCTGTGCAGAGAACTCATCATTGAAAGGCTGTATGACAAAGGTACAAAACAGAATCTAAAAGTAGTAGGGCTGTACAACTCCTTGTAATGATAGAAATGAAAATTCCTCACCAAAGAGATGAAAAAACAGGTGTAGACAACATGTTATTAGACAGAAGCTACATTAATTACTGCAAAAAAGGAAATTTGAACCCCTTATATTTTACCCTTAAGGCTTTCCAGTCCACATGAAACTTTCCAGAGTGTTCCCTGAAAACAGTAGACTTTTTTAGAAAACTAATTTTTAGCAGAGATATATGTGACTATACTGCCATGGACCAGTCATTATATAATTATGTGTATGCAATGCTTCATAGATGTAGTTGTCAACTTTTACGATTACTTCCAGTTAATTCTGTTCCATAAACATGTGGAAGAAAACACATGGAAAACTCTTTTTTGCTCCAAAGGAATGCCTGCTAACTTATTTATAGTCTCTCTTATTCCTGGCATATTAATATCACCAAACTCCTTTCATATCTAGATGGTACGAGATCACTAAAAAAATGAGGTTTTCAGCAAACTGCTTATTAAGGTCTCACCTAAAGCTTCTCTTTAGTGAAGGTGGCAGAAGGAGAGGGAACATGGGTGAGAACCTTGCCTCTATTAAATTGTCTCTGCTTTTCTTCTCAGTTATCAGACAGCTCAGTAGCCTGGAGAGCAAAATGATGTAAGACATGCAAATTAGGTTTTTCCCATTCTCAGAGCAAGGAGGGCAACCAATGAGCCAGAGGTTACCACACCTTTGAAACCAAATAGTACATTGAATTTAGGGCTAAGACAAAAAAAAAAAAAAAAGTAAAGTATGAACAACATCATCCATCCTGTTGGTTCTTTTCATAGTTTTTACTGAATTATTTTTACAGTGTAGATCAGAAGTTTCTAGTAATGATAAGAAATACCATTTTATTTATAGCTTCAATACAGAAATGGTGAAAACATGAGTTACAAAATTACCAGGGATACAGACTTTGTCTGTACTGACACCTTACCTAGCAAATTGGAAACAAATACTAGTTAATATTCTGGTTTCATTAAAAACATCTAGTTTTTAAAAAGGAGCATTTTGCTCAGCATCAAACCATTACACAATATAAACCTGCTTCCAAATGGCAAGGATTTTTGCTACTGACATTTGTTCTTCATTCTGCAGTTATTTTAAGTAAATAATTTTCACATCTAACTACCTCAGCTACTGTTATTTTATTTAGAAACATGAAATCATGCACTTTGTAACCAACAAGTTTTTCATTTAAAAATTCAAAAGGATACTTGGTGCAAAGCAATTTTCAAAAATTTGTATATGATATAAGAAACCCAACCTCAGGAGGTTGTTCTTAATTTTGTTTATTGGTTTCTAAGTTCGATCGGGGTAAAATCTCCTTTCCACTTAACACCAAGAGAAGCTGCTCTATATTTGCTTAATTTGCCTTAAACATTTTGTGCTCCTTTCCCTGTTCAATTTTTTTTGTTTGTTTGTTTTAAATCTATCTCTGAAAAGAAAATATAACAGGTGGCAGATGAACATCAAACAAGAGAATGGACCAATCACTTCTCAGTTCCCTGTTGTCAACTCTGCATGACATTCTGATTGTGCAAAATTGCCATTCCTGTGCTTCTCTCTCCCATGATCATTCCAGAAATAAGGTCTGAGAGATCCCATGTGTGTGTTTAGGGAACAGTGTAGACTTTTCCCCCAGTACAAGCACAGTGCCTGGACCCGAATGATAACCTTGGCAGTTCTTGTGCTTTTACTTTGTAAACATTGTACAAATGTATTTGGAATTTTATTTGAAATGAAGAATTAAACTAGTTATTAATTTTTTTTCCTTCCTGTAAATATATATATTCAAACTCCATGTATCCAAACATTCCTTTAGCGTTCGGATTGTAAGAGTGTCTTTATTGGCTGGACGCCGCCATCTCAGGCCGCGGTCCCATGTGCTCTAGTTGAAAGCACAGTGTGTGAAGTATTTGATGTACTATAATACCATAGTTATTTTGGTCTGTTAAGTAAGTTGCAAATTGTGATGAAATGAAGTGGAAAGTAGTGCTTCATAATGAACAAATTTCCTTGGTTACATGATTTTTTCTTGTAAAACTTTAAAAAAAAGAAAACTTGAAATTTTATATATTTGGATTTTGTAGATTTTTTTTTTTATTTTATTGCAACACAAGGTACCAAAATCATTAAATAAAGTACACTGTGGTCATTTTAACAGAAGTCTGAGTTCCTGATTATTTATAAATCTATGAAGAGAGCAGTCATTGTGGGTCTAAGATGGGTAGACGGGGGGAGTAGGCCATCTTCTTAGGCATAATCTCAAGACAAAATGATTTAAACCTGAAAATAAAGAAAGCTGAGTTCTGCCAAATCTGAGATTTAAAATAAAATTATATAAATTTCTAGGATATGTTTCATTTGTTTATTTCTGAAAAGTGCTAAAGAATGTTTCTCTAGAACCAGTATTAAAACAAAGAGATGTTTCATATCACAGAAGGTTAACAATCTAAATAATTTGTCTAAACATTAAGAAAAGGAAGAACTGTCAATGAACAAAAGTACTTTTTAAAAAGATGATGTGTCTAAATGCCTAATTTTCCTACAAAATTAGGGTTTATGCTTAATATAATTATTTTTCTCAAAATATTCTAATTTTTTTGTTTTAAAGAAACTTTCTATTATCTATACAGTTTGGTAAGAGATATATTGGCTTATAAAAGCTTTCTTTTAGGGGTACGTGCATGGCTTACTCAGCATCTGAACAAGCAGGTCATGAACTCGGGGCTGTGAGATCAAGCCCCATATGGGGCTCTGCACTCAGCGAGGAGTTTGCTTGGGATTCTCTTCTTCTCCCTTTCCCTCTACCCCTCTCCTGCTTGCTCTCTCTCAAGTAAATAAATAAATCTTTAAAAAAGAAATAAAAGCCTTCCTTTATAAAACGGAACTATAGCTAAGCTCTGACTATATGTGTAGAAACTACTATCAATATCAAATAGAAACAGATAAAACTATTAGAAAGACCAATGAAAAAAATTTCAAGAATTCACTTGTTTCTTTTCAGGGTGACTATTTGACATGCATAGTATTGGGGTTATAAATATGAATAAAACACATTTTCTTCTTAAAGAATACAGTCTATTAAAGAAATGCATCCAGATACATGAATTATATTCTTTGGTAGTAAAAGTCAAGGTCTGCACAGACTATTCTGGGAGCATCTAACACAGCTTGAAAGAAGACAGGACAGGGAGGGAGTCACACCAGTGAAGGAGCCTAGGTCTCTGAATGAGATGATGGAACAGAGTCCCTAGTTCACCCTGGCTGAACCAAAATGGAAACAAGCAATATATAAATGTCTACTGGGTTGATGTACTGATATCTGGGGTTGTTCGTTACAGCAATTAGCTTTTTCTGACTTTTAAAGGATCATTCCATGGACCAGCAGTGTGCAATTAGCTCAGTCATGAGTATAACTAGCTCTCAACTCCCTACTTGAATTTCAAAACAAGGAGGAAAAGAAATGGCTATTTGTATTTTTCTATGTTCTCTACAATGAGTGAGTATCGTTATTATAATCTGAAAACAAATAAAAATTTATTTTTTTTAAAGATTTTATTTATTTATTCATGATAGTCACACAGAGAGAGACAGAGAGGCAGAGACACAGGCAGAGGGAGAAGCAGGCTCCATGCACCGGGAGCCCGACGTGGGATTCGATCCCGGGTCTCCAGGATCACGCCCCGGGCCAAAGGCAGGCGCCAAACCGCTGCGCCACCCAGGGATCCCACAAATAAAAATTTAAATTTAAGGGGAGATTTTTTAAAAAGAAAAACCACATTCCTGCATTTAAAAACTTAATTCAATGAAGAATGAAATTTGCCTCTGATTAATCTAGAAACATAGTGCAACTCAAAGCAGAGCCACAAAGATATTTTATAAAACTTCACAAAATGATCACAAAGCTTATATGGGAGAATGAAAGCACTAAAATAACCAAATATTTTGTTTTTAAATAAGAATATGGACAGAGCTTTGCCCTCTCAACCTATTATGAGTTACAATAACAGCATACTACCAGCACAAGAATATATTAAAAAGTTCAGAAACAGAATCTGTACATATTATATAAATGAACCTAGTATATGATAATTTCAAATCAGTAGAAAAAGGATAGCCTCTTCAATAAATGGTCTTAGAATAACCAGCTTACAACTAGGGACATCTCTTACCCTCAAATCAGATCATACAGATTAAAGATATAACTGAAAAACTACAACTACAAAAATAGTGTACTAATGTCACCTGAGGTGGGAAATGTTTTCCAAGTCTCATTAAAGACGGAAAGAAATGATTATAATCAATAAAGAAATAGGTTAAGGAGGTATAGAATATATTTTCATTACTTCCCTTAAAGGAGAAACAGAATTGTCCAAAAATCAACTGAAAAAAAATACTGAGTCTACTAGACTGGACAAACATCCTAAAATGTATATACAAAGATCTTTACCATAGTGAAAATTGGAAAAAAAAAAAGCTATGGTATAGCCTTATAATGAAATAGTCTGTAACAACTACAAATAAAAAATACTTTTACGTTGATGGGATGAGCACTGGGTGTTATACTATATGTTGGCAAATTGAATTTAAGTAAATTTTTTGTATATTTTTTATTGGAGTTTGATTTGCCAACATACAGTATAACACCCAGTGCTCAAACCGTCAAGTGCCCCCCTCAGTGCCTGTCACCCAGTCACCCCATCCCCTACGAACTTCTCCTTCCACTACCCCTTGTTCATTTCCCAGAGTTAGGAGTCTCTCATGTTTTGCCACCCTCTCTGATATTTCCCACTCATTTTCTCTCCTTTTCCCTTTATTCCCTTTCACTGATTTTTAAATTCCCCGAAGGAATGGAACCATATAATGTTTGTCTTTCTCCGATTGACTTCCTTCACTCAGCATAATACCCTCCAGTTCTATCCACATTGAAGCAAATGGTGGGTATTCGTCATTTCTAATGGCTGAGTAATATTCCATTATACATATAGACCACTTCTTCTTTATCCATTCATCTTTCAATGGACACCAAGTCTCCTTCCACTAGGAAGTTGGAACTTCCTATAGTTTGGCTATTGTGGACATTGGAACTTCCAATAGTTTGGCTATTGTGGACATTGCTGCTAGAAACATTGGGGTGCAGGTGTCCCGGCGTTATATTGCATCTGTATCTTTGGGGTAAATCCCGAGTAGTGCAATTGCTGGGTCATAGGGTAGCTCTATTTTTAACTCTTTGAAGAACCTCCACACAGTTTTCCAAAGTGGCTGCACCAGTTCACATTCCCAACAGTGCAAGAGGGTTCCCCTTTCTCCACATCCTCTCCAACATTTGCTGTTTCCTGTCTTGTTAATTTTCACCATTCTCACTGGTGTGAGGTGGTATATCATTGTGGTTTTGATTTGTATTTTGTTATGGCCAGTGATGCGGAGCATTTTCTCCTGTGGTTGTTACTCATGTGTATGTCTTCTTTGGTGAAATTTCTGTTCATATCTTTTGCCCATTGCATGATTGGATTGTTTGTTTCTTGGGGTTGAGTTTAATAATAAGTTCTTTATGGATCTTGGATACTAGGCTTTTATCTGATATGTCAGTTGCAAATATCTTCTCCCATTCTGTAGGTTGTCTTTTAGTTTTGTTGACTGTTTCCTTTGCTGTGCAGAACCTTTTTATCTTGACTAAGTCCGAATAATTCATTTTTGCTTTTGTTTCCCTTGCCTTCATAGATGTATCTTGCAAGAAGTTACTGTGGCCAAGTTCAAAAAGGGTGTTGACTGTGTTCTCCTCTAGGATTTTGATTGATTCTTGTCTCACATTTACATCTTTCATCCATTTCGAGTTTATCTTTGTGTATGGTGTAAGAGAATGTGGCAGGATACAAAATCAATGCCCAGAAGTCAGTGGCATTTCTATACACTAACAATGAGACTGAAGAAAGAGAAATTAAGGAGTCAATCCCATTTACAATTACACCCAAAAGCACAAGATACCTAGGAATAAACCTAACCAAAGAGGTAAAGGATCTATACCCTAAAAACTATAGAACACTTCTGAAAGAAATTGAGGAAGACACAAAGAGATGGAAGTATATTCCATGCTCATGGATTGGAAGAATTAATATTGTGAAAATGTCTATGCTACCCAGGGCAATTTATACGTTCAATGCAATTCCTATCAAAATAGCAGGGACTTTCTTCAGAGAGTTGGAACAAATCATCTTAAGGTTTTTATGGAATCAGAAAAGACCCGAATAGCCAGGGGAATATTGAAAAAGAAAACCAGAGCCAGGGGCATCACAATGCCAGATTTCAAGTTGTACTACAAAGCCGTGATCATCAAGACAGTGTGGTACTGGCACAAAAACAGACACATAGATCAATGGAACAGAATAGAGAACTCAGAAATGGGTCCTCAACTCTATGGTCAACTAATATTAAACAAAGCAGGAAAGACTAACCACTGGAAAAAGGACAGTCTCTTCAATAAATGGTGCTGGAAAAATTGGACAGCCACGTGCAGAAGGATGAAACTAGAATTTAAATAAAGTATATATTTTTAAGATTTTATTTATTTATCCATGAAAGACACAGAGAGAGAGCCAGAGACACAGGCAGAGGGAGAAACAGGCTCCATGCAGGGAACCTGATGTGGGACTCAATCCTGGGACTCCAGGACTCCCTGAGTCAAAAGCTGACACTCAACCGCTGAGCCACTGGCGTCCTAAATAAAATATTTTTAAAAAATACTTTATAACATTTTTATTGTATTAAATAACAATATCAATTGTTAAAACTTCATTTTGAAAGTAAAGAACAAAGAAACAAGTGTCTTGGTAAACCATAAATAAACATGCTTGGTAGATTAGAATACCAAGCAAAAAATGGTACAACAAGCAAAGAATATTGAAAGGAGAAAATTGGCTCTAGATAAAATGCGGCTACCTGAGAATAGTCTTGTCTGACACACCAGTTGATCAGTGAATATGAAATTAGCAACTATGCTAGGTGTGAATTGAATTCATTTGATAGATTTTAAGGGAAAGATGTAACCATGTAGGGCAGCAGCTGAAAGTTTCTCTGAATGATTTGTGCCTAGAGCTAGTTTACAAAAAGTGACTACATCTAGAGAGAGGCAGGGCAAGATGACGGAGGAGTAGGGTCCCCAAGTCACCTGTCCCCACCAACTTACCTAGATAACTTTCAAATCATCCTGAAAACCTATGAATTCGGCCTGAGATTTAAAGAGAGAAGAGTTGGAATGCTACAGTAAGAGTTCTGCTTCTATCAAGGTAGGAAGACGGAAAAAAAAATAAAGAAATAAAAAAGCATCCAAGGGGGAGGGGCCCCATGAGGAGCCGGACTAAGGGGGGTGGGGAGAGCCCCTTCCCGAGAAGCAGGAGCTTCACCAATCTTCCTGGACGGAAAGGCGCTCGCAGGGAGCTCCTGCAGGATCCCAGGAGGGCGGGAATGCACTCAGGCTCCCAGGGGCACTAACAGACACCTGCGCCCCGGGGAGAGCGCCACATCCCGCGCTCCCTAAAGGGCTGGTGCGCGCACAGCTAGACCCGGGAGCAGCTCGGAGGCGGCTGGGGCGGAGGCTCCGCACGGGAAGGGGCTGCGCCGCAGGGGTCGCGATTCCAGCAGCTCAGGCCCCGGAGCCCAGGGCGCCGGGGACACAGCCCAGGATCCGGCGCTCCCCCTGAGACAGGCAGAGGCCGGGAAGACACAGGGCAGCAAGGACGCTCCTGCCGCCAGGCGGCCCCGAGCTGTGCAGATCAGGGGGGTCCCCTGCCCCCAGAGCATCCAGGCCCCTGCGGACTGGGAGCTGCGGTAGTTACTGCGGGAGCTGACTCCAGAGCTAGAGAGCTGGCCACCGCCACTGTTGCTGTTCCTCCTGGGGCCTCACAGGATAAACAATCCTCACTGAGCCTCACAGTGGCCTCACAGGATAAAAACAGGATAAACAAGTCCCACTGAGCCGTGCACCAGGCAGGGGGCAGGGCAGCTCCCCCAGGTGCACACACGTGAGAATCAGCACAGCAGTCCCATCCTCCAGAAGACCAGCTAGACGGACAAGGTAAAAGCAAGATATTGATCATGCAGCACTGGAAACTTCCAGGGGAAGTCGAGGGATTTACAGTATATAGAATCAGAGGATACTCCCTCTTGTTTTTTGTTTTCTGTTTGCTTCCCCCTTCCCCTTTATTTTCTTTTTTTCTTCTTCTTCTTCTTTTTTCCTTTTTTCTTTTTTCTCTTCTTTCTTTTTCTCCTTTTTCCAGTACAACTTGTTTTTGGCCACTCTGCACTGAGCAAAATGACTAGAAGGAAAACCTCACCTCAAAAGAAAGAATCATAAATAGCCCTTTCTCCCAAAGAGTTACAAAATTTGGATTGTAATTCAATGTCAGAAAGCCAATTCAGAAGCACAATTATAAAGCTACTGGTGGCTCTAGAAAAAAGCCTAGAGGATTCAAGAGACTTCATAACTGCAGAATTTAGATCTAATCAGGCAGAAATTAAAAATCAATTAAATGAGATGCAATCCAAACTAGACGTCCTAACGACGAGGGTTAATGAGGTAGAAGAACGAGTGAGTGACATAGAAGGCAAGTTGATGGCAAAGAGGGAAACTGGGGAAAAAAGAGACAATTAAAAGATCATGAGGATAGGTTAAGGGAAATAAATGAAAAATCTACATTTAATTGGGGTTCCTGAGGATGCCGAAAGGGACAGAGGTCCAGAATATGTATTTGAACAAATCATAGCTGAGAATGTTCCTAACCTGGGAAGGGAAACAGGCATTCAGATCCAGGAAATAGAGAGATTCCCCCCTAAAATCAATAAAAACCACTCAACACCTTTACATTTAATAGTGATGCTTGCAAGTTCCAAAGATAAAGAGAAGATCCTTAAAGCAGCAACAGACAAGAAATCTCTAACTTTTATGGGGAGAAATATTAGGTTAACAGCACACCTCTCCACAGAGACCTGGCAGGCCAGAAATGGCTGGCAAGATATATTCAGGGTCCTAAATGAGAAGAACATGCAGCCAAGAATACTTTATCTGGCAAGGCTCTCATTCAGAATAGAAGAAGATATAAAGAGCTTCCAAGATAGGCAGAAACTGAAAGAATATGCGACCACCAATCCAGCTCTGCAAGAAATTCTAAGCGGGACTCTGTAATAGAAAGAGGAAGTCCAAGGGAACAATCCACAAAAACAGGGACTGAATAGGTATCATGATGACACTAAATTCATATCTTTCAATAGTACCTCTGAACGTGAATGGGCTTAATGACCCCATCAAAAGGCTCAGGGTTTCAGACAGGATAAAAAAGCAAGACCCATCTATTTGCTGTCTACAAGAGACTCATTTTAGACATAAGGACACCTACAGCCTGAAAATAAAAGGTTAGAGAACTATTTACCATTCAAATGGTCCTCAAAAGAAAGCAGGGGTACCATCCTTATATCAGATAAACTAAAGTTTATCCCGAAGACTGTAGTGAGAGATGAAAAGGGACACTATATCATACTTAAAGGATCTATCCAACAAGAAGACCTAACAATCATCAATATTTATGCCCCGAATGTGGGAGCTGCCAAGTATATCAATGAATTAATAACCAAAGTTAAGACATATTTAGATAATAATACGCTTATACTTGGTGACTTGAATGTAGCGCTTTCTACAATCAACAGGTTTTCTAAGCACAACATCTCCAAAGAAAAAGAGTTTTAAATGATACACTGGACCAGATGTATTTCACAGATATTTACAGAACTTTATATCCAAACGCAACTTCTCAAGTGCACATGGAACTCTCTCCAGAATAGACCACATACTGGGTCACAAATCAGGTCTTAACCGATACCAAAAGATTGGGATCGTTCCCTGCATATTCTCAGACCATAATGTTTTGAAATTGGAACTAAATCACAAGAAGAAGTTTGGAAGGACCTCAAACACGTGGAGGTTAAGGACCATCCTGCTAAAAGATGAAAGGGTCAACCAGGAAATTAGAGAATTAAGAAGATTCATGGAAACTAATGAGAATGAAGATACAACCATTCAAAATCTTTGGTATACAGCAAAAGCAGTCCTGAAGGGGAAATACATCGCAATACAAGCATCCATTCAAAAACTGGAAAGAACTCAAATACAAAAGCTAACCTTGCACCTAAAGGAGCTGGAGAAAAAAACAGCAAATAGATCCTACACCCAGCAGAAGAAGAGACTTAATAAAGATGCAAGCATAACTCAATGAAATAGAGACCAGAAGAACTGTGAAACAGATCAACAAAACTAGGAGTTGGTTCTTTGAAAGAATTAATAAGATAGATCAGCCATTAGCCAGCCTTATTAAAAAAAATAGAGAAAAGACTCAAATTAATAAAATCATGAGTAAGAAAGGAGAGATCACCACCAATACCAAAGAAATAAGATCTTAAAAACTTATTATGAGCAGCTTTACGTCAATAAATTAGGCAATCTAGAAGAAATGGATGCATTTCTGGAAAACCACAAACTACCAAAACTGGAACTGGAAGAAATAGAAAACCTGGGCAGGCCAATAACCAGGGAGGAAATTGAAGCAGTCCTCAAAAACCTCCCAAGACACAGAAGTCCAGGGCCAGATGTCTTCCCAGGGGAATTCTATCAAACGTTTAAAGAAGAAACCATACCTAATCTATTAAAGCTGTTTGGAAAGATTGAAAGAGATGGAGTACTTCCAAACTCATTCTATGAGGCCAGCATCACCTTAATTCCAAAACCAGACAAAGACCCCAACGAAAAGGAGAATTATAGACCAATATCCCTGATGAACATGGATGCAAATATTCTCAACAAGATAGTAGCCAGTAGGATCCAACAGTACATTAAGAAGATTATTCAGCATGACCAAGTGGGATTTATCCCCGGGATGCAAGGTTGGTTCAACACTCATAAAGCAATCAATGTGATTGATCATATCAGTAAGAGAAAAAACAAGAACCATATGATCCTCTCAATAGATGCAGAGAAAGCATTTGACAAAATACAGCATCCATTCCTAATCAAAACTCTTCAGAGTGTAGGGATAGAGGGAACATTCCTCAGCATCTTAAAAACCATCTACCAAAAGCCCACAGCAAATATCATTCTCAATGGGAAAACACTGGGAGCCTTTGATCAGGAACAAGACAGGGAAGTCCACTTTCACCACTGCTATTCAACATAGTACTAGAAGTCCTAGCCTCAGCAATCAGGCAACAAAAAGAAATAAAAGGCATTCAAATTGGCAAAGAAGAAGTCAAACCCTCCCTCTTTGCTGATGACATGATACTGTACATAGAAAACCCAAAAGACTCTACCCCAAGATTGCTAGAACTCATAGAGCAATTTGGCAGTGTGGCAGGATACAAAATCAATGCCCAGAAGTCAGTGGCATTTCTATACACTAACAATGAGACTGAAGAAAGAGAAATTCAGGAGTCAATCCCATTTACAATTGCACCCAAAAGCATAAGATACCTAGGAATAAACCTAACCAAAGAGGTAAAGGATCTATACCCTAAAAACTATAGAACACTTCTGAAAGAAATTGAGGAAGACACAAAGAGATGGAAAAATATTCCATGCTCAAGTATTGGAAGAATTAATACTGTGAAAATGTCTATGCTACCCAGGACAATTTACACATTTAATGCAATCCCTATCAAAATACCATGGACTTTCTTCAGAGAGTTGGAACAAATCATCTTAAGATTTGTGTAGAATCAGAAAAGACCCGAATAGCCAGGGAAATATTGAAAAAGAAAACGATAGCTGGGGGCATCACAGTGCCAGATTTCAGGTTGTACTACATAGCTGTGGTCATCAAGACAGTGTGGCACTGGCACAAAAAACAGACATATAGATCAATGGAACAGAATAGAGAATCCAGAAGTGGACCTTCAACTTTATGGTCAACTAATATTCGACAAAGGAGGAAACACTATCCACTGGAAAAAAGACAGTCTCTTCAATAAATGGTGCTGGGAAAATTGGACATCCACATGCAGAAGAATGAAACTGGACCATTCTCTTACACCATACACAAAGATAAACTCAAAATGGATGAAAGATCTAAATGTGAGACAAGAATCCATCCAAATCCTAGAAAAGAACACAGGCAACACCCTTTTTGAGCTTGGCTACAGTAACTTCTTGCAAGATACATTCATGAAGGCAAGAGAAATAAAAGCAAAAATGAATTATTGGGACTTCATCAAGATGAGAAGCTTTTGCACAGCAAAAGAAACAGTCAACAAAACTCAAAGACAACCTACAGAATGGGAGAAGATATTTGCAAATGACATATCAGATAAAGGGCTAGTTTCCAAGATCTACAAAGAACTTCTTAAACTCAACAGCAAAGAAACAAACAATCCAATCATGAACTACGCAAAAGACATGAACAGAAATCTCACAGAGGAAGACATAGACATGGCCAACAAGCACATGAGAAAATGCTCCACATCACTTGCCATCAGGGAAATACAAATCAAAACCACAATGAGATACCACCTTATACCAGTGAGAATGGGGAAAATTAACAACGTAGGAAACAACAAATGTTGGCGAGGATGGGGAGAAAGGGGAACCCTCTTGCACTGTTGGTGGGAATGTGAACTGGTGCAGCCACTCTGGAAAACTGTGTGGAGGTTCCTCAAAGAGTTAACAATAGATCTGGCCTACAACCGAGCAATTGCACTGCTGGGGATTTACCCCAAAGATACAGATGCAATGAAACGCCGGGACACCTGCACCCCAATGTTTCTAGCAGCAATGTCCACAATAGCCAAACTGTGGAAGGAGCCTCGGTGTCCAACGAAAGATGAATGGATAAAGAAGATGTGGTCTACATATACAATGGAATATTACTCAGCCATTAGAAACAACAAATACCCATCATTTGCTTCGATGTGGATGGAACTGGAGGGTATTATGCTGAGTGAAAGAAGTCAATCAGAGAAGGACAAACATTATATGGTCTCATTCATTTGGAGAATATAAAAAATAGTGAAAGGGAATAAAGGGGAAAGGAGAGAAAATGAATGGGAAATATCGGAGAGGGAGACAGAACATGAGAGACTCCTAACTCTGGGAAACAAACAAGGGATGGTGGAAAGGGAGGTGGGCGGGGGGAGGGGGTGACTGGGTGATGGGCACTGGGGGGGGCACTTGATGGGATGAGCACTGGGTGTTATGCTATATGTTGGCAAATTGAACTCCAATAAAAAATAATTTTAAGTAAAAATTAAAAAAAAACAAAAAGTGACTACATCTAGAAAGACTTTAGGAAATTCTGCATTTTTCAGACAGAGTAAATACTAAAAAAAACAGGAGATGAGAAATGGTCACCTTGAGAACGAACATGCATGCAGGAAGTCAGAACTACTGGAAGAGTCTTGCAAAGAAACCATATGTGGTTATTCAATAGTGTCAAAATAACGCAACGCCTACTGCATACAGTAGGATCTCCATTGAATAAAAGAATCAAAAGCCAAGAATCACCCAAACTATTTAATTGAATCATCACTGTCTTTAAGATCCTCCTCATTTCTAGTTCCAATTCTCTTACCATCTCTATATATGACCAAGCCTGACAAGGACCTTGTTTCACCTTGACCCTTCACATAATAGGAACCCTCTCTGCATTTTTATCTCACAGACAAATAAGAGACAAAACCTCTGGCCCTCCTCCTGAAAATCAGAATCTATATGTATTCACAGCTATCCTTGCACAGTCTCAAAAAGACATCCCTACATCTTTTTTGCAGGGCTTAAACTTCCACCTGTGTTTTATAAGAATCCGTTACTTTTTATTTCACTTATAGGCCATCACTTCATCTCCTCTCCCCTGTCTTTCACATCTTCTCTGGGGTCATTTTCATTCTGTCTACCATCACTCCAAAATTGCTCAAGACAAAACCAAAACCTCAATCTTTGTACCATCTTCTCTCTCTCTCTCTTCCTCCTCTTCTTGTCTTCTCCTTTTTCCTTATCCACTCAAAAGCAAAAAATAAAAATAAAAAAATAAATTAATGCATCAATTCCTTCAAAGTCAAGATACATCATGGATTTGGTTTTGTTTTTTATTGAGTGAATAAATGAACATTACCAGAGACAAAGAAATTCATTAAATTTTTGCAACCTCATTTTCCTCATCTACAGGATGTGGTGGTGGTGAAGGCTGTACAGAAATCAGCCAGCTCAATCAGCCAGCTTAGTAATAAATAAGATATTAATGCTACTGAATTAACTCTCAAAAATATAAATAAGTTGCCAATTTCCAAGTTCAAAGGCCTCTTTACTCTTCTTACCACTTGATTTTCCTGACTGCAAGTAGGGGTGTGACCCCCCACTGAGTCTCTTTCAATCCCTCTGTATTCTCCCTCTCCTGCAACTTAGTTGGATCTCCTCCCCTTCTCATACTGAAATGTGGTGATTCTCAAAACTCCTTTCAGCCCTCTTCTCATCTTCCTTAAGACTCTCTACTAGGCCACTTGTAAAGTTTAACTACTCTTGTACACAGACGAGTATTAGAAATGTCTCATCTCGGTCGGATCAGACATATAAGCTTCTATTAAAAAAATAAACAAAAAGCATCTATTCCTCCAGTTTTTAGAACTATTTACTCATTAGACATGCCATCCCAAATATGTTCCCATTTTCTTTTTTATATAATCCAAGAATCAGTTTCCCAGAATAAATTTTCACACAGAGCAGAGATGTAGGGTTGAGTTATTTCACTGCTGATTTTGGTCTGTTTTTTATTGCCTTCAGGAGAAACATGTCAGGAATTGCATAAGATTGTTAGTATTACTGACCTTGGCTTACCTGTTGGTTTCATACCCGGTATAAACTCATTTTTTTCCACTTCTGTTGAGACTTATGCAAACTACCAACAGCAAGACTGTCCAGTATTATTTGGTGAATCTTTCCAGTAGGTGAAATGGAAATGTTGTTCTGCCCCTACTTCTTCTCATTAACTTGCATCTTAATGACCTGATATTCATTTTGGGTGAATTGAGTACATCCCCTTTCTTTCTCCCTAACTCATATATTGGGAAGAAACATTCTATGTCCTGATAAAATTATCTTACTGGCATGAACTAGGTCAAGCCTTTATAGAAAACTTACCCTCTAGCTAATCAGTCTTTGACTGAGTAGATTGAGATTTCTACATCCAGATCATCAATGTTGTAAATATTCTTCTAAATTTAAGCAATGTTTAAATATATCTAGCAAGCAATATATTCAATTATCTAAGATACAATTTGTTTAATTGAAGGGTTCATTAAGAAATCACATAAAACAAAATTATGGTTCTTTGGGTATAGCACCAACTTTAATGTATTTAAAGCTACATTATGAGACCCAGACATTCAGGACTTCCATCAACAATTCTTCCCATGGCATTGGGAATCCAAAACAATTTTCCGAGGAAAATCTTAACCTTTTATGCCAGACTTCCTTCCTCTGACCTCTGGGGAAGAGAGAGTGGCATTATATTCAGGCACAATTTTTTTTAAAAAATTTTATTTATTTATGATAGTCACAGAGAGAGAGAGAGAGAGGCAGAGACATAGGCAGAGAGAGAAGCAGGCTCCATGCACCGGGAGCCCGATGTGGGATTTGATCCCAGGTCTCCAGGATCGCGCCCTGGGCCAAAGGCAGGCGCTAAACCACTGCACCACCCAGGGATCCCTCAGGCACAATTTTTTAAATTCATAACAAGATATCAGATTAGCTCAAGTGCAATTGCTGTTTATGTATGGCTCTCCTTTAAAAATGTTGATAATACCAGTGTTCCAAATTTTTATTATTGTATGTAAACTTATAGCTTCTATCACACAATAATTATCTAATGTTATATTGAATAGAACATTAAGATTTGCCTGAATGGCATGCAGTCCATACCTTTCTCTGTAGCAGAGGTTGTGGTCAGGCAAGTAACGTGAGTGAGATCTATAACAAAATAGAGAGCACATTTTTCAACTAAAGACAGAGTTACCCAATGGCTGCCATATAGGAAGGTAAGCCCCACGGTACAAGGTCTTCTAACAAAACAAAACAAAACATATAATATAATACAATATAATATAGATTTTTAATTTGAAAATCCCTAATAGTTTATCTTTTAAATAATTCAAATAATTCCATTTTCCAAATTCTATGTATTAAAAATGTCTACTGACCAGATATGGTCTGTAGGCAACATTTATGAAATTTCTAGATCTAAATTTTATTTTTTATTTTTGTTGAAACCATATAGCTTATAAACCTGGATTCCATCATCTTCTCCATAAGCAATTACTTTAAACAAACTGTCTTTTGGTGTTATGCCACTAGCCTATTTTATATGGCTTTACAAAAATATAAGATCACTTATTAAATTTGTTCTATGGATATCATTAAGAATATTGTTCTCTATAGTCACATGATACCTTCTTTTATGAGAACCCACAGAAGAATTGTCTTTCAGATGTCAGTACCAAGGAGAGTTATAACCCAAAAAACACTTCCATCTTAATAATACTGTGAATTAAATGTTTCCCATTATGCAGTGGATCATAAGAAACTCAGAAAGGCCTACCTCTAGCAAAAAGAAAGGTATGTTGTGTGTGTGTGTGTGTGTGTATGTGTGTGCATGTGTTTGTGCTTGTGTGTATATACTTCAAGGTTGGGTTTTTTCAAAACTTACATTTCTGTTCTCTCCTGACAAATCCACTCTGAAAATTTCCCATTTTAAGTTTTTTTTTTAATTTTATGTTGTATCAGTATCTTTGAAAACTGCCTCAGATTGATTAATTTTCAAATTTGAAAGCATAAAAATAAGCAAATAAATAAAAAAACTAAATAGATTATTAGTGTTAATCTTTAGCCTTGAACTGTCATCCCTGAGTCCACACAGATCACTTTGTTGACCAGATTTCATTCCTCAATTTTTCTATAAGTGCCTGAAATTCAATATGTAAAGAACTAAAGTCATTGTCATTTAGTTTCTCTTCATTCATAGCACCACAATAAATGGCACATCAAACTAAAAACCTCTCTTGTCTTCAACTATTTGCACCCTCCTCCCCAATATTCGGTCACCTAGTCCTGCTGATTATAGTATGAAATGCCTCAAGTCTAACCCAGCTCTTCTACTTCACATTTTTATCATTTCTCACCTTAAACTATTAAGCTGACTCTCATTTCTCAGTTGAACTACTAAATTGACTTTTATTTAAGTTCCCCAGGCTAACTATCCCTCTTCCGATCCTTCAATCTCTGAGTATTTTTAAAATATCTTTCAGAGAACTTTCAAAAACACATCTAACTGATATGTCTGGGCCTCATTGACCTATGATTATGAAATGAGAAAATAAATAGGTAAAGGTTGTTTAAATCACTTTCTTTTCTTTTAAACTTAAATGGCCATACACTTTATTTTGTTGTTGTTGTTACTGTTTTAATGTATCAAGTTTTTATTTAAATTCTAGTTAGTTTGTTTAGATCACTTTCCATCTTCTTATAGGATCAGACCAAATCATGTCAGTCATAAAGCTCTCCAGAAACCCCACATCTTACATAGCAGTGTACAAATTGACACAGAGAAGTAAGGCATGGGCAAGGGCAGGGTACATTCATGGCAACCCCAGTGGAACAAAATCAAAACTGAGTCAGAGGGACACATGCTGGCATCACCAGATTGAGAGCAGAGGCCAAGGCCACAGTTGGTGGAGTGGACTGGGATCATACTGAATTAGGGAGTAGATTTGAATGGAGGGATGTCCTGACAGGCCAGAGGAGGAACACATGTGCCATACAGGAACCCCATCAGGACTGGTGAATTAGAGGAAGGGATGGGATCGTCCACCACCCGCTGGACTGAGTGGGCAGAGAAAGTGGGCGGGGCAAACAAATGGGCCATGTTGGAGGCCATTACCTGACTCCTTCCCAAGAAATTTATCCAGAACTGCTCCCTTGGCAGCTTCCCTCTGAGATACCCATTCCATTTTTAAAGAACTGAGACTTTAAGGTGCAGATATTACTCTTCATCGATTAAGGGCTTTTGAAATTTCTCTAAGCAAATAATGTTACTTCTTTGGGAAGCCAGAGGAAAGCATACTGCTTCCCAACCCTTCCTAGGATCAAGCCAAAAGAATTGTTTGACCAGACATTCAACTATGACTTATCTTTTTATTTTCAATTAAACTTAGAGCTATAAACAGTGATTTGGAGTCTCTGGTATGTAAGCAGCCACTAAGTTGAGCCACTCTTATCCAACACAATAGTGCTGGAATGACCCGAATGAAGAGCTGTCAAAAATCTCCTCTGTCCCAACCTTACCAGAACCTATAAGAATATTATGAGAAACATCATCAATCCACAGAATCCCCATTCTGGAAGTCCATCTTCCCTGCAGCATAGAAACATAAAAATATGTTATTCCCCCCATAACCCTCTTTTTCTATATACTAGGTGGCAAACGGGCAATGATGGATTTCAATGAATAGCACTCCAATAAAGAATGTCCCTCCCCTGCAGGGAGCCTGATGCGGATACTCAATCCCAGGACCATACAATCACACCCTGAGCTGAAGGTAGACTTTCAACCATTGAGCCACCCAGGCGTCCCTGTTTTCCTTTATTTGATCTAATAGAAATCCAGCTGCCTTCCTTGACTTTTCCTTCTTCCTCAGGGCATCTAGCATCCAGTCAATTACCAAAGTGAGTATACCTCCTAAATATCTCTAAACTCTGCCCAGTTCTATCATCTATCCTAGATTGTTACTTTTCCAGGTACTGGGAATCGTTGGCTTTTTTATTGTTACAGTCCAATCCATTTCACATAGAAACAAGAAGGATCTTTTCAAAATGTCAAAATGATCAACTTTTTGCCATTAAATTTCAGTGGTTCAGGCTCAATGCTTGAGTGTCTGCCTTTGGCTCAGGTCATGATCCCAGGCCCAGGGATCGAGTCTCACACTGGGCTCCTCGCAGGGAGCCTGCTTCTCCCTCTGCCTATGTCTCTGCCTCTCTCTGTGTGTCTCTCATGAATAAATAGACAAAATCTTAAAAAAAAAAAAAAAAAACTTCAGTGGTTGGTTCATCAGTGTCCTTAAAATACCTTCAAGCTCCTATGACTTAAAAGGCCCTGCATGGTCTAGATGGGATTAATTCTTTCAGGTTCATCTCTCATGACACTCTCTCCTCATTGCATCCTAGCCATAAAGAAATTAATATAAAGAAATCTTTAATGGTCCTAGCCATTAAAGAAATTCAGGTTCTCAAACAGTTCTTTGCCTTGAACTCTTCCTGCCCTATGAACCTTTCCTGCTCCTGACCGTCTTTAATCTCAGCTTCCCTGTACACTTCTTCTAGGAGCCCCTGTACCTCATACTGCATCCAGTTCCTCTGTCCTCAGAACATTGTCTATTTTCTCATTATTTCCCCAAAAAGCATATAAGCACAACAACATCAGAGTCTGTATGTGTCTTACTGACCATTGCATGCCCAGTGCCTCACAGAGGGCTAGACACATAGAACACAAAGAAATCTCAGTGCCAAATTGTTGATTCATGTTTTTACTTTGATCCTGTTTTGGGGATGCTAATGTGATCATGACAGCCCAACCAGATTGACCAGCATTTAGGTTTGAGCTAATAAGGAACAGAAAGTTTCCATGGACTTGGGTGCTTTCCCTACCCTAAAGTTCAGAAAGCTTGGAACTGCAGAGTGCTGTCAGATATGGTTATCCTGTATGAATATTTGTGTCCTCATCAGCTTAGGCTGCTATAACAAAGTAACTGGGTGGGTTTCAACAATAGACACTTATTTCTTACAGTTCTGGGAGCTGGAAAATCCAAGATCAAGGGGCTGACAGATTCCTTTCCTGGTGAGGAGCTACATGGTCCTTCTTGAGTCAGAGAGAGACAGAGAGACAGAGAGAGAAAGAGAAAGTGAGGTCTGATGTCTTCTTGAAGGGTACTAATCCCATCTTGAGGACCCCACTTTTTTTATCTCATTTAACCCTACCTACTTCCCAAAAGCCCCACCTCCAAATACCATCACACTGGGGACTAGGGCTTCAACATTAATTTTGAGAGTGACACAATTCAGTTCCAGCAATTTGTAACAGCCCTCCATTTTCAGGTCTGAAATTTTATTCTAAATTTTCACTGAATCTAATTAGATACATAACATTTTTACAGATTTCTTTGAATTAATACTTCCTTGGGAGCTCTGTAATGATGGGCAGTTGCTAAAAAACGAAAGTCTTGTTAATTTCTAAGATAATGAATTCAATTGTTAAACATGTCTTCAACCAGAAAATAAATTTAAGGCAATTAGAAAGTTAGGAAGTCTTTGCCAAAAGCAGCAATTGATTAAAAGAAGGGGGGTGGTGGTAAAATAATGTCCTGGAAATGTCCTAACGTGTAAAGCTTCAGAGCAGCTGATCCCAGAATGTTTCAAATGAGATTCACATAAATGTTTTTTCCCCATAGAATATGTGCTTCAGTATCAAGTCAATTTAATGCAGCCATATTTGGCAAATATCAGCTCCTTTATTTATAAATTGACTCTCATGATAATTTTAAACAGAATCAGATATTCAATGATATTTTGGAAAATACATTCAAGCGGGCTTATAGAGGATGAATGCAGATTCTTGCCATTCTCCAAGCAAAGCAACACTGGAAGAAGTATCAGTGAGATTGGAAGAGCAGGTGCAGGAAACTGGAAACCCAGCGGGTTTGCCATGGACATCATGCATACCACTGATTTTCGGTGAGAAAATATACAGAGAGGAGTTTTGGAAAGAAACCTTCACATGACTTCCATCAAAATAAAGTACCTGTCAGCTTTCTACCTCTCTTACCAAATTTCCTCACTTCAAGTTTGGCTTGCTGCTACATAAACTAACCTAGAGTTCTGTGCTTCCTAGTACCTTTTACCCCTGAGGCTCTTCAGGCACCACACCACTTGGTAGGATGAAGGGTGGTCTAGGCAAGTTGAAGGGAGGAGTGGGGCAGGAGAGGAGGACAGCACAAGAAAGTCACAAAATAATAATCAATGTCTGATTCAACCTTGTCTCTCTCCCTTCCTCCTTCATCCTTAAATGCCCACTGCCAACTCTGTTTCATTGATATGTATTAGAGGCTGAGTTGGGTCCCTCAAAATTTTATATATATGTGTACATATATAGATATAAAATTCTTGGTTTCAGAGGTAGAATTTAGTGATTCATCAGTTGCATACAACTCCTAGTGCTCACTACATCAAGTGCCCTCCTTAATGCCCATCAACCAATTACCCCATCTCCTGACTCCCCTCTTCTTCCCTCCCCTCTAGCAACCCTCAGTTTGTTTCTTATAGTTATAAGTCTCTAATGTTTTGCCTCACTCTGTTTTCATTTTATATTATTTTTCCTTCCCTTCCCTTATGTTCATCTGTTTTGTTTTTTAAATTCCACATATGAGTGAAATCATGTGGTATTTGTCCTTCTTTGACTGACTTGTTTCACTTATCATAATCACTTTAGCTCCATCCTCATCATTGCAAATGGCAAGATTGCATTATTTTTGATGGCCAAGTAATATTCCATTATATACATATATATATATATATATATATATATATATATATATATATATATATACACACCACATCTTCTTTATCAATTCATCAGTCAATGAACATCTGGGCTCTTTCCATATTTTGGCTATTGTGGATATTGCTGCTATAAACATTGGGGTGCATGTGCCCCCTTTGAATCACTATCTTTGTATCCTCTGGATAAATGCCTAGTAGTACAATTGCTGGGTCATCAGGTAGTTCTATTTTTAACTTTTTGAAGAACCCCCACACCATCTTCCAGAGTGGCTGCACTAGTTTGCATTCCCACCAACAGTGTAAGAGAGTTCTTCTTTTTCTGCAATATCTGTTGTTTCCTCACTTGCCAATTCTAACTATTTTGACTGGTGTGAGGTGGTATCTCATTGTGGTTTTGATTCGTGTTTCTCTGGTGCCAAGTGATGTTGAACATTTTTTCATGTGTGTGTTAGCCATTTGCATGTTTTCTTTGGAGAAATATCTGCTCGTGTCTTCTTTCCATTTCTTGACTGGATTTTTTGGTTTTTTTGGGGTAGAGTTTGATATTGAAGCCCTAACCCCTAATACTTCAAATTTAGACTATATTTGAAGATAATCACCTTTAAAGAGGTGATTAGGTTAAAATGAGGTCTTTAGGATGGACCTTAATCCATTAGAAGAAAAAGAAATTTGGACACAAAAAGAGACACCAGGGATCCATGCATGCATAGGAAAGACTGTGTTAGGACACAGTGAGAAGATGACCATGTGCAAGCTACAAAGAGAGTCCTCAGAAGAAACCAACTCTGCTGACACCTTGATCTTGGACTTCTAGCCTCCAAAACTGTGAGAGAATTCATTTTTGTTGCTTAAGCCAAACCCAATAGTGTTTTGTTATGGAAGCCATAGCAAACTAGCACAATATCCTTAATCTAATCTTATCATGATACTTAATATTTTATTCTATTTCTCTCTATTAAACAACTTTCAGGCAATTTGTTTTCAACCAATTCTCATGGACCCACTCCATTATAAACAGAGGTGACAACACACACAAAGCCCCTGAAGTAGAAGAGCCAGTAGATTCAGGAAACTATATATAGCTCAGTCAGAGGCAGCCCTGTGATAAGGTGAACCAGGGCAAAGCCAGAGCCCTTAAACATGTAAGAGTCTCTAAAGACTCCACAGAGTTAACAACATTCAGTTATCGGCTATGATGTTCCTGCCACATTCACACAAGTATGGCTTATGTCAATTACATATATATATGTTTTCAGCTATCATTTCAAAAGAGATTATGATCTGAGGCATTTCAAAATTGAGTATCCTTATATCTTTACTTTAGAACAAATGCACATTGAAAATGTACATACTTCAATATAAGAGCAATTACCACACATGCACTCTTATGAATGCACATCTCTGATTTGTAATTAGATTGACTGATTCAAGAACAAATCTCAGTAATGAGAAGGCTGGGATGCCCTAATTATGAATGAGATACACAGAGTGGACTACCTAAACTATGAAAAGAGTTAATAAGTCTTTTGAATTATGTGTAGGTAGCGAGTAAAATAAAAGATAAAGCTTGCTGAGGGTCTTTGTCACATGATTGAATCAAGTGGAAAGGGGGTTCAAATATTTTAAATAGATTATATTCATTAGACATATTAAGTTTAAATGTCTTCTTAAAATTTAATGGGTAGCCACTTAGGAGAAGAAATGGACAACAAAATTCAAAGTAAAAAAAAATTAACAAAAAATATAACAAATGGGGGATCCCTGGGTGGCGCAGCGGTTTGGCGCCTGCCTTTGGCCCAGGGCGCGATCCTGGAGACCCGGGATCGAATCCCACATCGGGCTCCCGGTGCATGGAGCCTGCTTCTCCCTCTGCCTGTGTCTCTGCCTCTCTCTCTCTCTCTCTCTCTCTCTCTCTCTCTGTGACTATCATAAAAAATTAAAAATATATATATAACAAATGGGATACCTGGGTGGCTCAGCAGTTGAGCAACTGCCTTCAGCTTAGGGCGTGATTCCAGGGTCTAGGGGTCGAGTCCCACATGGGGTTCCCTGAAGGGAGCCTGCTTCTCCCTCTGCCTATGTCTCTGCCTCTCTGTGTGTCTCTAATGAATAAATAAGTAAAATATTTTAAAAAAAAAGTTCTAAAACAAATATAACCAATGAAGAACACAAAACAAAATGTCAAGAATAGAATCAACCATACAATTTATCACAAAAAAATTACTAAGTTTAATTTACCCACTAAAACAAAAGGAGAACAATACAACAAACAAGTGATGTGGAATTTGCAGGACACAGAACAATAAAAAACATTGACAGATTATACTAGACCAATGATAAAAAAAAAAAAAAGCAGAAGTGAAAGTATTAGTATCAGATAAAATAATGTATTATATGGGACAAAGAAATATTTTACACTGATAGAAATGTTCAATTTAACTAATATGTACATGAAAACAAAATTTCAAAATAAGTAGTTAGAAATATTACCAAAAAATATAAAATCCACAGTAGCTCTGCCTCCATAAATCATCTGATTTATGTGAATTAAAATAAGGAAGGATATTAGGTATGTGAATAACACAACAAAATTTTATCCTGCAAATTGAAGGGTACCAGAATATGCCACCCCAAAATATGCCTCTTAGCATATGGATTATTTTGAGCTAAGAGCCACCATCTGCAAGGTGATGATATTAGGATTTAGGGCCTTTAGGAGGCGATTAGGTCATAAAGATGGATTAGTACCCTTATAAAAGAGGCCTGAGAAAGATCCCTTGCCCCCTCACCATTATGAGGCCACAACAAAAAGATGGCTGCCTATGAATAAGGAAAAGAGTTCTTACCAGACACGAAATATGCTAATGCCATGATCTCAGACTTCTTAGTCCTAAAATGTGATAAATAAATGTTTATTGTTTATAGACCACTCACTTTATGGTATTTTTAATACAGCAGCCCAAACAGACTAACATAATATACATATTTTGGTTATATGAAAATAACACATTCTCTGCCAAATCTTCAAATAAAATTGACACACTAGAATGAGGTACTATATTTATTCCATGGTTTAATATGTTCCCCCACCCCCACCCCTGTGGTATGCTGGAGGTAGCAGCTTCTGCAGCTACCTATTTTGATTACTAAATCTCTAGGAATGTGATAAACCCGTTGTTAAACCATGGTATTTTGGAATTGACCCTAGTGAGAGCATTGATGCCACAGTAATGGGCATAACACTACAATCAGACCACTTTTTCCCAGATTGTAAGACATTTACAAGAAGCAAAGGCCTGCTCCAGCACCCTTCATATGCTCCCACAGCTGTAGTTCCGACAAATAGCAGATGAATAATCATCTGTCAAAATTCTCTCTGTTTTTCTCCACTCCAAAAAATCTCTGCATTTATTCATCCACCCATTCCTGGGATTCTACTTTAATCTTTACCTCTTTCTTGCCCTTTCTCCCCTACATATAGGCATATTTAAGCCTCTTTCAGTAAAATAAAATAAAATAAAATAAAATAAAATAAAATAAAATAAAATAATAAAAAAAAATCTTTCAACATGTCAAGTCTATCAAAAAAAAGAATGGGAAAACAGATTAAATATACCCTACCAGATCTTAAAAACAAAACAAACAAGAACACCAATGAATATTTGGAGGCCTCATTGATGTCTTAACACATATTACTGAGTCACCCCCCAAAAAATAAATCATCCTTTCTAAGCTCTGATGAGGGAATATAAGATTTCAAAATAAATAAAAAGAATATTTTGCTATTTTAAATGGCCAGAAGCAAATCAGTAGAGAAAGAATAATATTCTGTAATTTATAAGGCACAGGCCCCAAATGTTTCATAAATGCATTACAGTTTTTAAATTACAATAGTTTTCTTCCCCCAACTTGAAATATTTTACATGGTTTCCATTAACATATAGAAAATATAAAATGAATAGAAATAGACCTCTTTCTTTTCCACTGATATACTCATTCTTAATCAGAGGTAACTTATGGTAATAATTTCTCATGAATTCTACGTATTTTCTGTGCTTATATAAGCATATTTACAAACATCTTTTATTTACACAAATAGAATTGTGCTATATATTCTGTTCTGCAACTTGTGTTTTAACCCAATAACATATTTTACTGACATCTTCCCAATGTCAATATATAGTTGAAATTTAGTATTCTTTTTAAAAGCTGAACAGTATATTCCATTATGTAAATATATCATAATTTATTTTGTTCATTGTTATGATGGATAAATGAATTGTTTCCAGTTTTTTGTGGCTAAAAACAATACTGCAATATTTATTCTAAAATATTTGCACTTGTGTAAGCATTTCCTAGAAATTTAAAATTTAAATGTGAGAAGACAGTCCGGAGATCAGAAGTCTTCTGAAAATGGATCAGTTTGTAATCTTATGATGAGGATAATAGAATACCTTTAGCCAGATATTCTCACCAATCCTGGGTATTATTTTTTCATCCTTGTCAGTACAGAAAACATAAGTTTTTTTTTTTAAACCAAGCTAAATGATGGCCTCTGAAACGGTATTTTGAATATTCACTGTGTGTTGGAAACAAGGAAAAGATGTCCTCTCTCACCACTCCTTTTCAGAAACACATCGGAAGTCCTAGCTAATGCAATAAGACAAGAAAAACAAATAAAAGGTATTCTGATTGAGAAGTGTCTTCACTTGGACTGCTATATTGGAATACCACAGACTGGGTATTCTGGCTTTTAAAATACTAAAATTTATTTCTCATCATTCTGGAGGCTGGAATTCCAAGATCAGCATCCTGGAGGATCAGGTTCTGGTGAGAACTGTCTTTCCAGTTGTAGACTGCTGTCTTTCTGTGTTCTCATAGGGCTAAAAGAGAGCTCTGTAGCTCTTTGGGGTTTCTTTTATAAGGACAGTGATCTCATTCATGAGGACTCCACCTGCATGACTTAATTACCTCTCCAAAGTTTCACATTCTCTGAAAGAATGATCAAAACAACCTCCTGGAATGAATGAGTAATTATAGCAAGGAGTCAGGATACAAGGTTAATAAACAAAAATCAATCATCTTCCTATATACCACCAATGAACAAGGGAAATTTGAAACGAAAAACACAATTACCACTTACATTAGCACTCAAAAAAAGACTGTTTGTAGCACCATGCCATGAGATGAGCCTTGCCATTAATGTTTTATTCTTTATAAATTGATCTAGTTACTGTCACAGGGAAGTTTCAAGAATACCTTTCAAGTTAAACTGAAGTCAAAGGTATATCTTTTTTCTTTACAATAAAAAATCATTAAGAGACTGACCTTAGTATCTGTCAGCCAAAATCCATTTGTCTTTTCTCTCACCTCAAAGTATTACATACTTTTGTGTGTATGTGTACAAAGGACTGGCAAAAATAACAAGCCATTATATGTGTTTACAAGGGAAAGCAAGAAACATGCTGTCTTAGACACAGAAAAGGAAAACTGCCTCTGACTCCCTCTGCAGTTGGGACACGCCTTTAAAATAATTTCCTAGGAAACTGACTTATGCTCTTTCAGCTACACCTACATTTGGTGCAAGGGAACCAACACAGAACAATTTTCCCAGCCACAAGTCACCATGACAACTGCACAATCACACTACTCAGTCCCTCAAAGCTCCTCCTCTTTTTCTCCAGACACCTCCTAGAATATGTCAATAATTTAATAATAGCCAGACTAAGCTCTAAGTCCACAATCCAAAGCCTATTTCTTTTAATCTTCACCTTTAAGAAAGAAAAAAAGAAAGAGTGAAAAAAGAGAAAGAGAGAAAGAAAGGGGGAAGGAAGTACAGGCACTCCACCTGTCTTTGGTGCCTCTGCTGTGGATTTATGAGACATTTTAAGTAGTTTTCATTAAACCTACCAGTTTACAGAATTTTCTCCTCCAAGTAAGCTTCAGCTCCAAGACTTGTTCTTGGTCAAAACAATGTTGAATGAACAAATGAAATAAAAGATGGAAGGATGAACAGTAATCTGTACATCTGAGAGCTCTCCCAAACATAATTTTAGAGGAACTCTAAATGTAAGAATGTTTAAAGTTTTTAAGAAAGAGTTTGACTTGCAGAAGTTCCCTCTGGCTGGGTTGCAGAAAATGTCAGCATTTTGTTAGGTCATAGTAGGTGGCCACCCTGCTGTAAACTTTGTACTTTCAAAAAACTAATCATATAAATTAATTCAGAGTTAAAAGAGCCCTAGGAAAGAGTCATACTAACTAAATGTAGGAAAATCAAATTAGAGTAGAAAACAGTAAATTATCTCGCAGTGACTTCCTGTAACTTAGTTGGTTCTACCCCTCCTCCAGTGCTCTCTCCTGCTGACAGGGAGATGACCTCAGGACTGGAGGTGTGCAATTGCCACTTCACTCGGCAAGACCGGTCCAAGGGGACACAGGGGACCAAAGCTGCAGCAATCAGACTGTGTCCCAACATCATGCACACTGGAGCTTCCTTCCTCCCTCGGTCCTGGCTGTTGAGCGGTGAGTCTGTAAGTTCCCGGCAGCTGTGCTCTAAGAAGAAACTGGGAGTTCATTAAGAAGCAGGAAAGTGAGCTGGAGAGAATGCCGTCAATGTTGTCTCCACCTGAAGTGAATTTCAACATTACCACAGCTCCTTCCTGGGATATTGAGTCCAGGACCCGTTATGATGCAAAATAGAATTATGGGGCCTCTTGTTCAAAAGCAGGAAACACGTGTCATTACAGGTACGAAAACAGAACCCGTGTGCTTTTCTTCCGCGTCTCATTCTGTATCCGTCGCGCTGGTTTTTATTTGACAGTTAATGTCTCACACTCGGGGGACGGGGATCCCTGACTATCCGGGCTCCTGAGCCGAACCTCGGGCCCGGGACCACACCCCCGTCCCCAGTAAAGGAACGCAGACCTGCCAGCCCCGCGGTAACCCCAGGACCCTCAAAGGGCAACTTCCGCGCTAGGACGCGCGGGGCACCGGACGCTCTGCGGGCTGTCGGGCTGTCGGGTTGTCGGGTTGTCGGTTTGTCGGGCTGTCGGGCTATCCGCGCGCCTCCACCCCCGCCCCCCGCGCGCCTCCACCCCCCCCCGCCCTGCCCCGCCGCACCCCTCCCCTCCCCTCCCCTCCTCTTCTTCCCTCTTACCCCCCACTCCCCTCCCCTCCCCGCCCTTCCCACCCCCCCAACCCCGCCCCGCCCTCCACCCCGTCCCGCCCCACCCCGCCCCTCCTCTCCCCTCCCGCCGCCCCGCCCCGCCCCTCCTCTCCCCTCCCCCCCGCCCCGCCACACGGTCCCGCCGCTGCGGAGGTGGCCTGGCTTGGAGTAAGGCGTTGGGTAAAAAACGGTACACCTAACGAAATTTGGATTTTCGCTCGTTCTGCGCTATATCCCATGCAATATTTGAGACATAGCTGCGCTTAAAAATGATTCATTGTTACCTGAAATTCAGGCATAACTGGGTATCGCGTTTTGTTTTCTGTCTTTTGTTTATTTTCGCTAACCTTGGCAATGCCAGACCCGGGCACCAGGGACTGGAGGAGTGGGCGGTGGAGCACGTCCTGGGGAGGCGGGGTCCTGTGAGGCAGAGCTCCACACCTCTGGCCCAAGCTCCGTTGCAGCACCAGATTTCACTCACAAACACAAATCCAAAGGTAAAATTATTAATATCAGTGGCAACCACCGAGCGTTACACCCGGAGGTCGGGGCCGTCCCGACTGCGACCCCGCGCAAGGGCCTGGGTCACACGCACACACGAAGCCCCCGGAATGAGCCCATCTGGACTCTTTCTAAGTTAGTCTGAGTTGATTTCTGCCACTTGCTCACAAGGGAGTCTGATTAATATACCAAGCTTCATATTTGGAAACCAAAAAGCCAAAATTATGCATTTACAATGACAATGGAACTGGTAAGAGATATAATTTCATGATGAATTTTGATTCTCCGCTCTAGGGAAAATATTTCTTCCTAAGTCACCTGCAGCAGTACCGTACTCAAGAATTATTGAAAAAGTCCTCCACGTCCTTATTTCTTTTCCGATCTCCATCCAGAATATCACCCTCCTGTCTCAACAATAATAAATGTAATCATTAATTAGACCAAGTTTATTAAATTATATCCATATTACCTCCTGGAGAATTTTTTCATATGATTTAAAACGCTTTCTTCCTAGTCTCATCAGCAACAAATTACCTCTGACGGTGATTTTCCTATTTTCACTTCACCAGCAAATCCTGAGGGTACACCCTACTTGTGGTTTACATTACTCTTATGCAAACTATAGATTCTGCTAAAATTTCTTCTATGAGGAATTTTCAACTGGAAAGCCTGCCTCCCCTGTAGTTCATTCCTTCCAGGAAAACTGAGAATCAAAAAGGAAAATACTGGGCTGAGATCGTTTGTCAACTCAAACATATACTGTTAAGTGGCAAATTCTGCAATAAGCCAAGGGACTTTTTTCCCGGTTCACTATCCAAGGGAATGGCATTATTGACTATTTAATAATTGCCCTTTCATTGCTTATCTCCATTCTTAAGATGTATTTCCAGACAGCTGAAATCAATATATCTCCTTTAGATTTATAAGGGAGCTCAGTATTGCTGACCCTGGGCCTTGCTGGTCGCATAGTAATAATGATAGAAGAGAGAGACAGGCAAGTGAAGAGGAGGGAAGAACTTTCCAGACTTTTGATTTAATTCTCTGGGGCCTGCTGATGGATATCAAAGTAATAAGAAAATAATGCCATGAGTTCATAAAATTAATAATCCATCTCCACCAAATTCGATAGCTCTATTTTTAAGATTAACAGAATTTGTGAGTAACAGGAAAACAACAGATGTTCTCATTTGGAAGTTCATTAGTGTATCAAATATAACAACTTTTAAAAATTTTACTTGCAAAATGATGATGAAACCATCAATCATAGAAAGATACTAAAATGGCCATGGCTGTGACACCAAAACAGTCGGATGACTTATTAATTTGGAGAAAAAAATATTGTATTCTTTTTAATGTTATTTCTGGAACATTCTTCAGATTTTTATCTGGGAATGCTCACATCATCCACTTCATCATCTTTTGCAAACATTCACTGGTGTGTATTAACGTTGTGTTCCCCTTCCCACCTGGCTAGACCGCTTCATCAATTGACTAACATTTTCCCTAGTTTTTCAGCTGCATTCCACTTAGGAATGGTTAAAAAGGAGCAGAGCAAATTCAGTTTTCTTTAAAAGGAGAGAAAATCCATGTCTTAATCAGCTCTGGCTGGTATAACAAAATACCACAGACTGGACGGTCTGAAAGACAGGCATTTATTTCTCAAAGGCGGGTAAGTCCAAGTTGGAGGCACTGACTCTTACTAGGTTCCTAGGGAGAGCCCTCTGCTGCTGATTTGCAAGTTACCTTCCTGTAACTTAACCTGAGAGAGAGAGGGGTCTTCCTCTTCCTATAAGGACACTAATTCCATCCTGAAGCTCCACCCTCAACACCTCAACTAAACCTAATTACCTCCCAAAGGCCCCACCTCCTAAACCATCACATTGGGGGTTAAGGTGTTGACATGAATTTTGAGCAGACCAAAGCATTCCGTCCCTAATGGCCATAACAACCTGCTGGAACTTGATGGTAAATAAAATGTTCAGGCATAAAATCATAGTGCAGGGGAAATAAAAAGTTTTTAAAGAAATGATTTAAAAATTGATCAACCTGTTCATTAAGATAAATACATTATATTAGAAAATACTAAGAATTATCCAGAATCGGGAAGGTTACCTAATAGAAAACCAATGGCATGTGTAAGAAACAAAGATAGAAGCTCCAGACACTTTACAAATCTTTTCTTCCAAAAATGTTTCTAAAATATTTTTGATTGGATATTCTTCTTCCATTTTGAGTTCCAGTGATTTTGTAACATAATCCCCTATAGTTTAGTGATGGTTTCATTAGAAACCACTCCAATTTGAAGAAAATAAGATCAAAAAGAAGTCCATGGAAATGCAAGTCTAAATGTGAGGGAAAAACTAAACTAAATAATAGGGAGAGTTCTTAAAACTATATGAGCCGCAATATAGTGGAATAAGTGCAAGATACAGGGTTTCCCTGATGATACAGCCTTTGAGGCACCTGGGCAAAGCACTTATATAAAAACGATTTCTCCAAAATTATTCAGTGAATTTCAGCCATCATTCTAATGCATGTCTACTTTGCCATTTGGACCTTGAACACCCTATGCATTATCCAAACCATTAGCTTCAAAAGATGATTGAGCATAAAATCTTCCCATTTCATTCTTCAATAAAAACTGAAATAAAATCTAAAAATTATCATCATGTTGTTTTCCATACCAAAATAACAGTCTTTTCCTTCATACGAGTGGTATTTGGGTCTCTTTCCAATTTTATCTGTATTTTACAACCACTTACAAGAAAGGCAAAGAGGACTTACATAAATGAGTACTTAATCACCCCAGGTCACTACAGATAAGCTTTTAAGATACATTATTCTCATTTCATGTTTCATTTTTTTTTTGCACTTAATAAATAGGGAACCCTATTCTTGGCGTGGGGCCTTCACTAAGATTCTAAAAATGAGCGATTTAAAATTTTTTTTCTTCCCTAAGGTTAAAACTGTTTTAATCGAGTATACCAAAATGCTTCACACTCAGTCCCCAGTTTAATACCACAGTATGTCTTCTCAAGACTGTATCTGTCATTTTAAGAATCCTTAATACCAATCAATGTATGAAAAACTGAGAGGGAAGAGAAGAAAGGGGAATGGGGGAAGAAGGTAGTTCTATGTCATTAATTCCATCTTCATTAAAACCCTAAAGGGAAGGTATGATTACAATCATTTGCAACTGGTGAAACAAAGACCCATAGAAGTTTAGCAAGTTGGCCAAGACCAGGCAAATAAGCAGCAGAACTCAATGTCACATCCAGGGTTGTCTTATACTAAAACCTATCTTCAGTCTTCTCCACCTTGCTTCCTTCCAAGCACAAGTCATTCACTGGTTAAAAGTTTGGAGAGTTAATTGTATTGACTAATCCATGTGACACTGATTTGTACGGGAGGTGAGGAGGAGGGACGTAATTCTTGACAAAGAGGGAGTTGGGAGTCCAAGGGGGAACCAAATGAGCATCCAAGAAGTGCTTGAGCAGGATGGCTCTTGATAGGGGAAATTGGAAAGGTACTATGGGACTTGGTCTGCCCTAGGAATTGATCCTCCTATAACCTGATCTGAGCTCCCTCAATTAATGCTAAAGACTTATTGCCCCAAGCTTCTTTTTAAGCTCTCCATCCTAGGAGTGTCCAATCCAGGACTACTAAGTCCAAAGAAAACTTGATTACAAGGCAGCCTGGTGGGACATGTTTGTGTCACATAATAGTCTATGTGGTCACATTCTACTGGGGCAAGAGTACCTCTTTCTGTAATGTTCTAAGCACTATACCTTCTGGTAGTTATAGGGCATTGAACCATACCTATATGGTTTCTACCTCAGGCACTCAGTCTAATAGAACATAGAGACAATAGGCACCAAATGCTAAAAAATGCATGGTAGTGAAATTTAACCTGTAGTGACCTGGTGTAAGTGGATGATCTAGGTCAGTCTGTGCTGCATGTTTGCAGAGTGACCCCCACCCAAAGAATCCCACCTCTCAGTGTTTATGGACTTATGTGATACACTCTTTTCACTTGATTCTTGGCCCACCCATATGACTACTTTGAGCAATGGGATGCCAGTATGGTGCAAGCAGAGACAGTGATGCACACTGGAGCCTGTGTTCTTGGGACTCTTTCCCAGATTCTTAGAACTCTGGGGAAGAGAGAAGAACTCAACCATGACTAGTTGTAAATTTCCTACCAACTCCAGCCAAGTGGGGACCAAGTCAAATTTATGTGACTTAGAAAAACTAAAAAATATTAATTTCTTTCATCCCAGCATTGTGAAAAACAATTTATACTTGTCATACTTAACAATCCACTTCCACTTACAAAAAATGTCTAATTCCACAAACTAAGTTGGATGAATCTATGATGTTTTTTTGTAACGAAAATAGTCTGAATAAAACACACTTTCTTGTGAAAATGTTGAACTGCCCCCGCTAATCCTGTGATGACATCAACAATTTTACCAAGAGTTTTATATGACTTCAGGAGGAAAGCCTCTAATTAGCACCCATTCTCCAAAAGCAACTGGAACATTCCTATCGAAGATAGAGGAAGCCTAATGGAAGGAAGGGATATAGACAAGGATATATATGTATACATAGGTTTTGAGGTATTTTTTACACTTACCAACATGTCTCACTTCCAGTGCTTTTCTGGTCCTTGAAGAAAAACTAAACTTATTGTATTTATATGTTTCCATTTTCCTAGGCTTTGGTCTGTGAGCTTACTTCAGGGAAAAGTGACAAGGAATGTCACTATAATTATATATGTGGATATATACATGGTACAACAGCACAACAGACTTTCAAATCAGTATACATAATTCCTATAGCTACCATAACAAGTTACCTCAAACCTGGTGCCTTCAAACAATACAAATTTAATCTCCTACAGTTCTTGAGGTCAGGACCCTGAAATGAGTCTCACAAGGCTAAAGTCAAGGTGTGGGCAGTGCTGGTTCATTCTGGAGGCTCCAGAGAAGAATCTATACCTTGTCTCTTCCTGCTTCTGGAGGCTGTCTGTACTCCTCGGCTCATGACTTTATTGCATCAGCCCAACCTCTGGTCCCATCATCATATTTCCTACTACCCACTTTGGTCTCCTGTCTTCCTCTTATAAAGACCATTCTGATTACATTGGGTCCATTTGGATAACCCCAGATAATCTCTCTATCTCAAAATCCTTAACTTAATTACATCTGCAAAGTCTTTGTTGCCATATTAAGTAAGATATTCATAGGTTCCAGGCATTAGAATGTGGCCTGAAACATTCAGTATACCAGTGCTTCCAAGAGTCTTTCCCTATCCAGTAAACCATTGATACATGGTACCCAGGTTCCATGACCAAAGGAAAATAAAGTCAACCCAAGGATTTCTCATCATTGACCAATGATCTGTCTGTGATGTATTTAAGTAATGAAAATTTTATGCAAATATATTGTACTTTGATCCCCTAGCTCAGCTATTCAAACAATTTCAAAAACTTTCTTCTTAAATCAAAATGAGGGTACCTCGCTGGCTCAGAGCATGTGACTCTTGATCTCAGGGTTGTGAATTCAAGCCCTATGTTGGGTGTAGAGATTAGTTTAGTTAAAATTAAAATCTTTTTTAAGAGATGAAGAGGTGAGAGGTATAAAATGCAGATATCCATAAAATCTAGAATTAGAAGGGACCTCAAAGATCACCTGAGTTACACAGATAGGACAAGAAGCACCTGGTCAACAATGACTCACAATGATGAAGACATTTCAAAGCCCCGAGTCCCTTGATTAGGTGAACTCTACCTGAGGTAACCCGGCAGCTGTCATGCTAGATACTTTTGCAGTTTCCAGAAAGAGAATAGTCAAAAGAGGTTAGGCCTAAATAGGATTTTGTCCTGGTTTTACCGCAGTGATTTTTGTCATCCACGACATCTCCAAATAGGTGAAAACATTCCCCTAAATACTTTTCATTATTATGGGCAGCAATTTCATTTCCATTATGATGAATATTTGCTCAACTACCTTGTCTTGTTAGGAAAAAAATATGACTGCTGAGAATTCAGGGAAACAAACATTTATTTAGGGTTTCTTTGCTACAAGTCTCCACGCCTAGACAGGTTCAATGGGGAATATGAAGATGAATGAGAACCCTCCAGAGGCTAAGTCTTGCAGAAAAGACAAGCCTGGCACACAAGTAAATCTAAGGCAAGGTGTGTACTGGGATCTGTAGTAGAATTACAGATGCTCACAAAGGCAACAGAAAGACTGGGGAGGGAGGAATTAATGATGAGCAGGGGATCCAAGATGTGCCATTGGAAGTGCTGTGTTTGTGCAAGGCCTTAGAGGTAAGAAATATCTTTAAGAGATGAGTACAATTTTAACAGCTGGGAAAGGTACAGCTTTGGAGGGTTCACTAAGATTTTAAACTGCAAAAAATACAGTTTACTTTTAATGACATTAACATTCTTATCACCCAATATAGTTCTTATTTAAAGACCAGAATAATAGCTTCCCTTAAAAAAAAATTCTGCTTGCTTAATTGCTAATAATGTACTTGGTAATAGTCTTTGGTTGATTTAAAATAGTGGTTTTCTTTCCTTTTTTCCCCCTTAGAACCTTTGTTTAAATAAAGGTCTATGCAGATGCCAAAAACCTCCGTATGAAACAGCAGAGCCCCTTCCTCAGCTCTTTCCTCACCCTCTCCTCACTGTAGCTTCCTAAGAAGCTTCTCCCAGCACAGTTTGAAAACCATGAATATAAATAAAAACTTACTGCACAGCTAGATGATCAGTTACAAACATTAACATTGCCTTAGATGTAGATAGAAACATCCCCCAGAGCTCACACCCTAATGTGTTTCTAAAAACAGCATGTGTCACAGAAGGTGGCACACGGATGGTGTCACTTGTCTCAGCAAAAAAGGAGCTCTTCCTTGACTGTGCATCTTGCATTATGAGGAGTACTTACATTGCTGAACTGAATTTTGAAAAAATTAGGGTCACAGCATCCTCTCCCAGCACCCAAACTGATCCGCTAGGGTTGGCCTGCATTCACCTATGGAGTCGGCACTTCCCTTTGAGACTCCAATCAGGACGAAGGACCTAGTTAGTTCTGATGGTATATTTAATGAAAGTTCCAGTGAACTGGGAAAGGACATGTAGCCAATGGCCGCCATTAAAAGAAAGTGTGTTTTAAGTAACTCCCAAAGAGTGCACAATAGAATTTCAAGAAGCTTAAGCATGTTTCTTGCCTACAAAAATACTCACCTTGGAAAAAGAAATACCAAGGCTGCCTACTCCGGTGTTTAGGCAAGTGAGGAGAGACCTGAGAAAAGGTGAATCAGTCCCTTTCAGCTCCCCAAAGCTCCACAAGAGCCCTCTGTACCATTGTCAAAAACAGTGGAGCTCTAAGTAACAGTTCATCCCTTCTCTTCCTCCTCTAAAAATATTTCATTTTGCACTGGCTGAGAATTGACAGTGCACATACTTAGTCCCTTAGGTAATACTTCCATCATATTCATTTCTATCAGGTCTTCCTTCAGTTTAATGAGCACGAAGGGCCCACTCACCACTCTTTGTTCCATCTTTGCCCTCTCATTCCTGCCGTCAAATAAGAAGCAGCTCTCTTTTGTTCTTCCTCTTACTTCTTTTCCTTCCTCTTCCCAACCTTCCCTTTCAGTCTCATTTCCTTTTGCTACTTCCAGAATCTTCTCCATTGAATAACTCCATTTCACATCTCCGATCTCTCTCCTATCTATACAGAATTTCTTTAGTCTGTCTTCTTCTTTAAAAAATTCCTTTCAACTTTCACTCCCTTAATTCTGGTCACCCTGCCTAATGGGTGGCACCCTTGCCTTTGCCAATCCTCCCTTCTCCAACATAAAGAAAGTTATTTTGTTTGTTTTTTTTTTTTCCTCCAATGTATTTCTGAGCCTTTGCAGTCAGATTGTCACTCACGTGACCCCTGAGAAGGCGCTCCCAAATGTTACCAATGACCCCCCCAGTCTCCAGACACACATGTCACACTTGTCTCATGATCCTTGAGCTCTGCATGAGTTGGCTTTGCTTATGTCTTCCTTTTCTCCCTTGGATGTGGAGAAGCTCCAGATTCATGTCTTTCATGAACCATTCTAGGATGTTCTCCTCTTATAGGTGCTAAATAGTGGTCCTACATCACAGTTCATGGTTCCAGGATAATCCAAAAAATAGTATTCCAACCCTTCCAAATACAATATTTCCCCATGGTTCTGATTAGATCATGTGCTATGAACCAGCCCCCCCTGAAGCTTGGGGATAAAGGGAGGAATTAAAGGGATGTCTTCCTTGTTGAAGATTAGATTTGGCCGAGTACTTAGTCCCCTCTCCAGTGCTGTTAAGATATTATTTTTAAAATACTGTATGATGTATAATTTATTATTAACAGAAGAAGGATTAGTCTGAATAACCTAGCCTACCATTATTGGAAATGAAATTTCACCTAGAACTCTTATCAATTTAAAATTTGCTTTATAATTATTGATTCTTAGTCCATATTTTTCATTATAGACTAATTTGAAGGCAGCAATTGTATTCTCTTGAACTTCGCATTTTTCATAGTACTTGAAATAAAATGTTGTACATATTAAGTCTGCAATAATAGTTTTAATAAAGAATTAACTGGTTTGACCTTTACTCTAATTAGTGCAGACAATGTGAGGAAATTTTTAGATTCTCAACAGCAATAGAAAAGTAAACAATAGCCAAAAATATATCACAGATCAGACTTTGATTGAAATCAGCCAGCCTCTCCTTAAAGATAGAGAACCTTGGCATTTGGATAAAATATAACTGGCAGTCCTATTATTGATCATGGGGGAAAAATTGCATTTTGAAAAGTGACCACCCCTTCCCACCAACAACCTTTCAAGGCACCCCCTATGCCATGGAGGGTCCTTCCTCCAGGCCAGTTCCCCTCCTCACTCATTTTTCTAGGGCTGCCATACTAAAGGACCACAAACCAAGTGGTTTAAACACCAGAACTATGTTGTCTCACAGTTCTGGAAGCTAGAAGTCCCAAATCCAAGGATTGCCTCCTTGGGGCTGTGAGGGAGAAATTCTGTTCCCTGTGTCTTCCCAGCTAGTCTTTGCTGGCAATTTCTGGCATTCCGTGGCATGAGAAGTGTCATTTCTGTCTTCATCTTTTCATGTTTTTTTTCCCCTTGTGTGCATGTTTCCAAACTCCCCCTTCTTATCAGGACACTAGTCATTAGGATCCACCTCATCTTAACCAATTATATCTGCAACCACTCTAATTCCAAAAAGGTTCACATTCTGAGGTATTTGAGTACTGAGGTATATTAGTCTGGGTTCTTCAGAGAAATAGAACTAATAAGAAATACATAGGCTGAGATCTAGTCTACCTATCATTATTTTATCATCAAAGGCACCATTTTAATAACGTCATAAATGTCTCTTATTTTCTGTAGAAGTTTCTACATGGGCAGGTATTTGCTCTTCAAATCCTTTTTAGAAAGAAGTGTGCTGGCATTTCTTACTAATCAGCTGCAATTGTGTTTAAGTATTCACCCACTATATTTACAAGTTTGCAGCTGCAGTAAAACCTGCATGCTTTGGGATTTTTCAGATTGCTTCTCATACTAATTATTGTGCAAGACATAAAAGCTGCACCTGGTTTTAGAATTGTAAATATCTTCGTGAATGTGATTTTAAGAACAAGGGAAGAATGAATATATTTGGGCTGAATATATTGGGCTATCACCTAGAGATGAAACCATTACCTCAGATGAAACTGTCCTTAAGACAGGCATCATAATTTCTCTAAGGTTAAAAGACAATAAAGTTCTCTATGCCAGGAAAGGTGTTTCTGTACCACTTTCCATTACTATCTTCTCATAAAGATAGGTGTGGACAGAAGGATGGCAAGGGAGCTCGGATTCCCAGATTTTAGTGTTTCCATCAGCATCTAGCAGGAGCTGCATGATTTAGACACTCTGGGTTTAAATTTCTGGGTCAGAATTTTTTTTACAAATTAGAAATTTGACCTGACTATCCTTATGATTGTACAGGGTCTGTTGGGAAGCATCTAGATTTCATTCAGAGAACCAGAAGCCAAACACTGAAAACAATGGAAGAGAGACAATAATTTTTCTAGACTTTAATCATTAAAATGGAGACATGTATTTATACTCTGCTTTATTTTAGAAATTCCATTACTAATGAGGAAATTGTGCATATATTTCTCTGTCATTGACAGCTTTCACACAGTACAGGCTTACATCTTACATTTTCTTTTGTAATACTGCAGTTAACCATTAAAGTTGAGAAGTGGAGGGTTTAAAACCTTAATGCATTTACAAATGCATTTTCTTATTTATACCCTGAGAGATTTGGAAATTGAAGGCTGAAAAATTCTTATTTTAGGATCCTACTTTTATTTTAAGATTATAAAATTTCCTGTGGTTGCATATATTTGGGTACATTTTTTCACCTTGTTTCAATTACAAGTGTTAAATGAAGGTGAAATTCTGGACCTCCCTTAAGATGGCAAAGACTTTGACTCCTTCTTCAGCACTTTTATGAACATTGTGTTGTAGGGACTTACTCAGCCGACAGCAACCATGAAAATTTTATAATAGCAAGGCCCAGGTGGGTCATTTTTCTGGTAGAAGATCTAAAGAAGAGAGGACAGCTATTTTTGTCACTGATGTGTCAAAGTTACAATTAAGAAGGGTTTTGACAGGACGACCAGGAATGATGGTGAATCTTCAGCTTTCTCACACAGAAAATCATCCCTTAATAGAGATTCAACTCTTCTTCGGTTCTGTTAATGAATTCCTTGGGAAATTTTCTCCAGAATATAGGACTGTTATAGGACCATTTCCATTTCTTATGATAATAGGCTATAGGAAACTTCTACAGAATGAAGGTATAGTCAAGTATCCTCAGTGGTAATTTTGGAATTAAAATTACTTATTCATACTCTTGATCTCAAATGTAATTAGTTATGGATGATCTAAGATTAGGTGTTTGACGAAAATTTCTTATCTGCTTTGAAGATTTCCTGTACATTTCCATTCCTCTTCATGCAGTCAAAGGTGACACGGACGTGTTTTTACACTCCTTGGGTGACAAAGACCCTGACCTTCTTACACATGGTAAAGAAGAACTAAAGGAGCTAGGAAAAAGTCATGGCAAATGAACAAAAACTGTCTTTAGTAGAAAACTATCTTTATGTAGCACCAATTGTCCAGGGAAAGATTCTTAACATTATAATAATGCACTTATGGAACATTTTCTAAGGATTCTGAGCACTGAACAGCATTCTCAGGAATCCATATTGTGTCAAAACCCAGCTTCACCATTTATTTGCTGTGCAACCTTGGGCAGGTTACTTAACATTTTTGTGTCATTCTTTCATCATCAGTTAACGGGGCTATTGATAATCTTGACCTAACAGGGTGTCATGGGCTGATTTATGTCTCAAAAAAATCCATATGTTGAAGTCCTAATTCCCAATACCTCAGAATGTGGTTGTATTCAGAGGTAGGGTCTTTTAAAAAGTGACTAATTTACCATGAGGCCATTAAGGTGAGCCCTAATCCAATTTAACTGGTGTTTTTATATAAAAAGAGGAAATTTGTACACACTGCGGGACATGGGAGATGAGCACACTGATGAAAAGCTGTGTGACGATATAGCAAGAAAGCTGAAATCCACAAGTCAAGGAGAAAATCCTCAGGAGAAACCAATCCTGCCAACACCTTGATCTTGAACCTGTCCTCTAAGACTATGAGAAAAAAAGATCTCTGTTGTTTAAGTCACCCGGTCCCCAGCATTTTGTTACAACAGCCACAGCAAACTAATATATAGGTTATCATAAGGATGAATAAAGGTTCATGAGTTTCACTATTATTTAGTTTGTAGGATCTGTTATCTTACTTTCCACTTATATCTTCTAAATCTGTCATGAACATGGAGTAAAAATCTATAGATTAAATTATTCTACTCTATCAATACTCAAGTATGCTTTTGCAAGTATTTATCATGCCTGAGCTTCAGTTTCCATGTCCATAAAATGGGGAGACTGCGTTTTGTAATCTCTAAGAACATCATGTTCATCTGAAATCAGTGATTTAAAAATGGATTCAAAGGTTGCCTGGGTGGCTCAATCAGTTGAGCATCTGCCTTTGGCTGAGGTCATGATCTTGGGGTCCTGGGACTGAGCCCCATGTTGGGCTCCCTGCTCTTAGCAGGAAGTCTACCTCTCCATGGCCCTCTGCCACCCCCATCCCACGTGCTCTCTGTCTCTGTCTCAAATAAACAGATAAAATATTTTTTAAAAAATAATAAGTAAATAAATAAAAGTAAAAATGGATTCAGGTCTGGTGAAAGAAGCTACTCTAAGGAGTCTGGTTTAACAGTTAGGCCTGGGCTGGAAGAAAAGCAGAAAGAATGATTATCCTTATGGCTCACCAGCTCAGGGAGAGGCCTTCAGGCACCCCTCTGGAGGCCTCAGCTCAACCTGGGTCTCAGGTAAGCAAAGAAGAGAGGTTGCATGACATTCCACTAAGCTGAAGGAAGGATGAAAACAAAGTATAAGAGCACCTGTGTGGTTCAGTGGTAGAGCATCTGCCTTTGGCTCAAGTCATGATCCTGGAGCCCTGAGATCGAGTCCCCGCATTGGGCTTCCCGCAGGGAGCCTGCTTCTCCCTCTTCCTATGTCACTGCCTCTCTCTCTGTTTCCCATGAATAAATAAATAAAATCTTTAAAACACACACAATAAACACACACAAACACCAAAAAAACAAAAAACAAAAAAACCAAAGTATAAAATTAAGGGTTGGGCAGAGTGAATAACATTTTATTTAAAAATCCCTGGATGATATCAAATATGAAAAAGGAAACTTAACCAAAAGAAAAAAAAAAAAGGACTTGAAAATTAGTTGAGGAGCCATTGCTAACATTTTAGGAAAAGAAGGACATAGAATAAGAGACAAGAGAATGTGGAAATGGGTGGCAAAAATAGAACATTTTATAAATAGCCACGTGCAACTCACAGACAGTTAATATCCAATATACTTAACTCTGGCCACATAGCTCAACTTCTTCCCAAAATAAGATGTATTATTGGAAAATGGGACATAAAAAAAATTGGCTCAAATGAAGAAAAGCTGTTTGCATTTGGTTTACATTTTAGCACATTTTAAATCTCCCTTCACATAAATAGAAAATAATTAACGCAGAGATATATCACCCAAGTAATAAGCATGAAATGCAGAGATTAAATTTTTTTAATTCAAATTCAACCCTGGAAGATAAACACAAGCTCTGAGCTGCACACTCAGTTATTCTTCTTCAATTTTAATTTAGAGTATCTGTCTGCTCTTAGCCATCTGAAAATATCATTCAATTTTTTTCTGTAAAGTGAGAATGCATTTGGGAGGCTTTGCTCCCCGAGCAACCTCTCAGAGGGGTCCACTTTCAAACTTCTGCTCCATCACTGTAGAGAAAAATATAAAGTTATCTCTAGACCTAGCCATCATTGGCTAGGGAAATGATTACTCCAGAGACATTTAGTTCTCCTCCCTCACAGCCCAAAGCATAATTTCTGCTAAACAGAAATGAAGCCAAGCTCCAGCTCTCTCCAGATGGTTTAGGATATTTTATCAATGGGAAAAAATAAAAAACATAGGTAGAGATGTGTACAGTTCTCATAAAATGCACAAGTTACTAATTCAAGTAAAGCCAAAAAAAATTCTAGAATCCCATTTTCATGCTTCAACCCTTGCTACCTTACTGAATAGGCTTTTAATGAAGACAAGTCTAACAGTTTTCAGATCTGGCATATTTTCTTTAATATGTACCTTTTGTGGACAATTTAAAGGGGAGGGACTAGAAGCAACTGAAGTCTCCCACATTTTTATTTTAAAAACAAAAACCCTGTGCATCAAAAAGAAGATTCCAATCACAGACAGCAGACTGGGGCTCTCATCCTGATTTTTCCACCAAAGAACTGTGTGATCTTAGCCAAGGCACATAGATGCCAAACATTTCCATCTCCATCTCTTCATCTATCAATGAGAAGTTTATCTCTAGAAGCCCTTCCAACTCTAATATTCTTGACTCTCCAGCAATTGTATCTTCTTCTCTTCATCCTCCTTCCTTGGTCAATTGCCCTGAGCTCTGCACCAGACAGTGCAGACACAGCATCTTTTCTACCTGCAAGCAGTTGTAGCTGAAAGGCAGCCCGTGAGTGTCCAGAAGCTAAAAGTGAAGTTGTCAGTGTGTTCAGTGTGTTCATGTGTGTGTTATTGCTGTAAAGTTAAGTTTTAAGGAAGAACTGCAGACGAAACATACAAAAATCATACAGAAAATTCTTCTAAAAACAAGAACAATAGGGCAATGCAGCCCTCCGAAGAGTTCCATATTTGCAAAGCTACCATAATTAACAGAACAGCACTGCTGCACGGATAGATAGGGAGACTGGAAGGGAAGAGAGAGTCCAGAAATAAATCCACTTACAGAGGAGATTTTAGTTAGGAGCAAGGGTGGCTTTGCATATTAGTGGGCACAAGATGGACATCTGCATCAGCAAGTAGCCACTGGGAAAAAAAATAAGTTAGATCGCTAACTTCCTCTTTATTCGGAAGTAAATTCCAAGAGTCTGAAAGATTTCAACATTAAAAAACAACAATGCAACATTTATAAGCAAGTAAGAAGAAGCCCTGGGAAATTACTTTCATTATCTCAAAGTTGGAAAAGTCTTTCTTATTAATAAAGAGTCAAAATCTAGGAGCCATTTAAAAGGGGGAGGTCTTTAAAATAAATAAATAAATAAATAAATAAATAAATAAATAGATAGATAGATAAATAAATAAATAAATAAATAAATAAATGGAGGAGAAGGGATTCAACTGCATTAAATTATTTTCCAATTGTCTATGTTGGAAAAAAAAAAAACACACATGACAGTTTAAAAAAAAAATCTGTCATTACCGGGAAGTAGGAGAAAAACAACCTTGTCTTGTTAAAGCTCATGGAATTTAGCTCAAGACAGAGGCAGGGCTCTGCTACATCTGAGCAAGTGTCCAAGCTTCAGGTTTTAAGAGGCTTGAAATGAAGCCGCAGAGAGCATGAAGACCTGCCAAGTTGCAGGCTTCATTTCAAGAGAAGTGAGAAGCCACTAAAGCATTGTAAAAAGGCTTATTCAGAATTGTATTTTTGAAAGACCGCTGTGGCTGCAAAGTAGACCATGAGTTGGGGGAGGGGGGAGGGCAGGAGTAGTCCTGGGCTTGGAGATAAGCAAGCATCATTGAGACACATAGGGACGGGATTAGGAATGGGGTTTGTGCAGAGGAGGAAAGAGCTGAGGGTAAGGCCTCAGCCTCCTGCTTGAGCAATTTAAGTGGATGTTGAGCAAGAAAACACCAGACTGGCAAGATTCAGTTAATCGTCACAATAATATTATGAGGTAGAAATCACTATTCTCGTTTTACTGATGACAAAATCAAGGCTGAGAGGGGTTAAGCTAAGTTCAAGATCACAGAGCAGACAGTCAAGCCATTGACCACAGAGTTGATATTCTTACCTTACTATGCTGAAATGATGGTTCCGGGTCTGCTGACTCCACCTCTTCCTCCAACTGGGAGATACTGGAGGCTACGGGAAGGGTCATAGTGAGTATTGGAAAGCAGACCGTCCCTAGAGCCAGAGTCTCCTGGATCCCAGTGACACCACAATATTCCTTCAATACCATTTATCCCTGGTGCTTACCTCTGAAGGCACAGAGATGGTTGGGGCAGCAGGCAGCCTGGAGCATCAGGGGTGCTCGCTGGAAGGGGTGGTGGGTGTGGGTGTAGTTTGGAGCCTGCCAGGACCCCCCAAGCATGCTGATCTCCAGGGTCCCCCACGTGCAGACATTCAAACCTTCAAAAAGACAGATTGAGAATCTCTCTATTAAATGCCTGATGCTGATTCTAATATCTTTCCAGGCTTTATCTGACATTGCTTTTTTGCTCCACGCTTACAGCAGGCCCGAGGCATAGTCTCTCCTGGGCTGGGAGGGGACTGATGTGCGACCCCCCATGTGCCCTTGACCAAAAAGAGGAGGAGTAGGAGGTAAGAGCTCTAAGCTTAGGATTCCTACAGACTAGGCTCAAATCCTGGCTTGCCACCCCTGACTCCATGGCCTTAGCTGAGTTCTGAAGATGAGGTCATATTTTATAGGGATTTGGAAAATATTTTATAGCACCTTCCACATGGCAAGCATTCAACAAATGGTGGCCATTATATTTATTAAACTATACTATGTGTATTATATATTTATATGTATTTCAATACTCCAAATATTATTTCCTCTCATATCATTTTATATTATCATGTGTATTACAATTTGTATTAATTCCGCTAGAATTTGGCAGCTTTGAAAGGGAAAAGGCAGTCACAAAGGGCCCGAAGGCTGTGGGTGGAAGGGAAGTGCTGGGATCCTGCCCAGACCATAGTAAGTGGGGAGGCTGAGTTTCGGTGCCAGCATGTCTAGGGGCCCTCCAGCTCATCCCCTTCCACAATCTCTTCAGCATCCATCCCTACCCCTACCTCCCAGGCTCCTTTTTCTTCCCAATTCTGCTCCTCGGCCAATCTCTCCATGCATAAACTGCCACTACCTTCTGAAACTGTTCTGGAATTATAGAAACCCCATTCTGGTCCTCCACACCTTTTCTGGACCTGGCAGTTAACACAGTGGGCAACACAGACACCCTCAGGGGGCCGTCCCATGACTACGACACGTTCCTTCACTCACCAAGTCTCTGTTTTCTTTCAGTGCTGATACTGGACCGCAGAAGACAGCACTTTGCATGGAACACAGAACTGACACCCTCCTCCACACAGGATGAATGAGTTCAGCAAACGCTCAGCAAACATTAACTAGTTTTATTAAAGCATCCAATCTCCTTTAACAGGTTTGTATTTCAGAATGATAGAAGACATTGAAGTTTTATTACACTTTTTAAAGCCAAAAATAACTGGTTAGTGCAATTTTTTAAATTTTTTTTATTATTATTTTTTTTTACCATATAAAGTACAGGAGCTTTCGTTCCATTCACAGTAACTTCACATTGACTGGAACTTCCTACGTCTCATGAAGTGGAGTCAGTGAGGCCAGGGTCCTCATGGGGCTCTGTTCCTAACTAACAGATCTTAGCCGGCTTATTTCACTTTCCTGATCTCAGGAAATCTTTTAAGTGAAGGGTGTGAGCTAAGAACATCTCTCATACCAGCAGAAGTGTCTTTCGCTGAAGACATAGCTATAAGGATATGCAAGCCCACGCGGCCCTAGCACATAAGGTGGGCTTCGTAAATGCTTATGGAATAAGCAAACAAATCTCAATGTGTAGATTTAAAACAAGGAGACACAGAGCTGAAAGGATTTAGCTAAGATCAAGGACCCCTTCAGTGACAAGGCCAGGACGAAAATTCATCACTTGATGTGGAGTTCCAAATTCAGCCCTGTCCCTAACTCGCTTACCAATTCTTGGTCTAAAACCCCCAGTCAGAAGAAAATGGAAACAGGACAGTGCATTTCTTTTAGCATCAATTGCTTTGTTATCTCCAAGCCCAGTTTAGTTCTGTTTCCATAGCTCCTGGGAACATTGACTTTTTGATCTGAAGTAAATCTTAATTCTCTCTTTCCCCTTTCTAAAACAAATGCAAAGTAACCATTTCATTGCTCTAGTATTTCTTTATAATCTGAAATGAGCCTTTGAAAAACCAATTTGGTGAAGACATGCTATCTTTTATCTGTATTATGTTCATGATTTGAAAACTCCTTATTGAGACAGTTTTCACAATATTCATTTTTTATTTCTTTGAGCTCTACGCCTGATAATTTTCATAACTGTCTCAGGCTCCCTTGTTTCCAGTTCTTGTGTATTTTGTAAGCTTCCCATGTGTGTCCTGAGTTGTTCTTCATTTCCCTTCTAGACCAGATGGGTTTCTACAGTTCCTTTATACCGTCATTATAACCACTAGTAGTTTTATTTCTGTAGTTGCGGTCTCTCTAACTCCTTTTATGTTTAGACAGATGTGGTTTTGCTTTGTCGCCTTGAAATGATTAACGGCCCAGGATGAGATATCTCCCTAACAAAACAACTTACTTTTTTTCTGAGGTTCGTTTGGAAATCCATGAACCATGTCCATGAACAATAAGAGGGAAATTGAATTAAGCAGTTCCACTCTTTGGCCAATTTTCCCCTTCTTTGTATTTATTCTCAAAGAGCTCAAAATGAGGTATTTATCTGTTATGGAAATGAAATTATTTTTCTGATTATCCCAGATTATTTTTCATTCAGTTATTTTGTTGTGACTCTTCAGGATCTCTCCTAAAATTAGCAGGTAGTGAGGTCCAGGGCTTGTAGCTGTCAGTGCGTAACACAGTGGACCAGGGGCTTCCACTCCCCATCCACCACCACCTGGACACTCTCCCAGGACCAAATGCCACAGGAGCTGAGCCCTCATCAACTTTCATGGAGTTCTGCTGAAGGCCAACAACCTCTCTAGGACACCATCTGGAGAGGAGTCCATTTCCCAAGAACCATTCCTGGAATTTCAAGATAAGGACAAACAAGAGGACTGGCAAGTTTGGTTTGAAGCAAAGGTATATACATTGTGTGGCATTTATTAAGATAGGTAGCCTATGGCATAGCCAAGTATGGGATATTGGGCATCAGGTATGAAGCTCAGGACAGCAATGTGGGTGGAAACATATAGATAAGCTAATCAATGATGATACAAAAGATATTTGGAACTTGAGGAGAAGCTCTCAGAGAGCAGGAAGGCCTGTAAGAGCACCCTGAGGACCACCAGTATTTCTGTAAGCAGTGGGTAACCCAATGGAAAGCAAAAAGGAACAATCTGAGAAATAGAGGTAAAATAAGAAGAATATAATACCACAGAGGGAAAATAGAAGAGAGTGAATGAAGAAAGAAAGCATTGCTAAGAATGTGAAATGCTGCCAAAAGATAAAGACAGAGATGTGTCCGCTGGATTTGTATTGAGATGTAATCCATATACCATCAAATTCATCCTCTTAAAGCTTACAATTCAGTGATTTCTACTATATTCACAAGGCTATGCAATCATCACCACAGTATAATTACAGAACATTTCCAACACTCCCAAAAAGAACCTGTATATGGTTAGCAGTCAGTTCCCATGGCCTCCTCCCCACAGTCCCTACCACTGACTTTCTGTTTCAATGGATTTGCCTATTTGGGACATTTTTTTTTTTAGAGATTTTATTTACTTATTCATAAAAGACACAGAGAGAAAGAGAGGCAGAGACATAGGCAGAGGGAGAAGCAGGCTCCATGAAAGAAGCCCAATGTGGGACTTGATCCCGGGACCCTGGGATCATGACCTGAGCCAAAGGCAGATGCTCAACCACTGAGCCACCCAGCTGTCCCTATTTGGGACATTTCAAATAAATAGAATCATATATGTGTCTGCTTTCATTCCTTCAGCATATTTTCAGGATTCATCCATGTCACAGTATATATCACTATTTCATTCCTTTTTATGGCTGAATACTATTCCATCCATACCAACTCATGTTTAAAGCAGGGCTGGTCCCTTGTACTCAAAAAGATGTGAACCCCTCACCCCACTGGGAGGTAGAAAAAAGATAAGTAAGCAAGCTTTTTCTTCTTCCTAAGATTCAATACAGCTACCTATCATGAGAAGCTCTGCTCTCCACTGTCTATTTAAGGTGGGGTCAGTGATTATTACCAATCACATCAAGAGTGTGCAGAGGGAGGGGTGCCTGGGTGGCTCAGTCGGTTAAATGTCCAATTCTTGATTGTGACTCAGGTCATGATCTCAGGGTCCAGGGATGGAGCTCCACATTGGGTTCCACACTCCACGTAGAGTCTACCTGAGATTCTTTCTCTCCCTCTGTTTCTGCCCCTTCCCTCACATGCTGTCTCTAAGTAAATAAATTAATTAAATTAAAAATATATATATTTTATGAAGAAGTAGAAGGCTGCAAGAGGATTCAGAGACTTCAGAAGGCATATATAATGTGTACTCTTATGCACTTTATGTTTTCATACATTGTTTAAAAATTATTTTGTTGATAGTATTTTAGGTTTCTTTTAATTTGGCATTGTTAGGAATAATACTGCTAATACAAGTCTTTTCATGGACATATGTTTTCATTTCCCTTGAGTAAATATCTAGTGGTATGATTTTTGGATCATAGACAGTGGTACCTTTACTTTTGTAAGAAATGGGCACAAGGTTTTCCAAAGTAGTTGCCTGATTATATCCTCCCGCAGGAGAAAGGTTTAATTGCTCTGTATCTTCCTCAACACTTGGTTTTGTCAGTTTTTTTAATTTAGTTAAGTGGTATCTTGTTGGGGTTTTAATTCACATTTCTCTGATAACTTGATGTAGGGCATCCTTTTGCTGCTTATTGGACATTTGTATTCTTTATTTTTTTTAATGTTATCTGTTCAAGACTTTCATCCATTTGCTAAAAGAATCGTCTTACTATTGAGTTCTGACAAGACATTTGTCAGATATACATATTGTGAATATTTTCCCCTAGTCTGTGGCTTGCTTTTTCATTGTCTTCACAGTGTCCTTGAAGAGCAGAAGTTTTTAATTCTGATAGACTCTAATCTGAATTCTTTTCTATTAGTATTGGTCTTTTGCATCTAAGAAATACTTGTCTACTCCAAGGTCATGAAGATTTTCTCCTATTTTTTTTTTCTTTCTTAGCTTCTGCTTCTAGGACAAATACATGTCAAATTAAATTTTATATACAGTGTGAGGTATGGGTTGCAGTGCATTTTTTTATTCAGTTAAACCAGCTCCAACTACGGGAACATTATCTTGTTCCACATTGAATTATTTAGGCATCATTGTTGAAAATCAGTTGAGCATATATGTGTGAATCTATTTCTGGACTCTATTGTATACATGTACCCAGTATCCCACTGTCTTTAGGTTAAGTTTTGTTTTGTTTTGTTTCATTTGCGGTAAGTTTTGAAATGAGGTAGTTTGGATCCTACAACTGTTTTCCTTTTTCAAAATTAGTTTGCATTGCCATATAGATTTTAGAGTCAGACTGTAGATTTCTACTCCTGCCCCCCAAAGAAAGCCTTTTAGAATTTTTTTTTGATAGAAACAATAGAATTTTATTAAGCAAGGGTACAGAGAAAGCTCTCAGAAGTGAGAGGAGTGCCAACAGGGTTGCCCCTGTTGGAATTTCTTTAATGGAAATTGTTAAATCTATGCACCAATTTGGGGAGATATGATATCTTATCAATATTGAGGTTTCCAAAAATATGAACGTAGTATATATATCCTCATTTATGTAAACCTGATTAAATTACTCCCAGCAATATTTTATAATTTCAGGATAGTGGTCTTACACATGCAGTACATTAAATTTTGAAAATGTTCAATTCCATTAAAAAAGATGAAAATGCTTGTAATTTGTAAAACATTGGCAAAGACTTTTAAAGTATTTTAAGTATAGATAACTTAGCAAGCAAAATCTCTGTTAGAACAGACAATTCACAAAATGTTAAGATTCATAAAATGTGTTAGATAAAGATACATAGTTACAAAGTAGCGCATATATGTGCTAAAGATAGGTAAAAAGGGTGGAAAGAGTAAAAAATGCCTAATGTTCATGCAGCACCTGAATACTACATATTCATAATACACTAAATACACTGGAGGTGCTAAATATTCATCATATATTAAACATGTATGAGGCATATACTGTAGTAAATATAAAAGAAGCTCAAAATATTCAGGATACACTAAATATTTATGAGCACTCAATATTCGAAAGGCCTTAATTCACCACCATCAGTGACATCCATGTTGACCTCAAAAAAAACAGACCCTATGCCTGTTTGACAAGCTAATAGCACACTACACTGATGGCCAGGTTTTATTGTGCCTTCATCTCTTCAATTGAGCAAGGGCGTGTCACTGGTCCAGTGTTTGAGTCCTCTTGCTCAAACCTCATTTCTTGTTCTTATAACCATGTCATCAGTGGAGAAGGCTGATAAGGCAGAACAAGTGAGCATAGCATGGCCCAGAATGTGGCCCTTCCATTTGCCTGCAAACTCTCCAAAGTGTGTTAAAATACCCGGTTACCTTTTTCCTTGCTTTTTTTTTTTTTTTTTTGCTTTGTGTTGTTAATTAATTACATAAACCAAGTGATCTGTGGCTTTTTATTTTTTGTTTTTATTTGAGACAATTTCTTAGAGAAGTTTTAAGTTTATGGCAAAATTGAGGGGAAGATACAAATATTTCCCTTATCTCTCCCTGCCCCCACACTTGCGAGTCTCCCCCACAGTGTGTACATTTGTTACGATTAAAGAAGCTGTACTGACACATCATAATCACCCAAACTCTGGTAACACAGTGATTCTCTTTTGGTATTTTACATTTTATGGGTTTGGACAAATGTATAATGACATGTATCCATCATTACAGTATCATACAGTATTTTCACTACACTAGAAACCCTCAGTGTATCACCTATTCATCCCTTCCCCTGCACCAACCCCCTCGCAACCACTGTTTTGTTTTTTGTTTTGTTTTGTTTTGTTTTCACGACTCCATAGTTTTGCCTTTGTCAGAACGTCATATACTTGGAATCATACAATTTGTAGCCTTTCAGATTGTTCACTTTTCAGGCTGTCCAGCTTCTTACTTGTCGTTAGGACAGAGGGGCACTTTCCTAGCTCCTTACATGCAGAACTGGAAACCTGAAGTCCCAGATTTTGTGATTTGGGCTTTAATTTGATGTTCCAACTTAACCTGTGAGCCCTTCTGTTACCTGTGGGATATCTTAAAGATAATTTTCCAAGTGGAAGTATATCATTTGTTCATTTACTCCTGGGTGTTTACTGATTTCCAGTGTCATTGTGAATGCAATTTATTATTTAATTTTCCAATTATTTGGTGCTAGTACATAGAAATGGTACCATTTTTGTATACTGATTTGCATATTGATAATTTTGTATATATCCTGTGACCTCTTAAATTCACTTGTTAACTTTGAAAGGTTTTTCTTATTTTGGTAGATTCCTTATGATATTCTATATATGCAATTGTGTCATCTGTAACTAAAGATAGTTTTCTCTTTTGCTTTCCAATCTATGTACCTTTTTTTTCCTGCTTTATTTCATTGACTAGAAAATAGTGTTGAACAGAAGTGATGAGTGGGCACTTTTGCCTTGTCCCTGTCTTAGAGGGAAAGTGTTCAGTATATCACCACTAAGATGTCAGACATATCAAGTTGAGAAATATCTGTTCTGGTCCCATATGGCTGAGAATTTTTATCATGAATGTGTGCTGAATTTTATGGAGTGCTTTTTCTACATCTATTGAAATGATCATATAGTGCTTCTCTTTCATTCTAATAATATGGTGAATTAAGGTGATTGATATTTTTAAATTTTGGATCACCTTTTTATTCCTGGTATAAACCTCACTTCATGATGTATTTTCATTTTTATATATTGCTAGAATAAACTTGTTAAAAATTTGTCAAGGATTTTTGCATCCAAGTTCATGGAGAATATTGATCTGTAATTTTCTTTACATTAATACGTTTTCCAGGTTTTGATATCAGGCTTACGATGGTCTCTTAATATGAATTAGGATGTGCTTCTTCCTCTATTTGCTGAAATAGCTTTGTAATATTGTTATTATTTTGTTTTTCTTCTTTATTAACTGACAGATTTCATCAGCTAAGTCATGGGGCCTGAAATTTTCTTTATGGGAAGGTTTGTGGTAATGAATTTAACTTATTTAATGACTACAGAACTAAAGTTTCTATTTTTTCTTGAGTGAGCTTTGGTAATTTGTGCTTTTCAAAGACTTTGCTAATTTTATATAATTATTAAATTTACTGGCATGAAGTTTTTCTTAATATGCCCTTATGATTTAATCTAAATGTCTATAGGATCTATAGTGATTTCCTCTCTTTCATTCTTAATGTTGTCGATTGGTGTTCCTTCTCTCTTTTCCATATCGGTCTTGATCAGAATTTATTAAGCTTATTAATATTTTCAAATAGCTGATTTTAATTTGTCAGTTTTTCTCTAGTCTGTTTGCTTTGTTTTCTGGAGACATTTGATTTTAGATCTTTGTCATCAGCTGGAATCTCTAAAAGTAGGTGATGAGCTGGAGTTTTCTGTGCAGAGTATTTGTTGGAATCTGCAACTGTGAATAGAAAGGAAGGGGAGTGAGCAGGATTGGGCAGAGGGAAAAGTCAAACTGTACTGAGCCTTGACAGAGCTTCAGCCTACCCGATAGGGAGCTCTGATGCATAACATGGCTTGTTAAAGTTCCCACACTGGGCTGAAGGGGCCAGGTCTTTATGCCTCTGCCTCAATCAGTAATTAGATGTGGAACACATTGGGAAGGGCATGCTTTGAGTGAAGTAGTTCTCTGCATATGTGGCAAATATGAAGGCCCACTTCTGACAAGCTGGGCAAGTCCTTCTTTGAAAAAGAGTCTGATAGAGTACCTCCATGTTCACCATAGTTTTGACTTTCATCCAGTCTCATTAAGTGGAATGTTTGGTCCATTTACATTTAATATAATTATTAATATAGTTGGGTTTTAATCTATCCTTTTTTTTGCTTGTTTTCCATTAGTTCATATGATTTTTGTTGTTTCTATTCTTCCTTTCCTGCTTTCATTTGGGTTAATCAAATAATTTTTAATATTCCATTTTATTTTTTATACTGGCTTTTTAGCTATGCTTCTTTTTATTTTCTTAATAAGTGCATCTTTAATTCATTACAAACCACTGTCAGGCCTCCACTTCTAGCCATAATGGGGTAACACGGATTGTATTTATCATCCTACCTGAAACAACTGAAAACCAAACAAAATACATGAAACAAGTTTTCAGACATTGGGCACCAGGCAGTGCTGCCTATTAGCCAATTCCTGAGACTTACCTTATATGTCTTAGAGATTTAGAATGGGAGATTTACAATTTCAGAGATTTTACAGTGGGAGAGTCAGTCTGTTGATTATTAAACTTTGTCATTAATAATAACTAATATTGACACAGTACTTTCACAACAACTTTTATTACTCAGTATTTCTTAATTGAGCTGAGCAATTGGATTTGAGTCATTTAATCTGATCCTTGTATAAAGAAGAGTTTCTTCAGGCTATGAGGAGAGTGTGAACAGACTTTACAGCCTAGGAGCACCTACTGTGTTCCAACCATCTTACTTCAATATCTTTGTCTAATTCCTCATAACAATCCTGTGAGGAACATATTGTTATCCACAGCCATCAAAAGGGGGTATGGGACTCAGAGAAGTTTATCCAATGGCAATTTATCCAATGTTACTCAGTCAATAAGTGAGGCTTGATGGTCAGACACCAAGTCCAGTGTTCTCCTCCTGTTAACCTTTACTCTCCAGCTTTTTCCTCCCCACAACCACTTAAGGCAGGTTTCCAAGGTTCTAAGAGAGTTAACAACCTGACCAAAGTACCCAGGAAGTAAGTGTTTGATGCAGGTATTTTTGTCTTCAGATTTGGATGGTAGCAAAAAGATTGATTATCAAATGAAGCCCATTTCTACTATATACCCTTCAGTCAAGAGAATTATTTTGTTATAATTCATTTCTGAAAACCTGTCCACATCTGTGACTTTGATTTCAGAAATTCTTTGCAGCTATTGACACTGATACATTAAGACAAAATGTGCTCCAGGATATTTTGCTAAACCACATAGTTAATATTGTAGATGGATAAAATAATGCATCTGATGTCATTTCAATTTTTTCTTTGATTGTTTGTGATCATCCTGATGGTTTAGTAATAGAGACTGCAGATGGCAGCTGTAATACACATACACTCTCTCTTTCACACACACACACACACACACACACACACACACACACACCAGAAGCAGGGCTTGATTGAGGAAGTATTTGATGCTCATCAGCATTCATCATCCACTTACCACTGTGACATATTCTAGGAAGAGAGGAATTATATATCCTGTTCTCTCCATATCCATTTTTCCAGAGTCTTCTCACTAAGCACACCAACTAAAGAAATATTACAGTAGTATAGGAGGTCATGCCCTATCTCCTGATGCATCAGGCTAGAGGATTCCCTGGTGGGGGTAAGAGAAAAATAAATAAAAATGTGAGGTTTATGAATTGTCTCTCTTCAGGAATGTGAGTGAAACTGTCACTTGGTGATGAATTTGACTTCTCGGCTGCTGGGATGCTCCAAACAAAGAATGATTACTGGATGTCACTTGGCACTAAGTTTAAGGCAGACAGTAAACCTTGATTAAGCAGAAACATAAACCCATCCAAATTTTTTATAGCTTATAACTTGGGGGGAGAAACTATGGTCATAAGGAAACCAGATTATTTTAAGATTTATTCAAAAAATTACTGTGCCAGTCATGCCCTGGGGTTAGTGAAAACTTGGCTGTATTTCCTATGCATTTTCCAGAAGAAACCAGGGCAGGGGTCTTGATGTTATGATGACTGCAAGGCATTACAGTAGCTTCAACCTTCAAAGAAAGATTCCATTTTGCTCAGAATATTGCACTTACTAAGCTACTAAGACAGAAACACCAAAACACACACTTTGGACAGACTTTACAGCAACAAAACGAACTGTGCAGGCTAACCCATTAAATAATGTTATTCTTTCATCAAAAAATATCAGTTTCTCCACCTTCTGCCTCTTATTTTCTAAAGCAGAGAAAAATAAAATGTCTAGGTGGATGAAAGATTAGCAGCCCTAAGTGGTAATGGGCCCTACTTCACATGCATGGGGCTTCTGCTGAGGAAGACACTTGTCTCCTCTAGTTATGATAGCAGGTTGAGCTCCACTGCCATTTCTGATATTGCTTTGGAGGAGCTATATTTATTATACATCATGCATGTATTTATTCATTTATGGCAAACATCTTTGGAGCAGGCACTCTGAGATAGTCAAATGAGCAAAACACAGATGAGCTCAAGGTCCAAATAAGGATCTAAGTTTATAGTCAGATACACTTCAGTTCATTGGGATGGGCAAGGACCCATCTCACTGCATCGAGACTAACAGTGCCCTTGGGGCTGCAGATAAGATGTGATCAAGCAAAATTTTATAAAAAGTCAATAGGGATGGGTCTTGAACAAAAATGGGAATTCTTCAGGCATTTGGAAGAGCAACAAATTGCCCTTACCCAGGGCCATTCCCCAAGCAAAGTGATCCATCTTCGTGTCCTTCTGATTCTTACCCCAGCTAGGGGGCAACAGGCTGTCCACATGCACTGTCACTATGGCTTACTCATTTTACCTCTTCTTAGGGAAATATCCTCTTGGAGTAGGAAGAATGAAAGATGTGATGATGGCAGGTGGCAGCCACTATGAGATGGCTGTGGGTCCCCACAGCCACAGGGGTCCTTGGAGGCCACAGGCTAAGAACACAGCCATTAGTGCTACATCTGATTTTTACCCAGATCCCTCACCTCAAAAGAATTCAAGAGGCTAGCAACATTTCAGGGATGAAACAGGCAAAATAGCAACTCTTCATCTTTGTGCAGAACTTACTGTTATTTAAGTAGAAAGTTAGAATGGGGCATGTCTCAGAGGTCTGTAAGTTTCCCAGGGTTTACTGTTAAAACACAAACCCTGATCTCATGAAGGTATCTCCTAGAAAAGCTTCATACTTTCAGTTTTCATGGATCCAAATATTAGTATATGCAGGACGCCTGGGTGGCTCAGTGGTTGAACATCTGCCTTCGGCTCAGGGTGTGATCCTATGGTCCTGAGATGGAATTGAGCATCAGATTCCTGCATGGAGCCTGCTTCTCCCTCTACCTATGTTTCTGTCTCTGTCTCTGTCTCTGTCTCTCTCTCTGTGTCTCTCATGAATAAATAAAATCTTTAAAACAAACGAATAAAAATCCAAATATTAGTATATGCAATTTGTTAAGACCCCTGCCTTCTAGGTATTAGGTATGGATGGCTCTTTGGAACACCCAGAACCTTTTGGCCCAGCCAGGAGGTCTACCAGATGGAATCTCCAGTCAGTTTACATATATGAAAGATGAATGTGAAACAAAGGACAGGGGCACTGGTGAATGCAGAATGGAGAGGAGAGACATTTCCAGTTGTCAGTCCTGAGGGTCCTTGCACCTACTGTTCCTTCTGCCTGTGGGGCTCTTACCCCCAGTGCCTTCAAGGTGCACTCCTTCTCATCTTGGGCTTCATCTGACACCTGCTCAGAAAAGCCTTCCCTAACTACCAGCACTGCCCCTATATCCAGAGATTGTTCTTTTCTCAGCACCTTGTTGCAATTTTTATCATCACTGCATAATGATCTTGATACTATGGGGTAAGTTACTTTCATTCTGTGTCTCCCATTAGATTGTCTGTCTTCTTCACTGCTAAACAAGCAGAAAGTGTCTGGCACAAAGAAGGATCCAGTTGATCCTTGACACGTGGTGCCAGTTTGAGGAAACAGGTAGGAGCCAGGGAAGGAGGAGCTTCGGTCTCTCTGGAAGCGGTTTTGGGGAGCTGGCCCTGCAAGCTCAAGACATAGCCTGTAAATGAATTTCTCTCTCAAAAGTAACTCAGTCACTCACTGCTCCTTATGCTCTGAAATAAAGGTTCCAAAAATATTAACCACGAGGAGCAACATGAGACATCATTGCAATTGATATTTTAAAGAGGAAGAGGAAACCCTCTCTTTTTAAAGCATTTTCATCTCCACCAGGTGATTACTTCTCTGTGGACTGATAGTTTTATTTCTGTAGAATATTTGAAGATAACCTGAGTCTGCCAACTACAATATAAACATGAAATTGCTTTATACTGAATCTAAGGGTTGGGAGGATTACTATAATTTGAGAACCATGATAAAATAAAATGAACAGGACATTAAAGTAACTGCGACCAGTTATTTTAGAGAGAACCCCACCGGGATTAATGAAGGTTAAACTTTAATTCGGTTAGAAGCACAACTTTTGAAGACATGAGGAAAATACTTATCTATGAATGCACACATTGCCAAAGGGAATGAAGTATGAGCTAAAGGGGCCTTCCTTTAAGAAAATACAAGTTTCACCTTCATCTTGAAAATAAGAGCTTCTAGAGAGTGTCTTTTTATCAGCCGTCCCTTTGGTATGAGCACGGGGCCCCTAGTTAGATAAATGAGAGTAGTACATGTTCATGCAGAGGGTGTAGGCGTCTCTGTCCATCACCATTCCAGACAGCCTGCTTTTTAAGGTTGCCTTTTGTGAATGTTCGCTTGTGGATGTAATTTGGCATGTCGAGGGGAGGGGAGAAGCACTGTAATATATTCCGCTGATTCTTCAGCTTGGAAGTGATGAAGTGAACTGAAACTAATTCAAGGCTCTACTTTACATTTTTGGCAAATGAGCAAATATGCAGATTCGTACCAAACAGATGTGTCTGCCAGTTACCCCAGTAGCAGTTCCAGAAGATGAGGTTCACTGAGCTAGTGCTCCAATTAGTGAGAACATCGTAACAAGTATATAATTATTCTGCAACCTGTTGAGCTTTCATCTGCTATCAATTTCATTTCATTTAAGCCCAATTCAGGCTGAACTTGCAGTGAACTCTATCATTTCAATTGGAGCTCATAGATTGGCACAACTTTTGTGTCTGACATGTGCTTTGAGGTGGTGGTCAGGAAATTGCCTTTGAAACGGTCACAGTTTGTATTCACGTGGTCTCTCTGACTGATTATAAAGCTTTCTGGGCACTGCAATCAGGATTATTTACAGTACTCTCCAATATTACCATAGTAAATTGCTTCCAGTGGCGGGGGGACGTGCATTCTGAAAGAGAGAGGGTAGTTTAATAGATATCTTGTGTTAGCTTTCAGTCTACTCATGCAGTTAACTGGTCTGTCACAAGGCACCTGGTGCTGTGCTGGAGATACAGAGCTGCTAAGATGTGGTTTCTGTGATCGTGGAACTCAGAATGAGAAAGGAAGTCCAGTAACCCAGACAGATTTCAGCACAATGAAATTTGAGGGGGCAGAAAGTGAAGGAATAAACTAGACATCCTGGAAACATTGAAAATTCGGTAAGTGAGCACACCTGGAGAGGTCTGGGAAGGCTTCCCAGAGGAGAGGATATTTGAGAAGAGTCTCCAAGGGTTTTAAAAAAAATTTCCAGGTAGAAGAAGAATGGAGATAAGGGGTGAACTCCAGGTCAAAGAGACACATGCAAGGACATGGACCCATGAAAGAACAGGATATACTTTAAAAACACTGAGACTTCAACAAAGAAAACATGAGAAACTAAGGGAAGAGACTGGAACAAAGGGTCCCAAACATCTTGGTTTATTGCAACTTACATATCTCAGTCATTTTTCAGGCACCTTGAGGCCAAAGGGAATAGCTAAAAGCTTCATTTATGAAATAGCATTTAATCCAAATGATTTATTTAGTTATTTAATGTTTAGTTCAAATAACATTTAATTTGCAACAAAGAAAAAATATTTATTTCATTCTTAAAGAACTACAATTACTTATTTGGGGAATGTGTGTATCAGGCGGGCTACCCTAGAGCCTCTCAGATCTTTGAATCAGATTGAACACAGCCATGCTGCTTCCCATTCCACATTGGTTTTCATGCAGTATTTGGCACTTTATCAGAGCTCCTGCCAACATCCCAGTTTCACAAAGATATTTATTCAACAGATTGTGTCACCATCTAATGTTGAAACTGTAGCCTGTCCTTAACTAGTAGCACTTAGTTTAGAATATCTTGAACTCATAAATTTAAAACATTCCTGCACTGCCCCTATAGTTTTCTTGCAGTAGATCAATGGAACAGAATAGAGAACCCAGAAATAGGCCCTCAACTCTATGGTCAACTAATATTCGACAAAGGAGGAAAGACTATCCGCTGGAAAAGGACAGTCTCTTCAATAAATGGTGCTGGAAAAACTGGACAGCCACGTGCAAAAGAATGAAACTAGACCATTCTCTTACACCATACACAAAGATAAACTCAAAATGGTTGAAAAATCTAAATGTGAGACAAGAATCCATCCAAATCCTAGAGGAGAACACAGGCAACACCCTTTTTGAACTTGGCCACAGCAACTTCTTGCAAGATACACCTATGAAGGCAAGGGAAACAAAAGCAGAAATGAACTGTTGGGACTTAATCAAGATAAAAAGGTTCTGCACAGCAAAGGAAACAGTCAACAAAACTAAAAGACAACCTACAGAATGGGAGAAGATATTTGCAATGACATATCAGATAAAAGCCTAGTATCCAAGATCTATAAAGAATTTATTAAACTCAACACTCAAGAAACAAACAATCCAGTCATGAAATGGGCAAAAGACATGAACAGAAATTTTACCAAAGAAGACATATGCATGGCCAACAAGCACATGAGAAAATATTCCGCATCACTTGCCATCAGCGAAATACAAATCAAAACCACAGTGGGATCCCAGCTTACACCAGTGAGAATGGCGAAAATTAATAAAACAGGAAACAACAAATGTTGGAGAGGACGTGGAGAAATGGGAACCCTCTTGCACTGTTGGTGGGAATGTGAACTGGTGCAGCCACTCTGGAAAACTGTGTGGAGGTTCCTCAAAGAGTTAAAAATAGAGCTACCCTTCGACCCAGCAATTGCACTACTGGGGATTTACCCCAAGATACAGATGCAGTGAAAAGCTGAGACACCTGCACTCCAGTATTTATAGCAGCAGTGTCCACAGTAGTCAAACTGGAAGGAGCCTCAGTGTCCATTGAAAGATGAATGGATAAAGAAGATGTGGTCTATGCATACAACGGAATATTACTCAGCCATTAGAAACGACAAATACCCACCATTTGCTTCAACTGGAGGACCTGGAGGGTATTATGCTGAGTGAAATAAGTCAATCAGAGGACAAGCATCAAATGGTTTCACTCATATGGGGAATATAAGAAATAGTGAAAGGGATTATAGGGGAAAGGAGGGAAAATGAGTGGGAAAGATTAGAGAGGGTGACAAAACATGAGAGACTCCTAACTCTAGGAAATGAACAAGAGGTAGTGGAAGGGGATGCAGGGGGATAGGGTGACTGGGTGACGGGCACTGAGGGGGGCACTTGACAGGATGAGCACTGGGTGTTATACTATATGTTGGCAAATCGAACTTCAATAAAAAATATATTTAAAAAAATAATTTTCTTGCAGTCTCCAAAGGCACTCAGTGCTCAGTTTCGGAACCACTGGGCTAGTGAATAAGGTTGAAATCAAACCACAGACAACTTTATATATCGGGAGATATTTCTAAAATACAAATGTGATATGGCCATGACAATGAAGATATAGTCAGCCAGCAACATTTTTGAATGAAATTTGTAAACATGATTTGAAAATATGTAGATGATACTAGGCAAATAAACATGTTCACATCCTTCATGCATACTAAAATACTTCTGTTATGTCTTACTCTTTTTTTTTTTTAATTTTTATTTATTTATGATAGTCACAGAGAGAGAGAGAGGCAGAGACACAGGCAGAGGGAGAAGCAGGCTCCATGCACTGGGAGCCCGACGTGGGACTCGATCCCGGGTCTCCAGGATCGCGCCCTGGGCCAAAGGCAGGCGCCAAACCGCTGCGCCACCCAGGGATCCCTGTTATGTCTTACTCTTAATCTACCATGGCTTTTGGACTAGCCAGACTAATGTAAGGTATGGTATCAAGGACTCTTGACAAGCCTGTCAGCATTTGTTCAACTAAAATGAGCTCTCAATTACATGTACTTTAAAAAACTATTAACTTTTCTGCCAGGGTTCATAGCAGCATTATTTGTGATAACCAAAACATGGAACAACCCAAATGCCCATCAACTGATGGAGAGATGAACAAATTGTAGTATAGACATACAATGGAATATTAGCCATTAAAGAGAACAAAGTAGAGTTGTCTGCAAGGCTCAGTGGTTGAGCATCTGCCTTTGGCTCATGTCGTGATCCTGAGGTCCTGCAATCAAGTCCCACATCAGATTCCTACATGGGGCCTGCTTCTCCCTCTGCCTATGTCTCTGCCTCTCCCTCTGTGTCTCTCATAAGTAAATAGTTTAAAAAAAAAAAAAAAGAACAAAGTGCTGATAGATGCCACAACGTGGAAGAACCTTGGGAATGTTATAATCACAAAAAGTCACATTCAAATAAAAGTAATTCATTTGAAATGCCCAAAACAGACAAAGTAGACAAGTCCATAGAGACAAAAATGATTGCCAGGGGCTGGAGGGAAGATTGGGGGATGACTGCTAATGGGCATGAGATTTCCTTCCGAGGTGATGAAAATGTTCTGGAATTAGACTGTGGTGACAGTCACACAATTCAGAATACATTAAAAACCACTGAATTGCATACTTTTAAAGAGTGGATTTTATGATATGTGAACTAACATTGCAAGGGGAAAAACTAGAGATCGCGTCCGTTACCCAGACCTTCATTTCCCACTCCAGCCCCCTCAAACTCAAAGATTCCCTCTTGTCTCAAACGGGCGGCAATGGAAGCCGCCAGCCCCCAAATTTACAGGTGCTTGTGTCCTCGGGGTTTCATGAGGGACCTAGACAAGGGCAAGGCATTTTTCTGAATCTGAATCTGACAAGAACATGTCCCCACAGAAGTGCCTTCCCTGACTAGGGGTTGCCATTGCTCCCCTCTCCTCTCCTGTTCCTGTGGCTTCCTCTATGGTGCTGACATGTTCACCTCACATGAGTTCCAGGAAGTGAAGGAAGGAGCCAACACAATTGATGAAAATCCCCTCTGTTTTTGACATATTTGACAGGCATGGGAGCACTGGGCAAAGGGTACAGGAGACCTGGCAGGGACAAACTTCATCGGGTCCATTTCAAAAGGCCATTCTAGAAAATGTCAAAAGAAAGAGCTTGTTATTCATCAGTCTACTTTAACAAGTCACCATAAGCCACCATACTGCCATAATCTTCAAGTTATGTACCTCACCTCACACCTGCGGCCACAAATTGCAGTCTACTAATCCTAGAATGAGGACTTGAGGTCCTCTATTCCTCTTTTCCACTTACTTGTAATGTTTCAGAAAACTTCTTTGATATTTTTAGGTCTTTATTGCACCATCTGGGAAGAAGAGATAAGATTAGTTTTATTGGTTAGTACTCAGAAAGCATTTTTGTTTTTCAGTGAAGAGTAACTACATTGAAAAAAAAAACTGAGTAATAACTCTAAGGTCAGTGTATACAGAACACCCAAACCATGGCAATGACTCGTGCAGGAATATAATCATCAATCATCCTCATACTGTCTCCCATCCTCTTGTACACAGGAGAAGCGCCCTGCCCACTGGATGATAGCCAGATCTTCCAAAGTGGTTTGGCCACATTTGCACTAGAGCCTGTTCAAGATAATCTACTGAGTTTACAGGAAGAAAGTAGTAGAATTTACTTATTTCTTTTTACATTTCTGTTTATCTTATCCTTTCTTATTGTTTATGTTTTTTCCTAAAGCTTGGATTTCCATTTCAATTCTTCCATAGTGTTTTATTCAAATTTCATATTTGAAAGCCTTATTATGGATTACCATAAATAAATGAAAGTTAATACTTGAATTTGGTTGCTCGCTTATTTCCAATGAATCTAAAGTTCTACATTTTTTTTTCAGTGCGTGGGTTGACTTATCATTACCATTATTAAGCGTACACCACTGAGGAAAATGATCGGATTTCCTCTAATTAGACACATTGAAGTTTGGCTAAACCACTGTTATAAAATACATATCACAATAAAGTGAGTCCAGTGAATTTTGTGGCATCCCAGTGCCTATAAAAGTTGTGTTCACCCCAAATCATAGTCTATTAAGTGTGTAATAGCATTATGTCTTAAAATAAAAAGTACATACCTTAATTTAAAAATACTTTATTGCCAAATAAAAAGGTGAGCCATCATCTAAGCTTTCAGTGAGTCATAGTCACTAGTCACAAACCCCCATTAAAAATCTGATAATAATGAAAAGTTTAAAATATTGTGGGAATTACCAGAATGTGACATAAAGACATGACGTGAGCAAATGCTGTTGGAGAAATGAGGTCTGTAGACTTGTTTTAATGCAGGTTTGCCACAAACCTTCAATCTGTGAAAAAACACAATACGTGCAAAGAGCAATAAAGCAAAATGGAATAAAACAGGGCATGCCTGTATATTACATGAAAAGTAAAAGAAAAATTGGAAATGTTTAGCTTTACATATTTGGTACAGTTCTTTTTTTGAGTTCCTATATCCTTAGATGACTACACTTATTGCCAAAAAGACCCAGGACACAGCACTAATTTCACCATGACTTGTCTTTTTTTATAGATGAAAATGCTGAAAAAGCTTTACTCACCTAAATAAGTAGATGGTAGTGAAGGCATTTTAGTATAGCAACATCACTCAACTGCTGGATTCTCCCTGAGTTATATTTCCCCAAATTAGCATAGTTATGTATCCTCAAAATGTATTTTTAAATGATCTATCAGCTGACAACTCAATCAAGTTCTCCTTCAAATTTGCTATAAGCCAAGAACTGGAAACCACCCAAGCTATAAAGGAATAGCTAACCACTCACTGGAATCTATCACTCTCTTAGACACATCAATATTTCAAATGGTTCCCTTGTGCAAAGATTTTAACACTTGAAAGCAATGTACTATAATAAAATTTGGGATGGGGGGAGAGATATGTTATTCCTCTGGAAAGCAAGAAAGGGGATCCTTACAAAGGGGGAGGTGGCAAAGAAGAAGTGAGAAAACATCTAAACTATGAGGACCTTTTCAGGCAAATCAACTGGTCTAAGAGTTGATGGCCTTGAAATGGGCCACCGTAAAGCTCTCCACGCCCACACACCATAGAACGCCTTCTACACACCCACACCTCCAACTCCAGCTGTCTAGGCTGGATAGCTACTGGGTAGAGAGAAGAGAGAAGTGCTGAGCCCCAAGCCTGACACCTGCTGGAGAAACTGACAAACGAGCAATCTCCTATGGCAAGCTAGCTAAGGAACATAAAAGAAGAGGAGCGTCCAATGATCAATATTAAATGCTTTCGGATTTTGTCTCTAAATGATGTTTGTCTCCTCAAACCTTCCTAAAATCTGCCAGACACAAGTGTATCACGATAGGGGGCTTGTTGAAACCAGCCAAAGAAACCAAATTCTACTTTGCAACAGCACAGAACAGAGAGAAGAGAATAGCTGAAGGGGAGAGACCCAGAGAAGTTTGAGAACGGCATCAAAGCAGCAACTTTGAGCCAGAATTGACTGTGGGTATAAAAGCCTCTGGGAATCTGCAAAGATTTGGGGGAAGATGTTGGATTTTGTCCAGGAGGTGAAGCAAGAGTTTATATTAATCTTGCCTTGATCTCAGAGAACAAGACAACCTCATCTAAAGTCTAAGTTAGTTAGGACAAATTAACACCTGGAACAAAGTGGGGAGAAGTCAAGGTCTGCAACCACTGGGTTCAACCAAAGTCCTGTAGCCACTAAACCAAAGGTTGGCAAGAAAACATACCCAAAACGTCCTGCTCTGTCACTTACCCTCTGGTGACCTGGGAAAATCATTGCCCTATGGCTCACTGTCCTTATATGTACTAGTTATACCTATCTCGTTTATCTCTTGTGACGATCAAGCAAGATCATGTCTATAGCACATAGCTCACAACTGCTATTGGCTATTATTACTATTATTAACTGTTAGTTTTATTCTTGTATTCTCTGCAAAAATAGCATATGTCCAGATTTTCTTTACATACCTTCTAGAACTCACCACTTATTCATTTAGCAGATTTTTTATGAAATGTCTTATATGCAAGACACAATAAAAACAAAAACCTAAGCCTGGGTGACTCAGTCAGTTAAGCATCCAATTCTTGATTTCAGCTCAGGTCGTGATCTCAGCGTCCTGAGATCGAGTCCCTCATCCATCTCCTTGCTCAGCAGGGAGTCTACTAGAGATTTTTTTTCCCCTCTCCTTCTTCCTCTGCTCCATCATGTGCACAAGCACATGCTCTCTCTCTCTTTCTTTAAATAAATAAAATCCTTTAAAAAAAATTTAATGTTTTACATATTACAGCAGTCTCCTCTTATCAGTTACCTGTGGTCAACCGTGGTCTAGAAGCAGATGATCTTTCTTCTGTCATATCAGAAGGTCAAGAGTAACCTAAAGCTCTGTCACAGTGCCTATGTCATTCACTTCACTTCATCTCATCACGTGGACATTTTATCATCTTGCATCATCTCAAGAAGGGTGAGTACAGTGCAAGATATTTTGAGAAAGAGAGATTGTTATTCATTTATAAATTAAACTTTATCATGGGTATGTATATACGTATAGGAAAAAACATAATATATATAGAGTTCAATACTGTCCATGATTTCATGCATATGCTGGAGGGTCTTGGAATGTATCACCTGTGGATAATGGAGGATTACTGTAATTGTTTTGTTTATTATTGAATCTATATCTTCATTCCTTAAGGATTTAAAGAATCAAAAAATATACATAGAGCAATTACAAGATTTTTACCCCAAAGATTAAAAAAACCATGGCAGAGGGCAAGTGGTGTCACATACACAGATAAGCAGAAAAGTCAGCGTACAGAAATATGTGCCATAATGGCCTGCACAGTTCATTATTAAAAGTGGCCCACATGTTTAATGCTGAATTTGCCCAGTTACCAAAACAAAAGCCAAAAACATGAGCAGTTGGCAACATTCACATTCTCCAAAAGACAAAACAAATATTATTTACCTAAGAGGTTATAGTTTTCAGTAGCAGCAAGAACTAAGGGAAATTATCCCAGGTGACACTGAGTGGAGGTACCAGGCATCAAGTGACACAGTGGATAGCATCCTGAAGAATATCCCTACAATAATTATGGTAATACTGCATTTCTATTTAATGATTAGACTAAAAGACATACTGGAGACTTTTGGGATCCAATGGGGAATAAAAAGTGAAGTCTCGGCCAAAGAGGGGAGTTAAGATTTCCCAGTTCTCCCACTCTAGGCAGGGGCCCATCACACTGATAGTAGAGGGTAGTGGGCTCATACAATAGCCATGGCTCCTCAAAAAACTGGATGCTTTCCCTACATGACTGCTTCTCCCAAGGTCTCTGAGGGCTTTATGCCAGAACACAATTCGGTACAAATGCTTCTCAGATCTGGCTTGGTCCCAGATAGATTTAGCTGTGGAGTGTGTGGGGTCTCAATGCAGACAGAGTGTAATGCTGCTGGTTTACTGCAGGTTTTTTGTCCCATTACAGAGATTCAGATTCAGGACCAGGGCCTTACCATTTTTAAGGAGCTCCTCAGTGATTCCATTTCACTTTGAGAAATACAGATCTAAGAAGGATGGACGAACTATAGCTCCTTGAGAATCAATCCCTCTTTCTGCCTAACATGGACCTGTAAAGGGAAGTGGGTTATGTTCAAGGCTATATTTGCTAAGGAGAGCCCGGAGTACATATTCTTGCTACAAGCTTTAATAAGAACTATATATTTTTAAAAGATTTGAGTCATCTTATAAATAATGAAAACCATAATCAGACTCACATTGGACTAGCAGATTGACAAGGAGGAACATTTCCAAGTTAAGGTCAACATTTCTTCAAAACAGAGTCCTGTGCCTGTTTCAAGTCCAAGTCCCCAAATTCTACACTGGAGAACATCCCTGATATCATTTTGGTCTAGAAAAATACAAGCTTCTCTATTTCACTATTAAAAATTTCTCAATGAGGGCAGCCCGGGTGGCTCAGTGGTTTAGCGCCGCTTTCCGCCGGGCTTGATCCTGGAGACCGGGATCTAGTCCCATGTCGGGCTCCCTGCTTGGAGCCTGCTTCTCCCTCTGCCTGTGTCTCTGCCTCTCTCTCTCTCTATCTCTCATGAATAATAAATAAATAAAATATTTAAAATAAATAAACAAAAATTTCTCAATGATACACTCATGAAACAATTAATTTTAAGCAGTGTCTTGGTAAAGCCTCAGGGCAAAATTAGTTGAAAAATGTACTCCTGGATATGTAAATGAGTTATCCAACTACACATAATGGTTGATGATCAGCCAATTAAATTTTGAAAGGCATTTCCTGTAAGTATTGATAGTTGGTTTTAAACAATTCTTTCTAACAGTATTTATAGAGGAGGACAACTCTTGAAACTATTTCTACTTGTGACTATAAACCTATATCTTTGGCAAATAGGACCTTAGAGTCCTAATGCATCTGAAAGTGTTTCAAATCATGAATGTACATATTTCATAAGGGGTATAAAAGAAAAGCAAAATATATTCCTCTTTTAAATTACTTATACTGATATAACTCCTCAGTAGACTCCCCTTCCAGCTAGTTTTGGATCTCACAATAGTGTTAATTTTCAAGTTATATGTACACATCAGCAACTAAAATATATAGTCAGTTTGTGTGACTTAATACTAATGAGTTCCTGTCCAAACTCAAAGGCAAAGATTATGAATCTAGTCCTTTACCTATTTTTCTACAACACCAATCACAAATTAAATAAGTTCTCAAAGGCTATTTATTAACTGAGAAATGAAACTAGTAATTTGTCAAGGAAAAATTGCTATCTTCAGATTGAATGTCCCAAATGGGTCAGTAGTTTAGGAGAGTAAAGAATTTTCCCAATTAAATATGGACGAGACCAGTGTGTTCCAAAGTGGAATCATAAGAAGGAGAAAGGCCAGAAAGTTGGGGTCTAGCCACAAAAGCACTTGTTTTAACTTGCTTTCTTTGGCTATTCTTCCATGTGAGATTTATCCAGGAAAAAAGTTGTCTTATAAAGATCTAAATCTAACCTAGAAAAATTACCCTGAGTCCAACCAGAGAGGACACTCCAACAGAGTTATTATGAACAAACAAAATAGCCATCAATTATAACAGACCATAAGGAGCTCCGGTGGCAGGAAGTATTCATCAGGTATTTTAATTAACTTTAGTGTCTAATTAATTATATAAATGAGGATGCATTATCAGATGAAATGAAGGAGGTGTGTGCAAAGCTCAGGGCACTTTGTTTCCCTGAATTATAAAACTAGAACAAGGAAGACTTTAGAGTGTCAATAAAAAATTCTATGCTTCTCCAATCTCACTGACAAAATTTATGAACAGGTAACTTGGCCCATCATTTTGCCATCAATGTATTTCAGATGCCCAAACTTAGAGCCTCTCAGACGAAATTTATTATATTTTATTTGGGAGAAGTGATAGATTTAAATAAAATCAGTGATGACCACTTCCAAATTCTATTTCATATGACAATTCATAACCTGGTCAGTTTAGGGCTTTGTTTTGTCTGTCTCTTGTTTATTTTCAAGCTAACAGAGAGTCCATGTCGAGCCAAAAATTTGGAGGGGAAATATTTATAATATTCTCCAGCTATGGAACTGATAAAGCCAATTTAAGTTGTCCACAATTTGTTGAAAAGAGGAAGACAAACTCCTCAAAGAAATTAAGGCTCAGTTTTAAGATCTTCACACTTACAGAAGTCAGCAACAAAATTGGAAAGCCCCTCATCTACCTCCTGCACTACCCCCAATCTCACTCGTCACATTTACAGGACAAAGAGCTAACTGATATGACCATACTGACCATTCAGGCCAAGCTATCTATCCAAAGATGGGGAATAAGTAGGAAGAGGCTAACCATCTTGTCTTTAACATTAGCTTCAGGGTAGAAACCAGATTTATCCTGTGTATTCACACAGATTTATGCTTTTTTCCCAAAGAAATATTATCAATGTGATTAAAGAAAAATAATCTAGTCATTCATATTTTTGTAATAGAAAAAATAATGATATACTAATAAAACCCTGTGAGGCATATACTATCTTATATATGAGAAAACTTAGGACCAAAAAAAATTGAAAATTTTGTTTTTAACTATAAAAAATACTTTTTCGTTTAAATAAATTTAAAATAAATAAGAAAGTATCTTTGAAGTGAGCAAGTCTAACTATCCACTTAATGGTTGTAGGTGACAACACCTACAACCAGTGATTACTCTCTGAATACTTTCTGTGACTCAAGAAAATTCATTCCGCTTTTGAATAATATTAATTAATAGAGCACTTAGCAGCCTACCCAGCACACACATGGTCCTCTCCCCTCACATGGGGCATAGACCCATATGGCCTGCCCTGTGGGGAAGGCAAGGGCACAGAGTGCCCTCTGCACAGGCACACGCGGGCCTGGAAGTTACAAGGAAACCATCCCTTGCCACCTCTCTTTCACTCGCTGATCCCCAAAAAACCTTGTGAAAATAGTAAAGATGTTGAGATCTGTAGTAAAGGAAACGCAAGGGTTTCCGGTGCGCTGTCAATCCCACTTGATACAAGCATGCGTGTTATCTTGCCTGTTTGCGACTGTGGCCCAGTGCTTTACTGTAGGAGATGCCCACAATGTTGTTAGAGAGCATAACTTTATGCCGGTGTATTAACCACTTCTCTTATTTCCTGTTTCCCTTTTCTTTTTTTTTTTTTTTTTTTTGGCATTGTTTTAATTTCAATTCAATTTGCCAACATATAGTATAATACCCAGTGCTCATCCCACCAAGTGCCCTCCACAGTGCCTGTCACCCAGTCACCCCATCCCCCCACCCACCGCCCCTTCCTCAACCCTTTGTTCATTTCCCAGAGTTAGGAGTCTCTCATGGTTTGTCTCCCTCTCTAATTTTTCCCACTCAGTTCCCCTCCTTTCCCTTATAATCCCTTTCATTATTTCTTATATTCCTCGTATGATTGAAAGCACATGATGATTGTCCTTCTCCGATTGACTTATTTCACTCAGCCTACTACCCTCCAGTTCCATCCATGTCAAAGCAAATGGTGGGTATTCGTCATTTCTAATGACTAATACTCCATTGTATATGCATACACTACATCTTCTTTATCCATTCATCTGTTGAAGGACATTGTGGCTTCTTCCACAGTTTGGGTATTGTGGACATTGCTGCAATGAACATTGGGGTGCAGGTGCCCTGGCGTTTCACTACATCTGTATCTTTGGGGTCTTAATCAGTATAAAAAGCTTCTGTGCAGCAAAAGAAACAGTCAACAAAACTAAAAGACAACCTACAGAATGGGAGAAGATATTTGCAAATGACATATCTGATAAAGGGCTAGTATCCTAGATCTATAAAGAACTTACCAAACTCAACACCCAAGAAACAAAAAAATCCAATCATGAAATGGGCAGAAGACATGAACAGAAATTTATTTCCTGTTTCTGATGCTTTGGGGCCTTCCTGACACTGGAGGGACTGCCCCTCCCATTTTAATACAGTTCCTAGAGACTCCCTGCCTTCCAGGGTACTTTTCAAAGCAAACCCACCAATTTAGAGCCCATACTTCAACAGCTCTCCAGCTCTGAGCCAATCTCCCACAGTGGTATCAGAGAACTAGGGGCAGCCCCTGTACCCCAGAGCCCACTGAAATGACTCAAGTCAGCCAATCCTAAACCTACTTACCCTGCGTGCCTCCCTGCGTTCCTCCCTGTAGAAAGCACAATAAAGGCTCTGATCCCTGGTTTCCCTCCTGCTCCTCTGCCTCTGGATCAATTCCAGTGCTTCCCTGTGTGTCCCTGCACAGAACCATGTGCTCTTTTCTCCTGGGACTTGTGAGTCACAAACTATCTTTCCAGTGGCAATCATGGTGATCTGTTGGCCTCACCATACCTAAATAATAAAGCCTTTATTAAAACAGCTGGGCACTGAGGATTTAAATGAGAAAAAGATAGCTCCTTGGGACATTGTTAATCACAGCCCCATTAAGCAAGCAGTCAGCCAGTCAGCTACCCTGAGCTAATTTCTAGGGGGCACAGCAAGCATCACTAGACTAATTCACAAGTGTGGTCTTGGGCCATCTCAGGATCCCTAGACGGCAGAATATAAACCTGCCCCACATCCTCCAAAGTACACAGAACCCTGGAGGAGAGCTGAGAGCTGGTCCATCCTCACTGAGGCTCAGCGCCATGTGCACATGCTCACCACTTGGGGCCACGAAGCTCATGGGGAGGCCCTGAGGCCGACCAGCCAGGAGAGGCCAAAAGTCAGCAAAGACCTCAGGAATGCCAGAATGCTGTAATCAATCATGCATGGGCTGGGGCTTCCACCTAGGACCAGTGACTCCTTTTTCTATATAAATGTCAACCCTTTCACATGATGATTAAGAAGCCTTCTCATTCAGAAAGATGGAAAGAAGAGAGACCGGGAGGGAGAAGGAGGGAGAGGAAGAAAAAGGGGAGAAGGAGGAGAAGGAGAGGGAAAAGGAGCAAGAGAAAAAGAAGTAGAGGAGGAGAGAAAGGAAGGAAGGGGGGACAAAGAGAAAGGAAGAATAAATGATAAATGAAATCAGGGAGAAGAACTTTAAAATTACTTTGAACACGATTAATGTGTTAGCTTGGCAGTCCTTGCTGTAACAAAATACCTTAGATTCGATGGTTTGAACAAGAGGATGTATTTTTCCCATGTTCTAGAAGCTCCAGGTGCTGGCTAAGCTGATGTCTCCCGAGGCCTCACTCTTCAGCGTGTGGACAGCCTCCTTCCCGTTGCATCCTCACATGGCCTCTCTGTCTCTGTGTGGGCTCAGCTCTCGTGTTCCTCTTACAGGGACCCCAGGCAGATGCGGTTAGGGCTCATTCTAACGGCCTCATCTTAACTCAGTCACCTCTTCAAAGGCCCTATCTCCAAATGCAGTCATTTTCTGAGGTCCTGGGGTCACCTGAATTTTGAGGAGACACAATTCAGCCTTAACAGTAATTTTAACCAACAGGCAATTCAGTGCGTTGGTAGAAGGCCGGGGTTTGATTCCAATGTCAGCCATTTATAAACTGTGTGACCTGAGGCAAATCTCTTACCCTCTCAGAGCTCTACTTCCTTATTTGTAAAGATTGAAGATAACAATAGCTGATTGATGAGGATAAAAAATGCACATAGAGCAGTGATAGGCATTTGTTGAGCTCAGAAAATGTTACCATCACCATAAGTATCATTATTTTAGTGGGACTTCTACTCCGAGTGAGTTGGGTCACTTAGGCTGTCCAGCTCTGAAAGAAAGCAACAGAGTGGAAAAAGAGAACTCCAAATTAAGATATTATAATTTATCTTTTTCAGTTTTGAAGACACTAAAAACTAGAGAATTTAAATGTGCTTAAGATCAAATCCTGGAAACATAGGAGCCACTTTTCTGACTAGAGTGAAACCAAATGAACCACCTTGGCCCTATAAAAAACATGGCTCTCTAATGATAGGCCTATTTCCTTCTGCAGATTCAATGTCTGGACATTTGATGGTCCGGGATAAAGACCTGCAAATTTTCATTCTCAAATTCCCTTATTACCTAGGCTCCATGCTCACTATCCCTTTTCCGTATCCTGCTTACCTGGTTATGATCAGTATAATTAATCTGTTACACTAATATTCTAGTCCAGCCTCCTCGATATTATGCCCAAACCTTGCTCGGTTGGATTAGTGTGTGTCCTCAAGACTCTTGGGTAAAATGAGCATATACATTCCCTGGGTTGAGACCATGAGCCCTGCCTGCTAAGGGTAATAATGTTGCTCTCCTCAAGCTGATATTCTTTACATCTTATCCAACATTTATTAACCAGATATAGGAGAAACTGGTTTTCTACTACTTTAAGTTGTGCCTTTTTTATGTTCAAAGTAAGATGATGAATTTCTGATATAAGTGAATATTTTAGCTTATTTGGAGTTGTAAAAATAACCAAAAAGAATATAAAGCACCCGGAATGGCAGATGTTTTTATTGTTACTGTAGTCATTACCCATGTCTCTTTGCCCTGTTTCTGTATCAAGAAAACCTGTAGGTTATTAATTTAGCTTACATTTAGCTTACATTACTCTAATGCCCAGCACCCTGCACATCAGACACAAGTATTCTGGTTACTGTGGCAGATTAATAAATTAGAAAGCTCCTTGGGACAGCTAATAAATTAGCTTTCTAGTGTGCATGCTAGACTTCTGTGAGATTGGTTAGATCTATTATTAGTCTGATCAGTTCTGGAACACTAGTAAAACTAAAATGAGTGTGAGATTGAGGGTCAGATGCTGGAACATCATCATATGATCCTGCCATGTGGTGAGGCCTGGCCTAAGTGGCTAACCACCAGACCTCCCTGGTAGTATTGCCCTCTCCAGTCTGCTAACTGCAACAGAAGAAGGATGGGAGGTGAAGGGTTTGAGCTAAAGCCATTATGTTTTCAATCCCCATCTTAACACCCAGAATATTAGTTGACACCAAGTAAAGGAAATAATTAGAATTGCTTTCATCCTAAGATACTTTAAAGTGTAGCATATCACTTAATTATAATCTCAGCTTTGGAAACAGAGGTCAGTGAATCACAATCTTCCTTTGATAAAAAGAAAAACAAACTTTGAGGTGTTAAAACTCTTGCTCTAACCATACAATTGCTATCAGGTGGAATCAGAGTCTACATAGATCATTCCATCATAAACTCCTGAAAAATAATATAGGCTTACATTTATACAAGACTTAGCCAACCTTTTTGGCACTCCTTGTTTAGAGGAAACTTTTCCCTTGCAATCATTTCTATGATGCAGTAAAACATTTAATGGCCAAGACGTCATATTGTAAAAAAAAAAAAAAAAGAAAATAGTAAGGAGAGCAATATATTCTATGATAAATTAGAAAATTTAAGCTGAATCGTTGACCTTAAAAAGATGTTCTGGCAATGGCTGGGTAGTTCCTGTTGGACCAATCTTCCCACAAGTAACAATTAAAAACTCTGAATAAAATATTAAAACAATTACCTAAAGATACTAAAGAACAAACAAAAGCAGGAAGATACTAGAAGGAGATGGACACAGGAAGAAGGGAAGGCACTGGGTGAGTTGTCTATTTTTTTTTTTTTTTTTTTAATGTTGGGGGAGGTCCCAGTCTGTTCCATGTGGCTAAACCTGGGATTTTTTTTTTTTTTTTTTTTTTTTAAGTTTTATTGGCTGGAAGAGTAAGAGAACTGAGATTGGGCCGAACTAGCAGTTAGAAAATGAAGAGAATAATCTCAGAAACAAGAGGGCCAAAGAACCAAGTTCTGTGTATAAACACAGCCCAGACCCCTCACTAACTGCTGAATCACGCAGAGCCCAGCTCCAGGCCAGAGTGAAGCAGGGAAGACAGAGTTTGCAGTTTGAGTTCAGCAAGGTATCACCTTGCCCAAACCAAACATCAATGCTTTTTGCTATAACATAGCAGAGTCCAGAATCTATGTAGTGTATCACTCACAATATTCTGAACACATTCCAAAATTATGTGACATAGCAAAGAAACAGAGAAACATGACCTATCTATAGAAGACAACCGGCAGATACTGTGAGGTAATCTAGAGGTTGGAATTAGTAGACAAAGATTTTTAAGTGACTACTATGACTATGCCTGTAGGCATAAAGGAAAATATGCTCATAATTAATGCAAAGAGAGAAAAATCTCAGCAGAGAAATAGACATCATAAAAAAAAAAACAAATGGAAATTCTATGACTGGAAAGTATAATACTTGAAAATAAAAATCCATTGGATGAGCTTAAGAGCAAATTGAGGGTGTCAGATTTTTTTTGTCAGATTTTTTTAAAAGATAAAAATAGAAATTATCCTATATGAGGAAAAAAAGATATTCTAATAAGTGAACAGAACCTTAGGTAAATGTGAGATCAGTCAGGTCATCAATACTAGTGGTGATATGTAATTGTTCCCAGATGATCTGTTAGCCAAATGTCCCAAAGATGGAATGATCCCTCATCCACTTGTAGCCAAAAACTACGAATGACCTTATTAAATATAATGCATACAACCCATCATTTTCCAGTAATACTAAGAAATTAGGTCTTAATGGCAGGATAAGCTAAAGAATGTATCATTTCTTGGAAATACATGAAGCTTGAAGAACTAAAAGTCTCCTGAAAGACATGGATTTAAAACTCATTAATGTAAAAGGGAAAGTGAAATATAAAAAGGAACTCAGTCTTTTTACAGTGGCTCACATTTAAAAGTTTTACACAGCACAATGGAGGCTAGGTCTTGACCAGGAATCAGTTGCTTGACAACCAGATTCGGCAACCTCAGCTAGTCTGGGAAGCTGTCCTTTTCCCTCTCAGCCCTGGTGAAACTCTCTGCAGCTTTAGGAAGGCAACCCCAGAAAATCAAGCAATCAATCAATAAATCAATCCATGGCATTAGCGTATTTGTAACTTGTACTAGCAAGTATGATTTGTTTCGTAATTATCACTATCTTCCTGTGCACTCTTTCCTGCTAGTTATCTGAAGCATTTGATAGAGATTCATGATTTTATTTAATGTTTAGAAGAGTTTGATTAAATAAGTGTGCAATCAATGCTTAAGCATTTGGGTAACTTAATTTGTTAAATGTGTAAGTTTTGATATATTCATCTTAGGTAGCACGTAAATACTTTGAGGAATATTAATCATTTATGCTTAATGTTTGAAGAAATGTTTAAATAAATTATAATATTAATAAAATAGACATTAAAATATAAAGAGCTGCTATTTACTGTTTGAGATGTTTTGGTCCATGGAGAAGAATCTGGTTAACAATTTTTTTTTAGAGAGAGAGAGGGCTACCACCCATGTGCATATGTGCAAGCAGAGGGGAGGGGCAGAGGGAGAGAATTTTAAGCAGGCTCCACACCCAGTGCAGAGATGATCTGAGCCAAAATCAAGAACAAAACCAAGAACTGGAGCCACCCTCCAGTTAACAATTTTTTTTTAAAGTTCTATAGCAAACAGAGACAAAACCTAGAAGGAAATACATATTTTATGTGTATTTCCAAAATATCACATTTTGTACTACTCAAATTTCAACTTAAGGGATTTCTAACTTTAGTGTCATAACTTCCATTTTCAACAAATCAGATTTGATCCAGTTCTGATAAGAGAGTAATATAATAGTGCCTCCACAACTGGAGCTACAGATAAAGGAAAAAAAGGGAAATTTTGCATTCCTGGCTGAGATTCATACTTCACAAGAAACACATTTGATATTTGATAATTTTTCTTTTGAGTGTCCATACCCAAGCTCATCTGTCAGGCTGGCAAGGGGCCCACACACAAGGTAATAACCAGCTTTCAGTGAATATAGATACTAAAATAAGAAGGCCAAAAAGAAAGATCCTTCAAACTGGCTGCAAATGTAATTTCTCTCTACACATATCTTTTTTTTTTTTCAGGATTTTTTAACCTTTATTTACCAGTTTTCAAAATAATGAGTTAATTGGTGCTCTAGTAGTATCCAAAAGTGGCTAAAAAAATATTTTTTAGTATCAGAAACTTAAAAATTTTAAGATGCAATCATTATTTCCATTTTCACCATTTTTAAGTGTACAATTCAGTATTATTAAGAACATTAACCATGCAACCACCACCATCACCACCCATCTCTAGAACTCTTTACATTTTCCCAAACTGAAACCCTCTACCCATTAAACAGTAACTCCCCACACTCTCCTCCCCACCGACCCCTGACAACCACTATTCTTTCTGTCTCTGAATTTGACTATTTACTCTAGGTACTTTCTATAACTCAAATTATATACTTTCTATGACTGACTGATTTTACTTAGCATGTCTTCGAGGGGCATTCATGTTGCAGCATGTCTTCAAGGTGCATTCATGTTGCAGCATATGTCAGAATTTCATTGATTTTTAAAGCTGAGTAATATCCCATTGTAGGTATGTATCACATTTTGTTTGGTCATTTATCCATGGATGGTCCCTTAGGTCACTTCCACCTTTTGGCAATTGTGAATGATGCTGAGATAAACATGGTTAAACATGGTTGTACAAATACCTGTTCAAATCCTGACCTCCAATTCTTTGAAGTACATATCCAGACATGGATTTGCTGGATCATATGGAAATTCTGTGTTTAATTTTTCTGTGTTTAATTTTAATTTTTTAAGGAACTATCATGGTGTTTCCCAGAGTAGCTACACCAGTTTACAGTCCTACCAGCAGTGCCAAGAGTTCCTACTTTACCACATCTTCACCAGCACTTCTTTTCTGTTTTGTCTTTTTTTCATTTAATAGCCATCCAAAAAGGTGATATTTGCATTTCTGGCTGAGACTCATACCCCACAAAAAATGTGATTGATATTTGATCATTTCTTTTGACTGTCCATACCTAAGCTCATTTGTGCAAGCTTAATTGTATACAAAGGAGCCACAGCACACATAAGGGAATGGAGAGTGACTAGATACGGGGCTCCTTTTTGGGGTGATGGAAGGGTCCTGGAACTAGCTAGATGGGAGACGTGTATGACACTAGAATGAACTGAAGGCCACTTAATTGTACACTCTAAAACAGTTAATGGTTAAATTTGTGGTATGTGAATATTATCTTAATTAAAACAAAATAAAAACAGTGGAATGGGGGGGAGGAATAAAACCACTGCTGGATAAACAAGAGAATGTTTTTGAGAAAAAAAAAAACTTTTTGAAGCCAGAAGTATGATAACCAAAGGAAAGTGGCATAGCTATTTAGTAAACTGAAGTGCCAGACCTGTTTCACACTACTTCTCACTGAGGTGAGGGGGACAGAAGGGCAGTGAGTAACTTCTTCAAGACTATTCCAAATTCTTCTCAAGTTAACTTAGATATTTGTGACCGAAAAGGGAACTAAAAATAAAAACAACCAGTAATTTCACTGTGAGACCTCAAAAGCAGACACCTAAAAAATAATAGTAATAAGCAGAATGTCATCTTAGCCTTTATAAACTCAGTCACTTGTTTCTTCCCCAATGTGGGACTGAGTTCTAGTGGCTTCCAGGGCTCAAGTGAAATTTTCTCTCTGAGACCCGATTAAGTAATCAAAGTAATTAAATGATAATAAGTATAATTTTTGCCTAACAGTTTGGCAAAACTTTAAGATGGATAATACTAGTGTTGGTAATGCGTGGAACAACACACTCCCAGGCTATGGTAGTAGCAGTGGAAGTAAGATCAGTTGCCGTAGGGGGTACTTTGGTAATATATAATCAGTTTTTTAATGTGCGTGCCCTTTACCCAACAATCTTACTTCTTGAATTTATCCTAAGGAAATAACCAGAAAAGCATACAAAGTTTAATGTACAAATATGTCCATCACAGCATTATTCCTAACAGGGAAAAAATGCCAAGTATCTTTTCTCAATTCTCAATAGGGAGTTCATTAAATACATCATGGTAAAGCCATGCAATGGAATGCTGCTATATTGATTTAAAAATAATCATGAAGATCAATATTCATGATAAAGAAAAATGCCCATGATATGTTACATTTAATAAAAAAGATGACAAAACAGTATGTATATGATCACATTTTTTATATACGCATAGAAAGAAATGTTGAAATACACTCATCAAAATGTTAATAAGATTTCACTCTGGAAGGAGATAGTTTTCATTTTTGCTTTACAACTTTTGTCTAGATTTACTTCTATTAATGTGTTATTTTTATTGTAAGAAAAAAGTGATATTTATTTTGAGAAACAGTCTAATAAAAGAAAAAAAATGAAAAGATTTTAAGAACAAAAAATATTTCCAAGGCAAAGATACTAGTGAACTCAGCATGGGTTGACATCTCAGCTGGATCAATGGACTCTGGCCAAGGATCCCTACACTGTGAATCAAGAGTCCTTGAGAAGAGAAGTTCACCATGAGCCAGGTAGTCATTCCAATTTTTGTATATTATGCCATTTTGGTGAGTATATTGACAAACCTCCTGAAGGCAATTCTTAGGGCTCTAGGTTTAGACCAGAAGTTCTAATTGTGGCTATACACTGGAAACACTTAGAAGCTTAAAAAAAAAAAAAAAAAAAATCCTACCACCACTACCCTACCTCTACCAAAATTCTGTTGGTGGTGGGTAAGGCCCAGACATCTTATATTTGAAACACTCCAGGCAATTCTAATATACAACCTGGGTTGAGAAATAATGGTCTAGGTCCAGATTGAGACTTTTTTTGTTCATGAATTAGCATCTATGTGATTTAGAACCAAGGTTCTCAAATATGAGAAATGCAGATTCCTTGGCTTTCAACTCAGATGTTCCAACTTAGTAGATTCGAGGTGGGACCAGGAATCTGAATTTTTTACAAGTACATCCCAAGTGATTCTGGTAAAAGTGATAGAAGAGTGTTTGAGCTTAAGACAAAACAAAACAAACAAAAACTTTCTAACAAAGGACTGCACATTTTACAAGACATTTATAGTAGAAGATTTGGTGTGCTTCTAGTTAGGACAATCTCTTAAAAAAGACAAGGCCATCAGAAATATTTTTACCTTGGATCCCCGGGTGGCTCAGCGGTTTAGTGCCTGCCTGCCTTTGGCCCAGGGCGTGATCCTGGAGTCCCAGGATTGAGTCCCACGTCAGGCTCCCTTCATGGAGCCTGCTTCTCCCTCTTTCTGTGTCTCTGCCTCTCTCTCTCTCTCTCTCTCTCTTTCTCATGAATAAATAAATAAAATCTTTTAAAAAAAAGTATTTTTACCAAAAAATCTAATACTGGAAAGTATTTGGACTTTTAAGAAGTTGCTTCTACGGAGGTTAAACAACACTGACAGTGACACAGGATGGAAGATTTCTATTATTTTATTGTGTTTTATTTTATTTTATTTACTCTTCAAGCACATAATTTAAGGGTACTAGAGCAAGCTGCCCCCAGAGCAGCAGTGTGACAAGGAAAGAGTCACTACTTACCAGAGTGCTGCCCTCTGGCATGAAGAAAATTACTTTCTTCTTGCTGCTACTCAAAGGACACTGGCTTCCCATTTTTCAGACTTTCTTCTCTCAGAAGATTTCTTCTCAGAAATCTGAGAAGCTAAGAAAGAAAACAACACTCCTATGATCTAATGGGAAAATTTTTTAAATGTTCTGAAATGGATGAAGAGTAAGTTAGAAACTCATTTCTTGGGAAAGTCTTCTTTCAGAACCTCTCAATGCTCTCCAGGTCCTTTTTGGGAAAAAAATCAAGAGAAAAAATTATGGAATAATGGCTCCTCAATATAGTCCATTCAACCAAGCTCATGTTAGGTTCAAAAGATTTAAGGTTGGTGAACATGATACACCACACATATTCACATTGTAGATGGTAAATAAATGGAACAGTATCCACAATGATAAAGCCATATTTCTCCTTCCTTGCCTCATTCTTAGTCCCAAGGCCAAAGAGATGGCAGAAGAGAAACTAAAGACCTACAAAAGTAGAATAGGAAGCCATGTAGCTCTGGCATGTAAAAGAATTCTGGACGTCTGGCTCCTGAGGCTTGTAGGGGAACCATCCTCTTCAACCAGTTGCTTTTTGCTCACGAGGCACCTCTGATATGGCAGACCAGAAAATAGATGAAGGTAACAGGAAAGGAAGCCATGGGCGAGCTGTTCAGAACTGGCTCCAGAACTCTAGGATCTTTCTGACATGTCCCGCCAATTTCTCTAGAAGAGCCAAAGGTAGAAACTTGACAGATGTTCTGTGGAAGAAACCAAATTATGCATTTGTCTGGTTCCCCTTGCGCTGTCTCTGAAAGGGGCGCTTAGATTTAGGAGGGAATCATTGGATTTCAAGGGCAAGTATTTATTTATTTATTTATTTATTTATTTATTTATTTAAAATATTTAATTAATTAATTTATTTAGAGAGATCATGCCTGAGTAAGGGGGAGGGGTAGAAGGGGAGGGAGAAGCAGGCTCCCTGCCAGGCAGGAAGCCCGACTCAGGGCTCATCCTAGGACCTGGGAATCATGACCTGAACATGACACTTAACCAACTGAGCCACCCAGGTGGGTGGGTATTTAGAAAGGATTTATTTGAATCACAGTTACTAGATATGTGTTCATTGTCCAAGCACTGGCCAAAGCTAAAGAGGTCAAGGCAAGAATGAGAATTATGTTATCTTCATTTACATTCTTCCCAGCCTAAGTAGCCCCAACATCTTGAAAAGAAAATCAACAAAAAATAGTGTTTCTGCTTCACTCTTTCTCACCGGCAAATCCCCACCCATCATTCGTTCTACCTGAGGAGAGACAGCATTCTGTAGGTGAGAGAATCGGAGATAATAGAAAATATGTATATTGGCCTCTGTCCTTGGTTCCTGGCACAGAGCTCCTAAAACCCTTGTCATTTCTTAAGTGATAAGAGTACTAGGAGCATCTTTTATTCTAATGAAGTGACTCTGAGTGGGGCCGTGGATGACTCCTGAATGGGGGCTGGCCACCAGAAAACCAAGCCATGATTGGAAGCTTGGGATTTCCAGCCCTGTTCCCCATCCTTTAGAGTGGGAGAGGGGCTAGAAATGGAGTTAATTGATTATGTCCAAGTGAGGAAGCCTCCATCAAATCTCAACAGTATAGCCTTCAGAGAGCTTCCAGATTGGTGAACACATCCACATCTGGAAGGTGACACACCCCAACTCCACAAGTACAAAGCCTCCTGCACTCAGGACCCTCCTAGACCTCCTCCTACATCATCTCTTCATTTGGCTGCTCATCTGTATCCTTTATTACATGCTTTAATAAACTGCTAAATGTAAGTGTTTCCCTGAGTTTTGTGAGCCACTCTAGCAAATTCATCAAACTCAAGATGGGGATCTTGGGAACCTCTGGTTTGCAGCCAAGTAAGGCAGAAGTTGTGGGTGACCTGGGACTTGCTGCTTCTGATTGGCATCTGAAGTGGGGAGAGAGCAGTCTTGTGGGCCTAAGCCCTAAAACTTGGGAGCTACATTACCTCTGGGTGGACAGTGTCGGAATTAGGTTAAGTTGTAGGACACCCAGCTGGTGTGGCAGAGAATTGCTTGGTGGCAGGAAACCTCCCTACATTTGGTGACCAAAGTGAAGTGTGGCTGCAATGTGAGAGGAGAGGAGCCACATGAGGGGAATGTTGGAGCTGTTTTGTTACACAGAGCACAACAGTGGTCTCAGAGAACTTTCCTCATGTTTTCTGATATCACTCAGTCCCTCATGAAGAAAGCTCTTCACTGAAGGCCCATGCATGTTTCCATGACTGGGCAGAACAGATCTTAACATAAAAGTCCCTGGTGGCATACAAATGCTCCTTTCCCTGATGGAATGAGGAGCAAGAAGTTTGTGTTTGGACTTATTGTCCATGTTTGGTCCTCCTACCATCCCTGCTCACTGCCACAAATGTTTTGTCCCCACTGCACTCGAGCTCTGCAGGAAGACACTGATGAAATAAGCTGGCTGCTTTGCATTCCTCATAAACCAAGGGACTCAAACACCAAATGTAAACCCCAAAAATAGTATCATCAGTGCAGTATCACAAACCATGTTGTGCTTTTTCCTGGTCCCCTCTCTGCGTTTAGGAAGTCATGACAGGGATCCCTGGGTGGCGCAGTGGTTTAGCGCCTGCCTTTGGCCCAGGGCGTGATCCTGGAGACCCAGGATCGAATCCCACGTCAGGCTCCCGGTGCATGGAGCCTGCTTCTCCCTCTGCCTGTGTCTCTGCCTCTCTCTCTCTCTCTCTCTGTGACTATCATAAATAAATAAAAAATTAAAAAAAAAAAAAAAAAAAAAAAAAAGGAAGTCATGACAACCCATCTGGCCTGATAGTGAGGACATGTGTCCTTGTGGTTAGATGTCTAACAGGTGAGTCCTTCACAGTCCTGGGCTCAAATTCCAACTCTACCACTTCCAGCGTGTGACATTGGGGAAATTGCTTATCCTCTGTCAGTCTCGAGTCCTGCATCTGTAAAGGGGGCTGTGAACAGATGGCAGCAGTTTCAGTGTTTAAATAAGATCACACATGCTAAAAACTGTTGTCATGGTACCTAGATTGTCAAAACTGCTTAATAAATCATAGTTATTGGTATATTATTATTAGCTTATCATCAGCCTGATCACTAGCCAGAGAATGGCATCTTCTAGAAAAAATTGCCATAAAGGAGTATAGAGGGTGGATCTGTACCTCAGAGTCCCAACAGGAAACAGGTGACACACTCAAAACAGGTGTTTGAAGAAAGATCAATGAAGGGCCTATTTACCAGGGTGTGGGCAGGAGTAGTAACCACAGGGAAAAAGAGCAGAGCACTCCTGGACTAGTAGCAGGAGACACTGCCACCCGTGGCCTGAAGGGACCAGAGAAGAAAGTGTACCAGCTCTAAGAGAGGACCACCCAGCAGTGGCTTGACAGAGATAGGCAGCCACTGTCAACTCAAGGCTCATCATGAAGGGGGCTGGGGGCTCGATCCACATACCTTCCTCTCTTTCCACTCCCCAGTCTCCTGACAGGGTCTATTGGCCAAAACTCCACCAGAAGCCAGAGAGCAAGGGCTTGGCTTGCCAGAGCAGACAGCAGGTAAAGAAGGTGGAGTGTGCATCCTTAGGGACCAATGGAGCATGTGAACAGAAGTGGTAGGACTCTCCTTGACAGATGAAAGGGACCCTCCTTTACTGAACTATGAGGAGAGGAAGATGTCTGAGTAGAGATGGAGATGTTTATGGGTAGTGAGCAGAGAGAGATAAAGGAGTTCTAGCATAAGCATTCCGATTTTCGTTCTCTCAGTAAAGTTCATGGAGCTCACTGATCATGAAGTTGAAAGCATTATAGTGAGGATTTTGAGAAATGAGGGGAATGTTGGGGATCATCTTGGGATAGCCAAGAAGACATATATAAAAGATCTTCAGGCAATGTTTAGGGTCTTAATGATGTTAGGGATTACTAGCTCCAATTTAAATAGAGCTTTTAATGTTCAGCAGGCTGGGGACATAAGTAGAGATGTTGAACGATGGGCTAGATGGGAAAATGCTTAAGCAGAAAGAAACTGATGGATTGGCAGAAAGTGGAAAAGTGAAGAACATTGAGATTTTCACGAAGCTAAAGTCACAATCAGGAGAAAGAGTGTGAGACAGATTATAGGATAATGTGATCAGGGAATGAAAGAGTAGAATATAAGAGTAAAAGGTAAATATCTTCTAGGTCAGGACAAGGATAGGGTGGTCACTGGAGCAGCTGGCTAAGGGAGAGGTGAGGGTGAAGGTCATCAGAGTTAAAGAAGTTGTATCAGCTAAGACAGCATCCCCCAAATGCACCAAGTGCAGAGATGCCACAGCAAACTCATGGGATGCCTTGCTCAAAGCAAGCACAGAGATGCTGGATGTCTTTCAGACATCACGTGAACTACTTAAAATAGTTCACAGTTCCAACATCGACCACACTACTTACATTCAGTGATACTATATCTCTGCAAGTGTGAGTTTTCCACAGTTGTAGAGACAGAAAGCAAACACCACACAAAGACCAATGTGAACAGGAAATGAGGACACCATTATCCAGTCTGATTCAAAGGTCTGAGATGTTACATATCACCCAACATACACTTCATTAGAAAGCAGTTGTGTTATTTAAGAATAAAATTAAAATAGTGTTTTTTCTTTCAATTTATGTGTAATTTTTTTTCAAATGGCTAAGCTGTTCAGGAATGAATACACATTAGTTTGTTTAGACCTAACTATTCAATGAGTAAGATTGTTAGGTATTTCTTTTGGACCCAATGCACCATAAAAAAAATGCATTGAGATGCTAAGGGTGTGCTGACCTGGGAAAGTTTAAGATCCTCTGAGGAAACATGCTTTCTGTTACGTTTTAAAAGAAAATCTTATCCTTTTCCACAAATGGTGCTGGGAAAACTGGACATCCACATGCAAAAGAATGAAATTAGACCTATACCCTACACTACATGAAAAAATTAACTCAAAATGGATTAAAGACCTAAAGGTAAAAACTAAAACTATAGAACCTTTAGAAGAAAACAGAGGAAAACTTCATGTGGACATTGGATTTGATGATGATTTCTTGGATATGACACCAAAAAGAACAATAAGAAAAATACAACAAAAGAAAAATGAGATAAATTGAACTTTTTTAAAATTTAAAACTTTTGTACATTAAAGGACACTAACAAAAGAGTGAAAAAGAGATCCACAGAAAGGGAGAAAATCTTTGTAAATCATATATCTCATAAAAGATTAATATCTAGAATACATATAGAACTCCTAAAAGTCATCAACAATAAAAAAGAAACAACTCAATTCAAAAATGAGCAAGACTTGCTAGACATTTCTCCAAAGAAGATATGCAAATGGCTGATAAGCACATTAAAAGATGTTCAACATCACTAATCATTCAGACAGTGTAAATCAAAACCACTAGATAACAGGCAACTATCAAAAAAACACAATAAAAAAAGCAAATAATTATTGTCAAGGATATAGAGAAATTGGAACCTTTGGGCATTGCTGGGAGGAAAGTGAAATGGTATGGGCACCTAGAAAAAAATATGGTAGATCCTCAAAAAATTAAACATAGATATTATATATATAATTCAGGAATTACACTTCTAGGTATATACCCAAAAGTAGTGAAAGCAGGAAATAGAATAGGTATTTGTACATCCATGTTCATAGCAGCATCATTCATAATAACCAAAGATGCAAACAACTCAAATGTCCATAGACAGATAAATTAATAAACAAAATATGGTATGTACACACACAATGGAATGTTATACAGTCTGTAAAAGGAAAGTGGTTCTAAAACATGCTGCAACATGAATCAAACTTGAAGACATTATGTGAAATGAAATAAACCAGACACTTATTTCACTTATATGATTTCACTTATATGCAGTACCTATGCAGTCAAACTCACAGAGACAGAAAAGGTAGAGCCATGGTTACAAGGGACTGAGGGGAGGGGGAAGCAGAGGAGGTAGAATTATTGTTTAATGGGTGCAAAGTTTCAGTGTAAGATGCTTAAAATGTTATAGAAATGAGTGGTGGTGATCGTTGCCCAACAATGCAAATTATACGCTCAAGAAAGATTCAAACGGTATGTTTTAGTTTAAAAACTTAAAGAAAGGGACGCCTGGGTGGTTCAGCAGTTGAGTATCTGCCTTCAGCCCAGGGCGTGATCCTGGAGGCCCTCAATCAAGTCCCACATCGGGGTCCCTGCAGGGAGCCTGCTTCTCCTTCTGCCTGTGTCTCTGCCTCTCTCTGTGTGTCTCTCGTGAATAAATAAATAAATAAATAAATAAATAAATAAATAATCACTATTTTTAAAAAAATAAAAATTAAAAAAAAATCAGGATACACTATTGGCAACCATCATAGTAATAAATGATTTAGGCATCAATGGATACTAATACTGGTGGGTGAAAGTATGATGAATAGGAAACTTAGAGCATTAAGATACCTCCCTTCAATTAATTGTAGAAGGAAAACAGTGACTTTTAGAGTGGAGAAACCCGGCAGACGGCACCTTAGCCAAGTGATCAAGTTCACTTTCCCAGTATTAGGACTAATGAGCTCTCTGGGCCTCCTGACAGCTGTACAGAGAAGAACACAACAGCATTTCATTTTGGCCATGCTTCTAACAAAAATGCACAGCCTCAATCTAATGGTGATGAAATATCGGAGTAAAAGGTATTATAATGAAAAAAGAAATTCTCAAGCCAACTGATTTACAAGGAAAATTTCTTCTTTCACCAGGAGGTAGAATGGGCCCAGCCTTAGCTAATCTAGCAATTTAGATTTGTTTTTGTCTGTTGACAGTTTTCACTCTGCCATCCTTTGCCTGTTTGGCTCCCCGTGGCTCCTGTGTTATGTTCCAGACATAGTAATGGGCAATGGAGACAAGGAGTTATCTCTTCTGGTATTTCTCACTTTTAATCAGCAAAGAAAATGTTTATTAGAAGATCCCAATATAGTCTGGTCTCCAGCCCAGACTGGGTCACATGCAAACCCCCAAACAGATCTCTGGCAAGGAGAAAGGTATTCCCTGGACTATTTAGCAACTCTGTGGTGAAGGGTGGCCCCCCAAACCAAAGTGGGGCTCTTCAGCAAGGAAGAAACAGGAATGGCTGTTTCAGGGTGAACCGTGGACCTCTAGGGTCAAGGCTAGCTGCAATCAGAATATTAGATGATTCAACCGTCAGGTAGAAGGCTAAGGGTCACCATGGAGGGGGTTTTCTGGGGGGGAATTGTAAATTACATCTGGAGGTTGGTAGACAGCAGCAGCAGAGACACATGAATGATGCTATAAGCAGAAGATATGGACCTGAGAAGAGGCTCTTTTTGTTTGGTTAAAATTGGCAACTAAGGGTATTGAAGTGGCAGCAGGCATGGCAATGTGATATGCATGAAAAATCTTGTAACCCACCTTTTTCGTAAAAACTAACAACGTCTTCAAAGTTAGTGAGTATGAATGGGAAATGAGAGAATACATGCTCAAATAATGGGACTTGGGTGGATGAAGGAAAGTAAAGTTTTTCAAAGAGAAAATGGATGGACTATGTCTTGGTTTAGCACCGCCTTCAGCCCAGGGCGTGATCCTGGAGACCCGGGATCGAGTCCCACATCGGGCTCCCTGCATGGAGCCTGCTTTTCCCTCTGCCTGTGTCTCTGCCTCTCTCTCTCTCTCTCTGTTTCTCTCATGATGAATAAATAAATAAAATCTTAAAAAAAAATAAGACCTGAATATCCTTGTTTAAAAACAAAACAAAGCAAAAAACAAAAAACAAAGTAGTATTATCTTTTTAGTACTTAAAAAAAAAAGAAACCTACACTCTCTGGGATTCACAACATCCCTGTCTAGCCTAGTATAGTGCTTTATCACCCTGAGTCTCAAGAAACTTAATCAATACCATGCTTGCCCAGATGTAAGTAAGGACAATTAGTCTTTTTCAGTCTTAAACACACATGAAATAGAACTGTTCATTTCCCAAAGTCACTTCACACAGATTTCACAAAATCTATTTAATTGTATCATAGAACACTTAAAAGATACCTCATTGTAGCATCCCAGGCTGGCAGTGACAATCAATAAAAATGAACAATTCCTAGATTCAATTTGCAGAAAACTCAATACAATACATTTGGGGGGTGGGGGTTGTTTCTTTGTTATGTCTACATTCTAGGCTTAGTGTTGTCCTGAACGTTGATCTTCAGGGGAATCAAATTCTCTCGATTTATCAATACAGAAAAACATTTTTGAACAGATTCTAAGTTCCTAGCTGGTAGAACGTGTTGCTTGGGATTTAAATACACTGGTGCATTTTTATAAATAAATTAAGCCACTTTTTAGATGAAGTCAAACAACTTTATCACAAGAAAATGTTTTAATCTTTTCATGCACTTTGCTCATTTATTCAGCAACTATGTATAACATGGTATGTATTCGGGAAGGAACCAAAAACACGACAGTCAGACAGTCAATGATACAAGCCGTTGATAATAATACATGACATGTATCCGGTGTATATGCCAGCACTGTGCCAAATGAGTTCTACCTTGTTTTTGCTTTGTTTTGTTTTCTGCTTGTTTGTTTGTTTTTCTCAAAGAGGTCATGTGAGTTGCCCAAACTATTATAGCTAAGAAGTAGAAGAGGTAACTTTTAAACCCAGTTCTGTTGTCTCCAAAACCTAAGCTCTAGAATAGCACTATGATGCTTCTGGCAGATAATATATGTTAAGAAACTACAAATGTGACAAATGAAATAGAAAGGAAATCTATGGCAGCCAACATTTCAGGGGGACAGAGAAGATAAAAATGGTGACATTTTAGCTAAACAAGAGTTAGCCAAGGAAAGCAAGAGCAGTTCAGGGAAAGGTAGAGCTAAGCAGAGGAAAAGTGGGGGCAAGGTGCCAAGAAACTACAAAAGAAAAAAAAAAAAACCTGTACGGCTACGATCAAGAGATGAGAGGTATGAAAAAGGGCAAGTAGCAAGACTCTGGTGCTCTTGTGAACCTTGTCAACAAGACTTTATTCAAATGCAAAGGCATCTCATCTACCACTTCAGTGTTTTTTTCCTATGTTCTTCTGTTTTCTTTTTTTTAAGATTTTATTTATTTTATTTGACAGAGAGAGAGAGAGATCACAAGCATGGTGGAGGGGCAGAGAGAGAAGCAGGGAGCCTGATGTGAGGCTGGGTTCCAGGACCCTGAGATCATGACCTGAGCTGAAGCAGATGCTCAACTGATTGAGCCACCCAGACACCCATATCTGCTTCTATTTTCATGAATATTTGTCTTTAGTTTTAATAGAATATTTCAACTTTTAAGTTATTAATTGAATATGAATAAATTTAGTTTTCTTTCATTTTTCACATATTAGAGATATGACTTGGCTTACTGGACTATTTTTCGAAGACAATGATTTTTAATGACTACAAGTTCTACTTCTTGGTTAGAGTCCTTCATTGTGAAGATATGTTTTGACTGGTTTTGCAAAAGCATTTGAGCAAGAAGGGGATCCTAGCATTTCCAACTCCAGACCTTATAATAAGTGGATATGTTCTGTTCATAAATATACTTTGACAACTAGCAGGTTGGGGCCCAGCTCCTGGCAGCTGTATCTGGAATAGTCCAACCAAGTATCAGGCTTTGCAGCCCAGAAGCCAAGGCTTTCACTTTCAAGACGTAAGTCCTTAAGGCACTTGCTTCTAATAGACACCTGTTGCATCAAATTTAAAATAATACAGTTATGGGAGCAACCTTCAGCATCAATGAACAAAAAAAAAACACCTCCTACAGAACACTCACAGCTTCCTCCCCTCCCCTCAGCTTGCTCCCCTCCCCCCAGATCTCTTATGTTTGTGGAAAGAATGATGGTTCTTGAATCCACTGATGCAGTTACATGCACTGAAGAATTCCAGCCTTTTTAAGTTTTTTTTTGTACATTGGTAAGGCTTTTTGTTAACTCAAGAAAAAGCTTGCCTTTGATTACCTTTAAATACTAGCAAAGGGGGGGTACCACATACAAGCCATAATGCTTTTATGTATGTTGACACCATCCCCCTATTTGACTGCTTTATAAGGTTGTTAAAGGATTTTTTAAAAGACACCTAAAGTGCTCTGAATAGCACCTGGCTCATGATGGGTGTTCAGCCGTGTTGGTTGCTATTATTAAATTGGGATCCTCTCTTAAGTGGATGTTTAAAATTAATGTTTAAATGTTTAAAATTAATTATAATGTTTAAAATTAAGCCTTACAAGCCTTGCGGGGTTACAAGAGAAGATCCTCCAGGCCTTGGAAGGGGGTCCTGGTATGACAAGGGAAGGTTAAGCTGCTGGGTAATACGGTGAAGGGAGACTGAACTGCAGGGAGACAGTTATGGATGAGTCTCATTAGGGGAGCCTGACGCAGGCCCGACTGTGGGGGAGCTGAGACTACCAGCCTGTGCTATGACGGCGCTTTCCGTGTCTTGTTAGTTACAAATTATAGGACTAGCAATTTTTAATGCATCTGCTTAATCTGTATCCTGGAGGTATCACTTTTAGATGATTTTTCTCCTCTTGACTGACACAAAGAGCTCCATGCAGACCCAAAAATGCAATTGTCATCTTAATTAACTTCATGCTTAGTTCCCTGGGAAGAAGGATGCTTACTCCAGCAATCCATTGGTCCTCTTCAGCATTTTGGTGAAGTTCTTACGGTTCAAAATTTTTGAATAGTCATGCACTGTCGTATAATGAATAAGTATTCGTATCAACCCTTTGAAGGCTTGATGGAGAATGCCTCTTCTCAGGTCATCCACAGAATACTGGATCTCATTAGGACCCCCCACGAAAGGAGATGTGAAGCATATCTATGTTTCTCAGGTTCAGCCATGGGTAACTCAGTACTTGGAGTTCATCTGCAAGCCTATTGCAGAAATGAGAGTCTACCATAGGTAGATGATTATCAAATGAGTTCCCAAATAACCATCAGTAAAAAATGGTTTAATTAAGTAAAGGGTGTATTTGTTGGAATATTATGCATCTATAAGAAATGATGAGTTAGGTCTATATCTCTTCATTTAGAGGGTGTTCAAGATACTTTGTTTTTCTTTTAAAGCAGGTTTCAAGACAGTGTTTCTAATCAGATCTTCTGTTTGCAAACACACACACACCCCAGAAGACAACATTCCCATCTAGTACATATCCATTTGAATATGTCTTACACGCACAAGGAGGGAGGGGAAGGTGTTCACTGCACACCAGGCAGCTGACAACACACACTGCAGAGGCTCAAGGAAGGGGAGGCATGAGAGGGATCCTTTTATTTTCTTTATATGCCTTTGGACAAATTCACTCATTACATAGAATATGTTTTACCTTTGTATTTTAGAAATCTACTAAATAGGATTTAAACAAACAAACAAAAAAAATGATTCCAACCAAAACTAAAAAAACACTTCCCTAGAGACTTCTATTTTGCCATTATACTTCCACTGTAAGATTCAAAACCATAGAGAAAGGCGGGGCTGGACTCTAAATTGTCTGTTGCTGTGTGTGTATTTCCTCATTCTTGACAATGGCCTAACTTGGCCTGGCCTCCTACTGAGTGCCCCCCGGCTCTCAGGGCATTGCCTCTTTTTCAGAGCCTGTTTTTTGCCTCCTTTTCCCCTGGCTCCTCTGATGGCAGCCTCTTCACTCACCCCATATCTCTCAATGGCCTCTTAATAACTAGCATGGACTACCTCCAAATCTCTGGGTCCTGAGCTGAGAACCGGACTTGATTTCCCTGCCTTATTCAATTGAACCCAGGTCAGACTTGCACCAGATTGTATGCTTCAGTTTACATTCTTCCCCAGAGCAAGTAAAACCCCTTATTTCTGAGGATTCCCTTCACTGTTTCCAAACTGCGGGCCCCTTCTTCTTGAGTCTGAGGGTCTGCCAGGAGAAGCGGAGCATAGCTGCAAGTCCACACTCAAATGGCACTTTTTCCCTCCTCATGATTTCATCAAGGTGGCTGTAGCGAAGGCTGCTTTCTGCTTCCTGGTGTCCTTTCTTCTTCAGGAATAGGAACCTCAGTTTGTAGCTGGGCACATTGCCACCAGCCTCTCTTGTGGATAGATGTAGTTGTCTGAGTAAGTGTTGGGTGTTGAAATGTAAACTAGTACTATGTGAAGAATTCCAGGAACTCAGAGGGAGGGAAGCTGAGCCATCTTCTGCCCACCCTCCTTTCTGTGGCCTGGACTGCAATGCGAGCCTAGACCACATCATGGATCATGACCCGACTCAGGGGCAACAGCAGATAAAAATGGAAGGGTCCAGGGCAGCCAGGGTGGCTCAGTGGTTTAGCACTTGCCTTTGGCCCAGGGCATGATCCCAGAGACCCAGGATGGAGTGCCACATCGGGCTCCCTGCAGGGAGCCTGCCTCTCCCTCTGCCTGTGTCTCTGCCTCTCTCTCTCTCTCTCTGTGTCTCTCATGAATAAATAAATAAATAAAATACTAAAAAAAAAAAAAAAAGAAAGTAGAGTCATAGTCCTGAATAGGTTTATATCCCACTTAGGTAGCTAAGATGGATACGAGAAAACAATGAGAGGGCAGGGAAAGCTGGCATCGTATTTAATTAACTTATGTGACAGTAGTTGAAAGTCCAAGAGGAGTTTAGAGAAATAAAAATTTGGAAGGACAGTAGTCTTTGTTTTGTTAAGAATGGATTATTTTCTTTTTTTAATTCTTTATTTAAATTCAGTTTGTTAGCCTTTACTGTATTATTAATTTCTGGAGTAGAATTTAGTGATTCGTCATTTGCATACAACACCCAATGTTTATGACATCAAGTGCCCTCCTTGATCCCCATCACCTAGTTACCCCATCCCCCCACCTCCCCTCCAGCAACCCTCAGTTTGTTTCCTAGAATTCAGTATCTCTTATGGTTTGCCTTCCTCTCTATTTTCATCTTATTTTATTTTTCCTTCCCTTCCCCTATGTTCATCTGTTTTGTTTCTTAAATACCACATATGAGTGAAATCATATGGCATTTGTCTTTCTCTGACTGACTTATTTCACTTAGCGTAATGCTCTCTAGTTCCATCCACATCATTGCAAATGGCAAGATTGCATTCTTTTTTTTTTTAAGATTGCATTCTTTTTGATAGCTGAGTAATATTGTATATATATACCACATCTTCTTTATCAATTCATCTGTCGATGAACATCTGGGCTTTTTCCATATTTTGGCTAGAGTGGACATTGCTGCTATAAACATTGTGATGCATGTGCCCCTTCAAATCACTATGTTTATTTTCAATGAGGAATACCTATAAATTGTGTTGTTGTTAAATGTTGTTAAATGAGTTCAATGATTTCTCTAAAGGCCCATTATTCCTCATTCTCTAAAGGCCCATTATTCCTCATTCAATATACCTCATTCAATGCTTCAGGTTAGACTTTTTTAAATAAATCAAGAAATGCTAGAATAATAAAATCATTAACAGAAGGCAGAATTACTGTTCAAATGATGAGAGATGATTATTGTACAGAAGACACTTTTCGGTTAGTCTTTGTGAGTCTGCTAATGTGTTTCAGTTTTCCAATGGAAACGTGATGAGGACTGATAAAGCACAAGCCTTCTTGGACTCCCTACTGCTGGTGCTCACACTGGACTGTCTATCCCTAATTCCAGCCAGTTCATAGTTATTTATATTATTCTTGATCTGCTTGGTATTATTAAAACCCCACCTCTCTCCCTGCTTCTGACTTTTGTATCAGAAGCATAGCTTTATAAATCATTGCTGCTCAGATTTATAAACTTATAGCATCAAAACTGTATGCTATGGAAGATTGGATTTGTCTAGAATTTCTGTTAGGAGTAAGAGACAAATTCCCTACTTCTTCCCTGGATTTTCAGAATGCGACGGATATGGAAATGAGCCTTATACCTGTCACATTCAGTAGCTGCGGACAGAGTAAGTCCACTGAGAGTTGTTGTCTTAAAATCCATGTCTTGCTTTTAGCCCTCGATCCTCCAGAAAGCAGAGCCTGAAGCAAGGATTAAGATGCCAATACTTTATTTAGGAAATGCAAGCTGAGAACAGCGATGGTAAAGTAAAAAAGAGAGGTAAGGCTAGCAGAACTGTGACACAGCATAATGGGAAGTGTTAGTATTACTGCTCAAGCTGTTTTTCATTCAGTGACAATGAAAAACAGCAGGTTGCTCTGCAGTATGTTTATTCACCACTTATCATTTTCTAGAAGGGTTGTAAAGAGTAGTCCACCACAGAGAGAAAGGAAGGGAATGCAGGAATGCACAGGCCTCACTTCCACTCATCACTTGGCTCCCCCTTGCTGGTATTCACCTCAAGGAGAGCTAATTCCCTCACATGCCCTGGTAGTATCACCCATTGTTCATGGATGCCAATCCACCCACTGGCAGCCACTCAGAAAAGCAAATGTCATATTCTTCTGTGTAGAGTGTTAACAAAGTCCAAAAGTGGTAGGCCAACATGGTGCAAGCAGTGGGCCAACCAAAGAAGTGAGAGAGAGGAGGAAGTTAAGAGGGTCTGAGAAGTAGGACAAGGTTTCAAATCTATTATAGAGCCACATGCCAACTAGGTAGGCTTCAAAAATTTCTTTACCATTGGCCCAACTTTTTTTTGTTTGTTTGTTTGTTTGTTTTTAAAAACTATGAGGTAACTTAGGGTATGACATTTTTGATATAGTAAACAAGGGAACAAGGGCTCACCAAGTGATAAGCATTAGCTAAAGTATCTGGGCAGTGTAAGAAGTTCTGGTCAAGATAATGCTGTGAGGTCAAGGTTTATGTTTCCTCCTCAGTTCCAAAAGAAAACAGTAATAGAGATTAAAAGTAAGACAAATTCATCCTCTATGGGTCTAGAAGAAGAAATACAGTCATTCCTACTGAAACTTAAAAAAAATTACTAAAGGAAATCTGTAGCTTTTTTGTTGTTTTTTGAGAGAGAAAAAGAAAAAGTGCACAAGCAGGGTTGGGGGGATAAGGGCAAGGGTGGGCGGAGGGAGGGGCAGAGCGATAATCCCAAGCAGGCTCCATGCCCAGTATGGAGCCTGATTGTGTGCTCAAGCCCATGACCCACAAGATCATGACCTAAGCCCAAATCAAGAGTCAGACACTTAATCCACGGGCCACCCAGGTAATACTCTGTAATATTTGTAGCAAACATTTGTGAGTTTCGTTTTGTTTTCGCTATCTAGAAGCTAAACACATTTCCTATTTTGGAAAAAAACAAATTTGTGGGAATAGGATGCTCCCAGTAGGGTAGCTAATGTGAAGGGACAGTTACAATTTCTTCTCAGCTACCTCACAGCTAAAGCATGTTTCCAATAAGATGCTTCTGCCTAGAGCTTTGAATATTGAGAGATAATGTAAAAGTGATGAGGCAGAAATTATTCTTGACATGGGTGGTAGAGACAAGAAGCCTGGGACATGGAGCAGGAGCTCAAGAGCAAGAGTGCCCTTAGTAGGTTCTTTCAGTGACTACGCATCTTTGAAGTCCAGAAATGTAGACTTTCCATTGAAAATGCAAGGTATCCAATACCCTCACAAAAAGTGTTCTTCTGCTTACGTTTACCAGAATTAGTTTCCATTGTTTGCAACCAAGAACCCTGATAGAGCCAAAAGAGAAAGAGAGAGAACCCAGAATGAAGTAGCAGGACTGAAGAAACACTCATAAAAATAAATATCCCTAGAGTGCAACCTGGATTCCCCATACATCCTCTGTTCCATTGATAAGCCTCAGAGAGGAGCTGTGTGCACTCAGACTAAATGTGTTTCTTTGTCACCTGGAGTCAAAGGCCAACATGCTGAAATATGATCATGCAAAGAAGGCAGAGGCAAGGGCAATATGAAGACAGAGATGGAGATCAGAGCCATGTGGCCACAAACCAAGGACGTTGGCAAATACCAAAAATTAAAAGAGGCAAGGAACTGATTCTTCCTTCATGTGGCCTTGCTGACTCCTTAATTTTGGACTTCTGGCCTTTAGAATTGTGGGGGAATCCACTTCCATTGTTTTAAGCCACAAAATTTGTGGTAATTTGTTACAGAAATCCTATGAAACTAACACACATAGCAATTTCATTCCTAGGTATTTATCCAAGTGAATTGAGAAACTATGCTCACCTAAGACTTGTACAAAAATATTTATAGCAGCTTTATTTGCAATAGCCAGCAACCGAACAAACTTCAATGCCCCCCTGCTGTGGAACAATTAGACATATTATGGTACATCCATACAATGGAATAATGCTCAGCAAGAAAAAGGAACCAACTAGAAATACATGTAATGACATAGATGAATCTCAAATCTCTATTATGGTAAATGAAAGAGGCCAAACCTCAAGTGCTATCTAGTGTATGATTCCATTGATTTGACATTCTGGAAAAGGCAAATCTTTAGGGATGAAAAGCAGACTAGTAGTTACCAGGGGATGAAGTTGGAGAAGGGTTGACTACAAAAGTGGCACATGCATTAATTTTGGGGGTGGGTGACACAACAGTTCTGTATCTCAGTTGTGATGGTGGGTACTCAGTGATGCTTTCAAAGCCCAGACAACGGTACATCAGAAAGAGTGAAGTGTGGGTCAATTTTAAAATAGAAGTAAAAATACTCTTATAAATCATCATTCTAGAACTGGGCACCAGGGCACCAGGTAACCAGGAATGTCACTCAAACACTCATCAAGGTGGATCTTGTTTAACTTCAGAAAAATCAGAGGAAGAGGGTACATTTCATTTTTATTTAATGCCACTAACCATAAATATTTATTTGAAGGATAAAGTTTGTAGGAGATATGCTAAGGGTGGATAAGTTTCTTAAAAGAAATAGTACTTGCTCTTAGCACTAAAGACTTAGAGAAAACTAATGTGAACTAGAATACAAATATGTCACCTTGACAACTTGAAGGAAATGAGCTATCAAAATTTGCTCCTGATTTATTTTTATTTCCCTTGTGCATTTATGGCTACTTTTTTTTTTTTAACAAAAAGGTACGCTTTGCAGTATTAGGGGAAAAAAACACCAAGAGCTCAAAAGTAATAGAGAATGAAAGAGGAGATTTTAGAAAGCAAGAAGGTTCAAGTAAAGGAAGAAAACAACAACAACAAAATCCACAACTCCCTTCCAAAATTGGACAGGAGTCAATGAAATATGAAAACTGATGCTAAGAATCTCACTGGACCAAGAAGAAACAAACAAAGTGCAATTTGTAAATCTTGACTTGCCTTGAAGTTAATTACATCCCACATTCAGTAGAAAGAAGAATACGAAAAATTGTTACTCTATCTCAATTGTGAACAACAGAACTGGTTGGAAAGGTAAAAAGCCATAATACCCTAAAAGCTAAGCAAAGGAATTCTGAACACAGACATTCTTGACTTAAGATAAAAATAGCCACATTTCTGTATCTGGAGATTCTACAAAAGGAAGATGACTCAAGAAGAAGGAGAGATGAAAAATGTAAATCTTCATAATAGCAACACTACTGAAGGATGAAGAAATGGAAGGTACACATCAAAATCCTTGTAGTTACCCAAATTACCATCTGGTAATCTTAAGTTTTAACAGATACTTATGAAAGAGGAAAGAAATGCCAAATGTCCAAGAACAATTTCTAAAATGGCATGACATGAAACTCTAGATTGGCATTCCAGGCTGAAGTAGCAAATGAGAACAACATATTAGGGTTCTCCAGAGAAACAGAACCAATAGGAGATATAGACGCATATCAGGAGATTTATTATTGGAAATTGGTTCCTATGATTATAGAGGGTGAGAACTCTTGTGATCTGCCACCTGTCACTGGTGTAACTCCCAGACCTATTTCAGAAGACCTTTGTCCCAGCACAAAAAAAGGCAGAGAGCAAATTCTTTTTTTACCCCTCTTTTTTTCCCTTTCTATTCAAGCCTCCAACAAACTGAATAATACCCACTCATGTTAGGGAAGGCCATCTGCTTTATTCCATCTACCAATTCCAACATTAATCTCCTCCAGACACAACCTCACAGACATACCCAGAATAATGTTACCAAATATCTGGGTATCTTGTGGCCTAGTTAAGTTGACACACAAAATTAACCATCACAGACAACAAGGGAGCTTTTTAAGTAGCACCAAGAGAAGGACAGACCTATGTGTGGGGCCATGGCCCAGTGAGGAGCAGTGTATGGAAGGGGAAAGGGGCAGGCTCTGGTGTGGACATGGGAGAGCTGGGGAGGGATTCTCTCTTCTGTTCCCAATTGTGACATGACCATGAGCAAGTTCCTTAATCTCTGCAGGGGGCCTACATTTCTACTTCTCCATATAAATGTGACCATTTCATATACTTTATAATAGAGATCATAATTTCTATTTCCTAGGATTGGTAGAAATAAGTCATATCTGTAAAGAATTTAGCACATGGCAAATACCCATGATGTGAGTACTAAACTGTTTCCTAACAGAATAGAAAGAAACAAATTTAAAACATTCAATAACAAAGCAAAACTTTTAATAGCACAGCAAAAGCATTCACTTTTAACTTAGATATGGTCTTCTTCATTAGAAAATATCTCAAAACTAGAAATATAAATAAGTTCTCTTCAAAAGACTTGAGGCTTTAAATATGCTGGTCAAAACATGGTAATTCCTCATTGCTTTTGATTTTTCAAATCTCTAGATCCAGATGAATTAGAATTTATAATTACTAATATCCAAGGAATTTTGAACAGGAGTATAGGGACCAAAATCTTCAGGAGGAACTTGAATGAATGAATGTCCTAATTTTCAAGAGGGGGCAGAGGTGGATTCTGAGAACAGCAGACTCATAATGAAAGAAAATGCAGATATTGAAAGCCAAGTGAATTGTTTTAACACATAGATACCCTGCTTAAGACAATTCTAGCTCTCTTGATCAAGAAGGTGTTTTGTAATCACTTAGAAAAGGAAGAGATAGGGATCCCTGGGTGGCGCAGCGGTTTGGCGCCTGCCTTTGGCCCAGGGCGCGATCCTAGAGACTCGGGATCGAATCCCACATCGGGCCCCCGGTGCATGGAGCCTGCTTCTCCCTCTGCCTGTGTCTCTGCCTCTCTCTCTCTCTCTCTCTGTGACTATCATGAATAAATAAATAAAAATCTTTAAAAAAAAAAAAAAGGAAGAGATAAACAGCTAAAACTAGTGTTGATTTGCTAACAAGTCATACCACACTAATTTTGATTCTTTCTTGGAGAAAGTTAATTTATCAAGAGATCTAGGAGAACCATATATTAAATCCAGGAGCCTAGGAGCAGGCAATACTCACAGCTCCAGCATATGGGTGGGCAAGAGATTCACAGGTACCCAGCATTGAAGATGAGAAATGACAAAAAATTCAGAGTTGAGAACTCCATGATCAGAACTAGGGTCTGAGGAGCATGGTCAGAGCTAGAAATAGAGTACATGCACAGAGCTGGTCAAGCAGGGCAGTTAGTTTCTAAGATGGATATTAGCATGCAAAGGGCTATGGTCTCTGGACCATGAGGTTCAGGACAGGCAGGAGAAGGTGGTGAACTACTGTGCAATTGGAAGATATTGCCACCAACTCCACAGAGAGGCCTGGAGCTGGAGTGGCCTTCTAGAGACATCCTGAATTGAGAAAGAGACAAGGTCTATCTTTTTCCCACCATGGGCTAGTCACTGGAGGTGAGCTAGTGCCTGGGGAGGGATGTGCCTATGGGTAATGCTGCAGCCCTTTTAACAGAGGGCAATTCCAGGAGAGACACCCAGCTCTGAGCCTTCATCAGCTGAGGGGAAAGCATCTCTGTCTGCAGGAGGATGGTGGTGCACCACAGTACCCACTGAGTCTCCACAACACCAAGGAAGATTGCCTGCAGCCCTCTTGGGCCAGGAGCAGGGCTGAGATTGGAGACAGTGGTGGTAATTGTGGAAAAATCAAGGACTTTTGTCGATGGATCAGCAATTTGCTAGCAAGTTATTAAATTCTTTGAGCTCCTGGTTTCGGCCATATTTATAGAACACTTAGGGGTAGAATTAAAATGCATAATGTATAAAAAAAGAAAGAAATATCAGTACGTTGATGAAAGAGTCAGAGAGATCATTACAACTTGGAATGATAGGGTGAAATAGAGAATATAAAATTTAAAAGGGATACATATGAAATATTTAATAAAGATTCCACAGTTAAATTGCACATATACACACCAGGAAAGTAAATAATGATAGCAGATACTTACTGAGTACCAAGTACTTATCATGAGCCAGGTCTTAAGCTTTGTACTGTCTATACTGTGCAACCAGATACCACAAAGTACTAAACCCCTTTACAGGGATGATTTCATCATTAATCCTCTCAGCAAACCTGTGAGATAGGAGCTTTTATGACCCTTGCTTTTCATAGAGGCGAACTTTGGTTTGGGAGAGTAAGTAATTCTACCCAAGGTCACTTGACTGGGAGGAGGTAGACCCAGGATATTGAGAACCTTGAAACACAAAGCTCTTACATGTGATGACCACATCAGGCTACTCTCTAGTATTAGAGAAAAGAAACTAGTATATAACAAATCACATGTTGTATCATTTGAACCCCACATCCGTCAAGATACATAAATTGCAGGTAATAAAAAAAAATCAATTTAAAGATTTAAACACAAGAGAAAGTAATTGGCTCATATAACTGGAAGTCCAGAGATAGGATGTCTTTGAGGATTGACTTAGTCTAATGGCTCCATCTCTATTTTCCTGTAAACCTTTCTCTTTGGCCTCCAGTGAGGCTGGCTTCTTCCCAGGCTGAAAGTGACAACCTCACAGCAGATCCAGGGCTCACTGGATCCAGACAATAAATCCAGACAAAGAGAGAAAGGGTCATTTCCAAGACCTCACCCAAAAAAATGAGAAAGAATTTTCCCAAAGTCCCTGGCTCACTTCTACTTCCACCTCCCAGGTCAAAGTTATTAACAGATCAAGGACATAAGATCATCTTTAGACAGATTGGGCCATCTTAGGAATTGCAAGTGGGGTCAGAATTCCCTGAGATACACGAACTTCCTGGAAAAGGGGTAGATACATGAATAAAGTTAGGGTTCTTTTTTGGAAGAAGAAAGGAAGGAAGGAATGGATCCTGGATAGATAATCAACCATGTCTGATTCAGAGAAATAAATTCTTATCTCACCTTCCTTTTGCAGATGATATGTGGCTTTAAAACAGTTCTTGTGAAAAGGCTGTGATTTTTGTATTGATAATAAATTTAATATGAGCCAAATGGATCAGATGGTCAATGTAAATGTATCAGATGGTTAATCTTGAGCTCATTGATAAGAGCAGTTAAAAGAAAGAATAGCTTTATTGTATTCAATTCTGGTCATATCAGAACCACAGTATCAACTCCAGATGTTGTGTTTAAAAAGAAATATTAAACAAAGATCATAGAGGATGTGGAAGCATAGCAATAGGCATGAGAAGGGACTTGGCAGGTTCAAATCTCAATTCTGACATTTCCTTTTGTGAACTTCAGCAAGTTGTATAAACTCTAAACCTCAATTTCCTGAGGTTGAAATAGGAATATCTTACAGAGTTGCTGGGAAAATCAAGAAAGACCAAATTCTGCAGAGTCTCAGGAGCATAAAGTTTACTTGGATGTCATGGTCTCCAGACCCTAGCTTTTGTTGGATTTGTCCAGTTCAAGAATTGTGTAGAAGGCCCCAATGAGCTCATCTGGCACTGACCCTAACCTGCCTAGACATAAATCTTGGTCTATTTCTTTGATTTGCACAGAAAAACAAACAATTCCCTCAGTCTCCAGAATCAGTATCAGTGGGAACACTGGACAGACACATGCAAAACAATGAAACCATACCACTAGTTTATACCACACACAAAAATTATCTCAAAAGTAATGGAAGACTTGAATGTAAGATCTGAAATCACTAAACTCTAGGAAGAAAACATAGGCAGTAAGCTCCCTGACATCAGTCTTAGTGATGACTTTTCAAGATTTGACATCAAAAGCAAGGACAATACTAGCAATAATAAACAAGTGGAACTCATCAAATTAGGCAGCTTCTGCACAGCAAAGAAAACCATCAACAAAATAAAAAGACAACTTACTGAATGAGAGAAAGTATTTGCAAATCACATATCTGATAAGGGGTCAATATCCAAAACATATAAAGAACTCATACAATTCAACAGCAAACAAAAACAAAACCAGTCCAATTGAAGACTGAGCAGAGGATTTTAATAGCCATTTTTTTCAAAGAAAACACACAGGTTGCCAACAGGTACATACAAAGATGCTCAACAAAACCACAATGAGATATCACCTCACACCTGTTAGAATGACTGCTATCAAAAAGATAAGAGATAACAAATCCTGGTGAAGTAGAGAAAAAGGAACCATTGTGCACTGTTGGTGGGAATGTAAATTGATGCAGCTCCTATAAAAACAATATGGGCGTTCCTCCAAAAATTAAATATTGAACTACCATATGATCTAGCAATCCCACTTCTGGCTATCTATCTGAACAAAACGAAAACACTAACTCAAAAAGACATCTGCATCCTGGTGTACATTGAAGCATCATTTATAATAGCCAAAATTTGCAAATAACGTAAGTGCCCATTGACAGATGAATGGATAAAGAAGATATGGTGTATGTGTGTCTAATATTACTCAGTCATAAAAAAATCTTGCCATTTGTGTAACATGGATGGACCCTGAGGACATTATGCTATGTGAAATTAGTCAGAGAAAGAGAAATAGCCTAAGATATCACTTACACATGTAATTTAAAAACAAACAAAACCAGGTTCATAGATAAAGAGAACAGACTGATAGTTTCCAGAGGCAGAGGTTAAGGAGATGGGCAAAATGGGTAAAGGGAGTCAAAGGGTACAAACTTTCAATTATAAAATAAATAAATCCTGGGGATGCAATGTACAGCATGTTAACTAGAGTTAACAATACTGTATTGCATATTTGAAAATTCCTATGAGAGTAAATCTTTAAAATTATAATTTAAAAAAAAGTTAAAAAGAAAGAAAGAAAAAAAACCACCAAATACTCAGCTCAAAGAATAAAGAGCTAAACAAGTATCAACAAATTTCAGGAGACTTGGGATAAAACAAAACTACCAGAGAGAACAGGTCCCACAGAAAACACAACCAAAATGCCAAGTATCTTAGATAAGCAATAATAGACACTAGAAGATAATAGAAAATGATTCAGAAATTCTGAGAATGGAGGCACCTACATAGTCCAGTCAGTTGAGTGTCCAACTCTTGATATCAGCTCAGGTCTTGATCTTGGGTTCAAGAATTCAAGCCTCACATTAAAAAAAAAAATTCTGACAATGATTTCAATCATAGAATTCTACCTCCAGGTAATCTACCAAACAAATGTGAAGCTGCTCAAAAGCTTAAACATGTGTGTCTCATGCAACCTTTCTCAGGAAACTACTGGAGGATGTGTCCCACCAAAACTGAGCTTAAACCAAGAAAAAGGAAGAATGGGATCCAGAAAGCAGGAATCCAAGAGAAAGAAGTGAGAGGATTTGTTAGGATGCCACAGCAGGATCAGACAGAAACTATGCCAGACTGCAACACATGTACAGAAGTCTCCAGCAGAGGTAGAGTGCAGCAGACTGGCTGATGTGCATCACTGTAACATTATTTTGACTTTTTAACAACTTTGTAGTTGGGGAAGAACTATTAGGGCCAGTGGAAAATTAACCAAATAGAAAGTGAAATAATTACTAATTCAGCAGGGCAAGTGAGAAGGCTGTTCAAAAAAGGAAATGTAATCATAATACATATATGGCTAAGCTGTAAACATATTTGCATAGTTGCAAATAACACTGGATCCTAATTTTATCCAAAGTTGTGATAAATCTATTGGTAGAATGGGAATAGGAGAGGTATGGGAAGCAGTGGAGAAAAACGAATTAAATCACCAGCTTTCTTAGTAGGAAATCCACAGGAAAATCAGCAGATAAATCTAGAAGTAGTGGTATATGACCATGTTAGTTAGAAGTAATTAGCAAAAGTAGCTAGAACTGAAAGGGTTTGTGTCTAGAATAGGATATGGGAGGTGAGGGGAAAGAGAGGATAGAGAACGGCTACTGTTCCTTATAAGTTTTATTCAGCATATGTACTACTTTGACATAATGAAAATTAGATTTTAAAAATATGAGTGTGTTTTTACTTCCACAATTTAACAGATACCAAGACAAGCCCAATTTCAATGTCAGAAACTTACAAAGCTTTTATTATATACATTTTGTTGAGAATCCTTTTTCTTCCTTTGTTGATCCAGAAAAAGCCAAAGACAGTTTCCTGTTACAGAATTTTTGAGGAAGGACAAATAGTATGTTGCTTTTTGAGAAAAGAGTGTCTTCTGATTTAGAGTTACAGAGTTTAGTGTCATTTTTGACTTGTAAAAGATAATATATTGACAACCAAATTTTAAAAGTGGGAGTTTCTGCTTGGAATTCAATTTTGCCTGCCAGTTGATGAATGTGTTCTTTTACCTACAAAACAATAGTCCTAAATGGGGAAATAATGTTAAACATGGAGTTTAAACAAAGGTTTTGAATAAATAAGTCTGATTTGAATTGAATTACTCATTTGAATAAATGAGTACTTGGTTTTCAATACTGTTGGATGGCAGTACATATTAGAGTTAAGAATAGGACAAGTAAATAGCTTCTGTAGAGTAAATTAAATGGAATGACCAAGACAGAACAAATGTTTTACAGATATAGAATTATGTTCATAAAGCCACCCAGAATTCAAAATAACCCTAATAACACAAACCAGCCTGATGTTTAGAAATCAACAAACAACATGAAAGAGATAGAAGATTCACATCTATTCTTTCATCTTTGAACATGAAAAATAATCATATAAAGACAAAAATGCACACTTCTACCACATGTATTCAGCATACTGTCAGAAGTTCTAATCAGAGTAATTAGGCAAGAAAAAGAAATAAAAGATCCAAATTGGAAAGGAGGATGTAAAAGTATCTGTTTGCAGATGACATGAATTTATATACAGATAACTGTAAGTTTCCACCAAAAAAAAACACAAACTGTTAAAGATAATAGATGAATTCAGCAAAGTTGACAAGCCAAACTAACATGCAGAAGGCACTTGTATTTCTGTACATTAAGAATGAACAACTGAAAAGTAAATTAAGAAAGCAATTGTTTAAAATAGAATAAAAGAATAAAATTCAAAAGACTTGAACATTCAAAACTATAAAACATTGCTCAAAGAAATCCAAGATGATATAAATAAATGGAAAGTATCCTATTCATTGGACACTTAATATTGTGAAGATGACAATACTTCCAAAAGCAATGTATGGATTGAATACAATCTTTATCAAAAGCCCACAGGATGAGCACTGGGTGCTATTCTGTATGTTGGTAAATTGAACACCAATAAAAAAATAAATTTATTATAAAAAAAACCCACAGGAAAACCCATCCTAAAATTCATATGGAATCTCAAATGATTCCAAATAAACAAAACAATCTTTAAAAAGAACAAAGAGGACTCATACTTCTAGATTTCAGAGCTTATTACAAAGTTACACTAATCAAAACAGTGGTACTGGCATATGGATAGACATATAGACCAATGGAATAGAATAGAGAGTCCAGAAATAAACATTTGCATTTATGACTAGTTGATTTTTGAGAAAGGTGCCAAGACCACATATGGAGAGGACAATCTTTTCAACAAATGGTTCTGGAAAACTGGACATCCACATGCAAAGTATAAATTTGACACCAGACAGAAAAGTTAACTTAAAATGGGTTAAAGATCTAAACTTAAGAACTAAAATTATAAAACTCTTAGAAGAAAAAATAGGGCAAAACTTCATATTGGATTTGGCAATGATTTCTTATATATGATACCAAAACACAAGCAACAGAAGGAAAAGTAGATAAGTTAGATCTCCACAAAAAAATGTTTTAAAGAAAAAAAAATGTTTTAAAGATTTATTATCCATTCTAGAGATGGGTAGAGGGGCAGAGGGAGAGGGAGAGAAAGAGAATCACAAGCAGATTCTCTGCTGAGTGTAGAGCCCGACATGGGGCCAATCCCATGATTCTGAGATCATGACTTGAGCTGAAATCAAGAGCCAGAGGCCCAAGTGACTGAGCCACCCAGGCACCCCTAGATCCTAACAAAATTAAAAAATTTGTTCCACAAAGGACACTATCAAGAGACTAAAAACACAACCCACAGAATAGGATCAAATATTTGCAAATCATATAACTGATAAGGGATTAATAAGCAGAATACATAAAGAACTCTAAAAAACAAAAACAGGACTTGAATAGACATTTCTCCAAAGACAATATGCAAATGGCCAACAAGCAAATGAAAAAATGTTCAAAATCATGTCATCAGGGAAATGCAAATCAAAACCACAATAAGATACCATTTGGATAGTTATTTCCCAAAAAAATTGAAAATAACAAGTATTAGTGAGGATATGGAGATAATGGAATCCTGGTACATTGCTATCAGGAATATAAAATGGTAGTCTGTGGAAATCAGTTTGGCGGCTCTTCAGAGTTAAATATGGAATTACCATGACCCAGCAATTCCATTCCTAGGTATATATCAAAAAGAACTGAAAGCAGAGACTCAAACAGATACTGGTACACCAATTCATAAGAACATTATTCACAATAGCCAAAGGGTAGAAACAATACTTTGGATAAACAAAATGTGTTATGGACATACATAATATATGGTTGAATATTTTGCAGCCATAAAAAGAAATGAATTCTGATACATGCTACATGAATGAACCTTGGAAACATTATTGTGTGATAAAATATACATATATGTAGTCTTTGTTCCTAGCTCCCGGCATTGAGCTCCTAAAATCCTGGTAATTTTCTGAGTGATAGGAATACCTGTCTTATGCTAATGCTTCCTAGTTGGGTATGGTGGGGAAAGGCTCGATAGCTTCAGGATGGAGCAGTTATCAGGAAAACTATGTGATTAGAGGGTTTAGAACTTTCAGCCTCATCCCCAACCTCCAGGGAGAAGAGAGGCCTACCAGTGGCCAAGTCAATGAATAACACGAAGATGAGGTTTAGGGGAGTCTTCTGGATTGGTGAACACATCATATGCTGGAAAGGTGGAACACACAGAAAGAAAAGGAAGTTTTGACACACTACGTATTCCCATACCTTGCCCTCTTCCATTTGGTTATTGCTGAGTTGCATCCTTTATAATAAAACTGTAAGTATGGCATTTTCCTGAGTTCTGTGAGTTATTCTATTAATTATCCAACCTGAGGAGGGTAATATGCGAGGTCATGGAAATCTCCAAATTTGTAATAGGCCAAGCAGAGGCAGAAGTGGGGGTAGCCTGGAGGCCCTATTTGCAACTGGCATGAAGCAGAAACAGTCTTAGGGGACTAAGCCTTACCTTGTAGGGTCTGTGTTACCTCACTCCAATAGTTAGTGTCAGAAATTATCATATGATCTCACTCATATGTGGAATTTAAGAAACAAAACATAGGATCATAGGGGAAGGGAGGGAAAAATAAAGATGAAACTAGAGAGGGAGACAAACCATGAGACTCTTAATCATAAGAAACAAACTGAGGGTCACTGGAGGGGAGGTTGGTGGGGAGATGGGGTAACTGGGTGATGGACATTAAGGAGGGCACTTGATGTAATGACCACTGGGTGTTACATAAGACTGATGAACCATGATCTCTACCTCTGAAACCAATAATACATTGTATGTTAATTAATTGAATTTAAATAAAATTTTTAAAAATAAAGGGGAAAAAAGAATTCAATGGAATTGTAGGAAACCCAGTGGATGTCTGAGATTTGGAAATGAAACTATGTCATCTGGTGTCAGAAAAGACACCAAATAATTTTGCTCAGTGAAATAAGCCAGACACAAAAGAATAAATATTGTGACTCCACTTACATAGAGATTAGGCAAATTCATAAAGAAAGAAGTAGAATAATGTTACCAAGGGCTGGGCAAAGCAGGGAATGGAGAGTTATTATTTAAAGGACAGAATTATTGTTTGGGATGATGGAACAGTTCTGGAAATGAATAGTTGTGATGGTTCTACAATACTGTAAATGTATTTAATGCCAATGAACTGTATACTTAAAAAGGGCTAATATGATAGATTTTATGTATTTTACAATAAAAAGGCAACAAAAATATATTTAAAAAATAATAATCATTTACAAAAACTTACCCTTGTAAGTATCTATTGTTTCAAAGATTCATAAATGCTATAGAGGGTCTCATATTTAAATTATTCAAAAGTATATATATATATATATGTGTGTGTGTATATATGTATATATATATATATATATATATATATATATATATATATATATACTCCTTTGAACAAAATATGACTCTGACAGTCCACAGTGGTAATATCAAGTATGTGGGGAAAGCAAAAATTGGAAAATTCTTTCTTATAGTAGAATGCCAACTAATAATAGCGTTAGAAAATCACATTTTTGAAAACCCCATAGCAGTAATTGTTTTAGGAAATAGTCAACTAAAGGATGCTAAAACTAGAGGGTGAAAGTTTGATAAGAAATGTATTCACATAGTCTCAAAGTATCTCTCCATAAACTTAATACAAAGGACAAGTTTACAGGAAAGAAACCTGGTGAGGGCCATTTTAACCAAGTGATCAAAGTTACACATTGCTAATGACACAAACCAACATTATGTGCCTCCTGATGTGAAACACTTGAAAGAGCACAGCATCATTTATGTAGTATTTCTGGAATAATGCATAACCTGAATCAAGTTATGCAAAAATATCAGAGAAAAACAGAGTGAAGGGAATCTACAAAACAAATTGTCTTCTCTAAAAATGTCAGTATCATTGAAGACAAAGGCTAAGGAATCATTCCAGATTAAAGATTACTAAAGAAATATGAAAACTAAATGCAATATGTGATCCTGCTATGAACCATGCATCAAGAGAAACTTATAAAAAGGATATTGAGACAATTGGTGAAATTTAAATCCAGCTATAAGATTGGATAATACTAGATATCAATGATAAATGTCCTGATTTTGACCATTGCTCTGTGGTGCTATAAGTGGATGGCCTTATAAGCAAGTGTAATGGTAAGGGGCATGGTATCTGCAATTTACTATCAGTTGATTCAGAAAAAAAAAAATGTAAAAAAAAAAAAAAAAAGAAGAAATTTTATATATATATATATATGGAGAGAGAGAGACAGAGATTATATATATAGACAGAGAGGAGGAGGGGTGGGTAAAGAGAACAAAACAAATGTGATGTAACAATTGGTCAATCTGAGTGAAGGGTATATGTGAGTACTATGTAACTTTTCTGTAAATTTGATATTGTTTCAAAGTTGAAAGTTTTTTGGGTTTTTTTTTAAGGATATGAAAGATTTCCCATAGAAGTATGCCATGTTCATGCTCCTGGAGAGTCCCTAGCTTTCATAAGACTTGTGAACACTCCCTTCAAGAAGGGTTAAGAACATCCCCTTTCCATTATTACTTATATTTCCATATTTGATCATATCCCCTCATTCTTGTAAATGGCACTTAAATTCAAAGAGCAAAGACAAAGATCTTGTGTTGAGCAAGACAGGATGACTTGCAGTTAGTCCAAGTATTGAAGAACAAAACAAAGTTTTAAGTAAAGCAGTAAAACTTAAATACTGTAAAAAATAATAGCATTTGCTACATTAGCAATGAATATTGTTCTTTCTTTCATTTTTAAATCCAATAGTTGCTCCAAAACATTATTCTCATTCATTTTATAATCATTTATTTATTCATTCTGGAAATAATTATCGATTTCAAAGAAACACTGCTAACTGCTAGAGGGGGGGAAAGCTGCAAATAATCACTAAGTGACTCTTTTCATTGAAATTGAAATTAAAATATATTTATTACATTAGAAAGTAAGGTTTACTCATTGTGGCTGAGAGATGAATATGATTGTGGGTGAAAAATGAATAAACAGTAAAACAAAAAATTAGTTTAAAATAAGATAATGTCACATGCAATTTCACAAGAAAATGAATTGCAATTTACTTTATTTTTATGTTGCTTAATTTTATATACATTAAACACATCATACATATATACCTGTTATACAAAAATCTATACAAAAATCCAAGTAATTTAATGTCTAAAAAAGGAAGAGGGAGATACTGCATTTATTTCTGGTACTCTTCCATTTAAATACTTTTAAAATTCAGATTTCAAGGAGACAACAAATTGAAAGCCATTAATTTTTCAGAAAGCTTTGTGTTCACATAAATTTATCATTCAAGTATATTTTTATTGAAACAATAAACCATTTGACTCATTGCAAAATCAAGCTAAATAAGCCATGATATTGAGCAAAAGCAGAACTTTCTTTTGCTCTGCTTTTATCAGCCTAAAATCAGCTTCTAACGTATGAAATGCAGAGCACAACAGTGATTTTTAACCTTATACTATTAAATGCCACATTGCATAGCTGACAATGCATAACACACCCTACATGGTCTATCTACTGATTCTTAAGAAATAGAATACTAAAAATAATTATTAAAAATTTTACTTTTCTTAATTTCTTTTTTGTTCAACTTGAAAAACAATGTATATTTTCCGTGGGCTTGGCAACTTGACATCATACCTAAAGAAATAATTTAAACATTGTGTGGGCCAATATATATAAATAAACTAAAAATTCTTGGTACTGTTTAATTCAGTAATAATTTCAGTTCTACAGTTATCAATCACAGCAAACATAAAGAATTTAAAATTTAAAAAAGAATTTAAAATAATATTCCTCAACATAGTATTAGCTTGTTTTTAAAAAGTGAATTGTTGAGGCACCAAAACATTATATGATTTGCCCAAGGTCATGAAAGGAATGAGGGACAGATGAAAGTATTTCTTCTCTAACTTCAATGTCTATACTAAATTATGCCATCTTGCAAAATCTGTTGCAAAATAAGCTCAGTGCAACAGAATCAGATTAGATGCATTACTTTAGGAATGTTTGTAAACCTAAATTGTTATTAATGAACTTAGTTTTTAAAATCTATATGTTTATTATTATATTATCAGGAATTTATAAAAAGAAACAGGATCATTTTCTGAATTATTAGGCATGTAATAAGTTACTATTTAAATTTGACACTATTGCAAAAACAAAATCAACAATACAATTTTAAACAAGTTCAGTGAAAGATGCTTATTAACATTTTCTTTAAAAATACTAATGATAGAACCTACAAAATTTAAAGGACAGTACAACAAACACAAACATACTAATATAAATGTATTAAATTGTCTTCTAGTTGATCTTTTGTTTTTTATGAAAACGTTCTAACAAAGCGCTCATAATGTTTCCAGGTATTCTTTGGTGTTTATCAATCAAAGCTTGAACAGCATTCTTTGTCTATTAAGAAAACAAAAGAAAAGCCATTATTCTTTTAGTTCTCAAAATAGATTTTTTATAAAGATTTTAATATACTACTTTCAAAAAGTCTTCCTTAATTCAGCACCCATCTTTCCTCAAAATGAATGATTTCCTTCTCAGAACACCCCCAGTGTAGTCCTCATACTGATTTTATTATGCTGGGAGTACAGTTAATGTTACCCGGCTATTTTCTGTACCAGATTGCACGTTCCTTAAGACACAGCTTCATATTTCTCCAGCACTGAGCACAGCAGTACTTTGCATACAATGAACACTACAAGGAATTGAAGGAAAAAAATCAGAAGAAGAAAAGTAGCAGGAAATTTTCTAGTGGGCAAATGGGAAAGGAAGTTTTACTTCTTTCTATCCATGAATAAACTTTTGTGTATTTTTCTCTCATCACTACACACCCAAACAACTATAGCAGGCAGTATAAGAGGAAAAAGTGAGGAAAACTGTAAACGAGCTGATACGCCTTTTAGTTCATTACGTCAGTTTCTAGACAGTTCAACAGGAATTTAAATTAAGTCACAGTAATGGAAAAGAAATCTAAAATAATGTTTCCCATTAAACTCATGACAAATTTAAATAATATTTACAAAAAATAAATAAATACATAAAAAATAAATAATATTTACTTTTGGATCAGTTTGTGGCTATCTAAAAAAATTTGTGTGCATGCACATTATACATGTTTGTACATGCATACACACTTCCTTTTAGATGCTAGATTTTCAATGAGTCCTTTCATAAATTAGATCTTCATCTTTTTTTTTAAGTTTTAATTTAAATTCCAGTTAGTTAACATATAGTGTAATAGTTTCAGGTGGGGATGCCTGGGTGGCTCAGTGGTTGAGCGTTTGCCTTTGGCTCAGGGCGTGTGTGATTCTGAAGTCCTGGGATTGAGTCCCACATTGGGCTCCCTGCAGGGAGCCTGCTTCTCCCTCTGCCTAGGTCTCTGCCTCTCTCTGTGTCTCTCACAAATAAATAAAATCTTTTAAAAAATTTAGTTTCCGGTGTATAATTTAGTGATTCGTCACTTCCATACATTACCTGGTGCTCATCACAAGTACACTCCTTAATCCCCATCACCAATTTCATCCAACCCCCCACCCACCTCCCTTCTGGTAATAATCCATTAGTTCTCTATAGTTAAGATTCTGAGTTAAAAAAAAAAAAAAAAGGTTCTGAGTTGTATCTCTTTTATTTTTTTTAATTTTATTTATTCAGAGAGAGAGAGAGGCAGAGACACAGGCAGAGGGAGAAGCAGGCTCCATGCAGGGAGCCTGACGTGGGACTCAATCCCGGGTCTCCAGGATCACACCCTGGACTGAAGGTGGCACTAAACCTCTGAGCCAACTGGGCTGGCCTGTATCTCTTTTAAAATATACTTAATAAACCCTGGTCCAAATATGCATTTTAAAAATATGCCTCTCTAAACCACAAGTTCTCACATTTGTGAAAGAAGAACTATTTCATACACTTATTGTAAGTAATAAATGAAACTGCAACCATGTCTTCAGGTACTAAAGTGGCTAATATAAGTTGTTTTCTGTGAAGTATGTTCTTTTAATTTTATTCATTTATTTAGAAAACATTAGATGCTTTGGAAGCTATAACATTAACGAAATAAATCTCTAATCTCAAGCTCATAACTTAGTAAGTGGATCAAGTACAAAGCAATAAAAATGTAAGATCATTTGTAAGATGTATCTATCATCTGAGATGTGATAAGAAAGCATTTGGAAGTTCGGACTTGAGAGCCCATTTGGTGGGTAATGACAAGTAAGGACACATGAACAAGGTATTGCTTGGTCTGGGTCTCCAAGGACCAGTAAGATTTTAGTGACAGTGAAGGAAAGAGCAGGAGGAAAAAGACCACAGGAAAACAACTGCCTAAGGAATGGTGAGTTAGGGAGCTTGGCTGGAGTTTCAGGTATGTGTTCAGAAGCTTGGCGTACAAGGCTCTAAAATTAGAATTCAATTAAATCATGAAGGGCGCTAAACACCAAATGAAAATGTACAGACTTTGTTTAATATGAATTGAGGTGTCAAGGAAGGGTTTGGGGTGAAGATGTAACAGGGTAATGCATTAAGGAAATACAGCTCTTGCAAAACCACCAAAATACCCTTCTGTCACCAAACCCAGTAACATTCTTTTAATCCTACTTGACCTCTTAATCACCACTGATCTTGCTTCTGAAATTCTTACACTGGAGGAAAAGCTAGATTTTCTTCTAGCTTTCAGGCTGCTCCTTTTTAATCTTCTTTGCAGATTTCTAATCCCAAAATCAGGCACTGACTTATTCTTCAAAGGTTCAGAGTACTTTAATTACCTTTCATTTGCTGATGACTCTTGAATTTCTATCTCCAGCCTGCTCAGCTTCATAAAGAAATGTTCAATATGACTTCCCTTGAATGTTATATATACATAATTGAAAGATTTTATTTACTTATTCATGGGAGACACACAGAGAGAGGCAGAAACACAGGCAGAAGGAGAAGCCAGTTCCCTGTGGGGAGCCTGATGTGGGACTCGATCCTAGGACCCCAGGATCCTGGCCTGAGACAAAGGCAGATGCTCAACCACTGAGCCATCCAGGCACCCCTCCTTGAATGTTATAAAGGCACCTCAAATTCAATGTGCTTAAGACTAACCTAACATTCTTTCCCTCTCATACTTCGGCCTTTCCTTAATTCCTTCCCCATTTCAGCAAATCACAGTACCATGAATCTAGCCAAGTAAGTCAAAACCTAGGAGTCATCCTTAACAACTCCTGCCTCTCACTCACAATGGCTAATCCATTGGCAACATCCATTCATTTCACCTCCCAAATAACCATTCACGACTATCTACTTCTCTCCATCTTCTTTCCACCTTAACTATACACACACACACACACACACACGTATATATGTATACATAAACTTGTATTTATATGTATGTGTGGATTAAGACTGTAAAGAGTTAAAGAGAACACAGAAACAGACACTGTAAACACGGAGACAGAGCAATAGATTAAAACTGAGGGAACTTTCAGAAAATGTCCCAACTGCCCTGTTCAGTCTGCATTAGCACAGTATATTTTAATTAAGATTTAGATAGTGTTTACAAAATGGTTCCCCACAATCAAATCATCCATTTTTAAAATGAGGTTTCATTTCCACATTAACTTGGAGGCTAGTAATTTTGAATTTGTGATAATCCAGGGATTATTATCTTACAGTTTATGCTTACATTATTAACAACGAAGACTGGAAAATCATGACAATATATTCACAAAAGAAAAATTTCAAGTATTCTTTATTTCAAGTAAACTTTAGTTCACTAAATGACAACTTATAATCAAAAATATGAACGTGGCAACTATGTATTTAAATAAATTCCCCCAAGAAATTCTACTGTGCTTTGGTAAACTACTTGTTACTTTAGGTACTGATAATAAAGTACATAAAATAACTGGAGATGGTAACTGATGTTACCATCAGTAACTGATGAAATACTGATGTATTTCAAGGACTCAGAAAAACTGCCTTTCTTAATTAGTTTAAATTGATCTGGTTGTAATGTTTATATTTTAATATATAAAATATCTAATTGTACCAGTAACATGAATGTGAATAAATGTTGCTCTCATATGAAAAACCCTCATATGAAAAATCAAGGCATTAAAATTTAACTATCAGTAATACATTTTCCTTAACTGAGGAAAATAAGGGTTCATTTAACTTGAGACCTGAAAGAAATGTCTGAGATCATCTAATTCAATTTCTCCATTCCACAAATAAGGAAACCTGGAACTAGAGAAGTACATACTTATCCAAAGTGACACTGCTGCCTAGTGGTAGCACAAGGATTATAACCCAGATCCTTATACTTCCACGCCAGGGGTTTTTTCCCTCTTCTATTATCTTCTATTTTCTCCAAAAGGTACATAGTATTTATAAAAAGTGGTCCTAAGTATCTCTGGCCCATTTAAATCCTAATAGGAAGAAAAAATTTTATTTTAATTTTTTTAATTTTTTAAAAGATTTTTATTTATTTATTCATGAGAGACACAGAAAGAGAGGCAGAGACATAGGCAGAGGGGGAAGCAGGCTCCATGTGGGGAGGAGCCTGATGTGGGACAGGCTCCATGCAGGGAGCCTGATGTAGGACTTGATCCCAGATCTCCAGGATCACGACCTGAGCCAAAGGCAGACACTTAACCGCTGAACCACCCAGGCGTCCCATGGGAGAAAAAATTTTAAAAGAACAAAACAAAATTGGTTTTACCCTACAAGAGAATGCACTGTTGGGGGGAAGCAAAGAAATGTGCTATATTAACATTAAAGGGAGTGTGGGCAGAAGCAATGTCACTGGTTACAGTCTCACCCTGATTTAAGACTCCTGGAGTGCTATCAGTAAGGCATCTCTCCTGGAAGAGACAAGTGTCTAGCTTTGCAGAGAGCATGTCCTGACCTTGTCAAGGAGTGTCACAGAGTTTTGTTTTCAGAATGCAGGAGGGCAATAAACTGTGATTATATTTAAAGGACCAGGAGGAAACCTGGAGGTAAGTTTTCTAAGAATGAAGTTCGTAGATAAGGCATATAATGTTTCTTTCCCTTTCCCTTTGTGAAACTTCCCACATATCAGCTGCCTGATTTGAAAAGTCTCATCTAATACACATTATAGCTGTTTGAGCTGCATATCCTTTTCTAAGTGCCTGGTCTTGCTGAGTCCCAGTAAGGTATAGTAGATTATAGAAATTCATTCCCTCTCTATTGGGCCATCTTATGGGAGGAATACAGATCTTGTCCCAGTCAAGTCCAGTGTGGCCGTGTAACTGTCAGTGGGAATAAGTGAGCTATATCCAAACAGAAGCTTTAAAAGTTTCCACTCCTGACATTTTCTTTATTATGGCAATGTCCCACATGAATCAGCCTGAACCCAGGAGAAAGAAGACATGGACCTCAGGAGAAATAAAACATGAACCAGAAGTAAGCTTTACTGTTCTAAGCTTCTGAGATTGGTTGTTTGTTACTGTAACACACCCTAGCAAAACTGATAAATCATCTAGTTTTCTTATGTGTAGAACAGCAATAAGGTCTACCCTACAGGATTAAATCAGACTTATCCACAGAAGGAAAAAGTAAAAAAAAAAAAAAAAAAAAAGTAAAATTACCTCTGTTCACAGATGACATGATTTTATACATAGAAACCCTAAAGATTCCACCAAAAAGAAAAGGAAAAAAAAAAAAACAGAATAAATGAATTCAGCAAAGCTGCAGGATATAAAATCCACACACAAATCAGCTGTGTTTGTACATGCTTAACAATGAACAATCTGAAAACAAAACAAAACAATCTCATTGACAATAGCATCACAAAGAATAAAATACTTAGGAAAAAACTTAACCAAAGAAAGGAAAGTCTTACACATTGAAAATTATAAAACATTGCTAAAAAAATTAAACACACAAATATAATAGAAAGACATCTGTGTTCATAGATTAATAGATTTAATATTGTTAAGCTGTCCATTCTATCCAAGGTGATCTATAGATTCAAGGCAATCCTTATCAAAATCCCAATAGCATTTTTTGCAGAAATAGAAAAAAAAAATCCTAAAATTCATTTGCAATTTCAAAGGACTCGAAATAGCCAAGAGAAGAAGAAAGTTCCAGCCCTCATACTTTCCAATTTCAGAACATATTACAAAGCTACAGAAATCAAAACAGTATGGTAATGGCATAAAGACAAACACAAAGACCAAAGAAATAGGATAGACAACCCAGAAAAACACATTCGAATGTAGAGCAAATGATCTTTGACAAGGGTGCCAAGACCATGCAATGGGGAAAAGGCAGTCTCTTCATCAAATGGTGATGGGAAACTAGATATCCATGTTAAAAAAGAATGAAGTTAAACCTTATCTTATATCATAAACAAAAATTATCTCAAATTGGATTAAAAAGCTAAACATAAGACCTAAAACTATAAATATAAAGCTCCTAGAAGAAAATATAAGAGAAAAACTTTGTGACACTGGATTTGGCAATAATTTCCTGAGTATGACACCAAAAGAACAGGTAACAAAGCCAAAATAGAAAAATGGCTCTACATCAAACTCAAAAACTTGTATACGACAAAAGAAACAATCAACAGGGTAAAAAGGAACCTATGGAATGAGAGAAAATATTTGCAAATCACATATCTAGTAAGGAGTTAATATCTATAATATATATAGAACTTCTACAATTCTACAACAAAAAAACGAAATACGATTTTAAAAAATGAGCCAACATCTTAAACACACATTTCTTCAGAAAATATATACAAATAGCCAACAAGCTCACACCCATTAGGATGGCTACCAACATACAAAACAGAAAATACCAAGTGTTGACAAGGATGCAGAGAAATTGGAACCCTTGTGCACTGCTGGTAGGGATGTAAAATGGCATGGTCAAATATAGGAAACTGTATGGATGAGGTTCCTTGAAAAATTAACAATAGAATGATCATAGTATAAGATAATAGAAAATAGGTATTGGTCTCTGCCCTTGTTCCTGACATAGAGCTCTTGAAACTCTTATAGTCTTCTAAGTGGTAAGGGCACTAGAAGCATCTTCTGTTCTAACATTTGGTTCCAACTTCAGTTCCTGATGCAGCACTCAAATCCTTATAATTTCCTGGCTGATAAAAATCTTTTGTTTTACTAGCCTCATGGATGGCTTCTGGGTAAGAGCTGGCCATCAGAAAGACCAAACCATGACTAGAAGCTTGGAATTTTCAGCCTGATTCTATCATCATCTCCCATAAAATCCCAATAATACAAGGTTCATGGAGCTTCCAGGTGGGTGAATCCATCCACACCAAGAGGGTGACACACCCCAACTCCACAGAGGCCCTGAACCTGGGGCCCTCTTATTGTTCCCCCTGTGTCATCTCTTTACCTGGTTGTCCATCTGTATCCTCTATCATATTGTTTCATAATCTGATAAAAGTAAGTGTATTCCTGAGTTCTGTGAGCCATTCCAGCAAATTAATTGAACCTGGGAAGGGGTTGTGGGAACCTCCAATTTATACCCAACTAAGAAATTGTGGGTTACATGGAGACCTACTACTTGTGATTAGCATCTAGAGTGGGGTGGGAATAGACTTGTGGGATCTACACTATCTCTAGGTAGATAGTGTCAGAATTGAGTTCAATTATGACATCCAGCTGGTGTCAGAGAATTGCTTGATGGCAGAAAAAACCTTCACACATTTGGTGACCAGAAGTGTCAGAAGTCATGTTGTGTGTAAAAGTAAGTGAAAGAAAGACATAGTTTGGAAGCTGGGTTTTTCCCTAAAGGGGGGAAAAGCTGGAGTTTTTTCTTTCTACATATGATCCAGCAATCTCACTTCTGGGTATATATCCAAAAGAATTCAAAACAGGATCTTGAAGACATATTTGTACACCCATATTCACTGTAAAATTATTCACAACAGCCAAGAAAATGGAGGCAAACCAAATGTCCATCAATGAATGGATAAACAAAATATGGTATATACATATAATGAAATATTTAAAAAGGAAATCTTGTCACATGCTACAATATGGATAAACCTTGAAGACATGATGCTAAGTGAAATAAGCCAGTCACAAAAAGACAAACATCATATGATTCTACTTTTTTTTTTACAGTAGTCAAACTTCTAGAAAGAAGTGTCGCCCAACCTTATTGTCGTAATCATTTCACAATATACACATGTATCAAATATTCACCTTGAACATTAAACTTTTATGATGTTATATGTCCATTATATCTTGATAAAGCTCGGGGCTGGGAGGAAAAAAGAATTCTATGCAGACGAAAAAGAAACTGGCATAAAATGTTGATGGATATATATAAAAAAAAAAAAGAGAGAGAAACAATGGGTGGCTGGTGCTGAGTACACAGGTTCAACTTAGCAAATGAGAAGGTTCTAGAGATTGGTTGCACAATAATGTGAATATATTTAGCAATAATAAATCATACACTTAAAATGGTTAAGTGATGTTTATATTTTTTACCACAATTTTAAAACTTAAAAAAAATCAAAATGTTGGTATAAAGTCATAATCAAAATACATTCATCCCATTTTCCAGGTAATTCAATAATATGACATTTAGGGCTCTTATCTAGTTTTATATTCTCTGCAAGCTGAGTAATCTTTTCTTCCTTGATGTCTTTGCAGGGATGAATATTCCTGAGCACTCCTATTTTTTAAACATCCTCTCCCGCTGATTTCTGTCACCCAAATTTATTTGTTCTCTACCTCTCTGCCACTTCCCCTTCTGTCAGCTTTGAGTATTTTCCTTGGCACACCCTTTACATGTGTCCGCTGGTCTGTCCTAAGTCCTCTTCTTTCTCTCTCTAAGCTGCTTTGTAAAGCTCATGACTTCAGTAACTGTCTCATGCAGATAACTTCTAAATCTTCATCATCAATTCTCACCTTTCTCCTAAACCCCAGTGCAGTATATTCAAAACCTGGGGTGCCTGTGTGGCTCAGGTGGTTAAGTGCCTGCCTTTGGCTCAAGTCATCATCCCAGGGTCCTAAGATGGAGCCCTACATCTGGCTCCTTGCTCAGTTGGGAGCCTGCTTCTCCCTCTTCTCTCTCTCTCTCTCTCTCTCTCCCCCTCCCTCCCTCCCTCTTACTGTCTCTATCACAGGCACACACACGTGTGCTTTCTCTCTCCCTCAAATAAATAAAATCTTAAAAAAAAAAAACCGCCATGTATATAAATATATACGTACATATCCTGCAGGTGGCTATAAAATTAGGTTTCAAGTCTGATATTTTCTATCTTTGTAAAATCTCTCAAATCTGCACCTTGCTGCTCTCCCTTTCAAGTAGATAAAGAGATCATTAAGTCATTCATTCATTCATCAAACATTTATTGAGATCTAATTAAATACCAAATACTGTGCTGGGAACTGGAGACACAAGACTTCATAGCATAACCTCTGTTCTTAAAGAGTGCACTTAATATTTATATGGATCTAAGTAATCACAATTGCTAGAATCATCTATTGTAGAAAAACGGATTATACATCTGCTTGCTTTAGCCAAATAAATTTGAATGAAACTGATATAAGCCACTCCCAAACAGGGGCCTGTCCTAATTGAAATGTATTTGGCAGACAAATTTCATTGTCTGATAGTTAAGAACCTAAAAATGTAGCTCCTACTGACTTTTCCGGTTTCATCTCACCAAACCCTACCCACCAAACTAGTAATTCCCCAAGTTTATTCCACAGTTGTCATTAAGTGCTATTCGAGGAAAAATAAGGAGAGAGTTTGGTCAAGTGAGACTGAGACATGCACTTTGAAACAAAGTTAAATAGACCTGTTTATAGTAGGGCTTCTTAGGACCTTTAATATGTTAATATGCTTTGTAAAATTCCCAGAGGAGAATTTAAGAGGCAGTCTTTCCCAACCTTGCTGTTCTAACCACCTCAGACTGCTTAACACAGCTGGTATATGGTCAACTTTCCCATCACCATTTCTTTGTTCATATTCTTCCTCTAGCCCCAAATCCATATGTACAAGTCACATCCTTCTTCTTTCAAGACGCACCACAAATGCCCTCATTCCAGGAAGCTTTTCCTATTTTTTCCTTCGCAAAGCGCTCTCTTCCCACTTTGAGCTTCTACTGGTCTTACTCAAATTCAGCCTTCATATTGCTTCCAGGGATCTTTCCAAACATAAACCTATTACCATTCACCTGTTTCTTTCTCCCTTTCCCTTTCCTTCCTTCCTTCCTTCCTTCCTTCCTTCCTTCCTTCCTTCCTTCCTTCCTTCCTTCCTTCCTTCCTTCCAGATTTTATTTATTTATTCATGAGAATACACTGAGAGGAGAGAGAGAGAGAGAGAGAGAGGCAGAGACACAGGCAGAGGGAGAAGTAGGCTCCATGCAGAGAGCCTGACGTGGGACTTGATCCTGGGTCTCCAGGATCATGCCCTGGGCTGAGGGAGGCACTAAACCACTGAGCCACCAGGGCTGCCCCATTCACCTATTTTCAAGAGCAATCCCCCTTCCACCTCTGCCCTGGCTTTCAGAAAACAAAATCAGTTATAGGCCATCATAGTACAGACTCCTTGGTTTCTAGCCTCATTTCCTATAATATCTCTTCTAGGTATACAAGACTACTCTCAACTCCCCAAAGATTTTATGCTATGTCATATTGCCATCCATTTATACAGTTTCCTGTACCTCACTCTGTCCAGCTAATTCTTTGTCTTTCCAAACTGAAATCAAACATCATCTCTCTCTAGGAGGCATGCCTGATCTAATTTACATCTTTCCTTTGTGCTTCCATAATACCCTAAGATAGCAGTTCTTAATCGGGTGGGATTTTGTCCCACTGGGGGTCATATAAAAAGGTCTAGAGGCATTTTTTTATTACCACAATGAGTGATGGGTGAGGATGGGGAGTGCTATTGGCATCTAACTAATGGAGGCCAGAGATGGTAAACATCCTACAGTGCACAGGACAGGCCTCCACAACAAAATGTCAGTAGTACCCAAGTTAAGAAACCTTGCTATAAGCACACCATTGTGGTTAACGCATCACCAGAGAAGGTGATTTAGTTATCAGCTCCTCTACTGGACTATAAGTTCCTAGGACAATAGTATTCACTATTGTTAATAATGTTAGTACCCAGCATTCACAGAGCCCTTACTATATCCTACTCACTGTTTTAAACAATGAACATGTACAATATCGTGTAATCCTCAGGGACAACTGAGTGGGTACTATTCTCTTCCTTGAAGAGAAAGAGCAAACCAACTCCCTGAAGTCAAAGAGCAAATGAACAGTAGAACTAGGAATGATCTGATTTCATAATCCACACTCTTATACACTATTCCATTTTCCTGCCAGGATATTTCTATCCAACAAGAATAATGCTTTCTTTTTATGGAAGTCAAAGCTTTCTTCTGAACATCACTTATAAAACTTTTTAATTGTCAGTGCCAAAAGTCCCAACCTCAGCACTTTTGACATTTGAAAATGAGTAGTTCTCTGTTGCAGGGGACTGTCCTGGGCATACTAGAATGTTCAACAACATCCCCAGCCTCTACTTACTAAATGCCAGAAGCACCACCACCTCCCAGGACCTGCTTGTCACAATAACAGAATGTCTCAAGATGCTGCCAAACATCCCCTCAAGGAAAAAGCACCACTGATCTAAAACATGTCTGTAGAATAAAGTAATGAATTAATTTTTAATACAATAATTGAAAGTAAAAATCTGTTCAAAGATTAAGAAAGAAAGAATTTACCTTTTCAGCTAATTCTTCTGCTGTTATCTTTGGATCATAGGGAATAGGATCACCTAAATAGGTGCGTAATTTCACTGGAAAACCTCCATACATTGGAGCAAATGGATAGCGGAATTTTTCATAAAGCCACCTAAATAACCCTGTTTTAAAGTAAATAAAATTATTTTAATTGGTTAAATATTCTGAGCAAGTAATAACTTTCAAATGAATAATGTAAGACTTATAAGAAAGTGGCAAACAGTATCACCTCCTGGCAATACAATGTTTCTTTAAGGATGAGCTTTCTATCAATCGTAACAAATGTAGCATATAAATGTAAGATGTTAATAATAGGAGAAACTTGAAGTGTTAAGAAGCTTTATGAGTATTCTCTGTACTTCCACTCAATTTTTCTGTAAACCTAAAAATGCCCCCCAAAATAAGGTTTTTTAATTTTTAAAAAATGAGCTTTCAAAAATATGAGAATTTTAAGGGCAAGTTAAATACTATTATTACAAAACCAAGGGTAAAGACTGAAACCAAAAGCTAGAAGCTAAAAAGTGTAAAGGCTCACAAATACAGGCCTAGACTAATAAAAGAAAAATATAAAAGCATAAGATAAATTCACATAAACATGAAACTAAAATGCACTGATAGGTAAAGAAAAAAATTATTATTGTAAATTAAGAAATTTACATATAGTAACCAAAAATTACTAATGCTAATGACCAAGGATGAAACCTAACAAGATTAAAAGTGATAATACAAAATAAACTGAGGGATTAAGTAAAAAAGAAAGTAAAAAAGCAGTCAACAGCAATTTTTAAACCACTTTAATATTAAAGAAACAAAATTAGGAATAATTTCTGGTATGCAACTTAAATTCTGATGAAATGGCCTGAGAGAAAATTAGAATAAATAATTCTACAGTAACAGCTAACATCACATCAATCTGCCTTTCCACTTTAAATTTGAAAAAGAAAAGGTAAAAAAGGTAACACCTAAAAAATATAATAGAATATTAACAACATACTCACATTACACATAAAAGAAACAATGGAAGTTTAAAGTTCTTCAGGAGGGGATTTTTATGTGGATAAGAACAATATAGTGCTATATAAAATATAATCAATCAAATATATAAATCATAGGGTATAAAAACCAACTATGAAAATTTCAAAATAAGAAAACAGAGAAATTGAAAAGAAAAAGCACTTCTAATTGTTATCTCTCCTATATCTACACTCCACGCTTATTTTGTTACCCATAAATTAAAGTTAGGCAAAAAGAACTCTATAATGTAAATGTATCATGGTTCAAAATATTTTAAAAACAAAAAAACAGAAGTAACAGAAATGAACTAAGGCAGATGATACGTCCTTAGTTTGTTAATCTTAATTCAATATCATATTGTTATCCATTTTTAAAGCTGTAACTTCTTCAGCGGTGAGTTAGGAGGATAGTCTGGGTAATGGGTACATTTGTTTTAAACCTCAACAGCATAGTTCAATGAAGGAAATTAGATAACTCACTCTATTTTAAGAAGCCCACAAAACAAAGAACCTTCAGTACATATCTGAAACTCTTAACAAAAATCTAACACCTAAGAACTACCATTACTTAGATTCAGTTATCATTTAGACTTTAAATAGAGAAACATCTAAATAATAGATCCATTATCTAAAATAATAACTCAATAGAATTTCTTATAGGGTTCAAAAGCTCAAATATTAAATGATAATATTCTAAATATTACATTATAATTAGAAAAACCATATGAATCAGAACTTACTTGTTCCTCCAAGTGATCTAAATCCTTCTCGAATATTTTGTGTAAACATAGGAATAATGGGCTAAAGAGAGAATTTGAATTAAAAAGTAAATATATTGATCCATTCAATACTCCATTGAGTCAGTAATGCAAACTTTTGGGGCTTGTTTAAGATTATGAAAATGAGGAATTTTTAAGATAAAGGTATACTTTATCATAAAAAGGTCATAAAAGTGATTAGTGTGATTTATCAGCCTAAATTTAACTTGATCATTTATAAAAACAAAAATTGGAAACACTACCCTCTAGTGGTAATATATATTTCATTTACCAACTTTCCTATCCTTCCAAATATACCCTTAAAACTCAAAATAAAGATTGCACTAATCATTAATTTCATTAAATAAAATTAGTATGGTAAATTAAATTGATTTTCATGGTCCACTGAATAGTATGCTCACTGGAGAAAAAGTAACAGGGCAGATAGCCCATCTATGGGGAAATTTATACAAATTTAAAAGATAGATTTTGGCAAGATGCTGTCATAGAACTACTGAAACACTATTTTTGAGGGGGGGGATTACTAAACAAAAATGTTCAACATTAATGAAAAGTATAAGACTCACTGCAAAAAAAAAGGAAAAGCATACATATAAATATATAAAAAACAATTCCTTTTATCATTAATTTTAGAGGAATTCTGCTCACAAGTTCATGGTTTTTATTATTCCATGAATACCAGTGACTATGTATGATTTTTTTTAAATGGAGACTTTAATTACATGTCATAAAACAATGATGAAGTAGCAAAGGATCATGTACGGAGGTTCTGCTATGGTGAAACCAAAGTAAGTAAAAGTCTGAATAAAAACACTTTAAAATGCACACAAAATACACTGAATTAAATGATGTTTTAGAATTTTAAAAACTGAGCATCGCTTTACTTACATTCTACCATCAGTATTTGCCTAATACAGAGTTACCTGCTTAGTGAGCAGCGTTTGAGATATTTACATAAGCTGACGTTTACAAAGCCATTCTTTTTCTTTTTTTTTTTTTTGTATTTTTTTTTATTAGAGTTCGATTTGCCAACATATAGTATAACACCCAGTGCTCATCCTGTCAAGTACCATTCATATCCAGCTGCGGAAACCAGTATGATAAGGCAGACTGGAAGAAAAGGGACTACAGGGATAACATTCTTCATAAAACTTATTACTTCACATATAACTACTATCATTTATTTATTGTATCTCTCCCTTCACCAAAAGGAAGACTCCTAACAGCAGAGCCATTGTTTTGTTCGCCGCTGTATCCCCAGCACCTGGAATAGTGCCTGGAACAGACTAGGTGCTGAAACAAAGTGTGATGGATGAATTAAAGAAGGAATGAAGAAGACACAGGACAGAGAAACAATGCATATAATGAAGTAGTTTGTATTCTCTGAATACAAAGTGTCAGAAACAGGCAGCAGCAATCTTAAAATCAGTTAGGAAAAAAGAAGTCTGGTAAAGAAAAGAACTCTGATGGAAGAATTTAAAGTTTCATAGTGTTAATTTACAAAGCTAAGACATAAAACCAAGTACACTACTGTTTCGTACAAAATTCAGATTATGTCTAAGAAACCACAACAAGTTTTGTAAAATAAAGTGATTGCTGACATCCTAATGTTTTAAAGAATTATAAAATATTTTTAGAATTAAGAACATAACATGGCTCTGAAGGAACAGAAACCATTCAGCTCATATATACACCCTTCGTCTTCTCTGACCAGTACCACTGGATTTATGTCTACTGGCTGGCATGAACCCCTAAGTTCATACTGAAGCATGCATTTTATAAAGACTCTTCAGGTTACATTCCACCCTTTAAAGAGCTTACTCTCCAGAAGCTAGATCTATCTAGAACCTACTAAACAGGAAAATGCCTATCCCAGCAGGCTCACTCTATTCCAGGCTACAGTCTGGGTATACAAGTTTCTAAATTCGCATTCAAGCTTACAGCCTTAAACCTATGAGCATTACTTTATTACAACTTGTTGCTGTAATACAATTATTCATTTCTTTCCTTGTATACTTTTTATGTACAAGGTATTTGCATAAGTAACCTAGAATTAAATTGTTTCCATGTATACTTGTGTCTCTGTATGTATGTGTATGCACATGTGTGCAAAAGGAATGTGTTTTTGTTAAAACTATTCTGGGGGAATAAGTTTAATATGGCCTTAGAGTCTAAACTTTGCTCCTAAAAATAAATGAGCACCACTAGACAAGTAACTTACCACATCTAGGCTTCAGGTTCTTCACGAATAAAATGGGAATAATAATAATTATACTATCTCAAAGGTTATTTTACGGATTGATATAATACATATAAACAATTTTATTAAAACAAATGTTATTTTCTTTTATATCAGTTATTTGTTTTCCAACTTGAGTAAATGGGTTAATAGTTTTCCACCTTATTTAGATATAAAGTTACCTAAATATTCTCAGGAATTTCACAAAATAAGAGTGACTTAAGGTATATTAAAAAGCCTGTATTCGGGGATCCCTGGGTGGCGCAGCGGTTTGGCGCCTGCCTTTGGCCCAGGGCGCGATCCTGGAGACCCGGGATCGAATCCCACGTCGGGCTCCCGGTGCATGGAGCCTGCTTCTCCCTCTGCCTATGTCTCTGCCTCTCTCTCTCTCTCTGTGTGACTATCATAAATAAATAAACTTTTTTTAAAAAGCCTGTATTCAAATAAACCTTAAACATTTTTTATCAGTAGTATGTTAACTTGCATTGACAATCTAGATATTTTTCACTTTAATCTCTATGTCACAATTTAAATGTAGTTATTCCTACAACAGTCTTAAATTTTTACTCAAAGTTCATAATTCTATGAGGACTATGAAGGGGTTTCCCCGATAGGATACTTGTACCATTTACAACTATCTCCAAACATGCTTGAAAGAGCTCCCTTATGTATCTGGGAAGTCCCTCTAATCTCAAAGTCAGCAGACTCACTGTGAAATGCAGTCAGGGGTGGCAACAGCACCGGTTGCCTGCAGTCCTGAACTGTATGCTTTGCTCTGCTTCTGCCTTGCTGTATGACCTGATCCCTCCATCCCTTCATCTCTCTGTGCCTGAGTTTCCTCATCTGTAACATTGGAATAATCATATACATCACCTACTTACTATACAGGAGTACCAACATAAGGTCTTTAAAAGCACTACAAAAGGTTGGTGTGGTACAATAGTAATTACCAAATGTACAATGCTATCCTGTAAATCAACAATGTTAAAGATTTCTGGCTTTAAACCTATAAAAGGCTATTTATAAAATTTTCTCAAGTTTCATACAAAAACCTTAAATTCCCTAGATTATCTTAATTATCTAGAAACTCTACCAAATATTGAAAAAAATAGTTCCTTTCTCTCTATAATGTCTTTCTTTCTGGCCTTCTTCCAGGCAATGTTCCTTAAATCTGTGAAATTAAGAATGAGAAATTAGAATCTCATGATCAATTTATATAATTCCAAATCTATTTTGGTAATTTTTATCTTAAAATTTCCTAAGAAATAATTCTTTCAAAATATAAACCTGAAAATTAAACTATCTTTGGTTAGGTTTTTAGCTTTTATCATTGTTTTAATAGACATTACTTTCATTACCCTTAATTTTTATACAATGGTGCATATATCCTTTTGTACTTTATTTTATTCATATACCTAAGATTTTGTTTTATATATACATTAGCGCTTAAGACTTTTTGGGAAATAAAATGTGTTATAAAATAATTTTCTCATCACTAATGCTATTAAACATAAAGTTAAATTCCAAATGTCCCTTTCTGGTAGTGCTTAATATTATGTTAAAAAGATCAATTCAATTCAATTCATTTCAATTCAAATAGCCTACTAAGTGCTAGTCATTGTACTAAGGACTCAGAATATAAAAAGATGATCTTGTCCTTAGGGAGCTTATAATTATTATCCTACTGAGGATAATAATGTTTAAATTTTTATGTTGTCTATAACACTTAGGCAAATACATTAAATCTTATTCTGGAATCACATTACTAAAGCACTACTAGTTAGTTACACGTACACAAGTACAGCAGAGAATAAAGCTCAATGCATTTTATGTTAACTCTGTGATTAAAAAAAAGAAATTTCCACTCTTTTCCAAATACTGGATTTGGGTTAGAATGAGTCATGAATAAACTTCCTTTGTAATTCTGTATTTGCAAGAGAACAAGCAAGCTTAGGAGGCATATTGTCTCTATGTAACAGCAACAGGTACACAAACTGAAACATGAAAGTACTGGCCATAGTCTCTAATTAATTGGCCTGGAAAAAGAACACCATCCTGTCAAAGGGACTACCATTTCTTTTTCTAACAGATAATCTAAAATAACAACAGAAAACAAAGAAGAAACATTCCATGAGTAATAAATAAGTGTTTCATAGGATAAAGTACAATACGGAGACCAAAAAGTTGGGAGATACTTTCCAACGCAAAAGAAAAGGGCAAAATGGCATTCACCTTCTCCAGTCTAAGAATAACTATAGTGGATCCCTGAGGAACATTTAATTTTATTAACTAATTCTCTTATACAATCTTTTTCAAAGATCTAACTTACACCAATATCTCTCATCTTTATTCACACTATTAGATAGCTGATGACATTCGCTGATAAAAAATAATAGGAGTTATGTATTATTTAAGCCCTATTATTATACAAATTGGTCACAGATAAAAGAATTGCAATGAAACAAACCAACAATCATCACTGAAATATGCCAACTCAATCATACCAAAGACTTAAAATACATAGAACTGAACTAATTATACTTTTGAAAAAGGTGTAACTGAAGGAATACAAATACAAAGGAATTGTATTTTACAAATCTAATTAAAAGAAGCTAGATTTTGAAATGTAAATTAAAATTTGGATAGGTATTTGCCAAATTTCCAGATTGATTTTTTTTAAGATAACACCTCAAGCACAAAGGAATATTTCTCTATCATTAACCTTACAAAGAATTCTGTACACTTAATTTTTAAGTAGCGCAATGAAAGTATCTAAATTCTTATATACTCTGGCCCACTACATAAGCCTTTATTTTGAATTGAATCTAGCTTTACTTTAATAATTAATTTTATACAACTCACCACTTTTGCATCAATTGCAACCTGAGCGAAGCCTTTACGATTACCCCAAATGATGTTGTAGGTTTCATCACTAATTAGGGCTTCTCGAACTCCGCCTGGTGAAATAGCTAACAAGTGACCACTCCTCAGAATTTCAACACATTTTTCTCTTGGTCCATGTAGAGCACAAAATACATCAAGTAATAAACTAAACCCTGTAAGAAACATTAGTATGAAGATATAACTTAAGTACTTCTTGTCCAGTTCTTCAAGACAAAAATCTTTACAACCTAAAAAGCTAGTATCCATATAAATCAGCAAATTCCTTTTCTTTTTTAAAAATCAACAAGAACTCTTAAAGTTTACATAAGTTAATATTGCTTGTAAAGTAATAGCTGTCTTGTTGATCACCCCCTCAGTGATCACCAACTACTCGGGTTACAGTACATATTCAAACTCTGAATTAAAACTCTCAAAAACCTTGGAAAGCAGGGACTCGGATTCCCATTTTATAGACAAAGAAAGATCTTGCTCAAAATCACACACCTAGCAAATGGCAGGGCAGAGATTCCAGTCCAGGTATGTCTAGTCCAAAGCTCCTTCCACTGCATCTCATGGCCAAACACTGTCTACAGTATTTATTAGAGCAATCAGAAATGATATCCCATCAGCAATCACAAATCTAATCTTCCTTTAACCCTATAAGAAAAAGAATCACTCAAGAGAATATAAATCTGACTATGCTTAGCCCTACCAAAATTGGCATCTATAACAAAATCTATTAAAAGTTAGATGATGTTAATCCCACAACTAAACTTCTTAAATCAATAACAATAGCAAAATAACTAAGAGCTTTTAATAAAGTAACTATTTAACAGTCAATTCCAGGTCTTAATTTTATAGAGTTTTTCAAACCACAACTATTTATGAATGAAAGAAATAATCCTGGGACGCCTTAGTGGCTCAGCGGTTGGGCGTCTGCCTTTGGCTCAGGACATGATCCCGGAGTTCCGGGATTGGGTCCCACATTGGGCTCCTACGTGGAGCCTGCTTCTCCTCCTTTTTCTGCCTGTGTCTCTGCCTCTCTCTTTCTCTCTCTCTCTCTCTCTCTCTCTCGGTCTCTCATGAATAAATAAAATCTTTAAAAAAAAAAAAAGAAAGAGAGAAAGAATCCTATTAGTAACTAAATATTTTAACCAAATCCTAAACTGGAACTGACTGATGTTAGTACAATATATTATTGAGAATGGGAAATAGGAGTAGTGACAATTGTGCAGACTAACCAAACTTCTCACAGATTAAAGGATCTGAAGCAAGGTTAAAAATATTAAGATTGAAATAATATTCATCCCTTACTATATTAAAAGCTCACTGATTTAACTAGATACATTTTCATAATAGGCTTCACAAATTACAGGATCCTTATAAAGGAGAAATTTTTTTAAAGGCCAAGTGTTAAATAAAAATATTCACATTATATTACACACTAAAAAAGATGGAAGCAACCTAATATTCTGTAAGAGAAAACTAATTAAGTAAATATTTTAGTCATACATTAAAACTACTCTTTATAAAGCACGGTAAAATGTCAATGCTAACATAACATTTTTTTTCAAAAAAAGAACACAAGGGGCAGCCCGGGTGGTGCAGCGGTTTAGTGCCGCCTTCGGCCTGGGGTGTGATCCTGGAGACCCGGGATCAAGTCCCCCGTCGGGCTCCCTGCATGGAGCCTGCTTCTCCCTCTGCCTGTGTCTCTGCCTCTCTCTCTCTCATAAATAAGTAAAATCTTTATTTAAAAAAAAAAAGAACACAAAAGAGTTTGCCTAACATGTAAAAATATGCAAATTAAAAATGAAGTACAATAAATCAAAATGATAACTGGTTTTTGTTAGGGTGGTAAGATTATAATGATGTCTTCCTTTTCTCTAGTTTTCAAATTTATTATAAAAGTGATCATATTGCTTTCTAAAGAAAAACTTTTTTATATAGAGTACAAATGGCTTTTAGTGACACAAGGATCCTTGAAACATTAACCATGTCTATGAAAGGCACTGAGTAGACTATTATTTAATTCACTGCTTGGTGTTTGTCTCTCTGGTTGATGGGTGGTTTTGGCTTTTATTATTCTAGAGGACATATTATAAACTTTGTTGGCTTACTTCTGGTGATTCAATGACAAAAGAAAATAAGATTTATTCCCAATGAGCTTATTTTATTTTTTTCAAGATTTTATTTATTTATTCATAAGACACACAGAGAAAGAGAGAGGTAGAGACACAGGGAGAGGGAGAAGCAGGTTCCATGTGGGGAAACTGACGTGGGACTCGATCCCAGGTCTGCAGAAACATGCCCTGGGCTGAAGGCAGCGCTAAACCGCTGAGCCACTGAGCCACTCGGGCTGCCCTCCAATGAGCTTATTTTAGAATGGCTTTTTAAAAACTCTGTTTGAAACCATTAGGTTAATTAATCTTTTTAAAAGGGTATAGGGGCACCTGGGTGGCTTAGTCAGTTAAATGTCTACCTTTGGCTCAGGTCCTGATCCCAGGTTCCTAGGATTATGTAATCCTGGGTCCTGGGATATAATTATGTCCTGCTCTCTGCTCAGGGGAGAGCCTGCTTTTCCCTCTCCTCCTGAGATCTCTCTCCTTCTTGCTCTCTCTCAAATAAATACATAAAATCTTTTAAAAAATAAAATAAAAAGGTATAAAGCCTTTATGAACAAATTAAGAAGGATATAGTCCTGAATTTTAAGAGTTATAAGTCTAGCAGGCAAGTCAAGTACAATAAAGACATATAGACTCTTTAGGATAGGGTTTCTGAAGCAATATTATTACATGAAGACAAAATATATCCTGGCTGACTGTAAATAATTTTGACCTACTATAATACTGATAGTAATCAAACTTTAATTCCTGTGAAGTTAAACTTCAAAAATCAGTATCTCATGGAAAAATTCATCATATGAAAAATCAACTACCTTGTATGCCAAAATATAAATTAATTGTGTGGCAAAAGTTACAATTTATTTTTTTAAAGAGGAAGTTCAGTATTTAACTTAGAAAAATAATGACTAAATACCTGTTAATAAAGAAAAAATCAGGTAACATTTTTGACCATAATATTCTTATATTTGGATATACTCTGTAAATAACATAATTAGATACTCCCAAATTAGAGTTCAAAGCGTGTTACCCTAAAAAGGCAAAAAGCTTTTCCAAATGATAGTAGAGAGTTCAAGGATATAGACTCTAACATAATTTTATTATGTTAATTAAACATTTTTATGTCACTATCTACAGTCAAAGTTTACCTGGAATTTTAAAGACAAAGTGATCAGCTACCACACGGCAAGTCCTGCCTTTATGGATAAAAATTTTAGCCATGAAGTAGTAAAAATCTATAGGAATAGCTCCATGATAAAAAATTATAAGTGCTGGTCCTTCTTCTGGTATTTTTTCCATCCCATGAACTTCATAACCTGTTAGAAAGACAAAACACAAATGCTTAAAATATATTTATTAGTTTATTTACCCTAAAGGATGTTTACTAACTCAAAAACTCAGTTTTTTCTTGTAACAGCACATAAGCCTTCCTCTTTCTCCCACTATCTGTTCCCACACAAATCAGTCCTAAAGCCATTAGGTGAGCCAGTGCCAGGTGTGGAGTGGAGGAGTGGCCTGGAGTACATGCTGGAGCTCAGGCAGGGTGAGGAGGTGGCCCAGAGCTCAAGCAGAGTTGTGAGTGCATACCCACAGGAGAAGAGCCTAGAACAGGATGCTGGGGTCTGAGTGGGAATGGGAGGGGATCCAGGGTGAGATTAAGCATAAGGGTTACAGGGTAGCATCCAGACACTTCAGTGGCCTAGTATGGGGTATCAGCCCGAATGGGATAAGAATGTATCCATGAGTGGCAGAGGATGGCAGCAGTAATAAGAGGTTAGTTACATACAGGAGGATTGGTCAAATAAGTCTACACATTAAGGATAATGTTAGCCTGGTGTCTCACTGTTGGAGATGGCGGCTACAAAAATAGAAAAGGAGAAAACCAGAATAAACTATAGCCGTAAGAGAACCTTGCTCCCATCCTAAAAGAAAAAGCAGGATGTCGGAAACCTCAATCAGGAGAACTGACAGCTCCAATGGGTGACAAGCCCCTCTACTGAGAGACAAACTGAGTATGGAAGGAAGATGTAGGTGTCCTAAAAGGCAAGAAAATAACTGAAATGTTAACAAATTTAAAGGCCAAGTACAGGTGACCACTGAGTGTAGAATCCCTGGGTATCCCAGACACAAACAAGAGTCCACACTCAACAACATTCCTCCACAGGCCTCAATAGGTGCTTAAAAGAAAAAGTAGGGGCATGGCAGAGAAGAGATCCAAGAGAGCCCCTGCAAATGGGATAGAGAACAAAACCCACTTGCTTCTCAGAAGCTTCTCTTGGAAAAGCGAAACTCAACACAGAGAGGTAAAGGAAACTCTTCCATCCCCTCAAAGAAAAGGGCATATGCAAAAATATCTGATGGTAGAAAGGACAGAACTTACTACCCATCCCCTCATCCTTGCCTCATTCTACCCCAAGCAAAGGTCCATTACTGCTAGGAAAAGGCAGAAGCCAAAGCATCCACCTCTGGGAGGAAGAAAGTAAGCCCAGGTTCTGAAATAACATCAAGCAGAGATCTGCTATGACTGGAAGGAAGAGCAAGGAACTGGCTGCCAACTCCATACTCTCACCTATACAAGGCATTTTCCCTCCACTGGGAAGAGGCAAAGATACATTGAGAACGCCTCACACCTTAGTCTGAGGCAGACAAGGCCTGTGTACAATTCTGGCTAAACCAAGAAAATTGAAGAGTTGCCCCTGCCATCCCCATCTCACCACAAGACTCACATGGAGTTATAAGTAAAGGCAAAGAGAAACCCCAATGTGATGTAGGTATAATGGATTGAAGATGGAGGAGGACCATGGAGAAAAACCCTCTGGCACTGCAGGCCCTATACCAATGCAAAAGGTAGCAGCAGGATTTTGCAGTCTGTGCTGAAGGTGCCTACCTAGAGCTACAACAAAACTCAAACCCAATTTATTTTTTCTAATTTTTAATTTTTTAAAGATTTTATTTATTTATTCATGAGAGACACAGAGAGAAAGAGAGGCAGAGACACAGGTAGAGGGAGAAGCAGGTTCCATACAGGGAGCCCGACGTGGGACTCGATCCCAGGTCTCCAGGATCACACCCTGGGCTGAAGGCGGCGCTAAACCGCTGAGCCACCCAGGCTGCCCCTCAAACCGAATTTAACTACAGAGTATACTGAATTAAAGTCTACCCCATTCACTAATGGCCTGACAGAAAAAGGTCAATTTTCAGTTATAAATACTATTTACCTCATTCTCTACTGTTCTTTTAGAAGCAATGCCCGAATTCAATAAAAAGAAATTATGAAACATAAAAAACATCAAGAAAAAAATCCATTGTCAAGAGACTGTTTAAGTCAAAAGCACAGACCAAAATGTTTAAATTATCAGATAATAACTTTAAAATAACCATGGTTAATACATTAAAAGGACTTAGCAGAAAATTAAATACATATATAATCAGATTCGTAATTTTAGCAGATTGGAGGTGCCTGAGTGGCATGGTAGGTTGAGCATCCCAGTCTTGGTTTTGGCTCAGGTCATCTCAGGGTTGTGAAATCGAGCCCCATATTGGGCTCTGCACTCAGAATGGAGTCTGCTTAAGACTTGCTCTCCCTCCCCCCCCTTACATGCATACTCTCTCTAAAATAAATAAATAAATCTTTAAAAAAATTTCAGCAGATAGAAGGAAATTATGAAAACAATGAGAAAATGGAAAGACAAATACTTGAATGAGATCTAAGGATTAGTAACATATCCATGTTAATTTCCTGATTTTAACAGTTTTATTGAGATTAAGTAGGAGAACATCCTTGTTTGTAGGAGATATATACTAAAAATGTATATTTAAAGAGAGAGTAACGTAGGCACTTATAGTCAAATGACGTAGGAAAATAAGTTCTTTGTACAATACTTGGAATATTAATTTTTAAAAAGTCTATAAATAAAAGCAATAGTCATTGCCTTCTATGGAAAAACCATGTAAAATCCTAGAATCATAGAATCTATAAAATAAAAAGAACTTTTGGGTTATAACCGAACAGACAATATTAAAACTTAAGACTATTTTTGATTATTAATCAAGGCTATCCAAAGAGACACACATCTGTGAAACATCAAGCACACTTTATTGAAACTACTAGTTTCTAAAGCACAATCTGGACCCTTCCGTGTAAGCTTGATAGAGAGTAGTTTCACAGGAGTATGAGATTCTACTTGTTACCAGCAGGTTGTAAACAGGGGAATGAACAGAAAAAGGGGATTACTGAAGAGGCCCAGGGTAGGAGACATCAATTAAGTTACATATTCCCTGAGATAATACAATCTAAGGTAAAATTAAAGGCATAAAATAATTCATTGAGTGTGTGCTTTGGCAGCACATATACTAAAATAATTTATTGATAAAAATAAGAAAACTCTTAAGAAACTCTTGACCCAATGCAAAATAAAACATCATTTAAACATATACAGAGGCACCTGGGTGGCTCAGTTGGTTAAGCGTCTGCCTTCGGCACTGGCACTGGTCATTATCCTTGGTCCTAGGATCAAGCCCACAGGGCTCCCTGCTCAACTGGGAGCGTGCTTCTCCTTCCCCCTCTGCAGCTCTCTCTGCTTGTGTTCTCTCTCAAATAAATAAAATCTTTAAATAAATAAACTGTTATATGCAAATGGATAACTTACTAATGTTGCAAACTTCTGTTTCATTCACAAACATAAATTATACATTAGAAACTCCACCCATTTTATTCATCAAAAACAAAAATGATTTTATAGAATCTAACTACTACATGCAGGAAAAAAACTGATGAGAAATTTGAACTAGAAGTCAAGAAAACATCTCTCCTCTACTACAAATAAAATTAAAGACTCATGCCACTTATCTCTCCTTGTTAACCCTATTCCAAGTCATTGTGAGGGGAACAAGTTTCAGCAAGGGAAGCAAAGCAAATGATATAGATGAAAGGCTGGTAGAGATGGGGAGGGGGATGGTTTCTGAAGGCTTCCTTCTAACATGACCCAGTTTAAGCTGCCTTCCTGTCCTGTCCATACTTGCTTCTCTGCCAGTTAAAGAGATTAACTTGCCTACTGCCCTTTACACTACTATACCAACACATTTTTTATAGCAATCTTGTGCTATTGGTATTTGTGGAGAATATGAAAGATTTAAGTAAGCTCCACAATGCTTTAGAGGAAAATATCCTGCATATTTTATCACAAGAGTGGGAACTTATACCCCGAGTAGCAGATGAAATGTGATCATGGCTCTACTCATAAGATGTTTTTCCTTCCCATCTCACTGCTGACAGGTGCCATTACAGACCTCAGCCTCAGCTGGTCCCAGCAAAAAGAAAAATGCCTACTAAACAACCAATGAGTCAATGAAGAAGTCAAGAGAATAAAAATTACTTTGAGACAGATGAAAATGAAAATATACCATAACAAAACTTATGGGATATAGCAAAATCAGTTCTAAGAGGAAAGTTCATAGTGATAAATGCCTATCTTAAGAAAACATGAAAAATCTCATATAAACAACCCAACAACATCTCAAGAAACCATAAAAAGAACAAAGTTAGGAGAAGGAAGAAAACAAAGATTAGTGAGGAAGTAAGTGAAATAAAGACTAAAAAGACAATACAAAAGATCGATAAAACCAAGAGATAGTTGTTTGGAAAGATCATCAAAATTGTCAAATCTTCAGCTAGACTCACCAAGAAAAAGAGAGTACTCAAAAAAAATTAAATCAGAACTCAAAGAGGGGACTTTAATACTGATACCACAGAAATACAAAGGATAAGAGACTAATATGAACAATATATGCCAGGAAACTGGACAACCTACAAGAAATGGATAAATTCAACCTTCCAAGACTGAATTGTGAAGAAACAAAATCTGAACAGACCAATTACTAGTAATATGATTGAATTAATAATCAAAAAGCTCCCAACAAACAAAAGTCCAGGATGCCTTCACCAGTGAATCCTATCAAACATTCAAAGAGGAATTAATATCATTCCTTCTCAAACTCTTCCAGAAAACAGAAGAGGAGAGAACTCTTCCAAACTCATTTTACAAGGCCAACATTACCTTGATACCAAAACCAGACAAGGACATTGCAAAATAAGAAAGTTACAGGCTAATATCCTTAATGAACATATATATATATATATATATAAATCTTCAACAAAATATCAGCAAATCAAATTCTGCAGTGCATTAAAAAAATCATATACTATGACCAAGTGGAATTGATTATAGGGATGTAAAAATGATTCAACATTTACAAATCAATGTGATACACTACATTAACAAAATGAATAAAAATCATATTATCATCTCAGTAGATGCAGAAAAAGCATTATGATAGAGTTCAGTATCCACTTATGATAAAAACTCTCAACAAAGTGTAGAGGCAACATATCTCAACATATATGACAAGCCCACAGCTAACATCATATTCAACAGTGAAAAACTGAAAGCTTTTCCTCTAAGATCAGAAACAAGACAAGGATGCCCACTCTCACTACTTTTATTCAACATAGTACTAGAAATCCTAGCCAGAATAATTAGGCAAGAACAAGAAATAAAAAGCATCCAAATTGGAAAGGAAGGAGTAAAACTGTCACTATTTATAAATGACATGATATTCTTTTTTTTTTTAAGATTTAATTATTTATTCATGAGAGACACATCTGCCCAATGACATGATATTCTTTACAGGAAACCCTAAAGACTCCATTAAAAAACTGTTAGAATAAAATTCAGTAAAGTTGCAGAACACAAAATCAATATACAGACATCTGTTGTGTTTCTATACACTAATAAACTATCAAAAAAGAGATTAAGTTAACAATTTCATTTAAGATTACATGAAAAGGAATAAAATATCAGAATAAATTTAACCAAGATGGTAAAAGATCTATACACTGAAAACTAAGGTATTAATAAAATAAACTGAAGAAGATACAAATAAATGGAATGATATTCCATGCTCATGTATTGGAAGAATTAATATTGTTAAAATGTTCATACCAGCCAAAGCAATCCATAGATTCAATGCAATCCCTATGAAAATTTCAATGGCATTTTTCAGAGAAATGAAACAAGCAATCCCAAATATTTTTGTGAAACCACAGAAGATGTCAAAGAGCCAAAGCAATCATGAGAAAGAACAAAACTGGGGGTGTCATGTTACCTGATTTCAAACTATGTTACAAATCTATAGTAATCAAAACCTTATGGTACTGAGATAAAAACACATATAGGGCAGCCCGGGTGGCTCAGCGGTTTAGCACAGCCTTTGGCCCAGGGCCTGATCCTGGAAACCTGAGATCAAGTCCCACGTTGGGCTCCCTGCATGGAGTCTGCTTCTCCCTCTGCCTGTGTCTCTGCCTCTCCCCGCCCCCCCTTCTCTCTCTCTCTCTCTCTCTGTGTCTCTCATGAATAAATAAAAAAAGACACATAGATCAACAGAACAGAATAGAGAACAGAAATAAACCCACACATATATGGTCAATTAATTTTTGACAAAAGAGCCAAGAATAAGCAATGGATAAAGAATAATCTCTTCAATAAACAGTGTTGGGAAAAGTGGGTGGTCACATTCAAAAGAATAAAACTAGACTACTATCTTCCTCATACACAAAAATTAATGCAAAATGGATTAAAGATTTGAATGTTAAGACCTGAAACCACAGAACTAGAAGACATAGCCAGTAAACTCCATGACATTAGACATGGCAATGATTTTTTACACCTGATTCCAAAATCAAAGGCAACAAAACCAAAAATACACAAATGGGACTACATCAAACTAAATGCTTCTGCATGGCAAAGGAAATCATCAACGAAATGAAAAGGCAACCTACTGAAAGGGAGAAGACATTTGCAAATCATGTGTCTGATAAGCAGTTAATATGCAAAATACAAAAAACTCATACAACTCAAAAATAGCAAAAAAAAGCAATCATTTTAAAAATGGACAAAATCTAAACAGATATTTTACAAAGATATACAGAATACCAACCAGTACATGAATGACATCACTAATCAGGGAAATGCAAATCAAAAGTATTATGAGTTATCATCTCATATCTGTTACAATAGCTATTATTAAGAAGTCAAGAAATAACAAGTGTTGGCAAGGATATGGAGAAAAGGGAACCCTCTTGCACCGTTGGTATGAATGTAAATTAGTACAACCACTAGGGAAAACAGTCTGGAGGATCCCCAGAAAGTTAAAAATAGAACTACCACACCATCCAGCAATTCCACTTCTGGGTATTTATCCAAAGAAAATAAAAACACTAATTCAAAACAACATCTGCATCCCAATGTTCACTACAGAATTATTTACAACAGCCAAGATATAAAAACAATCTAAGTGTCCACGAATGAATAAATGGATAAAGAAGATACAGCATATATACATACAATGGAATACTATCCACATATAAAAAAAGAATGATATCTTATATCATCTGTGACAACACAGATGGAACTTGAGGGCATTATGCTCAGTAAAATAAGTTAGAAAGAGAAAGATAAATACCATACAATCTTCCTTATATGTGGACTTTAAAAACAACAAACAAAAAAACAGAGCTCACTGAGAACAGATTGGAGGTTGCCAAAGGCAGGAGATGGGAGTGGGCAAAATGGGGTCAAGGGATACAAACTTTAGTTATAAAATAAATAAGTCATGGTGATATAATGTACAGCATGGTGACTATAGTAATACTATAGTATATTTGAAGATTGCTAAGAGATCTTAAAAGTCCTCATCACAGGAAAACAAAATTTTTGTCACAGTGGCATCATAGTGTACGATGATGTATTTTAACCAGACTTATTGTGGTGATCATTTCATATTTTAACCAGACTTATTGTGGTGATCATTTCACACATATGCAAATACTAAATCACTACATTGTATACCTAGTGTGATAGAATGTTAATTATATCTCAATTTTGAAAAGGAAAGAAAATTATAAAGTGATAAATTGTTTTTGTTACTACTATTTTTTCATGGCATAAAAGAAACACCAACTATGGCTTATACTCTAATTCATTCAGTTAAATAAAAATGGAGAAATCTTTCTCAAAAAAAACCAAAAAAACAAAAAACAAGGGGGGGGCGGGAAACAAGCATTTAGAGGCCAAAGGCAGAATTAGACTCAGAGTAAAAGGAAGGTAAAGAGAAAGGAAATCTCAAGTGGCTAGAGCAGAAAAGAAAGCAAGCTCCTAAAGCCACACTGCCACACACAGAACAGCTGTCCCAAGAATCCCACTACTCACTTGTAAGAGACAAAAGGAAAATCCAGAATATGAAAACCTGAAACTGTTTCTTTCCTTAAGTTTATCCCCATTTGATGTGCCAAGAAACAAACATTCAAATAATATAGACTTCAATGTAAATTTTAGGGCAGAAAATTCATTTTTAAAGTAGTTTATAATGTCTTCACCAAACGGACGAAATTAAGTATAACTGTGATTCTAGTATTGAAAGAAAAAGTACTTGGTAATATCTCAAATGGACTTAAAAGAATGTTTTTAAAAATCAAATTTAATATTTTGAGATTATGTTTGCTTTTAACATTTCTTTCCATTTACCTACCTCTAATTCAAGTAATCAGATTGACTTTTAGCTCTACAGAACAATCAATGAGGTGGTCTCAAGTTACCAAAAGAATCAACTGTCTCAGATAAATTTTTTGAGAAAAAAAAAATACTTCTTTGAGGGATTCTACACAGAATATTCCTGAGGTTCCTTCGTGCCTTCCAGAATATTAAAAAAAGAATTAAATAACTGTACTTATATAATACCAAATCATCTGATTCAAAGTAGAAAAATCCAGTTAATTATTGACTAAAACTATGGTTTACCACAGTGGCAATAAATATGAAATCCAAATATATTATTTAACTGTGTCACAGATGTGATAGACCACTCACTGCTCAGAAAGCATCAGTAGATAACACTCTAGTCCAACATTTTCAAGGTGTTTTAGAGCCCAATTGCCTATCAAGTTTTATTAAACAGATTCTTACATGAATTATTTGAGCAAAATGTGGCTCCCTAAAAATACTTTCCCATCTTTATGGTTCCACTCACATGACTGTGTCTCAATGGAATGTTTCCTGGCCAATGTTTCCCTGTCTAGCAGAAGTAGAAACTTTTGGGGCACCAGGGTGGCTCAGTCAGTTGAGTGTCCAACTCTTGATTTTGGCTTGGGTCATGATTTCAGCTTGATAGGAGGAAGCCTGGCAACCAGCTCTGCATTCAGCATGGAGTCTGCTTAGGTTTCTCTCTCTCTGCCCCTCCCCCCTTCACGTGCTCTCTCTCAAATAAATAATCTTTAAAAAGAAAAAAAAGTAGAAACTTTAGGGCACGTAAGCTCTTCCTCAAGACTCCATATTTACCTGGTTACCAAGTCCTGTACGTTTTACTTCTAAAACCTCTTAAATCTATCATTCTCTCTTCCCAAGGTTACTTCCAAAGCGCAGTCCTATCATCTCCTGCCTATAGTACACCAATCCTTAGGGGGTCTGATGAGCAACACAAGCTCAGAGAAAGTAATCACAATGGCAATTAATTGTCACTGTCCATCCAGCCACTGTCTAGGGAGGGAGTGGCATATTTTGAGTAGTGGGGCCCCTTGGCCCAGGTAGGGCCAGAGTGCAAACCCATATTTGTCTAACTCCAAAGTCCATGCTCTTGGCCTATACTACAACTTATACAACAGATACGTCTATGCTAAGCTATATCTGTGACTTACAAATGCTATTTATAATCTATTAGTGAGTTATGAAATCGCTTTAGTGAGTTATGAGCATTTTTCTTTTTAAATAAGAAATGAAAATAAAACAGATCACTGTAGAAAGTATATATACTTTTCATGAAACAGTATATACGTATGTGCTTGTATACTAAGTAGCAAAATTCATTTCTTACTAGAAATAATAGTAAAAAATTTGATGACCTAAAAATATCTTGAAAATACCAGGGACTCTGACAGAACACAGTAGGTATGTTAAGTTGAACTTAATAATGATCAAGATAGGGGAGCCTGCGGGGCTCAGTCAGTTAAGCATCTGCCTTTGGTTCAGGTCATAATCATAGGGTCCTGGGATCCAGTCCCACATTGGGCTCCCTGCTCAGCAGGGAGTCTGCTTTTCCCTCTCCTTCTGCCCCTCCCCCTGCTCTTGCTCTCTCTCTCCCCCCTGCCCCCAAATAAAATAAAAATCTTTTTTAAAAAATAATAATGATGAACAAGTCACAGACAATGTATTTTGGTGCCTTCCATATTATTGAAGATGTCCTTTGGGGCACCTGGGTGGCTCAGTTGGCTAAGTGTCCAACTCTTGATTTCAGCTCAGGTCATGATCTCAGAGTCAAGAGATGGAGCCCTGGCTCAGCCTCCATGCTCAGCGGGAGTGTACTCAAGATTCTCTCCCTCTCCTGCTGCCCTTCCCCCTGCTTGCACGAAGGTACTCTCGCCCTCTCAAATAAATAAATCTTTTTTTAAAAAGATACTCTACAATTATGATAGCTAACATTTATTAAACATTTAGTATGCAATAGAAATTATGCTAAATACCACTTTACATGAAATTTCACTGAATCCTTACAACCCATTTTCTAGATGAGGAAAATAAGGTTCAAAACATTAAATATCTTGTTTGAGGAGGTTAGTTTTAAGTAGTTCCCCTAAAATATTTATCAATTACCAAGTAGAAAATAGCAACTTTATGGTAGAGAAACCTGGAAACACCTCCTTAGCCACATAATCAAAGTTAGTTTCAACAGTAATCAGACATACCAACATCATGTACCTCTGATATGATGCACTGAGAAGAATACATCATCATTTTTGTGGTATTCTTGTCAAATAGGTGTAAATATGTGTAACTTCAGTCACATTATGGAAAACATATCTAAATTGAGAGTCTACAAAATAATTGAGCAGTCATCTTCAAAACTGTGAAGGTCATAAAAGATACACAAAACAAAACACCTAACTAAATAACCATCATATATTGGAGGAGACAGGGCACTAAATGCAGCATGGGATTCTGGTACAAGGACACTGGTGAGAAAACTGGTAAGATTTGAATAAGGCCTGTAGTTTAGTTAATGGTATTGTAACATCATTAATTCAATAGCTGTATAAATGGTCACATAAGATGTTAACATTAGAGGAAATTGTGTGAAAAACATGCAAGAATCTTGGTACTATTTTGCAACTTCTCTGTAATTCTAAATTTAAAAAAAAAGTTTTAAAAAATCATAACTGTTGCAAAAGGCAGAGAGGAGAAGGGGCGGGGGGAAGTTACGTAACTTGTTAAGGCCACCCAACCAGTCATTGGTTTTGATTCTTTTTTTTTTTTTTTTTAATTTTTATTTATTTATGATAGTCACAGAGAGAGCGAGAGAGAGGCAGAGACACAGGCAGAGGGAGAAGCAGGCTCCATGCACCGGGAGCCTGACGTGGGATTCGATCCCGGGTCTCCAGGATCGCGCCCTGGGCCAAAGGCAGGCGCTAAACCACTGCGCCACCCAGGGATCCCCAGTCATTGGTTTTGAACTCAGGCAGTCCCTCACCCAATGAAAGACAGAAGAGATTAAAGGAAATGCTTTTTCAACTGAAGCAGAGAGGGAATATTTCTTAATACCTCAATTTAATTTTCCCATAGATCTTGCTACATATGGTTTAATTTATAGGACCCTTTAGTGAATAAAATGTATCTATTTTTTTATGAAGTAATAGAATATAAAGTAAAAGTTTGTCCATTAAAAAAAACTCGGTAACTATGATCAAACTATTTATCCACCATATTTTTCAAAAATTTTATTCTGCCAATGAATTTAACCAGTTACGATGGCATTAGGTGAGCATACATATTTTCAGACAATAAAGTAAATTTCCCTTGTAAAACAAATATGAAATAAAACAAGATAAACTACTAAAAGCTTCAAAATGAAATATTCCTTACTTTCCTAAAGTGAAAGTTACAGTCCTCATTACCTTTACAGTTGTGCTAAAATATATAGCTTTACTTCTCTCAAAAACACTTAGATATCTGAGGACTCTTTCTCATCCTATTAATTTTCAGGGGAAATATTAAATATTACGAGTACGGCTTTTTAAAATATTCATATTTTCCAGGAATTATGGTTTTTGAAAAATAAGTCAAAAATTTTAATAGTTTAAAAAGCTAACTTGAGGGTAAGGATTTCATTGACCTACCACCAAGCAAACTACCTACAAATATAGGTATTTAAGAAACCTCAAATTAATATTTCTTGATTTACTATAGGAATTATGGTATGCAGCAAACAAGAATCAGATAATTTTTGTGGGGAGGGGTGGAGCCTGGGTGGCTCAATGGGTTAAGTGTCTGTCTTCAGCTCAGGTCATGATCCCAGAGTTCTGGGATCCAGCCTCACATAGGGCTTCTGGTTCAGCAGGGAGCCTGCTCCTTTTTCTCCCTCTGCCTGCTGCTCCCCCTGCTTGTACTCCCTGTCAAATAAATAAATCTTTTTTTTTTAAAAAGAGGTTTTTGAAAAATGACAGAGCACTTAAATTATATACAGTATGACATAAAATACAACTTCAAAACAGAAAACAGTGGATAGATTCTTATACAAAGAAATTTATAGTAAACAAGTTATAAATAAATGATAGCTCAGCAGATAACTGACTAAATTCATTATAAGATTTATATAGTTCCATGTAGTCATTAGAAGTCAGTAAGGCTTAGTGACATGAAAAATACTAATTGGCAACACATGTAAGAAATTATAAACACACCACAATTTTAACAAAATGCAACTGCATAGTAAATTTTAGGTGACCATTATTTTCTTTGTTTTTTTGCCACATTTTTTTTTTTACAATAAACACCTTTATTGGTTAAAAAATTCCTTTGAAGATTCTTTAAAAAGCATAAATTAAAACTGATTTGACACCAAATACAAAAATCCAAATATGCACACAAATGCCTTTTATATATGTCATTAACAATACGGCAAAGAAAATCATTTTTTCCAGTTTTATTGAGAAGCAATTGGTATGTATCACTGTATAAGTTAAAGGCATAGAGCATGATGGTCTGAATTACATATATTGTGAAATGATTTACCACAGCAGGTTCTGCTAACATCCATCATCTCATATAGATAAAAAAAAATAAAGAAAAAACTTTTTCTTATGTAAAAACTCTTTTAAGATTTATTCCTAAAAACTTTACTATACATTGAACAGCAGTGTTAACTATAGTCGTGTTGTATATTACATCCCTAGAACTTATTTATCTAATAACTGGAAGTTTGTACTTTTGACCACCCTCCTCCAATTCACCTTTCCCCATCTTCTGCCTCTGGTAACTGTGAGTCTGACCTCTTTTTCTATGAGTTTGGGTTTTTTCTTTTTTTTAGATGGCACATATAAGTGAAATCATACAGTATTTATCTCTGTCTGACTTATCTCACTTAGCATAATGCCTTCAAGGTCCATCCATGTTGTAAATGGCAGGATTTCCTCATTTTTTATGGTTGAATAAGGAACAATCACTTTTAAAAGAGTGTCACTTAGCTAATAAAATATAATGTTAAGTTACCATAAAAAAAAAACATTAAAATGAGCTAAGAACTATGTATTTTACTTCCTCTGAGCCATAAATGCATATTTAAATATACCTTAGAAAGACAAAAAAAAAAATCTCAAAATTACATACTCTATTACAAAATAAGCTTAGTGCTTGAAATTATCTAAATTAAATCATGTGACCTGAAATATACACAAACCCAAATTCCTTAGGATATATAATATTCTGAAATATAGGGGTGTATATTTGGGAGAAGGATATATATATTCACAAGTATTATAAACAATGCCACTGTAGTTTTGTGTCACTGTAGACAATGAACCAACAGCAGTCTACATAGATGCAGTCTCTCAGATGCATACACACGATATGCTGAAGTATCATCTTATCTCACGTAAAACAACCATGCATAAAGACTGGCAAGAGCATTAACATTAATGAGTAATATTCAAAATTCAACACATCAAAGGCATATGGCTCCTGTTTGTAAACCTGCTGAATACCACTACTTTTGACCCTGAATTCCCAAACCTAGGACAAACTTCAACTTCCTCACAGGAAAACTGTAAAATGGGGACAATATGTAGAATCTATCATAAGTTCTAAAAGAATGTATGGTAAGCATTCAACAGCGTATAACATAATAAGTGCTCAAAAAAGACTTATAAGAAACGCATGTGGTAGGGGCACCTGGGTGGCTCAGTGGTTGAGCGTCTGCCTTTGGCTCAGGTCGTGATCCTGGGGTCCTGGGATGGAGTCCTGCATCGGGCTCCTCGCAGGGAGCCTGCTTCTCCCTCTGCCTATGTCTCTGCCTCTCTTTCTGTGTCTCTCATGAATAAATAAATACACTCTTCAAAAAAAAAAAAAAAAAAAAGAATGCATGTAGTATTAAAATGATGACACAGTGGCCTAATAAGCATGTTACTGGTGACTTTTGCTATTAGAAGCCTTATACTTCCTGATATGTAACCTCTGGTATCTATTTCAAAATCTGTGCTTCCTTCTGAAACCACTCTGATGCTCAAAATGAAATAGAAAGTACACCTTTGTTACCCACCTATCGAATTTTATGTATTTTTTTATAGTCCTAACACAAAAATGACCAATAAGACAAAAATTGGTAAAGAAAAACATCAAGTCCTTGATAAAAGGCTATACAAGAGGGCAATTTTCGTAATAGCCAAAGACGGCCAATCATTAAATATAGAACACCACAATCTCTCAAATGATAAAGAATGAATATCCTGGAGAGAAACTTGTTGCTATTCATTTATTCAAGAGACATATGACCTCTGAAATGAATCAAACAGGAAATGGGTAGATTTTGGTATACTAATTATATTTAATATTATCAGTTAATACTCATTTTCCTAAAAATCTCTACACTAGGAAAGTCAAACTTATTTTGAACAAAATGGAATTAAGTTCTAAATAACTAAAGCATTTTTGAAATAGGTTTCTATACAGCTTTAACTAGTTTCTTAGTCTTTTAGATAGCTTACATACAAATTTTAATATTTTAGGTTATAGAAATAGCCTGTTGTATGGTTGTTTAATGGAAACTAATATGCTTGGAAAAACTCATGTTAAGAAAGACATTTTTATATATACACAATGTATGCAAAGAGATAAAAGGAAATAGTAAATATCCCCTATATTTTTCAGTGTCGATCAATAAAATGGGAAAACGATACAGTTTCAGTGCCATACTCATGAATAGCCACATACAGACCACAAAGTAATCTTGCTTACCATGCCAAACTGCTGCATGTCCATCCCAAAGAGTTGCCACCGTCTTCCTTGCGCCATCCCATAAATTATGAGAGTAGGCTTCTTTCAATACATTCTTCCTCTTATAAATGTGTAAGAAAATAATAGTAAGATAGAGAAGAAAAATAGTAAAGTAAGGAAGTATTAAAAGTATTAGTGGTGTAAAAACCCAAAGGAGGTAGTTTGCAAAATTCAAATAGTCCTCCAACTGCTCCACACCAAACCATTCTTCAAGTATGTGAATCAGACAAGTCATATAGGGCATAGAATCCTGTCCTGTACCACAGGTTTGATTTTTGTCTATCATTTTTCTTTAGGTGAAAATGACAAATTTGGTCTCTTTCTTCATTGTCATGGTAGGTCTTTAATTTGGCCACTAGAAGGGAAACATAATACAATGTTATTCTCTTCACAGCTGAAAAAAATGTTTTAGTCTATATTAATATTACATAGAATCATTTCTTAATATGAAAAATGAGTAGATTGTTAATAGTTAACTTGGTTAACTTTGTTACAGACTTCAATGTGAAAATTATAAGGTTTAATTTGTATGTCAGGTTTAGCTTTTGAAATAACTCACAAGCTATAATTGAGAGAGGAAAATAAACCTAATGAAGAATGAAATTTTGGATTGATCTTAATCATTTGAGTTACATCTTAAGTGGACCATACTGAATGTATCTTAAACTAGGTTATGTTGAGATAACTGTTCTTCACAAAAGAAAGCATCAATATTTGATTTAATAAAAGTAAACCAATTCTTTAGGAAATGATGACATATATTTTTGGGTACTGTCTTTTATAAGCAGGTTTACAAAAAAATATTCTTTTGACATTCTGCAATAATAAATTTTTATCAGTGTCATTTTTATCTTAGTCACTAAAATTTCTAAGTGTTCAACAACTGAAAAGATACCTATACAATTATTTTATGTCACTTATCTCTTTTTTTTTGTATATTTTTTTATTAGTGTTCGGTTTGCCAACATATAGTATAACACCCAGCGCTCATCCCATCAAGTGCCCTCCTCAGTGCCTGTCCCAGAGTTAGGAGTCTCTCATGTTCTGTCACCCTCTCTGATTCTGATTTTTCCTACTCATTTTCTCTCCTTTCCCCTTTCATCCCTTTATGTCACTTATCTCTAAACCAGCCACTTAACTTACCAGAAATTAGGTAAATATCTTGTCCCAAGCTTCAGTGTAAGTATTCTGGAAAACAAAGTATACAAATGGAAGAAAAATATGATTTAAAAAATAATAATTGTTAATATCTCAAGTTAATAGTTCCATAAAATAAGTATTTCATAAATGTGTGACAAATGTTATGGCCCTAGCCCCACACTAGTGCATTACAGTTAAAAATTAGACTCATGTTACCAATGCTTTAGTGCAGATAGCTCTATAACACTGTTTACTTCCATTATATAAAGCCCCACTTAAGACTGTTTTCTAAATTCAGAGCTATAAAAAAACTTTATTTCTTAGGAGAAAAAGTATGAAGGTAAAATGTATAACTGATCATGTCTCTTTTTAGTAACTTTTCCAGATAATAAGCTGATATCAAATAAGATTTATGATATATAATTACATTAGCTCTGGGCAGCCCCGGTGGCGCAGCGGTTTAGCACCGCCTGCAGCCCAGGGCGTGATCCTGGAGACCCTGGATAGAGTCCCACATCGGGCTCTCTGGATGGAGCCTGCTTCTCCCTCTGCCTGTGTCTCTGCCTCTCATTCTCTGTGTCTCTATGAATAAATAAATAAAATCTTTAAAAAAAAAAATTACACTAGCTCTTATGATCGTGATCTTTTACACAAGATTTCTTTCCTTCATTCCTATTTTTTCTGGTTCTGATTCTATTCTTAAGAGATATTTGTCATTACTTCATACTATGTAACTTTACAAAAATCATCTCAAACCCTCTGTAGATGAGACAGGAAATGAGTAAATAAAGAAAGGGATGGAGGGAGAGGGAGAGACAAATATACAAGAGCAGTTATACATTGTCTTTATGCCAAGATTATCTTGCTGATTGACTTATTAACAGGGAATACATTTTGACTTACTCCTCCAGGGATGGAAGATTTAGTCTAATTTAATTCCCTTGTAACCAAGAGCATTTACTTTTGAGAAATATAGGCCTGCTATGGTAACATAAGGGAAGCACAACACACATTAAGCCCACAATCTGGCTTTATTTATTTTTTTTTACTGAAGTATTAGTGACACACAATGCCACATTCATTTCAGGTGTGCAACACAGTGATTTGACAATTCTGTATGTTATGCTGTGCTCACCACAAGTGTAGCTGACATCTGTCACCATACAATGATACAGGCTTTAATTACATCGTATGCTAATTAGTCCATCTAAAGACTTGAACCCTTATAATGTATCAGGGTTTGATCATTTAGAAGGCAACATGAACATACCAAAATGTGTTACTTTTAAAATGAGAGCTCCCCCCACTAGGATAGCTGGAATCACAAAAATGGAAAATAAGTGTTGATGAGGATGTGGAAAAATTAGAATCTTCATACATTGCTGGTGGGAATGTAAAATGTGCAAACACTGTGGAAATCCATTTGGCAGTTTCTTGAAAAGCTAAACATACCTTATGACTCAACAATTCTAGTCCTAGGTATATATCCCAGAAAACTAAAAGCATGTATTCACACAAAAATTCCTATATGAATGTTGATGGCAAAATTACTCCTAATGACCAAAAAGTGAAAACAACACAAATGTCCATCAACTGATAAACGGATAAACTAAATGTGCTCCACCCCTCCAACAGAGTATTATTCAGCCATAAAAAGGAAAGAGGTACTGGTTCATGCTACAATAGCATGAATCTTGAAAACATACTAGATAAAAAAAATCAGGCACTAAAGGCCACGTTCTGTATGATTCCATTTATATGAAATACCCAGAATAGGCTAATGAATAGAAACAAAAAGGTAAGTGGCTGCCGGGGGCAATGACAAGTGACTGCTAATGGAAACAGAGGTGTCTTTTGGGAATAATGAAAAGGTTCCAGAATTAGATAGTAGTGATGGTTATACAACCTTGAAGTTATACATTTTAAAATGGTCAATGCTATGGTGAATTACAACTCAACAGAAAAAGAGATTTTAATACTGTTAATAAATTAAAAAATAAAATAAATTAAAATTTATGATAGCCTCTCAAATATGTTAGAAGAAGCTTTTCCTAGGCCTAAAAACCAATTGTTTTGATGATCTAACCTTATTGCTTAATACAATTGCCCCAATACCCTAACCTCATTTCTGATTTTAATAGGATCATAGCATCTTATGGTTTTAAAACCTTCTTTAGTATCCCCTCGCTCAAACTGGTACTAGAACTATACTTATCCTCAATTACATTCTGATTTATCAAACAAACAGTACACACACAGTACAGTGAAGAGGGACAGTGCATTGGCAGGCATCCCGTGAGAGAGTTTACATGGCCATCTTCATAAGTAGTCCCTGAACAGTGGCCCAGTGCTGCATGCAAGAAACTCCTCTAAACTGTCAACCTCGATTTTGATTTAAACCCTTCCAGAACAGAAAAAAATCAAAAGGTGTCTGATTCCATCTTCAAAACTATCCATCAATCAGAAAAGACCCCGAATAGCCAGGGGAATTTTAAAAAAGAAAACCATATCTGGGGGCATCACAATGCCAGATTTCAGGTTGTACTACAAAGCTGTGGTCATCAAGACAGTGTGGTACTGGCACAAAAACAGACACATAGATCAGTGGAACAGAATAGAGAATCCAGAAGTGGACCCTGAACTTTATGGGCAACTAATATTCGATAAAGGAGGAAAGACTATCCATTGGAAGAAAGACAGTCTCTTCAATAAATGGAGCTGGGAAAATTGGACATCCACATGCAGAAGAATGAAACTAGACCACTCTCTTTCACCATACACAAAGATAAACTCAAAATGGATGAAAGATCTAAATGTGAGACAAGATTCCATCAAAATCCTAGAGAAGAACACAGGCAACACCCTTTTTGAACTCGGCCATAGTAACTTCTTGCAAGATACATCCACGAAGGCAAAAGAAACAAAAGCAAAAATGAACTATTGGGACTTCATCAAGATAAGAAGCTTTTGCACAGCAAAGGATACAGTCAACAAAACTCAAAGACAACCTACAGAATGGGAGAAGATATTTGCAAATGACATATCAGATAAAGGGCTAGTTTCCAAGATCTATAAAGAACTTCTTAAACTCAACAGCAAAGAAACAAACAATCCAATCATGAAACGGGCAAAAGACATCAAGAGAAATCTCACAGAGGAAGACATAGACATGGCCAACATGCATATGAGAAAATGCTCTGCATCACTTGCCATCAGGGAAATACAAATCAAAACCACAATGAGATACCACCTCACACCAGTGAGAATGGGGCAAATTAACAAGGCAGGAAACAACAAATGTTGGAGAGGATGCGGAGAAAAGGGAACCCTCTTACACTGTTGGTGGGAATGTGAACTGGTGCAGCCACTCTGGAAAACTGTGTGGAGGTTCCTCAAACAGTTAAAAATATACCTGCCCTACGACCCAGCAATTGCACTGTTGGGGATTTACCCCAAAGATACAAATGCAATGAAACACCGGGACACCTGCACCCCGATGTTTATAGCAGCAATGGCCACGATAGCCAAACTGTGGAAGGAGCCTCGGTGTCCAACGAAAGATGAATGGATAAAGAAGATGTGGTTTATGTATACAATGGAATATTACTCAGCTATTAGAAATGACAAATACCCACCATTTGCTTCGACGTGGATGGAACTGGAGGGTATTATGCTGAGTGAAGTCAGTCAGTCGGAGAAGGACAAACATTATATGTTCTCATTCATTTGGGGAATATAAATAGTAGTGAAAGGGAATATAAGGGAAGGGAGAAGAAATGTGTGGGAAATATCAGAAAGGGAGACAGAACGTAAAGACTGCTAACTCTGGGAAACGAACTAGGGGTGGTAGAAGGGGAGGAGGGCGGGGGGTGGGAGTGAATGGGTGACGGGCACTGGGGGTTATTCTGTATGTTAGTAAATTGAACACCAATAAAAAATAAATTTAAAAAAAAAAAACTATCCATCAAACTACTAAAAAGATCTTCCATATACTTACCTCACTGTAACTTCCCTACTGGACCTAGTTCTATACCATAGAACCTCTTCCATTAGACAAACTCTTAAGTTTCAGCACAGCTATGATGAGCTGCAAAAACCCATTCTCTGGTCAGAATCCTTAATTCTTTCAACACCTCCTCAGACCCTAATTTCATAACCTTTTACCACTCAGGTCAGTCTCCATGACTGACTCCAGTTGTTTGATACTGAGAGGAGCATATACAGTAACCCAACTGTGCCTCAACTTGCTAAGATCTATAAAACTGGCATATAATAGTACATATACCACATTACGTGATGGTAGGTGCTATGGAGAAAAATCTACAGCAGGGTAAGAATGGAGGTCTATAGCAGGCAAGAGGGTAGGAGGGGGGGTTGCTATGTGATATACAGTAGCCTGGGAAGGACTCTCTGAAAGCATTTGAGCAGAGACCTGAGGAAGTGAGGATGCAAACCATGTGGGTATTTGGAAGAGAAATACAAAGGATGTGTTTACGTAGTGTGGTCTGAGGAGTGGCAAGGAAGCAGGCTGAAGAAGAGTGATAGGGAGAGCAATCAGAAATGGGCAGAGGGGTCGCACTGTAGAACTTTATAGGCCTGCTTTTATCTTAAGTGAGATGAAGGCACCAGAAGATTGAGAATGCCTCACTTGGGAGTTTAAATGACCGCTGTGCTGAGACTACACTGCACAGGGGACAAATAAATAGGAAGTTAAGGCAATAATTGAAATGAATGATAAAGTGGCTCAGACAAGGGCGACAGAGTGAAGGTCTGTAAGAGATGATCAATTTCTGGATGTACCATGAAGATAAAGCCAACAGGAATAGCTGATGAATAGGTACAGAATGAGAGTGAGTGAGAGAAGTCTGGGAGGCCTACATGGTTTTTTGGCAAAGCGGGTTTATATTCCAGGAAACTTCGCCACTTAACTGTGTGACCAAGGCAATTTACTTATCACATCTGCCTCAGTTTCTCCATCTGTGAATTGGGGATAATAATATTATCCCCAACAGAATTGGGGATAATAACAGTAATAACAGTCTAGTAAGACTGTAGTGAAGAATATATGTTAAAAAAAAAAAAAAAAGAAGAGTACTCTCCACTTTATAAACACTAAGTAAGTACTGCTGTCATGGTCATCATTATTAGCTTGCTTGTGAAAAGATGGAGGTACACTATGAACAGATTTGGGGAGCAGGATGGAGATCAGGAATTCTGTTTTGAACATGTTAAGATTCTTACAGACATCCAAGTGAAGACCTTCAACAGGCAGCTGGTCAGGAGATTAGCAGGAAGATCAGGGTTGGAGAGACGGATTTGGGAACTGGCAACATACAGATTGCATGAAAACCTTGAAACTAAAAAAAGATACTTTTAGGGAGGAAATATACAATGAAAGAGTCCCCAGGATTGAGCATCAAGGGACTCAACATTTTAGACATTGAGAAAACAAAGAAGAACCAGTATTCTCCTTCTGGGAGTAGAAACCTGCATGTCAAAGAGAGGGTTCAAGAAGAAATGAGTTATTCAGTTGTTTCAAACGATGCAGAGACGTCTAAGAAATGATCATTGATCACTGGCTTTTACAACACAGAGACACTAACAAACCCTGATAATTAAAAACTATTTTGATACAGTGGTGAATGAAAGACAGGGGGAGTAAATTCATGAAAAAGAAAGAGGAAATGAATTAGAAATAGCAAATATGGACAATTCTTCAAAGGAATGCTGATGCAAAAAGGAACAGAGAAGTAGTAACTATCTAGACAGGAATGTGGGTCAAGTTTGTTGCTGTTTTAAGATGAGAGAAAATATAGCAGTCTTTAATACCAATGGTAATGCGTCACAGGAGAGTAAGAAATAGACGATATAGGAAAGGAATAATTGTTGGAACCAGTCCTTGACTAGGCCAGAGGAGACAGAATACAGCGTCTAAGAAAGGGAAAGGGGAGGCTCAGACAAGACTTACATCACTGGGTTATTAATTCATTTACTCAACATATATTTATTAACCAAATAGTTTGCCCTTGATAACTATTCTAAACACTAGAGGATACATCAGTATACAAAATCATATGAGAAAATATATGTAAAGGTCTTAGAATAATATGCCTGACACATAGTAGTCACCTGACAAATACCAGCTAAATAAAGATAAACCTCAACTGTGTTCATTCAAATCTCTGACACCAAGATAGTGCCCTAAAACGTGCCACTAAAGAACTGAAGAGTCTGAATAACAAGCTTTTGAGTTGATAAAATATTTACTTTTGATAATATGTAAACAGGGCTTTAGAATTTAATGAATGCAACTTCTTAATTTTGCAGAAACCAGTTAAAAAGAGAAAGCCAAGCTGACTTGCCCAAAGATACTAAATTAATTCAGTGAAGAACCAAGGACCAAAATTAAAACCCAATTCTCCCACTTCCGACTCTGGTTTTCATTGTAACTTCTTTAATATTTCTATTTCTCTCTTTTATGAAAAGGCTGAAAATATTAAGATTGCAATCTCTGTCTTCCTTCTACTTCTGCCCAGCCCTTTTCCCCCCTCCAATTTATCATATGCTATTATTTGACTCCTTACTAATTTACTTTAATCCAATTAAAAACTATAATTGTTGGGATCCCTGGGTGGCGCAGCGGTTTGGCGCCTGCCTTTGGCCCAGGGCGCGATCCTGGAGACCTGGGATCGAATCCCACGTCGGGCTCCCGGTGCATGGAGCCTGCTTCTCCCTCTGCCTGTGTCTCTGCCTCTCTCTCTCTCTCTCTCTCCCTCTGTGTGTCTCTCATGAATAAATAAATGAATAAAAATATTTATTTAAAAAACTATAATTGTTAAAAGATGTTTTGAGGAAGATACAATATTTTATTTTATTTTATTTTATTTTTTTAAGATACAATATTTTAATCATCAAAATTCCAGGTCGTTTCCCATCTACAACTAAACACTGTGCAGCACATATAAAGAAAGTATCACCATGTTGATATTGACGGTGAGAAACATTTACTGTAATTGACTTTATACATTTTAAAATAAGAGTATTTCAAAAACTAATAAATCAGAACAGAGGATTTTTGTTTCCTAGAAAACCTTCAGGAAATAAATCTATTTTAAAAACCCATTATCAGGACTTTTAGCACCATGAATGGCAGCAGATCCATTTCTTACTTTTAGTATACAGGCCACATCGAAGATATATTGAACATGCCAGTTAAACTAAATACTCACTGAAATAAAATTCATTTTCCCTTTTCCTTTCTGCATTTTTAAGAATTGTTTTACGAGGATTTAGGATTCAATTCTAATGAATAAGCATTCTACCTCAAACCAAAAGTAAAACCGGAGTTTATCCAATATAAATTAAATAAGTATATTCAGGAAACCTAATCATTTTATCTTTAAAACAGTACCTTGTAGACTTCAAGCTGCAAACTCTAGGTTCTATTACGAACTACTTTTCAAGGTTTCGTGGCTTTTTTTGAACCCCAGAACGTCCTCCAACTTCTAGCTAAAATCTTCCCCTCTGACAATTACTAGTCTACCTTTTTTTCTTAACCTACCCTCAAACCCCAGAGGCTGTACATCTACACTGGTGTATTTGTTGTTAATTGTGCACCACTCTAGCCCTGAGTCACTGAAAGGAGCCTATCTCAGACACTAAAGTGAGGCAGCAGCAGTAAGGACGTGGAAATAAACATTTCACTTGAAAATCCATCTTCCATTTCCATTCAATAGTAAATGCGACCAAAATAGTTGGGACTGTCTTAAATATCCGGATTTTAACTCAGTTTCTATACATTTTAACGAAGTAACAATGCCATTCCGGCATTAATAGCACAACCAAGTCCTAAATGCTCCAACCACCTTCAAGTTTGAACTTGTCTCTTTGAGGGAGCTGCGTGGACCGTCTCAACGACTAGCACACACCAAGTCCTAACTGCCTTTCCCACACCCAGCAGGGGCGGTCCAGCTCCCGACTTGCTGGCTCCGTGCCCTTGCATCCTCCCCACCCTGCACCAGCAGCTGCGGGCAGAGCCCTGTTTTAAGGCTGAAGACCCCGGGACCAAGGGCAGCGCCTGGGGCTTACAAAGCAGCTGTCCCCTAACACCAGTCACGGTGCACGAGAGGTCTGCGGGACACGGCTTCATCTGGTCCTTCCAGCAGCCCCAGGAAGCAGGCGCCAGTCGACGTTCGCGTTCTCCAGACTATCACGGAGGCTCAGAAGGGCTCGGTCGCTGGCCCGGATCCCACAGGTAGCGAAGGAGCATCACACCCGGACTCAAGCCCGGCGCGTCTGGAAGCCGCCTTAACCACCCATCTCCGCTGCCTCCCGAGTGCACACGCCCGTCATCACCGCGAGGCTCGACTCGGATCCGGGAAGAAGGTGGCCGGGCCAGCCCCGAGACCCCTGCCGACGTCGCGACAACCCTGCCCCGCCGCCCAAGCCGAGACCAAGCAGGGCTCTGGGGCGCGGGGGGGCGGGGGATGCGCGGCGGGGTGAACCGGCTCGTTGTGACCCAGGCATATCCAGCCCTCCCCGCCTCCCCACCGCCCGGCCTTACACCGAGCACCGGGAAGCCCGGCCCGCCCCGGGTCCCGCGGGGGACTCCGGGGGCTGCCCGCCCCCCCCCCCCGGAACCCCCCCGGAACCCCCCCCCGGAACCCGGAGCGCGGCCTGGGCGTTCCGAGCCCCGCGCCACTGACGAGCGACGTGCGCCCGGCGGGGAGGAGCGCGGGGAGGCCGAGATGAGGACCGACGCACCTCGGGGGCGAGGGAGCGGGGAGGGCAGACGCGGCTCGCTCTCACCCTCGAGCAGCGGCGGGAGCTCTTCGGTGGCTCAGCGACCCAGGCAAGAGGAGAAATTTCAGCAGCCGGCTTCCCCGCCGAGCAGCCGGTGAAGAACAAGACGAACCACGGCTGCAGCCCGGACAGCGCAGAGTGTGACACCGCCTTCGCCCCGCCCCTTCCCGTGGGCGCCCGGAGCCACTTCCGGCGGCGGCTTCTCGGCGCCCTCCAGGCTCGAGCGGCCCCGGGCGGGTTCGTCACCCCTGACATCCCCTCGGGCGCGCCGGCCAGACCCCCTTGGGGCCTCCAGGAGCCGAGCAGAGGTCCGGACGGCCGGTGCCGGGCTGCCCCCCGCAGGGCTTCCTGCACTGAGGTAAAATGTGCTGCGAGAAGTGGAGCCGCGTGGCCGAGATGTTTCTCTTCGTCGAGGACCTGGAGGAGGATGCTGGGATCCTTTGCCTCTGCTCCAGGGCGTTTGTGGAGTAAGTCAGAGCCTATTCCCCTTCATCCCTGGCACAGTTGCTTCCCAGAAGCGTGGGCCTTGCAAACGACTCGGAATTGGGATCCCCGCCCCGAGTGTAAGATTTGCACAGGGTGATGTTTCAGGAAGAGCCCCCGGACCTCACGGACAGGTCGCCCACTGCCCCTAAGTGAAAGAGAACATCTGCTCTGTGGGCTGCTGTGGGGAAACGTGGCAGCTGGTTTATTCCGCTTTATTGCGGGGGCGGGGGGGGGGACGTTTTAAGATCAGGCGAATGAAATGTAAGATGAAATCTTAGTGGATGTGACGTCACAGGTTGAAGGCTTTAAGGTGACTTGTTGGTTGACATTTTTTAAGACCTTAAGTCTTAGTAAAGTGCAAATGCGCTTAAAAAGAACTTCTAATTACCCGAGATAAAAGACTTAATTATAATCACGTCAGTTTTGGAGCTATATTCTTGGAAAATACGTGTTTGAGGTAAAAATTGCCCTGCATGGAAGAGAGCCAGTGAACAGGAAAAAACGGACTCAAGGATTGGACTCTAGGGAGGCTTTCTTTGTCTTAGGTGTGTAAGTTTAGCCGCTTGGATCTTTATTTCATCCCTAGAACAGGTATTTCGACCCCAGTTATCACACAGGCTGGTGGTTGGATTCAACTTGTGGAAGCGAATTTTGCGTGCTAGACTTCTAATATACGTTACCGTGGAAGAATTTAAGTGAGAAGACGTTCTTGCTGTCGGTCGTGCTTTGTGGAGTAATCGGGAAATTGATCCAAAGGGAAATTAAACGCTATCTTTAAAAAGTATTGTCGTCTTTGTATGTATACATGCATATATTCACTCCACAAATGTCTCTTGTGCTTCCTTGTATGAGGCACACTGGTAGGCACCCGGGTGCAGGACACAGCCCTCCCTACACGCTTTGAGTTTACTTTCTAGCAAAGGAGGTCGATATTAAGACAAGAGTTACATAAGTATTTAGCTAAGCACTGTTGTAAGAGCTGTAAGAGAGAAGCGCAGCTATATATGATAGCAAAAACCTAACGTTTCTCCACAGATCACAGATTTCTTTGAGGAAGTAGCATTTGAAAAGATGTCTAAAGAGTGGGAATAAACTGGGGTATATTTGAGTGGGAGGGAGTGACGGGCAGAACTCTGTGTACAAGGAAAAGAAAAAGAAAGCCAAGGCTACACACTTACTTCTTAGCCTGAAGCTGGGTTGAGTCTTGGGATGGTCTTCAGGAAGCCTCCTTTCCAAAAAGAAGGAGAGGGAACCTAAGTTAGAAACTGTAAAAAGTGGAGAAAAATTGTCTTGCTGGACTCCTGCAAAACAATAATACTAGGTTTTAATTAAAGCACCTTTATTTAAAATACACTTTAGGGATCCCTGGGTGGCGCAGCGGTTTGGCGCCTGCGTTTGGCCCAGGGCGTGATCCCGGAGACCCGGGATGGAGTCCCACATCGGGCTCCCGGTGAATGGAGCCTGCTTCTCCCTCTGCCTGTGTCTCTGCCTCTCTCTCTGTGACTATCATAAATAAATTTAAGAAAAAAAAATAAAAATAAAATAAAATACACTTTAATTGCCATGCAAATCACCAATTACTTTGAATTTAGTCCTTTTTTTTTTTTTAAGATTTTATTTATTCCTAAGAGACACACAGAGGGAGAAGCAGGCTCCCTGTGGGGAGCCTAATGTGGGACTCGATCTCAGGACCCCGGGGATCATGACCTGAGCTGGAGGCAGACGCTCAACCACTGAGCCACCCAGGTGCCCCTGAATTTAGTCTTTTTGAACTAAAAGGTTCATCTTTTAAATTTCAGATAATTTCTTATGCATTCTTAAGACTTAAAAGCCCTACTTACTTTTAGAAGCTACATTCTGAATTCAAAATAGGTAAAGAGAAAATAATGGCTTTTAACTTTAGATCATTTAATGCCCAAATTATGACCCTTTAGAACGAAAAGAATGTGATCTTGGAATTATTTCTAATAGTCACTGAGAAGTCTTTGGGACTTGGAGACATGCTGGAAGTTCACAGGCTTATTTGTATAACCTTACCTGGTAGGGAAAAGGTCTCTTTCACAGTCTTAAAACAACAGATCAGTTGTTAGCAAAATTCTAGAATAGATTATTAAACGGAAAAAATAGTCCATGTAACAGAAAACAAAAAATGAGCATTAGCATAGGTGCCTAATTCCTTCTCAGTATTCAGTTGATTCTCATACTAAGTAAGGTTATTGTACACCTCTCCTCAAAGGCAGGAAATAAAACCTAATATCATAACTAATTTTTATTACCTAAGGACGTTATATTAACATCCTTAGTCTTATGAGCTGTAGAGTCATAATTCTATCTCATCTGCACATTCAGGTTTCCATACATTATATGTATGAAGAAAACATATAATTACAGTGTAATGGAGCTCTTAAAAATAATCTTTATAATGGCTCAGTGGTAACACGAAAAAATACCTTGTGTTAATTAAGATCTGAATATAAAATATCTACACTATTATTATAGTTATGTAAAATTTTGTTATTATGTATGAAGCCTAGAACAGAACATAGGTAAATGCTGAAATGGTAGAGTAGTAGATTTTTGTTATGAAATTGTTGTGCTATAGATAACAGGCTTTCATTATTTAATTTTTTTTAAGTAACTCATTTTAAAATAATTTCACACTTGGAAAAATAAGCAGAAGAAGAGTAAAGAATGGGTTCAAACTTAAAAACAAAAATCCAGAAACAGGTCAAAGAACTCCCATAGTCTCTCCCAGATTCACCTAGTGTTAACAGTTAACTGCATTTGCTTCATCTCTCCCTCTGCATACAGACACACGCGTGTGCCTCCCGACACAATCTTTAGTCTTTTTCTGAACCATTTGAGAGCAAGTGGCACACATGATTCCTGATCACTCCTAAACACCATTGTATTTTTCCCTAAAATAAGTGTATTCTCTTTCATATCCACGGTGGTGGATTTCCCCAGCTTTCCCAGCAGTGTTTCTCTTTTCCTTCTGATCCATAGTTCCTTTTATGTTTACTTACAACTTGTCAATCTCCTTTTGAAAAATTCCTCACTCGTTCCCTCCCTATCAAGACCTCAGCATTTTGGGGATCCCTGGGTGGCGCAGCGGTTTAGCGCCTGCCTTTGACCCAGGGCGCGATCCTGGAGACCCGGGATCGAATCCCACGTCGGGCTCCCTGTGCATGGAGCCTGCTTCTCCCTCTGCCTGTGTCTCTGCCTCTCTCTCTCTCTCTCTCTGTGTGAATATCATAAATAAATAAATAAAATTTAAAAAAAAATTAAAAAAAAAAAAAAAAAAAAAAAAAAAAGACCTCAGCATTTTAAAAAATGCAGACCTTACTTCTGTGCTGACCTTTCTTAACTTGGGTCTACCTGACATTTCAACAGAAACAGGGCAAGCCATGCCTTCTTGGCAGGAATGTCACAGAAGTGATCCTGTGCTTGGTCCTGCATCACTTCAGTCACTTTCTATGGACCCATTCCACCACTGGTGACATTGACCTCTGTTACCTAATCATGTTTCAGTCTCATAGCTAGCCCTGCTATAAAGTCAGTGGTTCCCCTTGTGTGTATTAGTATTTTGGGAGAAAGTACTCCAGCATTACCAATATCCTGTTCCTGCCTGAACCAGCTGCCTCTGAAGGTTGCCAAAGGATAATTCTCTATCTCTTGTCATTCTGCTTTTATTAGTTGGCATTCTGTATGGAGTGCTTTCTCTTTTCTCCCCATGTATTTGTTTATTCCTTTATTTACATGGACTCTGTTAACATGAACTCTGGATTGTTTATTAAAGTTCTATCTTATTACTCTCATTTATTTTGATGGTGATACTGTCTCAGTTTTAGCTGGTGGGGGCTCCTTGAGGTGGTTTGTGTATCATTTTGATGTGTCTCTGGCATTCTTTGACCTTCTCCTAATTGTCTGGCACAGAAGGTGACCAGGCTTATTTTTTACTCTCTGTGCTTCAACCTGGAGCTGCTGTTTCTCCAAGGAACCTTGGTTCCTTTTAGCAAAGTATAGTGTTCAGAAACCAAGACCAGAGTGCTCATTATGTTCATTGCTCTACACTCTCTCAGCAGACACAGTCAGTCAGGATGTATTTTACATACATACATAAATACATGTATGTGTGTGGAAAATCTTGGCTGTCATTATCCTCAGTACCTTTGCTTCACTTATTTTAACCAATCTTACAACCGGATTAGTTTTATCCTGCACCTGACACTTGGTGCCCTGTATCCTTGGGTGCTGGTGGACATACCCTTGATGTCCTCTGTGCAGCTGCTGGTCTCCCGCACCACCTCAACCCCCTCTCCATTGTCTAATGTTCTTGAAGGCAGTGGGCATGCTGCCAAAGCATGTTTGCATTTCATCTGCTGGCCTGTTTGCTGCCCTGCTATATGAGTCATTACCTACTTTATGTTTTATGAAGTATCAAAAAATAAACAGGAGGATAGTGAAATATATCAAGTGTACAAGAATTTTATTGTGTTCAACTTATTGTGGTTCCATTAGAAAAATTAGCTAATACTTGAGGATGGCCTTATGGCACTTCTGATGGAGTTTATTACAGCTGAATTTAATAGTAGGAAGATAATAGCAAAATTTTCTCCTTTTTTTTTTAAGATTTTATTTATTTATTCATAAGAGACGGAGAGAGAGGCAGAGACATAGGAAGAGGGAGGAGAAGCAGGCTCCATGCAGAGAGCCCGATGCAGGACTCAATCCTGGGACTCCCAAATCACGCCCTGAGCCAGAGGCAGACGCTCAACCACTGAGCCACTCAGGTGTTCCTTTTCTCCTTTTTAAGTGTTCTGCCAAATTTATTTGGGTTAAGTAATTTCCAATTTAGCAGATAGAGAAAAAATTTAGAAGTAGGTATGTAAAGAAAAGTTTAATCATTCACTGTTGAGATAGCTGGCTGGCTCATTTGGTGGAGCATGCGACTCTTGACCTTGGGGTCATGAATTTGAGCCCCATGTTAGGCTTAGAGCTTACCCTAGATGGATAGATACATAGATAAATAGATAAAATGTAAAATTGTTGAGGCTGAATTGTTTTATGTTTCAGTTTGATAAAATATTTAAAGAAGAACTTCTTTGGGGTTAGTCCCCAAAACAACTTTTGCTTAGACCATGAATATCTGTCTACTAGGCAATGGTAATGATACCTTGGCCTATTTGCAAAACGTAGGGTCTGCGTGTGGATTTATATGTATGTAAGATAAATCTTTCCACTTTTATGCTCACTTCTTACAGCAAATTTAGAGAACACTTCATTGTTCATGTATTATAAGATCAATTCTTTCCCCATACTAGAACTACCATTTAATTTTAATAATCAATAGTTATAAATGTTTCCCATGTGATATATTTTAAATATTTTACATGTACTATTCTTATAATAATTTAACAAGATATGTATTGTTGTTTCTTGTATATTACAGATGAGGGAAATGTATTAGCAGATTGCTTTTCTGTTCCTTAACCTTTTTAATTAATCTATGCTGCCTTGAACTTGCTTTTTTCTCAAGTTTATAATTTAATTTATTTCAGTATTGACTTTTAATTTGCTTTGCAGAGATCGAAAATTGTGCAATTTGGGATTAAAAGGCTACTATGTCAAAGGCAATGGTGACAATGCAGGTAATACAGTATAAAATGATATGGCCCTTCTTTTGCTCAAAGTAACTGTTATAATGCATTGATTTTAAATATAATTTGTTACAATCATAGTCCTTACCTTTTTTTATAACATGGCTCTAAAATCCCTATCAAAGCACATCTTTTTTTTTTTCTGTGGCTAGTTCGTACATGGACTTGAGGTAGCCTCTTTTGCTATAAGTAGCATTCCTTCTTGAGTTGTTGCCATTAGATAAGGCAAGCTGAAATTTGAAGCTTTGAAAAGTAGAGAACATATGTTTTTTTTTTTTTTCAGCAGAATTTTATTGTGTTGAAAGATAAGCAGAAGCACATTAAAATTTTCAAGAGTGTATTTGAGCTTACATATACAGCTCTGGCGGTGCCAGCTCCCTGCATAGGAGCACCACTTCAGGACAGGAGTTAGGAAAGAGGCTTTTATAGAGAAGATGTAGAAACAAAGCAAGGAAATTACTGATTGGCTGTGGCTTAACCATTGACCTCATTTGGGGAAGCCTAGTTGGCTGTTTGTGATTAGTTGTTTTTAAGTGTTGTTTTCTTAGATTTGAGTGCTTTGATTCTGGCTTAGGTTTTTGGTTTTCTTACATAGACAACAAAGGCCTTCAAGCTGCCTCAGTCTAATGACCTCCTTGTTTAGATACCTTAAGAATTGTATGGATAAATTATTCAGGATAAATGCCAAGTGAACATCCATAGTCTTCTGCCTGAAGGAAAGAAGCCACCATCTGGGTTAACTTTTCCAAGTAACAAATAGAATTTGTTAGGTACTTTGAGTTTCATCTAGTTACCTGAAAACTGTCTTACTCTCTCTCTCAGACTTCCCTCTATGACCCCATTTGTTCCTTCCACACAGATCTTTTTTGTTTATCTAGATAAAGGGAAAACTAGCAAGAGTTCTAGGCTCAAGTCAGTACAAGTAAAGCGTGTCATGTTACCTTTAAAACTCCTTTAGTTCTTGCAATGATGGAACAAATCACAGTTTCTTCAGTTGATCACTGAATGAAGTATTTGGTTTGTATTTCAATGTAATGTACAAATAAGGTTTCTTTTAGACACCAGGGCTCCTGCTGAACATAAAATATGCATACCAGGAAAGGAACATAAAACTTAGCACATTTGTTTTTTCTGTTTGTTCTCCTGTACTTTAATAAGTCCACTGAAAGAAATGGTGAGTGGAATCCTCTTTATTATTTATGTAGATATCTTTTTTTCCCCTCTTTGTTTTAGTAGAATTTATACACAGAGGATGTCTCTTCTTTAGTGTCCATTTTTGCTTTGTAAGATTCACCATTCTATTGCCTATGATCATTTAGCTGGAGTGCAGCTCATCCCTAATTGAATGCTAATGTATAAAGTAATATTTTTCTCACATTTTAAACGGTAAATGGAACATTTGAATGGCATTTTCCATTTACTGGTCTGATATATTATTATATAACTGTATTAGTATAAAGCTAAACTTATTTTGTTGTAATAAAACAGGTTTTCTGGGAGAATCAGGGATTTGAAAGGATCTTCTAGTTCAGTGGATCTCAGACTTTTAATAGCAGAACCCTTTCATTAAATCATCTTTCACACAGAGTCACAGAATAAAAATCCCAGTTGTGATTGAAGATTGAAATACCCATGAAGGGCCTAAGGACATACCTTTCACCTCTCTTATTACTAGCTCCTAAAATAACTCCACAAATCATCGTTTTAAATTCACTGATCTAGTTTAGTAATACTGCATATAAGGAATGTAAAAATATGTTTTTCCTGTGGTTTTTCTGCCATGTTCCCTCTTATATCCTCAGTACTTTGCACAGTGCATAGCACAGAGGAGGTGCTCAATAAGTATAAGTTGAATGGGTAGCTGGTGGCAGGCAGAGGCAGACTAGAAGTTATCTCTTGATTCTTAATTGGCTTTTTTTTACTAGTCTATATCACCCCTTAAAAATCATAACATTTACATAATTCTCAGGTTCCTCTTTTAAAATGAGGATGAGGGGCCTGGGTGACTCAGTTGGTTGAGCATTTGGCTCTTGATTTTGGCTCAGGTCATGATCTCAGGATCCTGGGATGAAGTCTTGACTTGAACTCCCTGCTCAGGGGGGAGTCTGCCTGTCTCCCTCTTCCTTTGCCACTCCCCCTGCTCAGGTGCATTTGTGCTCTCTCTCTGCTTTCTCGCATGTGCAAATAAATAGATAAAAATAAAAAATAAAATGAGGATGAAAAAACTGGCATCTACATTTTCTCTAAAATGAAGCTAACAAATCCTGTCTGTAGGAGACCACGCTACAGAAGAGGAGGAAGGTGGTACTGCAGAGTCACATGACAGCAAAGGCTTAGGCCTAGATGAAAATGAACTTGATTCTGAAGCTGAACTCATGAGAAGTATGGGACTACCACTTCAGTTTGGTGGGATATCTGCACATAAGAATTTTGAGGTAAGTATGTTACTTATATGTTTCTTCATTTACTTCATAAAATACCACAAAGAATTTTTTTATCCTGTCTAATATATTCATAAATTAGAGCATTCCACCTCTTTTCAAATGTACATATTTATAAATTAATCAAAAGTATAAATTTTGATATATGTCCGTTTGTGATTTTTTCTCCTGGAAACATAAATAGTAAGATTTAACTTGTTTGTGTAACTAAAAACCCAGGATGGGGATTTGACGATATATTATTTAATTTAATGTTTAAAATAGACTTTGATTCTGCTTTCTTTTACAGTTTATGAGGTACATTTTACATTGTAGTTCTTTATCTTATGTAGGTGTCTATGAATACTAGAAATAAAGTTAAAATAAAAAAGAAAAAGAAAAAACACCAGAAGAAGTACTTAGATGAAATTATGAGAGAATCTTGGAGACAAGATTATGAAGAAGATGACATACTGGCTTCAGACGATCCATCTTCAGTTGAACAGTATGAGAGTACCAAAACATGTAAACTTAAAACCAAAGAAGACATTGAAACTGAAAATCTTCCTGTTGAAAATACATTATCTCCAAAGCTAGAAATTACAGAGAGGTGGGAAAAGTATTGGAATGAATATGGTGGAGGACTATTATGGCAAAGCTGGCAAGAAAAACATTCAGGTCAGACACTATGTTCTGAACCTTGGAACATTCCTGATACAAAGGAGGAATGGGAGCAACATTATAGTCAACTTTATTGGTATTATTTGGAACAGTTTCAGTATTGGGAAGCTCAGGGTTGGACTTTTGATGTCTCACAAACCTGTGAAACAGATACTTGTGGCTCTAAGATAGAAGTTGACAGTGAGAAAGATGAAAATTGCATGAAGGCAGACTTACTGTCCTTTCCATCTCCATCTGTTACGATTGATAGTGAAAGCTCTAGTTCCAGTGATAAAGAGCATAACGAAATCCTTGGTGGAATTAGTCATATAAGTCTGAATTCAGAGGAAGTGGAACAGAGCCAGTTAGATTCTTCAGTAAGTTGTGATGGACATCAGTGGCTAAGTGAAGTCAGCAGCAGCAGAGAATGCCCTGCTTCTGGCCAGAGTGAACCATGCAATAGAGGAACCAAGGACAGCAACTTGTCTGGGAACAGAAGCACAAACCAACCAGCTCCGGGTAAGATAGCCCAAGATTTATCCTACCAAATAACAGGAAAATTAACCTACATTATCCTTAATGGTAGGGTTGCACAATGCCAACTACATTTTATGGTATAATATGATTTAATGCATATATCGCAAGTTGTTTATTACCCTTTCATATAAATAATAAGAATATTTGCTTAGGGTTCTCAAAAATCTTGTCCTGGGATACCTGGGTGGCTCAGGGGTTGAGCGTCTGCCTCAGGCTCAGGGTGTGATCCCAGGGTCCTGGGATCAAGTCCCATATCAGGCTCCTCGCGGGAAGCCTGCTTCTCCCTCTGCCTATGTCTGCCTCTCTCTCTCTCTCTCTCTGTCTCTCTCTCTCTGTCTCTCATGAATAAAATAAATAAAATCTTTAAAAAAAAAAAAGTCTTGTTCCTTCCACTTGTACGCTGATGGCCAGTGAATTAAAACTTGAAACTCCCTCGAGAAATTTAATATAGAGTGAGTGTGTAACTTCTAAAGTTGCTTGGAGCAAATGAATTTATAAGAGCCATATTAGAGAATGGTTCAGAGTACACAATGGACATCAGGCAAATCTGATTGTAAGTCATATCTGGAATTTATTTCAAAACAAATGGAAGTCTTGCTCTGTAGGGAATCTCAACAGGGCATGTTATTAATTTATAATTGGAAGGATTGACTTCAGGATTCTTATAAAATATCCAGGATAAGGAGCTTGAATGACTCCAGCCTAAATGATTTAAAACAAAGCAAAACAAAACCTATCATGGAAACTGGTGTCTAAAGAACTAAACAAAGGACTAAAGAAAGCCAGTGAGCCGCGTGTTAAGAAAAGTGAGAGGTTGGTAAGAATGCTTTTGCTGGGGACAAGAATTCTAACTGATGGCACTAGGAAAACGAGAGAAAGTTTTTTTTTATTTCTGAATTTCCTGAAGGCCACTAAGAATGTCTTCCTGGCATTCTTGATGTTTGTTGCTAAAAAAATATATTTGTAATATAGGACTTTCTTCTCAGACTCATTCCTATATGAAGCAAAAGCTTTTGGCCTTTTTTTTAACAATTGGTTTTGCTTTGCTTCTCAGATTGCTGATCTTCATCCAGCTGAGAGGTTCCTTTAGAGAGTTAGTAAATTGCTCTATTTTTTAGTTCCTTTTGTCTCTGTGCTTTTCCAATGGAGCTTACTTAGGTATTCTCATTCCTTTCTATTTTGGTGTTATTATCATATTTTTTAATGTGATTATTTTATATTAGTCTTTTGATATTGTATACTTTCTTGATTACTTTCTATGCTGATTTTGACCATAAAACTTGAAATATGGGTATTGGCCAATGTATTGGCTCCTGTCCTTATTCCTTCATGTTATTCCTTTAATTATCTTTCCTTATCTTCCTATTTTTTGCCTTTGTCAAACATAGTAAACCTCGTAGTTTGTACCTTTTGTTGCCTATTTCCTAACTAACATGTATAGATTGGCCATTTCTTTAATTAGGTCCAATGAGTATCATCAGGATCAGTCTGGGAATCTAGGTTTTGATTTGTTTTAGATCCTGCCTTGAGATCAAAACACAAGGTATAGGGGCATCTGGGTGGCCCAATTAGTTAAACATATCCCTTCGGTTCAGATCATGATCCAGGGTCCTGGGATTGAACCCTGAGTTGGGCTCCCTGCTCAGGGGGCAGTCTGCTTCTCCCTCTCCTTCTTCCTCCGCCCCGCATCCCCCATGGGCACACTGTCTTTCTCTCAAATAAATAAATCTTAAAAAAAAATTACACAAGGTATATATCACATTTCTATGTAAGTATGCTTTCTACTATTAATGGTTGGGTACTCTCCTGAAATAGTCTATGCCCACACACTTAAAACTTCCCACTATATCTACACTGCAGATAGTTCTTCATTGCCAGTCCCACTTACTGGCTTCATGCCAATCTGAAGAAAAACCGGTGCCTCAGTTGGAGCTCCCACAAGTTAAAAATATTCTTTTAAAATGGTGGTGTTTACCCTACTGTTACTTTTGATTTAAGAGCTATATTAGAGGTAATTTATTTGCTTCTTAATAAGGAGAAATCATTTTTAATCAATGTATTATGCTATCTTCAGCATGATTTAAGTTAAAATCCATCAAAAAGTAGAATGCCTAAGTCACTCACTCAGATAAGCGTCTGACTCTTGATTTCAGCTCAGGATATCATCTGAGGGTCATGAAATTGAGCCCTGAGTTGGGCTCTGTGCTCAGCAGAGTCTATTTGAGACTCTCTCTCCTCTCCCCCTCCCCCGCTTCCCTCCCTCTAAAATTTTTTTTTTTTTAAGATTTTATTTATTTATTCATAGACACAGAGAGAGAGGGGCAGAGACACAGACAGAGGGAGAAGCAGGCTCCACGCAGGGAGCCCAATGTGGGACTTGATCCCAGGTCTCCAGGATCACACCCCGCAGGCGGCACCAAACCACTGCGCCACCGGGGCTGCCCCCTCCCTCTAAAATTAAAGTTCCATCAAAATGTGGTAACTGTTCAGCTATCACAAAACTAACTGTGGATTAATTTGTGTAGATTTGTTTGGATAGCTATGAAGAAAAAGTTTTAGATTCCTTTTTAAATAGTTAAATGATAGAAACTTTTAAACTTTGATAGACATAGCTACCGTTTTTTTATGCTCAGAGTCTACATGGAGATAGACAAAATAGGTAGATGTGGTCTGGCACTGTGCCTGATACGCATGTAAGTTCATTGCAGGAAAGTGACAAAAATATTTTGATAGCCTTTGCAAAAGGCAGAAGAGTTGTCAAACGAAAGGGAAAATCCACTACAATATCTCTGCCTCTTTAGATTCACAGGACTCTTCAGAAGCAAGCACAATCAAAGAAAGACTACACCCCAACAGTATTGATGGAGATGAGAGTGAAGAAGATCCACCTGAACGGAAGCCAAGCAAACTCAAGAGGAGGCAAGTTGCATATTACCTCTCTCTCCACAGTAGGGTAGCATAAGCACTTGTGTCCATGAGGGAGTGGCTGTGAAGCACTTGTTATATTACAGTACGGTTAATCCCGTGAGGAGAAAACATGAGATGTATTAGCGAGACCTGGGCCTAGGAACACCTGCAAATCCCAACTCTTACTCTGCCAGTTTCTCATTTCTAGAATGGAACTGATGCTTTTTTAATGAGCTCATTGGGAAGACAAGAGCTAGCATGTAATTATATCTGACAGTAGATATCAATGGATGACAGTTTTTAACTGTATTGGTAGATATGGTTTGTCTCAAGGAAGTTCTATTTTTTTTTCCAAAAGTCTGCGCATATATTATCACAGAATTTTACTGCTAAAATAGACCTCAGAAGTATGTAATCAAATGCTCTTAATCTATAGATAATAATATTAAGACAAAATGAGCATAAGTGCCTTGCCCAGAGTTATATAGCAAAACAGTGGCAGCTCCAGGTCTAACACCCAGACCGACCCTTCTGGAAGCAGTGCTAGTATACTGTTGATATGTAAAATTAAACAAGTGACAAGTTACATAGATAGGATATGGTCAAATGCTAATTCCATAAAATAGAAAGAAAGGATGGATATTATAGAACTTAGATGTTAGCTAAAAACATTTTATTTCTTTGACAGGATATGAAATGTTCCACTTAAGACTTTTATGTTCTGTACAGCTTGTAGAAAAACAATCTACAAGCTTTAGAGGCTCAGTAACTTAGTATATACATAAAAGCATGCCTCCATTGTGTTCCCTTCACATAGTATACAATGCTTGTTAATTCCACCTTTAGTTCCCAGAGGCAGAGACTATGTGGGTGGTGTATTCACATTTCCGGAACCTAATAGGTCCACTGTAAATGTTTAGTGGCCTTAATTTGTAGAAATTATTTCTTACCATTTTTTCTTACTTGGTACTGTCACAAAGTAATAGGGGTCAGGAAGGCATCCCCAATAGATCAATGATCATGGGTTACTTATCACTTGTATCACAACCTTATTCTTCTTAATATATTTTTTTTTTTTTGTAATTTTTTTGGTTGGCTTGATACTTCTCAAATGTTTTGCCATTTTTAAGGAAGACTTCTAAAAGTAGCCCTCTAGGAGATTAGTTTAAGGCTACAGCTTTTACAGGTATTTTTCCAAAGGTGAATGGAGAGATCTGTGTCAGAGAGATCTATGTCTGTACCATGTTCAAGAATAGAGATAATTAGGATTTAGGTGCCTGTTGCTGTGTTCCAGACACTCCTGGGTAACTGGAAAATCTGAGTAAACTATTCTTTCCTTTCTTTCTGGATTTGTGAGCTGTGGTTGATTGTAGTAATAGGAAAGTGTATGTAGGTTGACTATGTATCTTTTTGATACTTACCTGAACTGGTGGGCTCTGGACATAATGGCTTATCACTGTTTACCTTTTGTTTATTTGTTTAGCCATGAACTGGACATTGATGAAAACCCGGATTCAGACTTTGATGACAATGGTTCCCTTCTGGGATTCAAGCATGGCTCAGGACAAAAGTAATTATACATAAATACAACATAAATACTATTGTCTGAAATTTTAACACTTCAGCTGTTTTCAAGTTCTCTGATATTCAGTAGCTAATGATGGTTATAGAATTGATACCATTTGAGATGTTACAGTTAAAACATTAACCTCTCTTACAGAGAGATTACCACACATTTGATATATTCACATGTATTATTAACTCAGTTGTACTTCATAGCAATCCAGTATCATTATTAAAATTTCATGAATAAAGCAACTGCAGCCCACAGAGCTTGTGACTTAGGATCATATCAAGGATTCAAGCCAAGCTCTTGAGACTTCTAAGTGTGGTTCTCTTTTTCACCTTGCATCTCATGTATCTACCTCTATACGTCTGACATGTATAGCAAACATGTCATGAAAAGTTCAAATCTGAAGTAGCCTTTTTTTTATTATGAAAACATTAAAACTCAAAACAGAAGAAAGAGTAAAAATCTTTCAAAGCACTCCTCAGAGGTAGGCAATGTTTGGCATATATCCTTCCTTGTTTACTTGTGTGTTTCTATGATTATGTACATATAAATTGGTTACTCCCTTTTCATAAAAACACAAAAATAGAATCATATTATACTTGTTTTGCAGCTTGCTTTTTTCCCCCTTAACAATGTACCATGAACATCCTGATTTATCAGTACATGCTTATTTATCTAATCCTTGTGTGTGACTTACCCTGTATGTACCTCTAGGTTGTTCCTAAGATCTAGGCATATGCCCTTGAGGTTCCCCACAAGTTATTATGTTTACCAATGTTTCATTCCTACTTACTGCTGTATTCCACTATGGAAGTATCATAGTTTGTTTAACCATTCATCTATTCAAGATCATTTGGATTGTGTGTGGTATTTTGCCAGGACAAATAAAGCTGCTGCGAATGTTTGTATACAGAAAGTATAAGTTTTCTCTAGGATTAAATGCCCGAGCATTAAGTACAAGAATATTGAAGGGTTTATTGCATATACCATGAAGACTGAACTGAATAGTTAAGGCTCATTAAAGACCTACCATCTGTGTCAGCTTGTACCAGTGATTTAAACAAATATTATGGTCTTTGATGTTTCTAAGGGGTGAGACTTTGTTAGTTATGAAATCTTAACTGATACCTACATAATATGAAGGCAGCAAGAAAAGGACATAGATCTAAAAATTGACTTCTAAATTGAATCCAGGGACTCCTGGGTGGCCCAGAGGTTGAGCATCTGCCTTCAGCCCAGGGCATGATCCTGGAGACCCAGGATCGAGTCCCGCGTCAGGCTCCCTGCATGGAGCCTGCTTCTCCCTCTGCCTGTGTCTCTGCCTCTCTCTCTCTCTCTCTCTCTCTCTCTGTGTCTCTCATGAATAAATAAATAAAATCTTTTAAAAATAATAATAATAAAATAAATTGAATCCAAATTATTAGTTCAGAAATACATGCTCATAATATTATGAATATTTTTTAAACTATTAGTTATCTCTCCTTTATGGTACTTAAAGGCCGTTGCAGTTGGTATCATCTCACCATGAGAAAAGATAATATTTCCCTCATGTGCAGTGGGGTCATATTTTTCTGCAATTTTTTTACTACGTTTTACTACGTGGTATATGCTTTCTGTTACAGATAAGGTATTTGATATCCTCAACCGGCATTTCACATTTAGTTGAAAATGAGCATGGAACCAAGACCTTAAACTCCTCTGCATTCAAACTTTATTTCTGACTTTTGTAATTTAGAAAAATGAAATTAATATGGTGGTTGCTAGTAGAAAAATAGTGAAAATTGTCATTTTTATTCTTTTCTTGTAAGAAAACAAACTCATAGAACTTAAGGTTTGAGTCAACTTCCTTTGGTTTGGCCACAGATACGGTGGAATTTCAAATTTCAGTCATCGGCGGGTCAGATACCTACATAAGAATGTAAAGTATAAGTCAAAGTTCCTGGACATGAGAAGACAAATAAATATGAAAAACAAACACATTTTCTTTACTGAAGAGTCAGAAAAAACATTCAAAAAAAGCAAAACTCTGACTAAGGTAGGTTTACATTTTGTCGTATATTTACAGATAGAATTTATTTTGTAAGCTTGACTCCTTAAAATTTTTTTCAAGTGCAGCCTGGGTGGCTTAGTGGTTTAGCACCGCCTTCAGCCCAGGGTGTGATCCTGGAGACCTGGGATCAAGTCCCACATCAGGCTCCTTGCATAGAGCCTGCTTCTCCTTCTGCCTGTGTCTCTGCCTCTCTCTCTCTCTCTCTCTCTCTCTCGTGAATAAATAAAATCTTTAAAAAAAATTTTTTTTCAAGTAAAAATCCTATTTCTACCAGATATAAAAGTACCTAAAATTCTCTTCCCCTTGCTTCCTAAAGGCATATATCATGTGAACCAAATTCGAAAAAGAATAAGTTGGCAATAATATGAAGAGGGGATGTTTTGAAAGCTACAAAGTATCAGTGTCTGGGAAGATAAATAGGTAAAATTGCCTCCTATACACATAGTAACAGTGAGAATTTCTCATCTGCTTCAGGCTTAAGTAGGATCCTGGAAGTCAGTTTCTGGTCCAGCATTAATTGTAAGCCTTAATTTTGAGGTCATCAATCAAACATTGCACTAACCAGTTCATCCTAATAGTTTCATGCTAATTTAGTGAATACACTGCTAACTGGAATATTCATGCCCCTCTCTGGGACTCTGCTGTTACCTGCTGTCCATGCACTTGAAAAACAAAAGTAATTAGAATTATTTTTGGTTGATGAGTGATAATTCTCCATTATAGGAGAAAAAAATACTTTTTAGTGAGCAGAACCTTTGTGTCAGTTACTTTTCTAACAGCACCTTTGAGCAACAAAACAAAAACCTCCAGACCTGGTGATGACCTTGTTTTACCTTTAGGATACATTATCTTTCCCAGCGTCAGCATTCTTCCAAAACCTGCTACATATTTATAGCTGGATTTATTTGTGTTATATTTTGGATTGGTTGGTCACTGATAATATTCTAATATTTTAGCGGCCCACGTTATATCTGGAACACATTTCCCAATATCAGACCAACCAGTCTTAAAGAACGTCTTATGTATTGGTTGGATGTGATAGTCGCCATATATCCCTCTGTAGACAAAGAGCAAAAACATAACTGCTAAGTATTGCCAAAGAAAAAAGAAATATGGCTGTTGTGTTTTTAGATATCTGACTGATGTATAGTCATAGCCCCTTTGAAGATTCTGGATTGTTGCCTGTGCTCATCTTCCAATTTCCTAACTCATGGGAAGATCATGAAGATCTGTTATGAAAAATACTCTTGTTATAGAAGTTTGCAAGGAAGTACATATCATCTGTTAACACCTTGTTAACATTTCTGAGAAACCCAGTTTTTAGAAATCATTGTACTGACTCTACTGCTCCATTAAAGGTTAGCTTGCATTCTTTCTAAGATTAGCACTGTTCTTTTTCTTACAGAGAGATGGGCACTTAATCTTTTTAGAGTTTATCTTTGGTGCAGGGAGTACAATTTATCATAGGCTGGGCCATTGAAGAAAGGTCTGTATAACTTGTAAAGCTAATATTAGTGACTCAATAAGTAGGTACATTTGTAATAATATCATGTTATGTTGTTAGAAGCCTTTGTGGAAAGCTACTGGAACAGTTCAGCTTTATCCTCTTAGTGTTCATTGATTACAGGAAAGTCATCGTTATATGTTTAATCTGATGTTTTCTTCCTTTTAAAGAAATCTTTAATAAGGTCATGGTATGTCCAGATACTAACGTGCAGTTAGCTCAGAATTCTGTATAATTAGCTTGTGTAATATAGTATACTTATCAGAGTTAATAATTAGAACATTTTCTCAGTGAGATCCAAATGGTAAAGCAGGTATAATTTGGAATGAATTCAAGCCTGTGACGACTTAATTTCAGGTAGAAAAATTCCTAAAATGGATTAATGAACCAATGGATGAGGAAGCATCGCAGGAGTCCATTTCTCATGACAATGTACAAGACACGTGCACAAGCAGTGATTCAGAAGAACCAGAAATGTCTGTTAAAGAAGGTGATGACCCACTGCAGACAAATAATCCAGAGCCTGAAAAGTGTAATGCCACGTCTTCAGCTGGTGAACTTGAAACAGAAAAAAATGAAGGAGACAGCACGATAGTAATTATTACAGATAAGGAAGATGGTATTACTCAGATTACTCCAGACTCTCTTCAGGTAGAAACTGAAGGTAAGACTAAATATGCTTCAACCTGCTGATGAATTTAGATAGTGTGCTTCCCTAGTTTTCAGTTCTGAATCATCTCTACACTTAAGGATTCACTGCTGTTTATTTCTTAGAGGGCACAGTAAGTGTAAATGTGCTAGTAGCTATGATTTGGCACAGAACACTATACTTTTGGTTGATCAAGCATGATAAAATAAAAGGCCAGGCATGTGGGAAAACTGAGTACCTCTGTCTATGCCATTAAGATTGGTCTCTGCCGCTGCCCTCTTCCCTGGGCTAAAGGTAGCTAGCTGGAAGTCCCTTTTATCCCTCTTGAAATTTGGTTTTTCCCTGGTTTTCCTTTTGATTAATTTATTTGCTTATTTATATATTTTGTATTTTATGGTAATGGTTGTTGGTAGTAGTAGTTTGTTATTTGGATGGCACCCTGACATAAGGTATTTGTAGTAGTTGCTTGAAATGAATGGAGAATGGAGTCACATTTTCACTTTATGCCCTTTTGTGTACTGTTTGATTGTATTCTACAGCAAATGTTCTTTTTTAATTTATAATTGTATTCACTGGAACATTGAAGCTTTTATGAGGTAGAAATTTTCATTTGACATGTATTCATTTTTATCGATGAATGATTTCAGACTTAATCTAATGAAACAATTATATTGTGATGGTCTCTTTCTTAATTTAGTATTGAGGAAAATACCTCATTTGAATCTTAATTTTTTTCTGTGTGTGTATGTGTGTGTAGAGAGAGCTGAGTTCTTTGTATCACATACTTCTTTGCCTTTCTAAAAAGCATACATAAGGTAGTTTAAATTTTTTTATTGTCACGTACAGCTGATGTTCATGTGGCACCTGCAGACTTCTAAAATGCCTTCATATGCCTTATTTTCATTTAAGCTATAAAATAACCCAGCGAGGTAGGCAGGATTATCCCCATCCTAAAAATACACACAGTAAACTCAAAGAAACTAAGAAACTCACCTGCAGTCACAGTGCCAGTGGGTGGCATAGCTAGGACTCAAAACCAGGTTGTCTGATTCCTCCATCCCATTTTCCTGTCCTCCCCTAATTACCTTGCCTCATAATGCTGGTGGTTCCTCACCAGAGGCATTTGGAAGATATTGGCTGTTAGAATGATCTAGGGGTCCTGGCACTTAGTGTACACTGGGTTGCTTAATGTTATGTCGTATGGTCTTGCAAGGATGATCTTGCGCAGTAAGGATTTGTTCACTCAAAATGTTAGTATCCCCTCTCCTAAAAGACTCTTACTATACTTCGCTATTGATGACAGTTCTGCTGTTTGCAATGATCAGATGACCATAATAAGATATAGTCCTATCCTTGAGGATTGGTGGTAATTTTATTTGTCAGCATCAGTTCTTGTCATTTTACTTAGCTGTGACAGCACTCTTTCTAAATTGCTATTTCTAATCTGCTCAGAATTTAAAACAAATTACCAAATTAATAAAAATTGTCTAAGAAAAAGTCAATCTTTGAATGAATGAGATCCTTTCCTATTAACCTTAAAGCAGTGACCTGTCTTAATTTCCCAGAAGCCATATGACCTTCAGGTCATATCTGGATTCGGAGGACTGATCAGGCTGAAAGTTAGGAGCTTAATCAGTCCTTAAGAGGTTTTATTTTAAAGAAGGGAAGAGAAATGTTTGGGCTTCCACATTTGACCGACTAAAACAGTGTCTTATCTAACAAGCGTAATAACTTTTATACCTATGTAGTATCTCTACATATTTCCCTTTACAATCCTGTGAAGTAAATAGGTAAAATACTATCATTCATTCATTTTGAGGAATTAAAAATTAGATCTTAGAGAGCCTGGGTTACTGTTCCAAGCTCAGAGAGCTTATAAATAGCAAAATAGAGGCCGTAATCTAAAGTCCGTGCTATGCACAGTATGCCCTCCTGCTTCTCCTGGGATGCTGTTGAATGCATGGTCTGCAGTACATTCCCTAATTATAAATACTGAATGTGGCTATACTTTTTACATAAATTCATCTATGATTGTCTTTTTTCATACTGGGCATCTGCGTATTTATATTCTTTTATTTTAGCTGAAAGTAAAAAGAAAAAGAAGAAGAAAAAAAACAAGAGCAAAAAGGTAATTGGTCTGCCTCCTGAGATAGCTGCTGTTCCTGAGCTGGCAAAATACTGGGCCCAGAGATACAGGCTCTTCTCCCGCTTTGATGATGGGATTAAACTGGACAGAGGTAAACTATATATATAATGCTTAACACTATTTTGAAATAATTTCAGACTTACAGAAAAGTGGCGGGAATAGTAAAAAAGAAATTCATAATGCCCTTTACCCAGATTCAACTGTTCTAACATTTTGCCACATTTGCCTTACCATTCTCTATGTGTTTCTGGTCCAGTTGCTTCTACCTCTTAGTACTTATGTGTGTATTTTCTAAGAACAAGGATACTTATGCAACAATGGTAAAATTATTAATTTAACATTGCTACAATACTATCATTTGCAGTCCAGATCCTAGTTTAATCTGTTACCCTAATCATGTCCTTTATGGCATTTTTTTTCTTCCAGTATAGGATCACATGTTACGTTTAGTTTTCATGATTTTTTAGTTTCCTTTTGTCTGGAATAGTTCCTCAGTCTTTTTGTCTTTTATGACTTTGATGTTGTCCAAAGAAGAGTGACCAGTTATTTTCTACAGTGTCTCTCAATTTAGATATATATGTGTTTTTAAAATTTCATATTCAGGCTTAATGTATACTTAATCTATATTTTACGATAGGTAGCAAAGGGCATCAATAGATTGTTGTTGGGTTTGGGTTTTTTTTAAGATTTCATTTATTTATTTGTTAGAGAGACAGAGGCAGAGATAAGCAGAGAGATAAGTAGGCTCCCTGTGGGGAGCCTGAAATGGGACGCCACCCCAAGACCCAAGAATCACTACCTGAGCCACAGGTAGATGCTCAACCACTGAGCCACCCAGGCACCCGGAGAACAATAGATTGTTAAGCAGAATATCTGATAATGTAATATCTAGTGTAGAAAGATATAATTTGATGAATTAACACTGGAAACTGAGTTCTTCTGTTGAGTGTTCCTACTATGTCTTGAACACCTTCTCAATTCTGTAAGTTGATGCTTATTTTCATATTGGGGCTACTTAAATGTTAATCTTTATTAACTATCAAAATCAGGAAGCTTGATCTGGGGTTAGAATTTAGGTTCTTATAATTATAAAATATTGCACATTGGAGAAAGCGCATAGGAGCGCAAAGACTGGATAAAAGCTTTTTAATTCTATAAAAGGAGTTTATTTTTTTATTCTTCCAGCAGTGAGGAGCCATTTAGATTTTTGGTAAGGAAAGAGAACAAGAAAATTGGTGTATCATTTTGTTCAGAGAAATATCTTTCTGAAAAAAATGTTAATTTCTTCTATTGGGAAAGGAGGTTAGTACCCTCATTCTTTTGGAGTAGGTTTAGGACCCCATTTCTGAAGATGAAGAGAGTTCTGCTGTTCTTAAAATTTTGCAACCTGTTGCTATCAGCTCCTTTCATTTCCTGACCCTTTGGAAATGTACAAATATTTCCAAAGTGTTGAGTACAAATCTGGTTCAATGCTTCCCTGTTAGAAATGAAACAGGAAACTCAGTGGAGTTTGGGGAGTTGGCCAGTTGAATAGCTAACTTTCCATCGTTCATAATAGTCAGTAGTTAATACTTCAAACAGAAAAACTAAAATTCCATTCAATTATTGGAGGTATATTACAAAAGCATCAGGCAAGAATTAAGGCGCTTGCTTCTGTGGAAATTGGGAAGGGAAATGGTACTGCTCCTTTTTATAACAAGTTTTGTGGAACTTTTTTTTAAAACTAAGTCAATTAGGGGCACCTGGGTGGGTTGGTTGGCTGGGCATCTGCCTTCGGCTCAGGTCATAATCTCAGGGTCCTGGGATCAAGCCCTACATCAAGCTCCTTGCTCAAAAGAGAGTCTACTCCCTCTCCCTCTGCCCCTCCACTGTTCATGTGCACATTCTCTCTGTCAAATAAATAAATAAATCTTTAAAAAACAAAAATAATCTATAATTTTTTGAGAAGAGAAGCTAAGTTTTGCTTGTGTAGATAATAATATTTGCTATGTTTATGCTTGGGCTGGCTTCTTGAAACCAAACATCTTAACAGAAATACTCTTCCCTTCACAGAGGGCTGGTTTTCAGTTACCCCTGAGAAGATTGCTGAACACATTGCTGGCCGGGTCAGCCAGTCCTTCAAGTGTGACATTGTAGTAGATGCATTCTGTGGAGTTGGAGGAAATACTATTCAGTTTGCCTTAACCGGAAAGAGAGGTAATATGCCATCAAAGGAAGAAAAGTAATTTATTTTCAGTTTCAATAAATGTTTCATTTTGCTTCAGCCTATCTTTGCTGAGATTTAATACATAATTAGTAATGTGATGCCAAATATTTAAAATAATAATAACTAGCATATATTAAGCATATACTTTGTATCACGTACTGGTGTAAGTGCTTAATATGTATTAATTTATTAGTCAGGTATCTTGTGAGGTGTATCTTTTACTGTCTGGGTTTCACAGATAAAGTGAGAAATAAGGAGATGAAATAACTTATCCAGAATTACACAAACACAGCTTGGCAAAGTGAAGATTATAACATTATATAAAACTATAAATATTAAAAAGGAAAACCATTCTTTAGAAGAAGAGTGGACAGGGAATTCCAGCTTTGCCACCTTTATAACTTTGGACATCATTTAACCTCAATTTAAAGGAAACCTTAAATTGACATATCCTCTGTAATCCCTTTCAGCTTGAACATTATAGGACTCCAAAAACCTTTTAAGTATTATATCATTCTTATGGTTGTTTGATTTTTGAAACATGAAAAAGAAAACCTCTATCACTATGTATGTGTTAAGAATTATGACAAGTAGGTAGGTACGTGTGCTATTTCCCAGGGGAAAGGAAGCTTTATAAAATTGAACGGTCTGCCCAAATGATCATGACTGAGTCATGAAGCCAAGAGTTTTTACTCACTTTTTTCTGATATCTCTGTTCTTTCTAAATTCTTTTTAAAGTGTAGTATGATGTGACATTTTAAAGACATCAATTATTAAGTCATACTCTGAAGATGCTTTTTCTCCCCCCAACATACACATGTAGCTTCCATTTCAGTGAGTTACAATTAAGTGTTACTAATTTATATAAAGTTCTAAAGATTAACTAGGAAAGTATGATTCTGGAAGCATAATATAGAAGCTAGAAAATGATGAAGGAGAATTTGACATTGATTCTGAGACCCAAACCCATGCTAATGAACTGTGACCCTTATTTAATCATGTTCCAGGGCATGACATTGCTCACCTTATGTGGTCCAATAGCCTCAATTAAAGTTGTTTTCACGTTTTCCTGGAATAGGAATTATTTTCTAGTTTTCCTTGAATTCATTATTTACTCGTAAAATTTTTTTCTCTGCACTTGCCAGATAAGCCAGTCCTGTGAGCTCAATTCAGTGTTTATTGGTTGAAAATGATTTTTCCTCAAAAGTTGTCAAATTTATTTTCCTTTTAACATTGTATCATAACATGACAACTCTAAAAATCTGTCCTTTAATAAAGCAGCAAATAGGTCTGAAAATATTTTCAAAATATTATAGAAACCATCCATATTACAGATTTATATTTCTCTGTATATAGGTACCTTGCCAAGGCTTTATGCAGCTCTGTATACATTTGGTAAAGAAAAATGTCTGTTGTGGGTCTCAAGCTAAAAGAAGGCTGCCATGTTATCCCAGCCCCAACTTTCATCCCAGCCCCTTAGGATCTTTTAATCACTCATGTTTACTGATGAATAGCCTCTGAGAGGAAAAGGAAGCAAACACAACGCCTCTCTAGTAGTATCAGGATCTGGCTTCTGTCCTTGCAGCATATGGAATGGGAAGCTCAGAAGCATGTTCAGTATAGTGGTGTCCCATGACCTGTTCCCCCAAATCCGCAGCAGCAGCTAACACAGATGTCCTAATTTTAGTTATATGTACTGCACCTAGCATGATAGAGCTGACTGCATCATCGTAGGGAATTCAAAACTTTTGAAGTGTAATTGTGTGCCTGTATATCTATCTGTATGTGTGCTTATATATACACACATGTATGTATGTTTATATATACACATATGTGTATAATCAGTTACTCTTTAAGTGAATATACATGAATACCCACATGTATCCATATATATGAGAAAAAGGATTGTTTATAATTGACATGATCCTGTTGTGCCTCTTATTTCCTATTCAGCTAGTTGTTGTCTATGAGTATACTCACCTGAATGGTTAGAGAATCCACAAAGTTTTGCATTTTGATGGTAAAGGTTTTTTTTAATATTTTTATTTATTTTTTCATGAGAGACACAGAGAGAGGCAGAGACATAGGCAGAAGGAGAAGCAGGCTCCCTGTGGGGAGCCCAATGTAGGACTCGATCCCGGCAGGATCATGCCCTAAGCCAAAGGCTAATGCTCATCCACCGAGCCATCCAGGAATCCCTAATGTTAAAAATTTTATACTTTTCTGTATACTTCAGTATTACTGCTATCCACTAGAATTTTCTGTGATGATAGCAGTGTTGTGTATCTGCACTGTCCTGTATGATAGCCACTAGCCACATGTAGCTATTGAGCATTTGAAATGTGGCAGTGTGGAGGCGTCTGGGTGGCTCAGTGGGTTAAACGGCCAAGTCTTGATTTTGGTTCAGGTCATGATCTCAGGGTCCTGGGATCAAGCCCTGCATTAGGCTCTGCACTCAGCGGGGAGTCTGCTTGAGAATTCTCTCTTCCTCTCCCTCCACCCCTCCCCTGGCTCACTAGCTTGCTTGCTGTCTCTCAAATAAATAAATCTTAAAAAAAAAAAAAAAAGAAATGTGGCAATGTGACTGAGGATCTAAATTCTTTATTTCATTTTAATCAATTAAAGGTAATAGCCATATAGGGGTAGCGGCTATTATTATTGGACAATGCAGTTCTATAAAATGTCATCCAACATTTGTCAGCATTTCATTTACATAATAGGCCAAGTGCTTACATTCTGTTAGGTCTAAAGACAAAGCAGCCTCTAGGAGAAATGAAGATGAAAAACATGAAGATTGACTGAATATATTTGATGTTGAAAATCATTTTTCCCATTGAGTTTTTGGTGTTAGCATATTTTTCCGTCTGTCTCTGTACTACAATTGGAGCAGATTGAACAGCTGAAAAGGACATTTTCATCTTTTCTCTTACGAATATTACTTGTTTAGAACAGAAAAAATAGCATTGTAAATGCATGATTTCAACATGTGATTGGAGCTTGTATTCATTGTTGAAGTGATTTATTTAGTGCATTATTTCTCAAAAGTGTTAACAAATTTTGAAACTGGCATTTTCTAGAAAACTGTTTCCATGACAACCGTGGTGTATACATCAGGGTTCCACTTAGACCTTCCAAATATAAAATATTGCCACTAGTACCCTGGTGCACATACAGGTGCATTTGAGTTATTTACTGCCAGAGGAGTGAGCTAAAATTAACATATGTTTGCATTGCTAATTATGAAATTGCAATAAATTAAATGAAAGCCCATTTGATGAAAACATATCGTTGTTGGTTCCTTCTTCCTATGATGTCTCATTAAACATTATCAACAGATGTTTTTACATTTCTTCATAAGCTGGCTATATGGGTTTGTCATAATGTGTTTTAATTTGCTTTTCTGTAGAAGTCACATTTGTTTTTCTTTGGACTCTATCTCATTTTAGGAAATGGATCTGTTCTGAAATCCTAGTGTTACAAGCTTGACATGCAGTCAGTAACCTTTCCAAGTGTTTGCTGCTCAGGCTGTTCAGAGCACAGTACTAAGCACATGTTTACCTCTCAATAGATAACTACTGGTTTTGGAAAAGCTGGCTGAATGACCCAACTTTGAAAGCCAGGTCCTTCAGTCACATTTTCTTGGTACTACACAAGTGAATTTTTCTAATTTAGATTAAAATTTTTAATTAAATTCTTTATCTCTGGTATATGTGCCAAACTCCCTTAGTCTTCAAAAAAAAGTTCTTTTACAGAGGAAAAAAAAAATCAGACTACTCAGAAGATGAACTGTTCTATAGATCAATGTCATTTGACTCATCTTTTCTTTTCCCACTTTTAGTGATTGCCATTGATATTGATCCTGTTAAGATTGATCTTGCTCGCAATAATGCAGAAGTTTATGGAATAGCAGACAAGATAGAGTTCATCTGTGGAGATTTCCTCCTGCTGGCTTCTCACTTAAAGGCTGATGTTGTATTTCTTAGCCCCCCTTGGGGAGGACCAGACTATGCTACTGCAGAGACCTTTGACATTAGGACCATGATGTCTCCTGATGGATATCCTTTAGAAGGCTGAGAGTTTACTCAAACAATGGTTGTGGAGAGAAAGATGTGCATGTGAGTGAGTGTATGTTGTGTGTCTGTATTTCAGAAAGAGATTAGTGAAGTAGGGAGATACTCACTAATAGCACTTGATAGATTTGAGTTGATTTTGCATAAAGAGCCAGTATGTAAAAATTAGGTGGTAGTTGATTTTCAAGAAGAATGGCAGATGTGAAGTCATATTTCCTTTGGTTACTATCCAATTTTATCATTATAAAACAAGAACTAGGAAATATTAATTGCTTGAAATTATTATCTTGAAAATTGGGAGTTTCTTCAAGACCTATCCCTAGACTCTGGGTGACCATCCCTTAACTTTTCTTCAGCTTACACTGGCTTGTGCTAATTCTGTTTGCATCTTCAAATGTTTCCTGTTACTCTTTCAAGATACCGAAGCAAACCCTTCTTTCATAAAGAATAGCATTTATTATTTGACCCTTTCTTTATCTCTCCTTCCCAGAGGAATCATCTGTTTGACTCTAACAGGAAGCATGTTTCTAAATTACTAATTAAAATTTAGAATGTAAACCACAACGACCAGATTTATGTGTCTTTATTCTTTACTGGAAAAAGGTGATATGCTTTCCTGTTCTATTTTCAAATAATTAGGAAATGGCAAAAAGAGAAAGTGTCTTTCTGGCTCTTGGCTGTCTTCCACAAGGATAATCAGATGAATAGGTTTAAATTCAGTGACCCATTCTGAATTACAAAATCTACTTAATTCTCTTTTAGGTTCCATTAGAGGATCTAAATGTATGTTATCTTATAGTTACATATCAAAATACATTTGGATTATGACATATCTCTGATCAGAAATTAATGTTGTTTTTGTTACCATTCCTTAACTGTTGTCCACCTTTGAAATCTTCAGGCTTTCCCAGAAGATCACTAATAATATTGTTTATTTTCTTCCAAGAAATGCTGATATTGACCAGGTAAGCCACTACTGAAGAACTTCTATGAGCCTCTAGCATAACCATTACAAAAAATGGGCAGAAAAAAGATATAAGTCTTTCCTTTGAGAACATATTTATGAGAAATCTCTGACTTTTTTACTATTATTAGAAAACTGAAGGTGTTTGGCAGTTAAATCAATGCCTGTTTCATCTACTTTATCTTTACAGCTCCTGGCTGTAAAATAGAATCCTTTTAATTATATGCTCTGAAAGGGTAACTCTGTTGTATTTCAAATGTACATACCTAAACTAGCCAAGATCTGTCTTTACTAATACCTACCTTGAGAGTAGAGGTTTTAGGTATTCCTCAAAAGAGGAGCTTAAATAGAAATACACAGATAGATGAAACCTTAATTTGGCCAGTTTAAATATAGTCTTGGAGTGTAGGATATTTGACTAATAAGTATATTTATTCCATTCTTCCCATAAACACTTACTTAATATTATTATTGTCTCTTGTAGAATTGTATTTGGTATAACTGGCTCATAAAGATTCAGTGATGTTTTTATTTCATGTTTATTTGATTTACTTTCTATAAACACTACATATCTAATGTGTGAGAAGTGTTCTGTTGAAAAATCTTTTGTCTTTTTATATTTTGAATTTTACTGTAGTGTTAACTAGCTCTACAGTTTTCCTTTCTCTCTCTGATACTGAGAGCTGACCCTGTCGTTCTGAGCTTTTTAATCTTGTTCTGGAGAAAGTATCTCCCATTACCTATTCCACCAAATTTCTTTTTTTTTTTTTTTTCCACCAAATTTCTTATCACTTTTGTTCTTTTTTCTGGGACATCATTATGTGGATGTTAGTCTTTCATAACTATATATATAGAGAGAGAACTATATATAGAAATATATATATGTGTGTGTGTATATATATATATATATATATATATATATATATAGTCATTTAATATCCAGGTAAGCCCACCAAGGTTCATACAACTTCTTATGAGGCTAGTTATAGAGCATAATATTTATGTGGGCAAATAACAATTATGGAATCAACAGGCTCAACTTTATCTGGGAGTCTAGGATGCAGGTCAGAGTCACATGAGTAGCAGATACAGTTTAATATCAAATTTGATATAAAAATGCAGGGAGCAAGAGATTAGTGCTTTTTCTGTAACTGGTACAGCATAGTGTTTGGAAGGTCTAATGTATAAATAGGTTACAGGTGACAAGATCTAATTTCATCTCCTAACCCATGGAGTGAGAGCTCATGCTTGTTCATCTTATTTATCTTTCTCTTAGCCCAGAGAATCTCCACTCTGGCAGCATGTTACAATCATTCGGGGACTTTTAAAAACTTTATGTGTGGGTCTCAACCAGAAAATAATCAGAGTGAATCCTTCCCAGTACACCAGAGTACTAGTACTAGTAGTTTTAAGAAGCTATTCAGCTAAAATGATAAAACTCTCAGAAGAAAATATAGGGAAAAATTTCATGACATTGAATTTGGCAACAATTTCTTGAATGTGACACCAAAAGCACAGGCAATATATTTCCCAGTGCTTTTTCTCTTCCTTTTTCTTCTGGGAGATCTGGTCTTCCAACCAGTTCATTCCTCAGGTATATGAGTTATGTTATCTATCCCATCTATTGTATTTTTAGTTCAACTTTTACATTCTTTTACTTAATATTTCTGTACTATTATTTCTTGTTTTCTTCTTTTATACTCTAATAATATCTCTTACTATTATTTTAAGAATTTTAAATTCTTAATCTGATCTATCCTTTCTTCCATATAATTTAGAATCCATTTTATTTTTCTTCCATGAAATACTTGTGGTCCTCAAATGTCTTGTCTTACTGTGTATTGACTATTCTCAAGTAATGCAGAAGAAGACAGGCCAGGCTAGAAACTAATGTCAACTCTGGCTGTATGTTAGGGTCCCCAGGAACCCTGGTAAAAACTGTAATAGCCAAGCCCTATCTCAGAAATTGATCTAGCCAGTTTTTTAAAGCTGCCAGGTAATTCCAATGTGTAGCCTGGTTTGAGAACCACTGCTAAAAGGCTATCGCTGCTAAAAGGCTATATTACCCCAGTGATAACCTCAAAGGCTGAAAATGGGTAAGCTGTGGGTTTGCCAACCCAGACACCACAGGACTGCAGCTAATTATCACCAAGCACCATCTCAGGACACAACTCCTCACCTTTGAGGAGGAGCTGGACAAAAGCAGATTTAAAGGCTGTATTCTTTAATCTTCTAGTGTCATTCATCAACTCACTGGTATGGAGAGGGTAGAGTAAGACTGTGACTGTAAGGGATTAGTTCCCACCTGTTCCTCTCAGCTCTTCACAGCAGGATTTTTTTTCAGACTGCCTTAACTTTACTCCTGAACCTCGACCAGAATTCCCAGTTTCTGTAAACGAGGCAGCATATACTGAGTACAGGGTGATTGGGACAGAGCAGCAAAAGCAGAATTTCTTTTAATTAATTAATTAATTAACTAACTAACTAATTTGAGAGAGAGAGAGAGAATCTCAAGCAGACTCCTTGCTGAGCACAGAGCCTGGCACAGGATTCAATCTCATAACCCTGAGATCATGACCTGAGCCGCAATCAAGAGTTGGCTGCTTAACTGACTTAGCCACTTAGGCACCCCAAGAGCAGAATTTTTAAGTTTTTGTTTTCCTTTTTCCTGCCCCAAGCCAGAGGCACTCCCCCTCATCCTGTACACACACATTCACCATCCTGGGTCTCCAGAGATTTCTTTTGTTTGGCAGTTTCCCTCTGTATTGTTTCTAGTGCTATCTTGCAGTAGCCAGCACTCATGCTAGGTCATCATCTTCCTAGGGCTTTGGTCAATGGGGACATAAATGATGACAGTGCAACCTTCTCATAAGAAAGGTGGAGATTAAATGCTCTCCATTTCTCATGGAATGACTTCAGGAAAAGCTCTGATGATCTAGGACATAAACTGGACTTTGAAGAAGCTTGGATTGTAGGAGTTGAGGAGAAGGTGGCAGGAGCACCAATGACATGGAAGTGAGCATATGTGGACATAGTCTTGTGTCAGTTTATCACACTATCCCAATCTTGGCTTATTTCCTTAGTCTTTGGAACACTGGCTCTCAGCTCTGGCTGCTAATTGGAATTGCCTGAGTGGCTTTTTTTTTTTTTATCATTGTGGTAAGATACACATAATGAAACTTATAATGAACCATTTGTAAGCATACAGTTTAGTGGCATTAAATATATTCAGATTGTTTTGCAACCATTCCCACCATCCATCTCAGAATTTCTTCATCTTCCCAACCTGAAACTATAATTAAACACTGACTCCCCATTACCCTTACCACCTGCCCCTGGCAACCATCATTGTACTATCTCCTTGAACCTCAAATAAGTAGAATTATACAGTATTTGTCCTTTAAATCTAGCTTATTTCACTGAGGTAGTATCCTAGAAGTTTATCCTGTTTCAACATGTCAGAATTTCCTTCCTTTTTAAAGCTGAATGGTAGTCCATTGTGTATAAATGCTACATTTTGTTTATCCATTCATCTGTGGACATTTTGGGTTATTTTCACCTTCTGGCTGATGTGAATAATGCTGCCATGGGTGCACAGTATCTATTCCTGCTTTCAGTTCTTTTGAGTATATAGCCAGAAGCAAAATTGCTGAACCATAGAGTAATCCTGTTTAGTTTCTTGGGGATCCACTATACAGCCGAACCATTTTACATTCCTACCAGCAATTCTTTTAAGAGTTCCAGTTTAAAAAAAAAAAAAGAGTTCCAGTTTCTCCACATTCTCACTAGCACTTGTTTTTCTGTTTGTTGTTTTTATAATAATAGCCATCCTAATGGGTATGAAATGCTATGTCATTGTAGTTTTGATTTGCATTTCCCTAATGACTCATGATGTTGAACATATATTCACATATGCGTATTTTGGATATTAATCTCTTATTACTATATGCTTTGCCTGTATTTTTCCCCATTCCATGAGTTGTCTTTGTACTATTTTGATAGTGTTCTGTGCTGCACAAAGTTTTTAATTTTGATGAAATTCAACTGAGCTGTTTTTTTCTATGTATTGCCTGTGCTTTTGGTGTCACATTCAAGAAATTGTTGCCAAATCCAATATCATGAAATTTTTCCCTATATTTTCTTCTGAGAGTTTTATCATTTTAGCTGAATAGCTTCTTAAAACTACTAGTACTAGTACTCTGGTGTACTGGGAAGGATTCACTCTGATTATTTTCTGGTTGAGACCCACACATAAAGTTTTTAAAAGTCCCCGAATGATTGTAACATGCTGCCAGAGTGGAGATTCTCTGGGCTAAGAGAAAGATAAATAAGATGAACAAGCATGAGCTCTCACTCCATGGGTTAGGAGATGAAATTAGATCTTGTCACCTGTAACCTATTTATACATTAGACCTTCCAAACACTATGCTGTACCAGTTACAGAAAAAGCACTAATCTCTTGCTCCCTGCATTTTTATATCAAATTTGATATTAAACTGTATCTGCTACTCATGTGACTCTGACCTGCATCCTAGACTCCCAGATAAAGTTGAGCCTGTTGATTCCATAATTGTTATTTGCCCACATAAATATTATGCTCTATAGCTAGCCTCATAAGTTGTATGATCCTTATATTAAATATTAGGTAGACTTACCTGGATACTTGAATAACAATAGGAAATTTACTATTTATTGCAAAGGTTACAATGAATATGCCTTTTCTAGTTAAATAAGCTTTTGTCCAAGGTGAAAGGTAACTTTTTTCTTTAATGTGTGTTTTTGGTTTACTTCAAAAACATGGTAGAATCATGGTTGGTAGTTCATTCACTTTTTCTACCTGTAGAGGGAGTAATGACACTGAAGAATAATAAAAGTCAAAAAAGGAAATTTCAAGTACATTATATTGTTTGGTATTAAATTTGAATCAAATTACAGAGGGAAGTCAACTTTTCTTTTTAAAATAAAGAAAATCTATCCATATGTAGGATTTTTAAAACGCAAGAGACAGCAGTACTGCAAGAAGAAAGAAAGCAGCGTTACAGAGAAGTCAGCTTTTTTGTTATGGAACATTTAGAATGTCACAGCAACTTGCACTTACAAATGGTCTGGGTTCCCCAAGCTTATGAGTTGGTGGTTTGAAACTCAGGCTGCATTTTTCCCATAGAAATGTCTATAAAGAATAATTTCCCATCCAGGGAGATTTGTACTCTGGAGAATATTTATATTTAGGGTAACTAAACTGAGTATGATCTCAGTACAGATACAGCTTGTTCTGTGATCCCTCCACATAGGAGATGAGGCTAATTGTTTTCTGTATCTAGTAAAATATTTATTCTAAGTCCCCTATTACCTCAGTCTCTTATTCCCTTTTTCTGTGTGGGGGGTTACTTACTCCAAACACATATTCCATTGTTACCTAAACTCTCACTCTCCAACTCATTAACTAATGTAGAAAGTTTTTTTGTGCTAGACTCTTGGAGGGAAATCACAACTGAAACTTCAGAACTAATTAGCTTCAGTTCAGAGGGCCCAGAGTATATGTATTTATCTACTAAATGCCTATTTCTTGCTGTGTTTTCTTTCATTTTTCTCCTTTGACATTCATACAGTTACAGCCAATACTAGCTTTGGATCCACCAGGCATTCCAAATATGGGAAACTTCTGTTTTTAAAAGTAAATATACACAATATGGATAGAAGTCTTTGAGCACAGTAGAATGTTTGTATGAAGTCCCTGTGGACGGAAGCTCAAACCAGGAGGAGCCCTGTCTCCCAGGCAGACATTGGAATGCAGGGAGGAGTGGGTACTGGTTCGTTTGGTACAGTACCTCCTTATCCTTATCTCTTAAAATATCTGGCCTCAGAAAAGTGATAGCATTTATGCTTTTCAAGTCAAATTAATTTAAAGTTCTTTCCTTTATAATTTGTTTAAACCAGTATAGAAAGCAGGGCAACATTGAGCACATCCCTAAGAATTGTGTTGAAAAGTAAACTGGGGGGCACCTGGGTGGCTCAGTGTTTGAGCATCTGCCTTGGCTCAGGTCATGAACCCAGGGTCCTGGGATCGAGTCCCACATCAGGCTCTCTGCTCCCTCTGCCTATGTCTCTGCCTATTTCTTCATGTCTCCCATGAATAAATAAATGAAATCTTTAAAAAAAAAAAAAAAAGTGAACTGGGAGGTGGCCCTATATCGTGTAATTCCTGGCACTCATCTAATAGACATGCTCCACCCTTCCATGACTTCCTCCAGCCAGGCATCATGATAACAAGTAAGCCAAACCCCCACCTATTTTATTTCCTGATAAAACAAGAAAATATTTGTGAATTGACCTAGTACATAGGTAAAACAACCTGTGATTGTTAAAGTTCTATCCTTAAGTATAGAAATTGTGAGATTTAATCAAGAGACCTTTCTAGTGGGCAGAGTTCTTGAAGATCCCACTGGAACCAATACATCGTGTCTAGGAAGGGGATGGTTCCTAATTAGAGCAGTTACCACGCTTCTAATAGTCTATTTTATTAGAAAGATAAGGCGGGAAAGGAAGGAAAGGAGGACTGATTTATAGGTAACATTTCTAAAACCACATAGAAGAATACAATTAAGCACTTAAATAACTAAAGCTATTTATAAATATGGAAACTATTAGGTAATGTTATTTGGAAAAATATTTTAAATATAATTAAACTCCATTCATTAGCATTTTTCATCCTTGTTTTTAGCTAAGTGCAATAAAAATTTACCACTAATTTCTTTGCAAATATCACTTCTAAGCTATAATAGTATCTATTTAATAAATGAAAAGTTAGGGCCTTACTGGTTTCTAAATATTAAGAGTGATAAGAAATTTGTGTCAAATTCTTTAAATGAAATTTCTATAGTAGAAATCTGGTCTAAGAGCAGCACTGTCAATATAGCCAAAATTGTGTCCACATGGTAAACATGATGAAGTCATCATGTGAAAGACCCTTAGTCCAGGTATAGAAGTAGGAGAGAATAGAAGGACCAAGAACTGGATGGATTTTTGGTACATGTAGGAATAGTAAACTGTTGAACCTGAAAACAACCACCCTCTAAGACTGCAAGCACTCAAAAGTACATTCATCCTACAAAGAACCAGTACCCTGAATTTGTATACAATACAAATAATTTTTAGTTATAAATGTTTAATATTTCTTGTCTGGATGGCATGCTTAGAGTTTGGGGCTTTCCCCTGCACATTTCATTGGATTATCACAGCAGCTAGGGTAAGCAAGTCAGGTTATCAGCCTACAGTTATAGGTGAGTGAGCTAGGGGAGTTTAGTGATTTGCCTGGTCATTCTGTCTCTCAATGGCAATGCCTTACTGATCAGTGCCCACTGATAAGGGTTTCATTACCAAAAGGAACAGATCCATCTCTTATCCCTGTGTTCGCCCACCCTGAAATTGGGAACAGAATAGAAGTTGAGGTGACAAGAGAGGCAAAGAGAATTATGAAGAATTTCTACTGGATCAGTTCTATTCCATTCCTGATTGGTGAGAAAAGCAAAAGAAGGCTAAAAATTCACCACAAACTAGAAGGCACTTGCTGCTGAGCTTTGTCTGCCATGGGTATTCTCTTACCTCTTCTAGTAACTGGTACCTAGATTCCCAGACCACCTCTGTTCCTAGGGAAACCCACTGCTTAGTACATGCATTGCAGTTAAGGATACATTTGACCAACTTCTAATGTTTATTAGCTGGCTTTTCCCTGGGATGTTTGCCGTTGGACAATAGAGCCGTGTTGTTTGTTCTTGTAATACATATATTCTCATTCTCCACAGAGGCTATGTACCTGGCCTCTTAAGTGGAATTGGAAAGACACAAATGCTTCTGAACATAAGCTTATATTTCCTTTGCTCCTTTGGGTACATTTTTTCAGTAAATAGTAAATAGAAGGATACCACACATAGTGCTCTGGACAAGTCCTGTGCTAACAGCTAGGGATCCTGATTCTCTGGACTGTTGTGCTTTATGTAACTAGTTAAATTTAAGTACAGTCTTCATGTTTCCAGATTCCAGCTCTGAGAACACGTAAGAAGTAAAGCTTAGTGAACTGATTTTTGGTAGCTTCTAAGAGACTAATGTAGGTAAGCCTTTGATGCCCATGAGAATTTTTTTGACCTGTCATGACTGTGCTTCTCTTGACAGTGGTGGCTTTTAAAAATCATATTTGTTTTAATCAACAAGTAAACATTTGAAAAAAGAAATAGGAAATGATATCTTGAGAGCCTGAGATAGCATTCAAACTATTAGCAAAATACTATTAGTAAAAAAATGATTCATTCACTTAAGCATAGAAATTGCATTTCTGTATTACCATGTGCAGATAAAGAGAACTAATCTATAAGTTTTGAGTATTACCTGATTTTCTACTAATTAAAAAATACTTCCTTTTATCTCCTAGAGAACTGTTGATCAGAAATATTTTTACCTAATTTACCTTCACTTGTGTGTAATGATTTGTTGGATGTCACAAAAGGTGTATGAGGGCAAAAGGAACCACAGATAAGGTGCTTGCCTGCTGGGCATTAGGTTTCCCATCACAGCGAATATTATTTCAGATGCTCACTACTCCTGTCATTAATTGGCAGAAATCCATAGACCCCATAAAAGATACTCTTCATTTTCACCTGATGTAATTTGCCTGTAAGAGCAATTGCATATACAACCACTTCTCCGGTATAGTGATAGGATTGTTTTTCAGTGCTAATTTTTCTGTATCTTTCTTACAATAAAGTGTTCCTATCCTTGATATTGATTATGTGTTTTTCCGTTAGGATCCAGTTTGGTAGTTATTCTCTCTCATTTGTTCAGCTGCCATACATTTTTATTTCAAATCAGTTTGCTTTTGAAAAAGAAAAATACGAGGGGTGCTTGGCTGGCTCAGTCCGTAGAGCATGCAACTCTTGATCTCAGAGTCAGTCGTGAGTTCAAGCCCCAAGCTGGGCATAGAGCTTACTTTTAAAAAGAAAGGAAAAAATGCACTTTTGAAAGTTTAGTTGGCTCTTAAATCTTTGATGCCTTTCATTTTTAGTAAAGCTATCACCTGTACCATGGTCTTTACCTGTTTCTCCTTTCCCAGTCCCCAAGTAACAACTTATAAAATCTAGTTGATGAGAGTTCCAGTCTTAGTTCTAGTTCCAATCCAAAATAATTGAGATTTCTTTTGGTAAATCTAGTTAGTATACTTGGGTAATATGCCAAAAATGTAGCATGTGATCCATAGCTGATAACCTTTATCTGTTTACCTACCTACGCCTTTCTCTCTGTCTCACCCCCTCCTTTCCTTCTTCTCCCTCAATTAAACTTTAAGAAAGGAAAAGGAATCAAGTAACATTTTGCCAGTTAAATCTGCTAGTGAAAGATACAGACCGCTGGAGGTTAATGGCATTAAGTTTGATTGAAGCAAATCATTACTGGTTTGAACTACATAATCTTTAGCGTCTTTTCAACTCCAGAATCCTAACCCTTAAAAGTACAAAAAAGCTAAAGTTAGAAATTGTTTTTTTTTATTAGAACATATGAAAGTAACATTCTTTTTTTTTTTTTTTTTTTTTAGTTTCTCTCTAAACACTGAATAGATACAAGTATTCCCATTGTATTTTGATATCAATTCACCTTTTCCTCCTATATTTTCTGTCATCTGACTCTTCCAGCCTTCTTGAAGGCAGAGAATTTTTTTGTTTTTTGCTGCATACCACTGCCTGGGCCAAAAAACCTCTAAGTGCTCAGTAAATAGCTTTTTAATAAAATAATTCATTAACTGTTTTTGCAACAGACCTGGGAAACACACACAATGAGCACATCTCCACTCCTTTCTCTATCCAAAGCACCTAAGTCCAGGCAACCCTCTAAAAAGTGGGGAGAAAGGAAAAGAGATTTATTTTAATGTAATCCTATTGATGGCTCACAAAATACACTCTTTAGGGGAGATAGGTAGTATTCCTGTTTTTCAGATCTTTTTAAATTGATGGTTGAACTGGTATTAAAATTTATCTCTGACTTTGCTCTTGGTTTTCTGCTAGACCTATCCTAGCACATTTTTCCTGTGGTTTCAGTCTGCTTGGTTCTCTTAACCTGCCCTCTTCTCTCCCCTTTCCCTCTCCTCCCCTCTCCTCCCCAACCACCACCACTCCCCCAGAGAAAACTTAAGCCTTTGAAGCCTTAGTCACTTCCTCTAAGTAAATCACTGTTTAAAGAAACAGGAGAAATACTGCACCTGAGTTCTATCTAACTCCTCGAAAAATTACTGTGAAATAATTGTATTTTAGATGTACCAGTCTGAATTCCTTTTATTCATTAGAGACAAAATTGTTCATTTTGCCTTTCCTTATGAAAAATCAGACTTGCAGGGGCACCTGGTTGGCTCTGGCATTTGGTCTCTAGGTCATGAGTTCAAGTCCCACATTTGGTGTGGAGCCAACTTAGAAAAGGAAATAAAAATTAGACTGGCATAAAGATACCAAAATAGAAAATTAAGCAATTACTCCTATAATTGCCACCCTGGGACTAGTTGGCTACTTTTAATTTCCAAAGTTTTACTTTAATATATTCCTTATTAGTAAATAGTGGATACATCTGTGCTTTCTATCATTATGGCAGATACTGTGTTTGACTCCAGTTGTCAGCTATTCCTATTGATAAAAACACAGCCATCTCATTATATCTCTTGTGCAGGTGGAGGTTGATAATTGACATTGTTACTGGTTTCGTGGGACAGCTTCTTTTAGAATGACCTGTGGTTTCTTCCCTATTTCTGTATCTGACTTTTTTTCTAAGAGGAAGTTGAAATGCTTTAAAATACATGCTCATTGGTGATACACAATAAATCTTTCCTTCTGCCAGATGCTGCTGTTGCATTTGTAATACCACTGAGATTAGATCTCTCAACCTCCAAACTAAATTAAACCAACAGCATCTCTCTTTGGAAAATACACAGTTTTGCCAATTATGACAACAGAATGAATTACAGAAACTACGTTTTGGAGTGCCAAGGTGGCTCATTTGGTAAATCATCCAACTCTTGATTTTGGCTCAGGTCGTGATCTCAGGGTCAAGAGATCAAGCCCTGCACCCTGTATTGGGCTCAGTGCTCAGCATGGAGTCTGCTTAAGATTCTCCCTCTGCCCCTTCCCTCCTCTCTCTCTACCTCTCTCTAAAATAAATAATCTTTAAAAGAAAAAAAAAAAGTTGGTCACTGTATTCTAGTAGACCTCAGAAAGTAGGGGGGCTTAATACACACATAGTGAAGACTAGAACTCTCACAAGAGAATGGGATCAAGTCCGTCTTGCACTTTAATGGATTATTAGCATCATGTAGCAGGTGTTTGGTAAATAATATTCTTGAATGAGTGAGACAGTAAGGGGAAGAAAACAAAAGCTTTCAGGGAAGAGAGTTATTCTTTAAGTTTCTATTGTAATAGATAAACCTGACATTTGGGAAGGATATGTTCATTTTCTCTTCCTCTGAGTTCTTTAGCCTCTGGCATTGGAGAGATTAGGTCTTGAACAAATAACATAGCATGATGGTCATATCCATTTTAGCAGAAGTGTTTGAAACAAGTATCTCTGCCACCAAATATTGCAATCATACCTGCCTGGAAAGTAACAGAAACATTTGAGATGCCTCATTATTTGAAAGACTTCAGTGAAAAAGCTAGAGTCATCCTATTTGATAAAGCATATAAATAAAAGATTTATTTTGAAATCATGCTTATGTTCTATAAGACTTTCTTCATTCATTTTTTTTTTTAGGTGGCATCCTTAGCTGGACCTGGAGGGCAAGTGGAAATAGAACAAAACTTTCTTAATAATAAACTGAAGACAATCACTGCTTATTTTGGGGACCTGATTCGAAGATCAGCACCTGAATCATAACTGTGAGGTGGTACGGGACAAAAAGTTTATGTGTGGCCAGAACACTATGCAGATGAGGCCCTTGGAATTTCTTTCTGTATTCACTGATATTTTGTACTCATGATCTTATATCACCATATGAAATGGAAACTTACAGTAGATCAAGGAATATGAATGAAGTGCTTTGACATCTTTGGACAGTGTTACTTCTGTATATTATACAGTAGGATAGTAAGTGTCTGAAATGGAAAAGGTAGGCTTTCCCCTGTGCTTACTGTCAGACAATGTGTATATATGTATGTGTGTGTCCATTTTTTTTTATAATTACACGTTTTGGTTTAACATCTTTGTGTGAATAAAAAAACAATTACTGTGTTTTTTCTAACATAGAGATATAAGAAAACAATGAATGAGCTATGAGCTATAGTCTATCCATCCATTTGACCCCTGCTGAAATAAATAATGTTAAACCTCTAAGGGAAGAAACATAAACAGTTCCAAAGGGTACAAAATAAAAAGTAAAACTCTCCCACTCCCTAGACGTACCCTTTATTCATTTACCTAAAGATAACTACAACCAACAGTATTTTATATTTCCTTTGGAAAGCAGAAAAGGAATTGCAGTATACTTTAATACACTTTTTTCCCTCTAATTGATGCACTGTTCAATACTCCTTCCTTTTTTTTTTTACTTAATTTTTTTTTAAACTATGTACATTTTTACAGATATTTCTTGAAGACCTTTCCATGTCCTTACATACATGCAGACCTACCTCATACCTTTTCATGGCTATCTTGTAATTTTTTCTGGATACACTATAATTAATTGAACCAGTCCCCTGCTGATGGACACTTGGGCTGTTTGCAATTTTTTGCAACTATCAACTATTATGGGCATCATCAGGCATTTTAATTTTAAATTATCTCATGTGTCAGAAAAATTGTATCTTATTATTTGTATGTATTCTTTAATTATGAATGAGATTTGAGCATATTTTCATATATTTTGGTCTTATAATAGTTTTCCCCTTTTAAACTGGCTATTCCTATCTTTTATCAATTTGTCTTTTGGATTATTACCTTTTTCTTAATAATATGCATGAATTCTTCATAAATTAAAGAGCCTTTGTCTTCACTGGGTGTTGCAAATATGTTTTTCCAGTTTGTTATTGGCTTTGCTTGTTTTGTGACTTTTTTATTTGCCATACATAAGTTTTTAAATTTTTATGTAGTCAGACTTACCAGTCTTTTTCTTTGTTGCTTCTGGGTTTATGATTTTTTGAAAAATCTTTACCATTCCCAGAAGACAAATACATTTGTCTAAGCTTTTTTCTAGAATTTTACTATTTTTGTGTCTTTGCTCCATCTGGAATTTACTTTTTAACATCTTTTTATTTTATAGAGTGAGCTATATTTTGTAACATTGGGGTTTATATTTTTTCTATTAAAATGGCAATGAAAGGAAGAATGTGTGTTGCTTAATTATTCATCTAAAAAAGCGTATTCAGTTAATTGTACAGGCAGATAAAAAGACACGGACATAGTACTCTATCAAGGATCTGAGGGGATCCCTGGGTGGCGCAGCGGTTTGGCGCCTGCCTTTGGCCCAGGGCGCGATCCTGGAGACCCGGGATCGAATCCCACATCGGGCTCCCGGTGCATGGAGCCTGCTTCTCCCTCTGCCTGTGTCTCTGTCTCTCTCTCTCTCTCTCTCTCTCTCTCTGTGACTATCATAAATAAATAAAAAATTTAAAAAAAAAAAAGGATCTGAGATCTTTATCTTTAAATAATGTAATCATGTTAAATATTAAACAAAACATGGTTTAGGCTGGGATGGAGCTAGGAGTATTGAAATAAATTGGGGGAATTTCCAGTAAGTACTAGAAAGAATAACTATTAGATAAGAACAGCTTTGTTGGAGAATAAAGAAGCAGTGCTAACTGCAGTGTCTTGAAACTTCACACTGTGTGCCCGCCCAATTGTCCTGTAACAGAGGTAATAGAACCAGTCGTGAAGGGTTAATTCTTTTATTGACTTACAACATCAAAGTCTGTCAGTGTTCTTTGTTTTTATATTTTCTCATCATGAAACATTAATATATGTGTCATAGATTTGTCATCATTTTTAAATTAATGGCAGGATTGGTCATAAACATGTGGCCTCTAGAACTTAGCCACTGAGATAGGAGGTGGAGGAGTAAAAGCAGATTTACAAAATCACCAGTTTTTTAGTTTGTGTCACTTAATTTTTCATGCATTCCTTTTTTTCACAATACGTTTTCTTATATATATTGTTTTTTTCTTTTGTTTTTTTTTTGTTTTTTTTTTTTTTATTTATTCATGAGAGAGGCAGAGACACAGGCAGAGGGAGAGGCAGAGGGAGAGGCAGGCTCCCAGCAGGGAGCCTGATGTGGGACTCAATCCTAGGACCCCAGGATCACACCCTGGGCCAAAGGGAGGCACTCAGCCACTGAGCCACCCAGGCGTCCCTCTTATATATATTGTTAATGTTAAAACTAATTTATCTTTCTGAACATACATAACCTTTTATGAGTAGAACAGGAAGCCTAGTCAACATTAAAATATTCCTCTCCACTAATCACACACAAATATAACATTTATAGACTTATTTATAGATTATTAGTGCCCAAAAGAACTTTATTGTGCAGCTCCTGTGTTCAAATAAAATCTTACCAAGAAGCCAAATACATAAAATGGATGAAAAGTAAAGCTGCTGGAACTGCTTCAGATAAAACACAAGTGAGGAAGCTAGCAGCCCTTATTCTAATCCAACTCTTTTTTCTTTTGTTAAATTGCAAAACTTCTTGGGACGCCTGGGTAGCTCAGCGGTTGAGCATGGCTTGGCTCAGCCTGTGATCCAGGAATCCCAGGATCAAGTCCCACATTGGGCTCCCTGCAGGGAGCCTGCTTCTCCCTCTGCCTGTGTTTCTGTCTCTACTTCTCATGAATAAATAAAATCTTTAATTAATTAATTAATTAAAATTGCAAAACTTCTTAAAAGACATTTTTGTAAAAAATGGGTATGTATTGTCAACCTCAACACAAAGTGAACAACTCAAAAATGACACTCCTACCCTCACCTGTCTCAAGTGCTTCCTCTTCACTTCATCTCCCACATTTCCATTCCGCTTCCCAAAGGCAAGGTTTATCAGCACCTAGGTATGTTGCTTCAAGACATTTCCCTATGTCATAAAAGCTTGTACACACACAGTGGGAATTGGGATGGGATTATATTGTTTTAATACCTGACTTTGTTAATTTAATATCCCTTACAGTTTTTTCCACATTTATACATAGACATTTGCACTATCATTTTTACCAGTTGTATAGTACAGATCTGAGAATCATTTTAACCATTACCCTACTATGAACATTTAAATTGTCTCAGTTTTTGCAATTACAGATGATACTGCAGTGTATATTTCTAAGTAGGGTAGGATCTAGAAGTGAAATTTTTAGGTTAAAAGTCATGCTTATTTTTATATTTGGTGTACCATATTAAATTGCCCTAGAAAAATGTATATTCTCACCAACTATGCATGAAAGGAGCCATTTTTCCCCAGGCTTTCAAAAACATTGCATGTTTTCACTTCTTAGTGTTACCAACCAATCAATAATAAAGTTATCTTAATTTGCAGGTCCTGATTATTAGTGAGGGATGAGCAGTTTTCATATATATTTATTATTCAAATGCATGTGTTTTAGGCATCTGATTTTTTCACCATTTTCTAGTGAAAGAACTAAACTTTCTCTGTTTTTGTGTGTATGTGTGAGAATTCTGTGTCTGGAATTCTTTTTGTTCCATCGATCACTTGTCCACTCCTGTGCCATATGTTTTAAATACTGTAGTTTTCATTGTATGCCTTAATAGTCGCAAATTCCCCCATCATTAAGCTTTCAGATTTTTCTTGGCTCTTCCTGAGCATTTTTTACTTTTTCAAGTGAACTTGAATTTGTCAGTTCTATTTTTAAAATCCCCTTTAGGATTTTAGGATTTTAGGTTTTCAGTTTAGGAAAACTATGTCACAACATTGAATCTATCCAAAGACTAAAATGATGTCCCTTTCTGATCTTCTCTGTCTTTCTATAAAGCCTTCATTATTTTAATTGTATAAATCTTGCATATTTTTGCCAAGTTTATTGCTTGATATTTCACACTTTTAATTTTGAATGAGGATCTTTTTTGTTGTTACATTTTCTACTGGAGGTATTGTTTGCACATAACAATACTTTTACTCTCTTACCTCCAGTCATCCCACTGAGTTCTTTTTAATAGTTCTGTTATTAACTGATTCACTTTGATTTGATCGGCAGTCATGACATCCACATATAAGAGTTTTTCTTTTTGCCAGTATGTATACCTTTTAATTCTTATCCTTTTCTTATTATATTGGTTAGAACTGCCAAGAATATTATGATACTGGCACTTACTCCTTGCTTTTTATTTTACAATGAAAAGTTAGAAGCGTTTCTATTAAATGTTAGAGCTTGCCTTAAAATTAGAGATAGTACTTTATCCTGGAGTTTTTTTTTTTTTCTTGTTTAATCTAATAAAGTATTAAATCACTCTTAAAATTTCAAATTATTCAACCATATGGGCATTTATCATTAAATCCTACTTTATTATAATGTGTTATTTTAGTTCACTACTAGATTTCACTTGGTAAGTTTCCTCTATGTTTGGTTCTCGTGCACCTTACCTGGTTTTGGTATCAGAGTTAGACTATTCTGGCAGAAGCTTTGCGAAATGCTTCCATTTTTTTTTCTGGGTCCTAAATAATATTAGCATTATCCCTTCATTGAACCCTTGGTTAGAACTCCAGGAAAACTGGGCCTGATACTTTTTCAAGCAAGATATTTTCATTGTAGCATTTTTTAAAAGCCTCTTTTCAATGTTTTCTTTCAGAAGGTTTTTTAATAATCTATGATTTCCTAGAAAATATCCACTTAGATTTTGATTTATTGCTAGAAAGTACATTATCTTAAGATAGCAACTTTCATTGTTTAACTTTTTTGTGACATAGAAAATGAAAAACTAGCATCAAAAATTTTTGTGTACAGTTCACTCATTTTCTAAATGTCAATGTCTTACGTCAGGCTATCCTACTCAGTCGACGTGGGCGAATTTTAGAGGCAGTAGGGGGGTTTAAGAAACAACACAAAACGCTCCCCAAGCCCTCATCTGCCCAGATCACAGCCCAACCAGGCAGAAGCAAGACGTCAGCCAGGCCTGGGCTGCCCAGACTTTCAGGCAGTTGTCTGCTACCAACAGAACATCTCTATGTCTGTGTCAATGTGTGGGGTCAGGTTTTTTTTTAACTCGTTTAATTTTTTAACTTAAAATGTATATGAAAAACAATTTCAAATATTACTGTAAATGAAATATCACTCTCCCTTTTAATATTTGTATACTCCTATAAAAAACGTCTGTCTATTTACTACCGGAAACAGTGCTAGATACCACACTCAGAAACAGTGGAGTGGGTAGTGAGGGAACAAGACCCAGACTGGCCCCTCCCGTGGAGCCGAGACGTGACACGGAGCCCTGTGTAACATGAGAAGGCCGCCCTTTGAATAGCATGGGAAGTCATCACAGATTGACAAATCAGGACAAGACATTCCAAGAATGGAACCAGCATTTAGAAGCCACAAAGGCAAAAGCACGCAGAGTCTATTTAGGCTACATTCAGTAGATGTCAAACCGATGGTGAAGTTGCTAGAGCACGCATGGTGTCCTGTGCCGTGCTAAGGAGTGCACACTGCATCCTGAACATGGTGTAGCTTTTTTAAATCAACACATTGAATAAAATCCACCAGAGGGTCTACCAGCTACTGCAGTTTCCAAGTAGTGAGACCTGTAAGTGGTATTTCAAGAAAGCTGCAACTAGAATATTCTATGAAAATACGTAAACTATCTATTGGTGGCAGGGCCCCGGTACTGGTAGGGCCTTGTTTTTATGTTTGCCATGCATGTTCGCAGACTGCCTGAGTTCTACCCCTGATCCCTGTGGTGCCCACTGGCTCCAGATGAAGAACTCCCTTCGAGAGAGCTCTCCGACTCAGGAATTAGCCCAACTGGAAGCAGGATGCAAGGGAGGAGGCCCTCATCCACATCAGTGATGTGTGTGTATGGCAGTGAGGACCAAAGGCAGAGGCACATCTGAGAGAAGTTTAGGAGGTAGAGCTCACCCAAGAGAGGCAAGTTAGTGTCAGCCTGTGGGCAATTCCTTACTTTTCCTAAGAGACACTCAGTTCCTGGAGACTCTGTGAGACAAAACTCGCCTTTCTGCAAGAAAAGAGTAGGTTCATTCTCCAGCTTTGAATGAAGGAGGCATTCTGAAATTAAGCAAGATGCCTTGAGGAAATAGTGAAGAGTATTTACTGGAATCATCTAGATTCCCTGTCCAATAGAAATATATGAGCCACAAATATAATTTTAAATATTCTAGTGGCCACATTTAAAGGTAAAAAAAAAAGATGAAATTAATTTAATAATATATTTGACTATATTGAAAATATTATTTCAATATGGAAATGATATAAACCCTTATTAATGAGCTATTTTACTTTCTCACTAAGTTTTCAATATCCAGTGTATATTTTAAACACAGTATCTCTCACTGGTACCAGCTACACTTCGTGTGTTCAGTACCTACAATGGGGCCAGTTGCTGATGACTTCCGTTCAGATAGTGCAGATCTAGATTTCTAGAGAATAAAAAAGGACACTTTCATTTTGAGGCTTTGGTATCCTGTAATTAAATCTCAAATGTGTAGGAATTCAGATTTCATCCTCAGCCAATAGGGAAACATAGTAATTTAAGCTGGAAAGGGAAATGACCAAATTTGCATTTTATGACATAGGATGAAATAGTACACAGGTCTTCCTCTTTCCAACTAGAAATATGGAGATTTCTTTTACAGTATTTCAAATAAGAGCTTAGGAAGTCCTAACAGTAAGGTTATGATAGTTTAATTGTCCCAAATGGAGTATAATCATGATTTTTTAATCCTTTAAAAATAAAATAGCAATAATATAACTAAGATTAAAAATAGTGAACATCTATGCTGAAGGTTTTCGTTGTAACTGTTACAGTGACTTGTCTCTGAGCCTCGACTAGCTACAGATCTTGGATGAATTTGATATAATTCTTTTAAGCCTGACACCCTCTCTGGGAGCTGATGAAGAGCTCGGGCTCCATGAGACCTCTGGAGAATTTGCCATTCTGGAGGATACCTTCTCAACCTGCACCACGGCAAGGGGCACAAGAAGTGTTTTATTTTAAGTTTTAAGACCTACACTCCCTTTATTCAAATTCATTTTCTTTAAACTAGATTTCTAGTAAATAAATAGAAAAAAAACCTCTAAAACATTAATGTGCATAGGAAATGGAAATCGTATGCAAACACAAGAAATATACTTCTCCCTAATAGTCATTTATTAAACAAATAAGGATGCCAGGCGCTGCTAGACTTTGGGAACTCACGGTACCAGTTAAAAACAACATTTAGATACCAGATTTTATCTCATTAGTTAGCAATTTAAAAGTAATAGCACCCCATGCTAGCTTGTTCCGATAAATAATTCACTCGTTCAGTAGCTGTTCATCATTAGTGCCTTTTGCAAAAGCAGTGGAATGGAATCTGAAACAGCTCAGAGTACTCTAGCACTCACTGCCAACCCAAACCTGTGGCTACAGCTTGAGAATTTAAGTTCCAACAGGTATCTCTAGTTCCAAATACATAGTTTCTTGTCCTGTGTCCCCCAGGATCTAAGGCTTATCTGTTGCTCCTCCTGGGCCTTACACACTGATATGATTGGACTGGCCTCTAGACATGGTCTTGATCCATCCTGGCCTCTTCATCTTTGGCCCTCAGTCTAGCCTGGATATACACCCCCTGTTGCTTACCTGACTCCTGAGGACCTGCCTTATGGAAATACTTGGCGGGGGGGGGGGGGGGGGGGGGGGGGATGAAAGGCATATATATGGAGATGTTCATTGCATATATGGAAAAATTTGAAAACAACCCAAATATTCCCTACAAAGGCATGGTTATTTACATCGCAACTATTAAGACTATGAAAGCACATACATGCATATACAGCTCCAGAGAATCTCAATGGCATATTCTCTAAAAAGAGTGCACTTCGAGGCCCCCTTCTTAGGTCTCGCCACCCCCCTGCATTAATCAGAGTGGATCTTGTGATCCCTGTCTGCTCAGCCCTGCAGGGGCCAGCATCACTATGTTGTCCTGCTCTGTTCTGATTCAACCTCAAGACAAACACTGGAGAGCCCTGGAGAACTGAGAGTGGGCTATAAAGAGTATTTCAAGTTCTACCCTTTGGGATTGCAGGCCCCTTGGGTGATTTGTTCCTCTCTCTGTGCCCCCACTGCATGGATTCATTGCATATACTTATTTGCACCCACAAAACCGGGCTAGAAAGACAGCATTCCTTGGGATAGTCCCATGCCCTTCTGTCAGAGAAAATGTAAACCACAGTTTGAAGCAATCATGGCTCACTTCCCCAGAATTCAATTTCACAAAAAGAGTTTTTAATTTTTTTTAAATTTCTCATCAGGTTCTAGCAACAGTCTCATCATTTGGTAGCAGAGTTCTCTCTAGAGAGAAATGGTTTCTAGTTGCATTTTATCAGGCAACTATAACAGTTGAGATTTTATACTGAGGCATGTGACAATAAATCAGGCAAGCAGGGTAGCATGAAAAGAGACCTAGAAAAGGTGGGTAAAAAGCCTCAAAGGGTAGAAGAGCTAGACCTTTGCACGGTCATCAGATAATCATTACTGCTTCTTACTAACACCAAGAATGAGACATTAAAAAATGACTTGCATCTTCATAATTACTTCCCTTTGGAATTTTACATCATTTTGCAATAGTACCTTCTGAAATTTTTGCTGATGGACAACCTAAAGTGATATCTTTAATGTGAAGTATAATTGCTAACTAGTAAGCAGCCTCTACAATGGCTTCCCAGTGATTCATGCCTGGTTTTCACACCCTTGTGTAAATACCCTCCCCATTAGTGTGAGGAGAAAAACAAATAGAATTTGGCAGAAGTGAAAGAGTCTAATTCTAAGATTAGGTTACAAAAAGACTGAGGCTTCCATTTGGGCACTGTTTTTCACTCTTGGTTCGCTCACCCCAAGGGAAGCCAGCTGCCATGTTGAGAGGCCTTGCGGCAAGCCAGTGAGGCCTACCAACAAGTACATGAGTGAGCTTGGAAGCATATCCCTCCCCGGTGGAGCCTTCCAATGAGACCACAGCCTTGGCCAATGGCTTAACTGCAATCTCAGGAGACACCATGAATCAGAGACAGCCAGCTAACCTACACTCAGACTCCTGGCCCACAGAAACTGTGAGGTAAATGTGTGTTGTTTTAACCTGCTGAGTTTGAGGATAATTAGTTATATGGCAATGAATACTACACAGTAACCAAGCCATGAAGGCTACAATGGCCATTTGGTTGACCAAATAAATTTTGACTTTTTGTTCATAACTCCTAGGTAAAAATTTCAAATTTCTAGATAATTAGTGAATCATCTTTTCTCTACTAGTTATATCCTAGTTCAGACCATCCTCATCTCTAGCATCAATAGCTACAGCAGCCTCCTAACTTATTTCTGACTCCAGAGCTGTTCCCATCAACCTGTCTTCTAATTTGGCAGCCAGAGCAAGGCTTTCTAAGTTCCAGATCTGGTCACATCTCTCCCAACTTTAAAACATTTTAATGGCTATTGCCTCCTTCTCTGTGCCCAAGAGAAAACCCTGGATATCACTCTGGAGTCTTCCCTCATGCTGCCCTCATAATAAAGCTCAAATGCCTTCCCATGGCCTAGAAGCCCGCACAGCCAGCTCCCTCCTGCTCAGCTCCCAGCCACGCCACTCACTCTCCCCTCACCCTACCATCCAGCCCTGACCCTACTGTTCAGTTCCAGCTTTTGCATAGGCCATTCCCTCAGCTAGGACATATCCCTAATCCATAGTAGTCATCTGATTAAAACCAACTCAGCCTAGCTCTGTGAGCTCAGAAGCCTTCCTTGTCACTCCCTTGCCTTCCTGTCCCCTCTTGCCACCCTCTATGGACTAGTCCCTTCTCTGAGCCCCTGTGACTCTCTGCCCTACTTACCTGCAGACCCTTCACACTATTCTAGGACAGATTCTGGACCGCTTCTTTGAGTTGAAGCATTGAGCAAAACAACTCTGCTAAATTGTAAAAACGCTGCATTAATCACAGGCTTTTGTGTCCTTAGCTAAAATAGTTAGGTTGTCATTGTCCTTTTATTTTTGTAGGAAGATGGCAAGAAATTCTTCTTACAAGTTACTCCATCCAATATATGGCAAGGATTTGTAGAATCATCTAATCTTTCCATTTATAGAAATTGAGATTGACCCACAATCACGTGATCAGTTAGTTTCAAAATCAAGAACAGCACATACAATTCTTGAATCTCTGACTTCTGCCCTGAGCTCTTACGAATACTTCCTCTCTCTACTCATGCTCACAAATCCATTGACTTCTCCTTTCTGTCTACGAGAAAGGCAACACCCAGCCAGCATTACAAAACACTACATATGCCCCAAATACACTTGGCCAGGAAAGTCTTTACATAAATATTTTTACCATATCTGAAAAACTTTTATCCGTGCAAGTTTATCTGAATGATAAACTTACTTTTTCTATTCTATTGATGAAAACAATAATAAAAAATGAGTAAGATTTTTGCATATCCATTTTATTGATATCAAAGTGCTAATTTTGAGTTTACTTTCCAGCCTAGCTCTGTCAGATTTTTTACTGTTTGTACATGAAAAGAGAGTTTTAAAGATCAAATTTTACCATGTACTGCTTTTTAAATGATCATAAATCTACACATTAAACTTTTTTATTTTAATTTCTTTTTATTTTTTTATTTTTTTAAAGATTTTATTTATTTATTCATGACAGACACAGAAAAAGAGGCAGAGACATAGGCAAAGGGAGAAGGAGATTCCTCAAGGGAAGCCAGATGTGGGACTCGATCCCAGAACCCCAGGACCATGCCCTGAGCCAAAGGCAGACACTCAACCACTGAGCCACCCAGGCGTCCCTTAATTTCTCTTTTAATTAAGGAGGGAGAAGCAGGCTCCACACTGGGAGCCCGACGTGGGACTCAATCCTGGGACTCCAGGATCGTGCCCTGGGCCAAAGGCAGGCACTAAACCACTGAGCCACCCAGGGATCCCCTAATTTCTCTTTTAAATAATTTTTTAGGTTTTGAATCTGGAAGCCTGCAACATGGCAAATTTTAAAAATTGCACCTCTCTCACCCACCCTAGAAGAAAGTAACCTACTCTAGTTGAAAAAGTGAGCCATGAATCATTAAAAACAAAACAAAACAAAAACCACCTGTAATCAAAACTAAATATTTTGGCACTTGGAAAAAAGCAATCAATATCATTTCAGAGAATATAGCAACAATTGTAAATTGTAGCAATTCATATCTGCTTCCTTCAGCCTACCTCCAGATAGCTAGCTACCTCGGTTGGTCTACCTGATGCCCCAGGATGATGTCTGACAGCTATGATCATCCCTATCTTACACGTGGGCAGAGATCAAGAGAGTTTCATGAATCCACGGCCGGCCCTACCTACCATTTGCAGGACCCAGGCCAAGAGAACCCATGGAGGTCCACATACTGTGTGCCTTTTGGTATTAGAGATATATGGTGCCTCTAAAGCTTGGAGCCTACAGCTGGCTTCTCAGAGCAGACTTTTTTTTATTAAGAGAGCCATAATGTGAGTCTTTTAAAACTAGATCCAGGGACACCTGGGTGGGTCAGTGATTGAGTGTCTGCCTTTGGCTTGGCTCTTGATCCCAGGGTCGACTTGAGTCCCACATCAGGCTCCCTGGGGAGAGCCTGCTTCTCCCTCTGCCTGTGTCTCTACCTCTGTGTGTCTCTCATGAATAAATAAATAAAATCTTTAAATAAATAAATAAATAAATAAATAAATAAATAAACCAGATCCAATACTCTTATCAGAGTCTCATCATAATCAGGGGGTAAGGCTCTCAAGTCAGCCCTTGAATCAAAACAGGGCCAGTTGGACTGGGGGTATTTTAAGCTCTGACTTCATATTCCCTAAATTGCCCTATGAAATAGAATACACATGTTAAGAAGCCATGCACTACCATAGAGGATATTACTAATGGTTACCAACCTCACAGTCATTTTTAAAGGATCCTGAATTTCCCTGCCATGGGATTTGGGCAGACGGCCCTAGCCTCTGTTCTAAGGGTAGGCCGAGAGTAGCCAAAGCAAATCAGTCAAGTTATATCTGCCCTGTCACAAAACTGGATTAGACATGGACACACAGTCTAAATCACTTCAATCAGCAAGGATATAAGACTCTAAGTGAGTTACTACTCTTTTTATAGAACAATTTTCATGTCCTAATTATTTCCTATTCTTCCTCTTTTCTGAGGCTTGTACTTCTCTGCCACTGTCTCCCTGCCCCAAAGTCTATGTACCTCTTCCTCCCTAGATTTGGAGGGCCCTTTTTTCTACATGAAAAAAAGAAGAAAGTTTATTTTTAAAATGAAGAAGAGAAAGAAAAAGAAGAAAGTAAAAAAATGGGAGTGTAACATGTGGATAACCTCTAACTCGTACAGTTCCTGGCATTCAATCTATAGATCTAAACATAAAATATGGTTCCACTTATGTGAAGTACTTAGAATAGTCAAATTCATGGAGACAGGAAGTACAATGGTGGTTACTTGGGGCTAGGAGAAGGGAGGAATGGAAAGGTGCTCTTTACTAAGTATAGTTTTATGCTGGAGATGATGAAAAAATCTGGAGATGGGCAATTGTGTTGATTACACAACAATGTGAATGTGCTTAATGCCACTGAACTGCACATTTTAAATGGTAAGTTTTATGCATACTTTACCACAATAAAAAATTTAAAAGTGTGTGTGCGTATAGCATACATCAATATGTAGTATTTATTACATAGCTATATATAAATCAACATGTAGTATTTGTTACATAATTATATAACTATGATTTTTAATGTAGCTTTATCTGTTTCACTTCCTCATTAAGCTATTTGCTAGCCCAGCCCTTGATCATTCCAGAGAGCAAACTCAAAATGGATGACGTCAGCACAAGTCATCCTCAGGGCTGGGAAACGGCTCCACAGAGCCAACCCGTACTGTGATAAAGGAAATGATGTAGTGCTCACAATGGGCAGAGACTGCTCCAAAAGCTCTGTGTATATATTTATTATTATTATTATTTAAATTCAATTAACATATAGTGTATTATTAGCTTCAGAGGTAGAGTTTAGTGATTCATCAGTTGCATATAACACCCAGTGCTCATTACCAGTGCCCTCCTTAATGCCCATCACCCACTTACCCCATCCCCCCTCCTCCCCAGCAACCCTCAGTTTGTTCCCCGTAGTTAAGAGTCTCTTATGGTTTGTCTCCCTCTCTGATTTCATCTTATTTTATTTTTCTCTCCCTTCCCCATGACCCTCTGTTTTGTTTCTTAAATTCCACATATGAATGAGATCATATGGTAATTGTCTTTCTCTGATTGATATACTTTGCTTAGCATAATACCCTCTGGTTTAATCCACATCATTGCAAATGGTAAGATTTCATTTTTTGATAGCTGAGTAATATTCCATTGTGTGTGTATGTGTGTGTGTGTATATATATATATATATCATCTCCTTTACCTCTTCATCTGTCAATGGACATTTGGGCTTTCTCCATAGTTTAGTTATTGTGAACATTACTGCTATAAACATTGGGCAGCAAGTGTCCCTTCAGATCACTACATTTATATCTTGTGGTAAATCTCTAGTAGTGCAATTTCTGGGTTGTAGGGTAGCTCTATTTTTAACTTTTTGAGGAACCTCCATACTGTTTTCCAGAGTGGCTGTATGAGCTTGCATTCCCACCAGCAATGTAAGAGGGTTCCCTTTTCTCTGCATCCTCTCCAATACCTGTCATTTCCTCACTTGTTAATTTTAGCCATTCTGATTGGTGTGATATGGTATCTCATTGTGGTTTTGCCTTGTATTTCTCTGATGCTGAGTGATGTTGAGCATTTTTTCATGTGTCTATTGGCCATTTGTATGTCTTTTTTAGAGAAATATCTGTTCATGTCTTCTGCTCATTTCTTGACTGGATTATTTGGTTTTTGGGTATTGAGATTGATAAATTCTTTATAGATTTTGGATACTAGCCCTTTAGCTGATAAGACATTTGTAAATATCTTCTCCCATTCTGTAGGTTGTCTTTTGGTTTTGTTGAGTATTTCCTTTGTTGTGCAAAAAGCATTTTATCTTGATAAAGTCCCAGTAGTTCATTTTTGCTTTTGTTTCCCTTGCCTTTGAACGTGTCTAGCAAGAAGTTGCTACAGCCAAGAGCTAAGAGGTTGCTATATGTGTTCTCTATGATTTTGATGGATTTCTGTCTCATATTCAGATCTTTCATCCATTTTGAGTTTATTTTTGTGTATGGTGTAAGAAAATGGTGCAATTTTATTCTTCTGCGTGTGGCTGTCCAGTTTTCCCAATACCACTTATTGAAGAGACTGTCTTTTTTCCAGTGGATATTCTTTCCTGTTTTGTCAAAGATTAGTTGACCATAGAGTTGAGGGCCCATTTCTGGGTTCTCTATTCTGTTCTACTGATCCATGTGTCTGTTTTTGTGCCAGTATCATACAGTCTTGATGATGACAGCTTTATAAAAGCTCTGTGTATATTAACTCATTAACACATATAAGAACTCTATGAGATAGGTAGTATTTTGCTCACTTTGTAGATCAAGAAACTGAAGTACTAAAAGACTAAATAACTTGTCCCAAGTTCAAAAAGCTAGTAAATGAGGTAGCTGGGATTCAAACCCAGGTACTCTGTCCCCAGAATTATTGCACTCTTCTGCCCAAATAAGACTTTACAGACTGGGGATCTTTCTATGCCCCAGACCTATAAGGATACAGAGGTGCATCTAGAAATGGGCCTTCTCTCTCTGTGCTTTGGTTTCTCCACCTGAAAAACATAATAATGACACCTGTCTCATAGAGTGGTCATGAAGATTACATGAGGTAACAGACACGACTTTGTAAAGTACTCTGTATATCTGACATGTGGTAAGGGCTAGCAAGTATTAGTTATTGCTCTTAAGGAAAAATTAGGAGTCAAAGATTGTTGTCATGATTAAAACTCTCAACAAACCCAGTATATAAGGAGTGTGCCTCAACAAAGTAAAGGCCGTATATGACAAGCCCACAGGTAACATAATACTCTATAGCGAGTAGCTGAAAGCTTTTCCTCTAGATAAAGAACACAACAAGGATGCCCACTCATCACTTTTATTCAACCTAGAACTGGAAATCCAGGCAGAGTATTTAGACAAGAAGAATAAATAAAAGGCATCCAAATCAGAAAGGAAGAAATGAAACTGTCACTATTTACAAATATCGTGATATCATGGATAGAACCCCCCCCCAAATTCTACCAAAAAAACTGTTAGAACTAACAAATTCAGTAAAGTTGCAAGTACAAAATCAATATGCAAAAATTAGTTGCATTTCTATACACCAATAATGAACTATCCCAGAAGGAGAAACCAAGAAAACAATTTTATTTATAATTGCATCAAAAAGAATAAAAGACCTAGGAATAAATTAAGCAAGGAGATAAAACACGTACATTGACAACTATAAGGCTTGATGAAAGAAAATGAAGAAGGCACAAATAAATGGAAAGATATTCTATACTCATGGATTGGAAGAATTAGCACTGTTAAAATGTCCATACTATTCAAAGCAATATACAGATTGAATATAATTCCTATCAAAATTTCAATGGCATTTTTCATGGAAATAGAACAAACAATCCTAAGATTTGATGGAACTATATAAGACCATGAATAGCCAAAGCCACCTTGAGGATGAAGAACAGAGCTGGAGGCATTATATTCTGTGGTTTCAAATCATATTACAAAGTTATAGTAGTCAAAAGTATGGTATTGGCATAAAAACAGATATACATACATCAATGGGAACAGCATCAGAGACCAGAAATAAGCCCACACATATGTGGTCAATTGATTTATAACAAAGGGGCCAAAAATATACATTGAGGAAATGACAGTCTCTTCAATCAATGGGAAAACTTGATAGCCACATTCAAAAAAATGAAACTGGACCACTTTCTTATATAATACACAAATATCAACTCAGAATGGATGAAAGACTTAAACATAAGACCTGAAACTGTAACAGCAGACACAAGCATAGGGGTAAGCTCTTGGCAGGTCTTGGCAATGATTTTTTGGACCTGAGATCAAATGCAAGGGACTATATAGGAGGGAGTACAACAAACCAAAAAGCTTCTACACAGTAAAGGAAACCAACAAAATGGAAAGGCAACCTACTGAATGGGAGAAAATATTTGCAAATCGTATCTCTGATAAGTGCTTAATATCCAAATATATAAAGAACTCATACAACTCAAAGAAAAAATCCAATTAAAAATGCACAGAGAATCTGAATAGATATTGTTCCAAAGACGTTATCCAAAGGCCAACAGGTACGTGAAAATGTGCTCAACATCACTAATCATCAGGGAAATGCAAATCAAAACCACAATGAGCTATTGCCTCACACCTGTTAGAATGGCTATTAGCAAAGTCAAGAAATAACAAGCGTTGATACGGATTTGGAGTAAAGGGGACACTTGTGCACATTGGTGGGAATGTAAATTGGTGCAACCACTCCGGAAAACAATATGGAGTTTCTTCAGAAATTTTAGAATAGAACAGACATATGATCCAGCAATTCCACTTCTGGACATTTATCTGAAGGAAACAAGATCACTATATAAAAAAGATATTGGCACCCTCATGTTCATTGAAGTGTTATTCACAATAGCCAAGATATGGAAACAATCTAAGTGTCCATCAAGAGATAAATGGACAAAGAAAATGTGCAGAAAACAGATTGCACCAGAGATAGTAGGTGGACAAAATGGGGAAAGGTGGTCAAAAGGTACAAACATCTGGTTGTAAGATAAAGAAGTCCTGGAGATATAATAATGTACAGCATACTGCCTATAGATAACAATACCATATTGCATATTTGAAAATTACTAAGAGAGTAAATCTTGAAAGTTTTCATTACAAGAAAAAAATTTTTGTAACATTGGTGACATGTTAACTAAACTTAATTGTGGTGATCATTGCACAATCATACAAATATCAAATTATGTTTGATATAACACAAATACAATGTGTTATATCAATTAAAACTCGGTTTAAAAAAAGAACAAAATACTAAAAAGAAAAAAGAAAAAGGTTCCTAAGAGAATTAATCTTAAGTTTCATCAGAGAGAAAAGAGTTGTATCTATGTGTGGTGATGGAATGCATTGTAATAATCATTTTACAGTATATACACCTATCAAATTATGATGCTATACACCTAATACCATGTTATATATCAGCCATATCTCAGTATAAAAAGTGGTTGTCAGGATGTCAGGATGTTGATGAGAAACTTTTATTTTTGTTACATAGAAACTACCTTCTTAAAATTTGATAAATTCAAATTTTCTTCCTTTTTGCATATGAGTAAAGTTAGAGGCTTGAATATCATGGTCAGTATGTCTTCTCATTTTTGAACCTAAAACCCTCACTTTCCTGATCTCATTAGTTTTTTTTAATATTTTTTTTATTTATTTATTCATGAGAGACACAGGCTGAGGGAGAATAAATGAAGTGGTGTTGTCATAGGGTGGCTAAAAGTCATAGAGTCATTTGCACCTGTGTTTACAGTCTAGGATGGTACAGAAGCCCCTTTGCTTGAGAGGTTCTCATTGATTAAAACAATGTGGGTAGCCTGGGTTCTCATAGGTGATACAGGGCTTAGCACAACACTTACCACTGTCCCAGAAATGGTCTTGCCTCAAAACATCCGAACCATTTTGGGGATGTTGATAAATGGTGCTGTAGTCTTGTGAAAGCGTTAAGAAAGTATGTTATTATTTCTGTTACTTCCTAAGCAACTCAAAAGCATGATTTAAAATCCCATCTTAAAAAAAAAGGAGGATTCAAGGTTAAAGACAGTTACAGGCCCTTACACGACACATTCTTGAGCTTGCTTCCCTGTTTGGGAAGTCTGGTGGTTTCTACTGCACAGCCACTCAGAGTAGCAGAGTTCCCAGGTGGGGTCACCGTGTCGTGCCCTCAAGCACAAGTGTGAAAACAGATTCACCAATATGTACTGCTGCATTTTTAGTTTCACTACCGGAAAAGCCTGCTTGGATGGAAAGATTTCATTTGCTATGCTTTCTGCCTTTGAGTCTGGTTAGCATTGTAAGCAGGTGTTTTTTCATTCAAAACATGTTGTGGCCCTTGTTAAAAGCCACCATGCAACAAGTAGCCAGTGCAACCTGCAAGGGCCACGGCAGTTGTAGACTTACTAGGGCTATGGGCAGTCTCTAGAAATACTTAAAGCAAGAAAACTTCACTCCCTGCTTCATACACCTTATCTTGCTTATCTTACAGCAACCGGCCTTCAATTTCCTGTAACTAACCAAAGGTTAGTAGTGAATATTTGAAATTTGTCAGTTCTTCTACGTCAGGGTTCAGCAAACCATAGTCCACAGGCCAAATCTGCCCCACCACCTTTTTTTGTAAGGCTTGTCAGATAAGAATGGTTTTTACATTTATGAAGTGTTTTTTTTTTTTTTTTGAAGATTTTATTTATTCATGAGAGACAGAGAGAGGCAGAGATATAGGCAGAAGGAGAAGCAGGATCCCCACAGGGAGCCTGATGCGGGGCTCGGTACCAGCACTCCTAGACCACGACCTGAGCCAAAGGCAGACACTCAACCACTGAGCCACCTAAATGCCCTATGAATAGTTTTTTAAAGGAGGAGAGTATTTTATTTCGTGACAAATGAAGATGAAATGAAATTCAAATTGCAGTGCCTATAAATGATGTTTTATTGGAACACAACCCATTCATTTACATATTGTTTATGAAGCTTTTCACACTGCAAGGGCAGAGCTCCACTATTAGGTGGGAACTTCCCATTACATTTTGGTTTAACAAAAATAAATGAGCAAATAAAACAAGAGACACTTACCTTTGAATATAACACATTCTGATTTTCCAGGAGTGTTAGAAGTTAAAAATTAATTTCAGGATTTAATCTATAAATATTTAGGAATTGGCTCAAACCAAGGGGAAAATCATGTCCAAAAGTATTGTACTTAATCTTTATTCTCCAAAACAAGTGCCAAATATGCACATGCTATCCCATGCTTGTCTCTGAAATACTCATATGCAAAAAGGAAACAAAATTGTTCTAGAATAGACCTTAAGCTGAGATGGATATTGTAGAAAGTGAAATTAGGGTCTTCGGCTAAATCATTCAAGATATTAGCAGCTATTGAAACAATTCCCTTAATTCTCTATTTTACTTTGGTGGCAAGGCAGTTCTTATTGTTGCCTACAGTCGATGAAATCCTTCCCTAGAATCTCAAAGCTTTTCCTTTATAAATCTCCTGGGGCTTTCTGAAGTGCCCCAGTCTCCAGGGCGGCATTAGCTTCTGATTTTGGTGTTCCTTCCTTCTGCTTTGTGTCTCCCTACAGAAGAAATCAGTCAGTGAATTGTGTGTGTGTGTGTGTGTGTGTGTGTGTGTGTGTGTGTGGCAGGAGAGAAAGGGTGTCATAGCCACACCATCTCAGTCCCTGAGTATAACCCTGATGACTAAGTACCAGAAGCAAGCCATCATACGTCCAAAGAGCATAACACCTTGCTCATACTAAAAAAAGAGTCTGGCTACAGGAGAGTAAGAATTTAAATGCAAATAAAACTCATCATGTAGATGTTCACTGCAGTGTTCTTTTGAGTAAAGAGTTGAAAACAGTCTGGTTATCAAAAAAAAAACTGAATTTTTAAATAGATTCTGGTATATACACATAGAAAAGTGCAATTTAAGACTACTGTAGAAATAGTCTGTCAAAGTCAGTTGAGAAGTTCCATGCAGCCATATGACAACCTGATGGTACCAGATCCACTGATATATGGGTACACGCTGGCCCCCAGAATCAGGGCCACCTGCTCCATATGGAGCCTCCTCATCACCAAGTTTCTAAAAATCTCTCCTGCCGCACGTTGGCATCTACTTCCTGCCTCCTTTATAACCATGGCCTGCTTATAGTAAAGTCTCCACAGCCTGTGGACCATCCTCATTCCAAAGGAATAAAAAGAGAGGGTCGCCTAAGTGGCCCAGTCTGTTAAGCAGACATCTGATCTTGACATCAGCTCAGGTCATGATCTCAGGATCCTGATATCAAGTCCCACATCAGGCTCTGTGCTCACTGGGGAGTCTGCTTGAGACTCTCTCTGTCTCCCTTCCTCTGCCTCTGCCCCTCCCTTCTGCACTCTGTCTCTGTCTCCATCTCTGTCTCTCTCTCTCTCAAATAAATAAATAAATCTTTTTTTTTTTTTTTTTTTTTTTTTAACTCATGAGAGAGGCAGAGACACAGGCAGAGGGAGAAGCAGGATCCCTACAGGGAGCCTGAAGTGGAACTCGATCCCAGGACCCCGGGATCACACCCTGAGCTGAAGCCAGACACTCTACCACTGAGCCACCCAGGTGTCCCAGTAAATCTTTTTTAAAAAAAGGATTAAGGGAGAGAGAAGGGAGAGACAAAAATAATTATACTGCAATAAACTTATTTACTGTTTCCCACAAGCAAAATCATTTATTCGAATGAATATTTGAACTTTCTCCTTTTGATATTTGATACACTATCCTGTAGAGATAAAAATACATTAGGAATTTTATTGAACTTTTTAAACTAGAAGATAGCAATTTATTTAAACAGCACTAATTTGCAGGCAGCCTGCCACCAAGAGAATCAAAGAAGGATCTGTGTGTTTGGGTCTGTCTGAGCTTGCTGTAGGAAGTCGGTCTGTGGCTCATCAAGACTCCTGTGGTAGCATCGGGATCCCTAGTCCACACAATTTACTCGGTTATTGTTATAAGCTAAACCACAGCCTCACAATCATTATGTCAAAGTACTAGTCCAGAGTCCCTCAGACTGTGGCTGTATTTGGAGATGGGGTCTTTAAAGTGGTAATGAAGTAGCAATGAGGTCAGTAGGGTAGGCCCTAATCTCGGAGCACTAGTGTTGTTTCATGAAAAGGTTAGAGCACAGACACACACAGATGACGGAGTAGGTGAGGACACAGGGAGAAGAAGGCCATCTACAAACCAAGGAGAGAGGCCTCAGAATAAGCTGCCCAACATCTTTGTTTGTTTTTTAAAGATTTTATTTATTCATGAGAGACACGCGGAGACATAGGCAGAGGGAGAAGCAGACTCCCCACGGGGACCCCGACTCAGGACTCCATTCCATGACCCTGAGGCCCAAGGCTCAACCACTGAGCCACCCAGGTGTTCCAAGAAACTGCCACCAGCTTAATCTTGGACTTCTAGCACCATGGGAAAACTAATTTCTGTCGTCTGAAAGCCACCCAGTGTGTGGCACTTGGTTATGACAGCCCTAGCAAACTAAAACAGTAATTAACGGTGCATCAGGGAGCCTTTAAATATAATTTTCATATATATTTTACATTTTATCTGTTTTTATACAATTTGACCTGAGTACCACTTAAAACTTCTAGTGTGTTTGTGTTTTCTTCCCGACTAGACGGTAAGGTTCCTGGGGGCACTTCAACCCAAACCTATATGGCCCAGTATCCTTGGAGAACTCACTAGATGTTTACTGACTTCATCTAATAACAAAATGTGTAACGATTCTATGAAAAAGAAGAAGTGAGAAGAGAGAGGGGAAAGTTAGTTTGGTGTAGACACTGACATTTCTATGTGAGTGATTTGTTTAGTTAATAGTCACCCCAAAGATTGAAATAGTGCTTTCAGGCTTTCCAAAGTGATTTCCTGAGACCTAATCTCTTATGCTCTTCACAAGAGCCTGGGACAGAAGCAGCACCATCGGCTACACTTCGCAAATGAGGAAACTGAGCTCACAGCCCGTCACTGAACTTGGCAGGTCCCACAGCACCGGTGGAATGGGGCCTGGAGACGCGGCGGGGCGCAGGGTCCAGGCCTCAGGCAGACTGCAGGCACTGAGGTCCCCAAGGGCCCCCTGGGAACCCAAACTGAGGAGGACCTGCTAGCCCCGCCTTCCTCGTCTAAGCCCCTGATCAGATCCAGAAGCTTGGACCTGCGGGGGCGGGGGGCGGGTGGGGGGGCTCTGCAGCCAGAAAGAAAAGTGTTTGGCGGCCTGTTTGAATGCTGGTGAGGAAATCCAGCCCTGGCACCGATCCTGAGCCCTTGCTGCAAGTTCTCAAAGTTTTCTCAGGGCAGTTTTTCTGTTTCCATTCGTGGTTTTCCGGCCATGGTCAGAGTAGCTGAGCCCGTAGTTGCAGCGCTGAAACTTCTCACTTCTCCATTCCCTGGGCTTCCTCCTGGGTGAGCAGCTGGCGAACAGCTGGCCCTATCTCTGCAGACCTGATAAGGCCCTCCAGGCAGAGGGCGTTATGGGATTTAATGATGCTTTGGCTCTGGGCTGGCCAGAGGGCACCCAGGCCCCTGAGGCCCCTGAGGCCCCCTGCTTTTGTGGGTGAGCCCAGCCTTTCTGGGAGGATGCGAGCCTTCCCCATCACAGACCCCATCGGTAAACAGACCTGTAGAAGCTGCTACACTCATGGAGCAGGGAAGGATTTATATGCTGGTGGAGGAGATTTTGCTCCTCCCGCCCCACCAAACATTAGTTCACTATTTGGGAAAATGAATAAAAATTAGGTCTCTGCCCCAGGTCACAGAATGAGAGTCCTCAGAGTCCCCCGAGGCACCCAGAAGACCTAATGCCATGTGCCCACCCTGCTCCTGAAGGAGGATGCAAAATGCAAGGTGAAAGTAGTGCTGAGCAGACTGGGGGCTCAAGGAGGGCTCAGATGCTCTTAAAGAATATCAGAGTCATGGCCTCCTCCCCCAGTCTTGCCTTGTTTGGGTTTATTCTTAATTTGGATGAAGTCATTTAGGTTCTCTTTAAACTACCTTTCAGAGTTCAGGCTTCCGTCTCCAGGATCTGATACTGAGTGCCTTGGCGAGTTTCCTAAAACTGAAAGTCCAGCACTGTTCAACTTCCAGCTAAAAGCTTCCATTCTGTTCCATGATTAGCATCCTACCTTTATTTTCCTAACCTAGTCACCCACCAAAAATACGTTGCACAGCTATTATGTCTATGCATCTGTAATGGGGCAGCACTTGGACCATATTTCTACCTCAACTAACATGCACCTTGAACCCTACAACTCATGGAGACTTTATTTTGATGAAGAGCAGGCTCTAGCCAGTGTCTTGGTGTCTCCGAAGCCTAGAATAGGCGCAGTATCTCCCACAAAGTTAGTCTTACGAAACGCTGCTGAATGGATGAAGTCTGAGCAAGATTTCTGTTTGAGGTACAGCTGGGAAGAAAAGGGGGGCTATAAACAAACAAAAAGGTACTATATGCTTTCCCACTCAGCATCTGTCTCAATCGCCTGCACAGACACAGAGTATTCTACACATAGAGAAATGGAGGATACTCGGTACAGTTCACTCAACTCTCTCTCTCTCTGCACATATATCTGAAATATGCAGAAATGCAATTTAAGGAAGGGGTAATGGCACCGTTTGTAGTGTTAATCTCCCAGCCTCAGGCTGAGTGGAGAGGAATCCAGGACAGGGGTGGAGAGATAGGAAGGGGGAAGACAGTGGCTCCAACTGCCACTCAGACAGGCTTCCCAGGGAGAGGGTGAAGGCCAGAGAAGATAAGGGGGGTTTCTGAATGCCTTTTCTGTGGAATCCCCCTGCCCCCACTAATCCTCCACCACGCGATCTTGCCGATTCGTTTTCAGACTCAGACCCTAGAAGGATTTCAAAGGGAGACCCCGATGGGGTGGCAAGTTATCCCTGCATCCCTACAAGCTCCCCTTGGTGACCTGCCCAACAAGGCAGGTTGTTCCCCATGAAAGTGAACTCAGGAGAGCAAAGTACTCACAGCCAGAGACCTTCTCACGGGGAAGGGCAAGGCATCGTTGGAATTTTCCACTTTCCCTTGGCTTCTCAGAAATGCCAGGCCACGCACTACCTGACACACACCTGTCCACAGGTGTCCACGCACCAGCAGCTGGAGGGTTCTTTGCTGGAGTGGAAACTCTCAGCAAGCAGCCTCAGCTCTAAATTGCTGGTTTGCTAACAAGCCTTCTAATCCCAACATCTGCTCCCCAGGAACACTTTAAATGACTGTTTATGCTGTTCAGGACATCTAAAAAAAAAAAAAAAAAAAAAAACCTGGCTGCAGTGAAATTTGGATGAAAAGGATTTTCTTTCTCAACAAGATTATATTTTGTCATTGTTTTTATTTTACTCATTAAATTGCCTGTGATACTATTTTTGATTCCCAGAGGCATGTCAAAAGTTTTGCCCGAAACCAACTGATTCATGTAATTATTCCTCCCATTACTGGTGATGATAATCCTGAGGGCTTTAATTTCCAGGCCACCCCATCCACTCATGCTGAACTTCGGATGAAAGGCCCCTAGGGCTGTTCTTACCTGCCCTGGCCCAGGAGGGGGACCTTCTATTGGAATTATTGATCTTCTCCTTACTTCCCAAAAAGCCTTGGGGAAAACAACACACCCTGTATTATTAGTGCCACGGACAAGGCAGTCCCAGGGCATATGGCTTCTGTAGCCTTTGAGCCACAAACCAGTTTGATGTTTCTGTTTCTGTATCTTCCATCTATTACCACTTATTTCATGCTCTCTTCCTACCACCTTCATCTATTTCCAGACCCCACTTAACTGACCCCTAGGAAGGCACTGGTTCTGCTGCTGTCCTGGCCACAGCCGCAGAAAATGCTGGAAGAGCTCCGAGTGGCCAAGCAGGACAGCTCTGAGACTCCCTCCTCACCCATAGTCCCAGCCCAAAGCCATTTCTCTTTCCTTCTCTTTGCATTATTTTAAGTATCCTTACCAGGGGCTCAAACAAATGAATTTTCAGAATTTTACTTAGTATAACACAGTAGTGAATAACTATAGTTGTCATCCAAACAAACAAACAAACAAACAAAAAACCCAGGTTGCTGAGAGTGGGGATGATATAAACTCCACTTCCAAGGTATATCAGGGTCCCAGGGTCACTGATTCAGCTCTGTGAAAGCCCACAGCTCTTCCCCATGCAGTACATCCATGGCTAAGGACAGCTAGAAAATGTGGGTGGTCAGAACTCTGGGTGGAAAACACACACCTGACTGCAAACACTTAGTACCAGAAAAGAATCCAAAACATTAGTAATTTTTATATTAATTGCATGTTTAATGATAATATTTTGGATAGTTGGTTAAATGCACGATTAAAATTAATTTCACCTGCTTCTTTTTGCCTTAAGGTGACTAGTAGAAAATTCCCAGTGATGCATGTGACTACCATTATATTTCCAATGGATGTGGCTCTTCAATCTGCTTGTGGGAGCCTTCTCCAGGGCACTTGCTGACTTCCTTGCAACCGCCCGCGACAAAGGTTCTCCATGTCTGTCACCTCCCATATTCCTCCCACTCAATTCTGCTCTTCGGTCTGAGACAGTCACCTCCTCCACAGACAACCAAAGGGCCACGGTGGTCAGAGAGGACCCTCTCTTATGAAGAGGAGGAATGGACTTGCCCCTCACAGCCAACTTCACCATTCAGTCATCTCAGGCCGCATCATGAGAATGATAATATCTCCCTCCATCATGACCCCACATGCAGCTCAGTTCTTTTCCAAAGAAAATGCAGCACCCAGGAGGAGTATTTATTGCTAAACTGGTACAAGCCCCACTTTCCTGAGACAGTCTACACATACTGCCGTATCTACTTGGAAGAATCACATGGAATCACCTTTTCTCTGAAAGATGGAGGCTGTGACTCACCCCCCACCACAGAGCTGAGGAAAAGAAGTGCTGACTCCAAATAACCAGGTCTCTTGGCTCGAATCCTGTCTAGAGTTCTCTCTGATTCACACTCCTTTGGTGCCTATAAAAGGGGAAAACTGACTTCACATCCTTTCGATGCCTGCAAAGTAGAATCCTCCTACCGTGGCTCTCGCATGGGATAAGGCTTCCCCCACCTCGTAGGAGTTACAATACCTGCAAAGTGATGAAACACAGAAATAACAAGATCTTGGGATGTGTCCACATGACGCTGAACAGCCGGATCCTGACGACATCCCAAGAGTCAGTCATATTATGCCAAGAAATCTGACGAAGAGATGAAGTGTTTCGACGTTTCATTCGAATGTAGGGGCCTGGTAGAAAGACAGCTATGGACTGACGAGTGGTCTGGTTATCAGAAAAGGCTGTAGGATACTAGATTTACACCAACCACGGATAAGGCAGCGCAGTCCAGGGGGCAGTTCCTGATTGTAGACGACTGAGGAAGTGGACGACAACACCCGAACACGGGTGGCTCCTGATAGCGGACCGTCTCTCTTCCGAGTGGCCAGGAGTGTTATTTCAGGAGCACAGCACAGAGCCAACTCTCTGCTCAGGTCCTGGGGGAGGCTTCAATTGGTCCTACAGGAAGAGCACAGCAAACCAGTCGCAATTCCAGCCGGGCCATGGGCCACGCCAGAGGTCACCGAACACCCCATGCTGAGTGCGAGGGAAGGGCCCAGGGCTCCAGGGACTCTGGACCCCTGTGAGGGAGGACCGTGAGGGGCCGTCCACTGGGTCTCTGCCAGGCCTCTGCAACCCTGTGCCTTGGAACCCGGGGCTTGTTGCCTTGCTGTCTATTTTCAGGACCAGAGGCCTGTATCTTCTCCCAAGCAAGTGTTTCAAAGAGGAGTCTCTCATACTATAGTGTGTGGGCAGACGTGCCCTGGGAATGGTGGTTCAAGATGAAGTGGACAAGAATTATAACATGCAGCAAGTTAACTTTAATTTTCCAAAGGCTTGTGAAAAGGGAAGATTTCAGATCTTTTCAAACCTTTATCCCAAGTGGGAAGTTTTTATCTGATTTGATTTTTTTATTAAAGATTTTTTTTTTAATTTATTTGAGAGAGAAAGAATGAGCAGTGGGGAGAGGGAGAAGCAGACTCCCCACTGATTGGGGAGCCTGACGTGGGGCTCAATCTCAGGACCACGGGATCATGATCGGAGCTGAAGGCAGATGCTTAACCAACTGAGCCACCCAGGCACCCCTGGAAGTTTTTATTTTAAATGCTTGAAAGGCCAGAGTTATCTTTGTAAACATAAACTGTGCTTCACTAGGTCACATCAGTAGGACATCTGACCTCCCCCATCACTGGCCATGCCACCAAGGGCTCTGGCATTCACCTCCTCTTGTCTCTATGTCCCTCAGCACCGAAAAGTTCAGTTTATACTTATATGTCACGCAAAACAATGATGGATAAGTAAGCCATATGATACAAAACTACATGTATGCTAAAACAAAAATGCTTCATTCTAATTTTCTCTATTGTCAAATTTGAAGTAATTTCCTCCTTTGTCCTTCCCTCCTTTTGTCCCTCCCTCTCCGCCTCCCACTCTATCTTTTTTGCTTCCTTTTTGACTCTGGCCCTTTTTTGCTGGTGCCTTGTGCATCCACTTAGTCTGCTTATTGAAAAATCTGCTTTGGTGTCATCTCCTCAAATAATCACCCACCCCAAAGCTCTAACTTCCTGCATATCTCATCATGGTTTTATCTCCCATGAATGTACCTACAGTGAGAAAATCATCTATTCATATCCCTCACCTCACATGAAAGGACACTCTGTTCATTGGTTTGTCACCTTGATATCTCTAGACGTGGCATGATGGTCTCCTGTTAGCTCTGGTGGCCTCTGGTGGACTTATGGGTACCAATCCATCATCATCTTTAAACAGTAATAAACCAGGGAATGGGATTCTGATCCAGTAGCTCCTTGACCACAGGACTTCCTTTCCTTTCTTTTCTCAGCATCTTGGAGTGTTTCTTCCTCCTTCTCCCCCTTTGCCCTGAGCCCATGGCCATCCTCAGGACCAGTAGAAGGGAGGTCAGTGTGAAAGGAAGATGACTGAGCCTCCACCAATCGCCTTCCCTTCTGCCTTCCCTCAGCCTCAAAGCTGGCACATCACAGCATCTCTTGCCTTCATGTCCTTTTCTCCACAGTGACTGTTCTATAGCTCATACCAGAAAATTTTCTCCTTTTCATGTAAATACAATGGCCAAATTTTCCAGAAAGTTCTAATTTAAAATGTTCTGTTGCCAAGAGCGAACTCCCCTTTAAGAAAATAGGACCGCTTGCCTAGTACAAAAATAGTGGAAGCCTGTGGTTAGCACCTATAAGAATAATTCTGAATTTGCACTTTTTAGAGTCTAAGTAGATGTCAAGCAGCAAAGGAAGGAGGGAATAACAAAGTTAAGGTGCAGTGACTTCACATTAGACTTCTCATACTTGTTTGCGAATCTTGAAAACATGGCAGGCTTTGATTTAGGAGGAAAGCACAATCTACAACATCGAAGTGGCCTCGACGTAAATAGAGAGGACAGATTCTTTAATGGGAAGCCTCAGAGGAGCAAACACACAGAAGGAAGAGGCAAGACCTTTTCGTTTCACTCTTAGTACGTTTACGCCTTTGTTGAACAGCTTAGCTACCTGCTAGTGTTCTGGGCACCTTGGGAATGCAAAATGAATAAGGCATCCCTCTTGCCCTCTAGAAGTTCACTGCAGTGAAGCTGGACACATCTGTATATCATATTCTCTCTCTCTCTCCTCTCTCTCTCTCTCTCTCTTTTAAATTTCAAAATAACCAGAAACTTACAGAAATGTTTCAGGTACAATAGGAGGACATTTTTCTTCCATCAGTTTACACTAAGTTGCTGATCTGTTGTCCCATCTGTAATAACCATGTCTTTTATTTTCTCTATTCTGGTGCTTTGACAGCTGAGGTCTTGCTGACCCTGGAGGGACTGGCACTATCAGGGTAGCCCCCTTCCTAAAGATAACAAACAACTTGTCATCAAGCATGCTTTGCAATGCAAACCAACCAAGTCAGAGTCCATACCCACAACTCTTGCACTCTGAGCCACTAAACACCTGCCCCGATCACCCTAAGGCAAGTACCCCCAGACAAGCAAGGTCAGTCCTTATGCCCTAGAGCCCACTGAAATAATTCAAAATAGCTAATTCCACACCTGCCTGCCTTGCTTTGCCTGTTCTTCTCATGGAAACCACAATAAAAGCTCTTGTGGACATTTTCTCGGCTTCCTGAGGAGCTTCCCCTTGTGGGCATGTGTGGTGTGGCGTGCCCCCCACCCTTGGAAACAGTAGCAAACTATTTTTTCAATGGCAGTCATGTCCTGATGTGTTACTGTTACCATGCCTAAATAATAATAAAACCTATTAAACCACAATCATCTGCGAATACTTCACGTATAATTCTTATATAACTACAAACCATCTCTTAAAATTTGGAAATTAACACTGAGAACATTACTACCGTCTAATCTTCAGACTCCTTATGAGTTTTGCCAGTCATCTCAATCATGTCCTTTAGAGCCAAAGGATCCGGACCAGAATCCGACATCACAATTAGTTATCAGACCTCTTTAATATCATTTAGAGCAAAACAATTCCTCTGTCTTCCTTCACTTTCATGACCTCGATCTTTTTGAAGATTACAGGCCAGTTATTTTGTAGGAAGTCCTACAGTTGGACCTATCAGATGTTTGTTGTCATGATTAGACTCAGGTTCCGCATCTTTGATGAAATATTACAGAAGTGATGTTATGTCCTCAGCGTATCTCAGCGGGGGCACGACAGTACCAGTTTGCCTCCTTGCTTTGGTCACTTAATGCAATTGGTGTCCTCCAGGCTTTTCTACTAAACGGTTACTCTTCTCCCTTTTGTAATTAATCATTACATTGGAGGCTTTGGAGGATCTTGTGGAGAAAAAACTTTGAAACTATGTAAATATCCTGTTCCTCATTAAACTTCCAAAGTATCTAGTCGCACAAACTCCTGCTTTCTATTTTACTCAATAGATTATAACTTGTTACATAGAGTCCATTATAATGTGTTACTGTCATTATTTATTTTACATTCAGATTGACCCAAATTTAGTAAGTGTGTGCTTTTAAAAAGTGCCCTCAGTTACCATTTGCCATGCCCCCATAATTTTTAAAGTACTTCTTGGCTTGCTCTCTCAACAAGATGTTCTGGTCTCATCTTGTACTTTTTTTTGTCCTAGCCCAGGAGTTGACCATTTCTCCAAGGAGTCCCATATTTTTTTAGAGGATAATGGTATTTTGAAGTCAAAACCTAGGCACTGGATGTGTTCATTTTTATGGGGATGTTGCTGCTCCTAGGCCTTCTTGGTGAGCAGAGTGAGGCAGCTGGTATGTACATGTAAACATATGTGCAGACACACGCACATTATGTTTATGATTATTTCTCTATCTATATCTCTCTAACATGGGATTCTATCTTTGGAGAAAAATATGATAGGGTGAATGCTGCCAACAGGTTTGGGATCCTGAGAATTCGCTTCTTTCCTGGTTTTCGTTTGTTTGTTTATTGGTTGGTTGGTATATTAGTCTGCTTGGGCCACCGTGACAAAATGCCACAGATTGGGTGGTTTGTACAACAGCAATTTATTTTCTCACAGTTGTAGATGCTGAAAGTCTGAGATCTAGGTGTCCGCAGGGTTGCTTTCTCCAGAGACCTCTTTCCTTGGCTAGAAGATGACTACTTTTCCCTGTGTCTTTACAGGATCTTCCCTCTGTGTATGTCTGTGTCTCACTTCCTCTTCTAAAGACACCCATCATATCAGATGAGGGCCCACCCACATCTTAATCTTAATTTAAATACCTCTTTAAAGATCCTAGCTCCAATACAGTCACATTCTGAGATACTCAAGAGTTTGGGCTTCGGTGCCTGAACTTGGGAGGGAGGGGATACCATTTAGCCTTTAATAGTTAATTTGTCAGAAAAATCAGCATGCAACCTGGCAAAGTTCTCTATGTTCTAAATCTAGAGACATCAATCTTAAGCAAAACGAACAGTAATGAAAACCTGAAAAACAAAACAAAACAAAAATCACAATTTTCCTTCTTCAGTAGAAAACGTCTGTCTAAATTCCAATGGGCTGCATCTGCCCTCAGTTAATGCCCTTTTCTTCTCGGCCCTTCCCAGAGGCTTTTGGGGGCTCTATTCTCCATAATATCTGTAATGCAGTTATATTCATTTTTTAATTTTAATTTTACTTGTAATGTCCTGGGATAAAATGTCCTTTTAGAGTTTGCCAATTAGCTAATTTGTTAAAAAGAGTTTTTAAAGATTGGCCCTCAAGCTAAGTGAAAACAATATCAAGGCACTAATATAGCAACTTTTCTAATTTTTTAGGGTCACCTGGGTGACTCAGTAGGTTAAGCATCTGCTTTCGGCTCAGGTCATGATCCCAGGGTTCTGGGATGGAGCCCCACATCAGGATCACTGCTCCATGAGGAGCCTGCTTCTCCCTCTCCTGTTCCCCCTTGTTTGTGCTCTCTCTCTCTCTGCCAAATAAATAAATAAAATCTTTATTTAAAAAAAGACATTTCTATTTCTCAAAAATTCCATTCTTTTTTTTTTTTTAATTTTATTTATTTATGATAGTCACAGAGAGAGAGAGAGAGAGAGGCAGAGACACAGGCAGAGGGAGAAGCAGGCTCCATGCACCGGGAGCCTGATGTGGGATTCGATCCCGGGTCTCCAGGATCGCGCCCTGGGCCAAAGGCAGGCGCCAAACCGCTGCGCCACCCAGGGATCCCAAAAATTCCATTCTTTATTTTATAGTATGTTCTGCATTTTTAAATATTTTTTTACTTTGTTTTACATCACTTCTACATTTAACCAAAAGATCCACTCTTTTTTCTTAACATCTACACTGGATTAGAACAGAAACAGATTTCTTCTCTGCTTATTTCCATCTTACTTTTTTACAAATTAGTATTCATTAATCTGAAACGTGCCAGCAACCTCAAAGTCAACCAGAATGTGATTTTTTAGAAAAAAAAAATTCATCCTATAATGAATTTAAAACTTAATTTTATGGTTAACCACATGGTCTGTTCCTTTTCTTTCCTAGTCTCTTTTTTTCCTTTATGTGGCATGATGTTTGAAAATGACCAGAGAATATTCTCTGGCACTTGGGTTTGTTTTCTAACCAGGCAGCATTTGGAGCACAAAGTATTAAATAAATGTGGCCAAGGGGGCTGATTGTCTTGAGTGGTCCCCACACCCACATGCATTTTATGCTGCATAACACAAGTGTGTTACCTGATCCTCTGGCCAACAGTAATTTATATTTGTCACGAGGGATTTCTACAAAGCTTCCCTGCATCCGGCTCCATTGAACAAGCTCAGGGAGGACTAGTGTGCAGTGTCAGGACTCAGGCAGCAGAGCCAGTCTCCACCACCTTCCAGCTGAGCCATTTGGGGCAAGACTCTTGATCTTGCCCAGAGTCAGTTTCCTCTGCTGTAAAATGGGACAGTCGCCGCTGGTGATAGAGCTCCTAGCTCAACAAGAATGATGTGGAACAAATGTGAGAACTGAAAAGAGTCAATGTGTGCAAAATCCTCAACAGTGCTCATTAGCCCAGGAGAAGAATCAAGAAAAAAGGCAGTAGGAAAAGAGAAATAAATGGTAGGTTCAATCATTTCTATTGGCAGAGCTGTAAGATGAAGGATTAAGAAATTGGTATGGAAGAGCCTAAGTCAAAACTGGGAGGAACTGCAACTCATTTTCTCTAGATAAACCGTCCTGTGTCTTTATATTGGTATAGTGGATTACAGGTCACACTTTTCTTTGATTCCGTTTTGCGCTCTGGAAGGACATCCAGGCTTCAGACTCAGCTCTTCAGACGCACTTGGGATTCCTCCTGAATCTGCTCGCCCCCCCACCCCCCGCATGCTCTCCACCCACCCCTGCAAGCTCTACCCACCCCCCATGCTCTCCACCCCACCCCCCATGCTCTCCACCCATCTCCACCCCCACATGCTCTCCCTCCACCCCACCCCCACATGCTGTCCCCCCAGGCTCCCCCCCCACCCCTCCCACCCCTGCATGCTCTCCCCCACCCCCACCTGCTCTCCTACCCTTTACCGGCGACTGGGATCTGAGTCACGTTGCAAGGTTTCCCCCACACAGTCTGGAGGCCTTCATCCCTTGGCTCTGAATTAGGCAGAGCAGACAGAGTTGGGAAGGTCAAAAACAGAACAGTTCCTCTTTCAATAACTTAATAAAGCGTTCCTTGCATTTCCCCGAAATTTCTTCTTCCTCTTCTACCTCTTCTCCTTCTGTTTTGACCCCATGTATGGAGAATTTCCCATGAGCCAAGCTGTGCTAAAGCCTTTTCGAGTGGAGTCTCAGGGACCTTGTAGTCTTCCCATTTCAAAAATCAGGAACGGAAGTTTCGTGAGTTGAAAGGTTCCCAAGCTTGAATTGTGGCTGAGGGATAACCGAGCCCGGCCCGCGTGCCTCCGGAGCGTCCGTGTCCACCCGCCTTCCCGGGCCTTCCCCGCCTTCCCAGGCCCGCCTCAGACCCAACCCCTCAGTCCGCAGTAATTCCCAAAGCAGCTCTATGTCTGCTTCCCAGCAATCGTCGGGGGCTCCACGGCCACTAAACCAGGTCAAGACAGAGCCACCAGACCCCAACCACCCCATCTCCTTTATCTTCCAAACTTCCCTCAACTCCTCCCCAAGGCTGACTCACATTTCAAAATTCCTTCCCCAGATGTGACAATCCACACACACACACATGCATGTGTCTGCACGCATGCAAACGTATACACAACACACATAACACACTATACACACACATCCCTATGTACTCACACTCCTACATAAATATACACAGACACCCTTACAACTCAGTTCTCCATACACGTCCTTACCCACACACTCCTGAGCACAAACACGTATCCTACACACATAAATGTCTTTACACATACTCGCACCCTGCACACTCATCTAGGGACATGCATACCTCTATACACACACTCTCCTGCATACACACACCCTTACAAAAATACAGATACCATTTCCATACATACACCCCTACATACATACTCTATATACACACCTATACTTGTAAGCCCATGTATACCCGACACACACGTGTTCGTTCGGCCACTATCTGAATATGGATGAAAAGCAGAAGAAACTAGGGCTACATGTTATCATTTTACATTCCCAATGATGGGACTAAGGGAAATTTTCTCTCTTTGTTAAACTTTTTTTAAGTGTTATTTGGCAATTAATGTATACTGAGAGGAAAAAAGATCATTTCAGGTAATATAGTCAAGATGTTTTTATGCAGAGGACTTTAGGCCACCTAAATATGATGGTGTAAATAACTCCATTTTAAAAAAGAAGAAGACACCTTGGTGTGTTTTCATTTTTATTTGCTCTATAAAAGATTATGGAATTGATTTATTTTTATTTAAAATTTTATTTTGGGGCACCTGGGTGGATTAGTCCCTTAAGCGTCCAACTGTTGATTTTAGCTCAGGTCATGATCTCAGGGTCCTGGGATCCAGCCCCATATTGGACTCCAAGCTTAGCACAGAGTTTGCTTGTCCCTCTCCTCTATTCTCCTTCCCCTCAAATAAATGAATAAATAAAATCTTTTAAAATTTTGTTTTATTTTATTTTATTATTTATTATTATTTTTAAATTTAAATTCTAGTTAGTTGACATACATTTCAGCATTGGTTTCAGGAGGAGAGTTCAGTGGTTCACCGTTTACATATAACACCCAGTGCTCATCATCACAAATACCCTCCTTAATGCCCATCACTCATCAATCCCATTTCCCCGCCCACCTCCCCTCCAGCAACCCCCAGTTTCTTCTCTATAGTTAAGGGTCGCCCATAATTTGTTTACCTCTCTCTCTCTCTTTTCCCACCTTCTTGAATGTTCATCCGTTTTGTTTCTTAAATTACACATATGAGTGAAATCATGTGGTATGTATCTTTCTCTGATTGACTTATTTCGCTTAGGGTAAAGCTCTCTAGTTCCATTCATGTCCTTGCAAATGGCAAGTTTTCATTCTTTTTGTTGGCTGAGTAGTACATGGAATTTGTTCTGCTTCATTACAGCGAGAAAGTGTTGGCCATTCCTTATGTGAATCTGCTCTTCTTATTTGATTACTGGTGAGTTTCTGCAATAGGTCACTTTTGTCTTATTCCAGGGCTAAGAAGTTTTTTAGTAGAGCAAGTGCTATCCTAGCTTTGCAAAAATGATGCTAAAACACATTCCATCAAGAGATATCTTCCTTACCATTTACTATCACCCACTGAGATAGAACTACTGGAGCTTCTGAGAGTTCAGATAGAAGGCTTCACTTCATTCTATTTATACATTCTGGGTTCTCATCAACTACACATCTGATATTAAATTTCTTTCATTTTTAAAAGAACTAGAGCAGATTCTTTTCTGTTAGGACAAATATACTTCCTTAACCTCAAATCTATGTGTTAATATTTAGGAGGAGAAAAGTACTGTGCACAATAAAACCATTTCCGATGTGTCAAGTTTTATAGTGAGTCATGGGTCTGTCTAACCAGATAAAATGTAACAGGACATCCTGTAGGCACCATGCAGTTTTTCCAATGCTTCTAAATTTTTCTTTTCTTTTCTTTCTTTATTATTGTTTTATTTATTTTGTCTCCACATGAGACACAAAGGCAACTCAATTTTAACCAGATACTAAAACATGTTACAATGATAGTTGCAACTGTGTACAAAAAGAAAGAATTGTGAACATAGCATGGAAGGACTATTATGTTTGATAACATCTCTGCAAAATAGATTTTTCTTTTAGAGCACAAATCCCCTCTTGATTGATATTTATTCATTTGTACTTTTTCTACCCTTACTTCCACTCTTGCCGTGTGTGCTTGGTATTGGCTTTTTGTTTGTTTGGTTGGGGTTTTTGTTTTTTTTTTTTCCTTGCTTTTACTGGGAAATAAGGGACTTCTCTGAAAGACTAACGGAGATATCATTTTGTTTTGGCAATGTGCCATTTTATACAGAGTTCCCACATCTATTTGGAAATGATTTTACATTTCTTCCCAGTGGAAAGGTGACAGAACCATTCGATCGAGTGTTAGATAGCCGACTGTGGGCCACCAATGAAAATGATTGAGGATCCATCAGAATAGAATAAAAGTCAGCTGATATGTATAAAAAGGAGGGACAATTAGAGATTAATAAGTTTTTATTTAGGTTTTACTTAAAGAATAAACTTTGTGGTTTCTTTAGCAAGAATGACCCTTAGTAAACATTAACAAATTGAATTGTATTTGGTTTTTACAAATGTTCTCAAATATCTCAAGCATTTTTATTTCATACCAAAAAGTTATAATCATCAATCTAACCCAAAAGATAAGCATGTAATTAGTTGCATTTAATCAAACATTTAACTACCGATACTGTTACAAAAGTGATGCATGACTTTGATAATTATTCTTTCTGCCATTTACTGGCTATGTGATATTGGGCCAGATACTTAGCCTCTCTGATCTTTCCTGGCTCTGTGACTCTTTACTATAACATGCAAGTGAAAAATAGCAAAAAAAAACTTGACAGATTTTTACTGGGGAGAGAAAACGAGTAGTGTCATCAGCATATATAGGTGACTTCAGCCTATAAGAACGGCGGTATTCCTGAAGACAGATTACAGTTTGACACAAATGAAACATGTATGAAAATAGGTGCCATCTAAGAGATGCCTAAGAGGATGTATATGGCAAATGCACAACAATCACATGCAATGAGAGTCAACAATAGTTACAGCTTTCATTTAACCAATTCAACCTCGTTTATGTTAGCTGGCCCACTGTGCCCTGGTTAGCACAATGTGAGGCACAGAAGTTGTATACATTGATCAAAAAGCTGGTAACAAAATCCAGTTTTCAGAAATCTCATCTCATCTTTGGATTTCCTAAGGACAAAGGAGTGCCAATGAGGGTCTTGGACTTCAGATCTGCTGATTCTTCCAACAACTTCCAATGGAGCCTCTTCCTAGGCCTTGGGTGGTGGGGTGGAGGTGAGGGGGTATTTCTTATTTCTGCTTCAGTCTCACACCACACATATGCCATAATATAGGCCATAGACACATGTGTACACATATATACAATTATGGTCTCTTCAACCTCAAAGTCCTAAAATTTGATTTTTTTCCTTCATCTGACTGTTAGTCTAACTTATTTGATGGCTCTAGCTTGATTGGTTCTCAATCATTTCCCAAGCCCATTTCTTTGGAGCCCTCCTCTTTTAGGGCCAAGCCAGGTACTGCCAGAGGAGTAAGTAAATATTAAACACAATCTCTTAGGGCCATTTGTGTTCCCTCAAGAATGTGCCCTAATCAACGGTGTACTTGAGCAATGTTCTAAACTTTCATGTTCAGATCACAAAAACAGTCACATATAAAGGAACTTTAGAAGGTGCAGTGTGAGTTTTCCGGTTGCCCTAAGGTTTTCTTTGTTTCCATTTAACAGAAGCATCTAGTCTGACTGGTTTAGAAGAATTCATAATAGTTGGTGAAGATTTAATCTCCCTAATGCAAGCAATCTTCTTACCACCTCTTTTGTATGCAGATGATCCTCAAGTGATTTTCCTTATTGAAACAAAAAGCTGCTTCTGATTGGACTAAGCAAAAATAGAGCTTTATACTGCACACATAATTGCTCCAGGTTACAGTGAAATGCCCTGAATAGGCAACAGGCCACCACATCTTACTGTCAGAAGCATAGACTCTGAAACCTGTAAGTTCCTATAGATGCCATGTAGACCAGCCTCTAAGCTTAAAAGTGAGGAAACCAAGGTTTCATAGCTAATAAATTGTGAAGCCAGAGCTGAAAATTATAAACTGATCTTATAATTCCTATGCAATGTTCTACCAAAGAAGGGTTCTTTTTTTTAAAGATTGGTTGATGAGCGAGAGAGATAGAGAGCACATAAGTCAGGGGAGGGGCAGAGGGAGAGCCCACTGTGGGACTGGATCCACTCTTGGATCATGACCTAGGAGGAAGGCAGACACGGAACCGACTAAGCCACCCAGGCACCCAAAGAAAGGTTATTTTTATCATCAGCTTAAATCCCAGAGAACTTAGGCTTTATAGAGCATAAAAACAAAATTATTTTGTTTGTAAAATTAATTTTTAATATGCTGAAGAACTCTTATCTATATTCTCAAATATTCATTGAGAAGCTTCATGTGTCTGGCATTGTGCTAGGCACAAGGATAGAAAGGTGTGGAAGACACTGTCCTCAATTTAAGGAAGCTCAGGGTCCTCCTAGATGTGCCTGTAGAACACGAGTTGGGATGTTAGCATGTCCCTCTGCATTTGAGGCAGGGAATCGACAAAGTAAGGTGGGTTGTCACTGAAGACCAGTGCAGATCGTGGTGAGCAGTGGCATGCACCCTGATTCTGGCTCAGACCTGAGTTGAATCCCAGCCTCCCATTCACGAGTGTTGTGACCTGGTGCAAATCTCTTAATTTTTCTGTGTCACACTTCCCTTTATTTGTAGAATAAGTGTCAGAGTAACCAGGGCAATTTTGAGGACTAAATGACATAATACATGCAATGTACCCTGAACAATGCCTAGTACTCAATAATTATTACTTACCTTCTCCATTGTTGAAAAGCAGAGGTGGAAATCACATCTACCTCAGAACCTCAAAGACTTAAAAAAAAAATTCAAGTTAGTTAACTTATATTATTAGTTTCAAGGGTAGAATTTAGTGATTCATCAGTTGCATATAACACCCAGTGCTCATTACATTAAGTGCCTTCCTTAATGCCCATCACCCAATTACCTCATCCTCCTACCCACCTCCCCTCTAGCAACCCTCAGTTTGTTTCCTATAGTTAAGAGTCTCTTATGATTTGCTTCTCTCTTTCTCTCTTTTTAGGATGAATGAAATGATGCATTCTAAAATAATTTGTAAAATATTATTATTACATTATTATTGGGGTAATAATGACTATTCGCCTATTCCTTGATTCTTTCCAGTTCAAGCATTCCAACCACTTAAACAGAATCCATCTGTCCACCTTCCAAAAACCACAAAGCCCAGAATAAGGAGAAGACAGTGTAAGGAAGAAGTTGTGTTTCTGTGTGCCTGACCCCACTGCTATTGGTTCAAAGTTATTTTTGCACTCACTAAACTCCCAGAGAAGTTAGGTAGTAATTCTAGTCTTTGATTATATCAAGATTTTATTCCTGGTTTTTGTTTTATCTCTGTGGAGTTTATTGAAAGATTAGTCTATATTTGTAATAAGGATGTTAAGGATATTAAGATATTAAGGATTAATAAAGATATTAATGCTTTTGTAATAATCTGAACTGTGTAAAATTGCCAATATTCAACCATTTTTGGATCTGTAAAAATGGCAGTTTCATGCGCTCAAACCTAATATTTTATTCAAGAGCAGTGGTCATGGGAATATTAGAAAGATTTTCCCTTGATACACATTTAATTATAAGATGGTTTTACGACACATATCTTAGGGCAGCTTATAGGGATCTCCCAACCAATCCATTTGAGATGAAACTAAGCCTAGTGTCTAGAGTGGAATGCTGAGTCGAGTAATGGAGATTGTACTGGTTGGGAATTAGGATATGCAGCTAAGAGAGCCTGCCGTGCATTGGATGAGTTGAATCCCCGAGGCACATCATGGAAGCTCCCTGAACCTCAGGTCCTCACACCCAGCAGAAGAAACCTGGAATGCATGCCCATGGCTATTTCTCAGAGCCACGCAAGAAGAGCCTGACCTGATTCTCCATGTGATAGAGGCCCTGCTCCTGGCACACCACACCCCTCCAGGGAAGAGTTTGTGAGTTCATGACCTCCTGGATCCTGTGCCCCCTCCCAACTCATGTTCCAAGCACCACAAACCACAGAGTTCCTGCTCAAATGTCCCTGGGCAGACCAGGTGCTCCAGATGCTCAAGCCTCCTCCCCCAGGGAACAGAGCATGGTAGCATGCGCTGCCCTGCATGGAGAGGTGGCCAAGAGACTGCTGTCTGCAGAGGTGCAGATGGCATTTGGATGTGTGGGTTAGGAAGGCCACACTCCTGCATGCAAGGCTGCTGAGATTGAGGGGCAGAGGTGAGAAGAGGAAGGGTGGGTAGGAAGCAGTGCATAGGAAGGGCGGTCAGCCAGCACTGACTGCACACTCTGATACACATCTCCTAGGGGTCTGAGAATTCTAACCTCCCAAGTCCTTCTGAAGGTTGTGAGGTTAGTTTCATGGGCCGACTTGGCTAGGCCTGATATCTGATCAGACACCAGTGAAGGCATTCTTAAAATGAGATGAAAATTTCAATCAGGGGACTTTGAATAAGCAGATTACCCTCCACTGGCGATGGGCCTCACCTGAACAGCTTAAGGCCTTATCAGCAAAGACTGTGGTCCCCTGAGAAAGAAGAAATTCTGTCCTCAGAATGCCTTTGAACTTGAGCTGCAACATCACCTCTTGCCTGGTCTCTGGCCTGCTGGCCAGCCCTGCAGATTTGGGATTGGCTATCCTCCATAGCTGCCTGAGCCGACTCCCTACAATAAATTCCATATTCTCTCTCTCTCTCTCTCTCACCTGTTATATTGATTCTGTTTCTCTGAAGCATCCTGACTAATATAGAGGTTTATTTTTCAAGGTAAGAGGATAGATTTTTATCTGTCACTGGATTTATATAGACTAGACATATTAGACACATCTTATTTAGGTGGCTCACAAATGGTCCCACAAATATTAGGGCTAAGCCCGAATATGTCTGCAGTTCCCACTTTGTGAAATACAGAGGTTCAAATGTGTGTGCTTTAGCTAAGTGCAGCAGGCACTACATAAATGTTTGTTGCTATACCAGAGGGTCAAATCTTGACATTAAAGCTACAAAAGAATCTAGGAGGGAAGGAGATGGGAAGAGGCAGTACAGGGCAGTGGGAAGGCCATGGGCTTGGCTAATGAAGCATAATGTCAAATTGTACTTCTATAATTCACAAGGTGTGAGTGGTCCATGTGATCTTGGAAAACTGCTTTTAACTCCTCTGTGACATCATTCTCAACACATGTAAGACAGAGGAAAGAGCATGGGTCTCAAACATTGCTGTAAAAAACTACATACGTGATGTCTGTATGTGACTTGCCCAGCTCCAGCAGCAGATTAGGAACTCAAGAACTAGACATGTCTGCTAAGGCTGCTGTGCGGTACTACACAGTAGTGGCTTAAACAACAGGAATCTGTTGTCTCACAGTTCTGGAGGCCAGAAGTCCAAGATCAAGGTGTTGGCAGGGTTGCTTCCTTCTGGAGCTGTGAGGAAGGGCCTGTACTATCCCTCTCTGCTAGCTTCCACTGGTTTCCTGGCAACATTTGGCATTCCTTGGCTTGTAGCTGCACTGCTTCCTCTTTATATGGCGTTCCCCCATGTGCAGGTGTAGCTATCTGGGTTCACATTCTCCTTTTTTTTATAAGGACAGAGTCATAATGATTTGGGGTCCACCCTAATGACCCTTCTTAACTTGATTATCTGCAAAGATCCTGTTTCCAAATAACATCACACCCATGGGCACTGGAGATAAGAAGTTCAACATCTTTTGGAGGACACAATTCAACCCAGAATAACAACGAATAGCTGATATTCCCTAGGAACCAAAGCAATATGCTGCCTCCCCGGGTTCCAACAGAATAGTGGCAGCCTCTCAGGCCATACTAACTCTTCCTTTGACAAACTCACTCTCAGTACCTGCTGCTTCTCTGCACTGTGCTTAGCGCTCAGAGTAACAACAAACAAAATCAAAACAGAAGAAACAGGCCAGGGTCCTCCATCAGGAGTTCACCTTCTGGCATAGGAGCTCCACATAGATCAATAACAATGTTAGAAAAAAGGTATAAAGTGACAAGTGTCAACAGAGGTAGAGGTGACTTTTCATAAGCTTGTAAGAGCTGAAGAGATGCAATGAATCTAAAGAAGCTTTAGTGAATTTCTGATGAGGTGGCATTTGAACTGGTCCTTGAAACATGGGTTAAAATTGGCCAGGTGAAGATGGAGAGAAAGGAGAACATGTGAAAAGAAAGACAGAAAATTATATGTCAGTGTGAACCAAGTCATGTAAAAATATTCTCAACATCTCTTTTTTAGGTTTTAATTTATTTATTTGAGATATATAGAGAGATCACAAGCAGGGGAGAAGGGTAGAGGGAAAAGCAGACTCCCCACTGAGCAGGGAGGCCAGTGTGGGACTTTATTCCAGGACCCCAGGATCATGACCTGAGCTGAAGGCAGCCACTTAACAGACTGAGCCACCCAGGTGGCCCAAATATTCTCAATATTTTGTGTACTTAAAGTATCAGTTGGGCTTCTATTTCTCCTTCCACCTCTTCCCCCAAACCATATCATCACTTTATGTGTAGCCTAGGAAAACTGGGTCACTTGACTGTCTTCGCAGGACTTGTATGAGCTAGATGTGACTCATTTTATAGATGAGCAAACAATCAAATTTAAGTATGGTCTACCCAGTAATCACAAAGGTCCTCTTCTGATATCTTTGGGTCATGTAAATGAGCAGTTCAGGTTCAAAATCAGACCCTTTAACCAAAACTCTCCCACTGGGTGTTCAGGCAAATGCATATACTCGTACATTCTAACTTAATTCATGTGAATTTTTTTCTCTTATAACTTTGAATCCTATCTACAATCAGATCTAAAGAATCCCTAAGTAAAAACCAAATATTGTATTTCATAGGACAGTGTGTTTTTAGGATAGTGGTATTCTCAGAGCTTAACAATAGCAAATCAAAATAAACAGGACTTTGGAGGAACACACATGAATAAACTATTTAGATCAACAAAAAGACCCACCAAAGTCAGAGAAAATCATAAACCCAACTTGGAATGAACTCTACCTTCAGAGGGTGGTTGAGGTTTTACTGAGTGCCTGTAGGAATACTCTGCATTTTCTGGACATATCAGGGGGTGGAGGTGAGTAATGGAAAATAACCACAATGAGGCCATGGAGGTCCTCCCAGCACTTTAGCTATCACTAGCTTGTTGGTCCAAACTGCTCTGTGAAGACAAGTCAATGTGGTTCATATTAAAGCACATCAACAGGGGCGCCTGGGTGGCTCAGTCCATTAGGCATCTGCCTTCAGCTCAGGTCATGATCTTGGGGTCCTTGGATTGAGCCCCACATTGGGCTCCCTGCTCAGCAGGGAGTCTTCTTCCTCTCCCTCTGCCCTCCTTGTTTGTGCTCTTGCAAGCTCTTTCTCCCAAATAAATAAATAAGAATCCTTAAGGAAAAAAAAAAAAAAAAAGGAAAGCACACCAACGCCTCTTTACCCATAGTTAGAGCCTATTGGATACTGGGTGATACTTCTCCCAGCAGTGGGGGCCATGCATGTAGAGAGGTGGTAATAACCACATCGTGTCAGCAGGCTGGCTTTCCAGGCAACTGGGAGGCTTCAGCTGACACCTCCTACCAGGAAAACAGAAGTAGCCTTTGAAGCCAAAGTCATTCACAGGCAGCACCGACTGAGAAACATCTGAGACGGTCACCAAACTACATATGGAACCGCCATAAACACGACGTAACACCGGTCGGTGCAGACAAAGAAGGTAACCGAATATAAAATCGTGGTCGGGGCAGCCCGGGTGGCGCAGCGGTTTAGGCCGCCTTAGGCCCAGGGCGTGACCCTGGAGACCCGGGATCGAGTCCCACGTCGGGCTCCCTGCGAGGAGCCTGCTTCTCCCTCTGCCTGTGTGTGTGTGTGTGTGTGTGTGTGTGTGTGATGAATCAATAAATAACATCGTGATCGGCTGTCCACGAACCCCTCATCCGGCCCCGTCTACACACCTGTGTTCAGCTCCCCGTCTTCTTTATGCCCCACGACAAGGACTCTGCGAACAGAAACGTGCTGACTGAAAGGGCAGGGAATGAATGAGAGCTGATGGCATTAGTCATCCCGGGGGGGGGGGGGGGGGGGGGGGGGGTTGGGGGGGTTGGGGGGGTCCGGGGGTGGGGCAGTCCATCATGCAAGGTTACGAGGGACAATTCTGCCAACACGGACCGACATGGGGCTCTGGGAAGGAGGCCGCGTTCGTTTTCATCCCGCCAAGGGGCTGGTTCATGCTCGCGATTTAAACGATTTTGCTGCGGGGTCGGCGGTAGCGGGCGAGGCCTCAGACACCAGGCCCCGCGGCGCCGGCCACAGCGAGGGCTCTCGGTGATCGCTCTCTCTGCCAGCTGGTCCCAGGGCCTTTCTCAGCACACCCGTCCCGTCCCCGTCCCCGGGTGAGAGCTGGGACCCACAGGGACCTCCCTGCGCTCCCTGCAGCCTCGGAGGCCGGGCTCATCTCAAAATCCCCAGAGCAATTTAACCATGACAACTTTTTCCATGCGACACCTATTCATACTTGATAAGCAGTTTGAGAAATTCTACTTTGTGGAAATTCATGCATAAACATCTTATGAAAAACTTTTGTAGCTTAAAAGGGGTTTTTATGACTTTTCTTTTTTCCTTATTAATTCCCTGGCACCTTTAAGCATTTGTGCTAAAGACACTTTTTTTTTTTTTTTTGCTGGTAACATGGGTTTGACTTGTTTAATGATTACCATTTTACTCCCGCATACGCATGTATACAAGAGATTCTCTGACAGATGGAGGTCATGGGGTGAGGGCAGGCCCTGGACATGGTGCTGCTGTCAGGACAGCAGGCTTCAGGGCAGGGGGATGGCAAAGCCCACTATGAGAGTAAAAGCAAATCTCTGGTACGTGCAGTAGAGAAGAGACAATAGGAGAAGGGGTGGAATGGGCACAGCCTTGTCTTTGGGAAGGAGAAAAACTTATGTCCTGAGCTGGAAGAAGCAGGTGAGCCTGGACCAAAGCCTCCACTCACAGGTCTGGGACCAGAATCCAGTCTACTGGACAAGCCCTCTTCCAGACACACATCATGGTGGTACCCAACCAACTCAGGTGGTCTTTGCTTTCTGGAAGAGGAGCAGGAGGGCTTAAAGGAAGATGACATAGACACACTGGGAGGGCCTAGAAACACTGCAGCTGAGCATTGACTAGTATACCTCATCTATATCCACAGCCCAACCCACTTGAGCCGGATGCTGCCCAGTGTCTGAGAGTGGGGTGGCTGGCCTCTGCTCACCGTTTGAGCCTGGTACCCCATCCACTGCCCCCCTTGTTAATGGCTCGTTTGTTGCTGTGAACATTAAAGGTGATTCGTGGAGTTGCATCTTCCAGAGGAAATTCAGTTATACAGCCAAGCTTTCAAGATCAGCACCGGTACGATGCACCCCTGGACTTCTGAAGCAACAGGCCAAGTTTGCCGTAGGCCAGGGGTGGGGCTGAGGAAGTCTCCCCCTGCAGCCCTTTCCTACCCAGCACCTTCCTCAGTCTCTAGCTTTGCTTCTAGACTTATTTCCCTCAAAGCCCACCTCTTCCCACATGATGTCCTGGCTACCACATGACCCCTTCCCATCGTTCCTCCCACCACCACCTTCATCCAAACTGCCTGTCTTAACACCGATGACATCCTAAGAAAGCTTTCAGATTAAACCATACATGGAGTGCCTTGGCTGACTCAATCAGCAGGACATGCAACTCTTGATCTCGGGGTTGTCAGTTCTTGAACACCTTGGGTGTAGAGATTACTAAACCATAAATAAATAAGTAAACTGCATCATTAGGCTGTTCTGAAAATTAAGTGTTTTTTTTATACTTTTTTGTTGGATCCTTCCTACTTATTTTTCCAAGGTCCTCTGCCTCCTTTGACTGACACAATCCAAGTCCAGAGGTTCTTTCTGTGCAAGTCATAAGATACATCATTTGGCAACCATCACGGTAATTATGGAGTCAGGCAAGAATCATCAATGGATGTAAGCTTGTGGGTAAAAGTTTGATGAAGAATAGGAAACTTATATACTCATCAAGGTATCTCCCTATGAGATACTAATTATAAAAGGAAAAATGATGACTGTAGAGCAGAAAACCTAGGCAGATATCACCTTAACTAAGTGATCAAATGTCATCTCATTGTCAATGACAGAAATGGGCCCACTGTGCAATGACAAGAACTCAGCCGCACTTCACTTTAGGGAGGCTTCAGCCAGAGATGCCTGGAAGGAATCTAATTATAAGGAAACATCACATAAAACCAACACAAAGCCTGATCTGGGATGTTCTTCTGCTAAGAAGTATGTTTGTGGGATAATTGTCGAGATTTGAATGGTCTGCAGATTAATTAACAGTGTTGTATCAATGTTAGTTTCCTGATGAGAGAATGTTTTTAGGAAATGCCCACTGAAGAATTTAGGGGTAAAAGGGCATCACGGCTGTAACTTACCCTCAAATAACAGTTCAGAAAAACCTATAGGGTCGATAGAGCTCAAATATGGTTAAATGTTAACAGCTGGAGAATTTGGCTGAAGGATATAGGGTGATTCTTTATGCTAATTTTGGAACATTTCTTAAAGTCTGAAATTATGAAAAGCTAAATGCATGAGTTCCTAGATATCACTAGAGCCCCTGGTTTGGCCTCTCTAGAATTAGAACTGGGGACAGGGCAGATAGCAGGGTCAGGAGACTGATTTGAGGGGCTAGGCACCCTTGCTGAACAGCAGGTCTGGAAGGAATGGAATGTGGCACTGGGGCCTCCTCCCTCTGAGAGAAAACAGAAATGAAGTAGTAAGCAATTCTCCCTCTTACCTTCTGGACATTCCCCAGTAGACCCCCAGGCCCCCAATCTGACGACACAAGGCTTTTTTGTACACATAGTTGACTCCTGTGGTCTAATTACCATGTAGCACAATCTTGTGTATCACTGAGTGACAAATAATTTTGTTATACATTTGACAAGATTCCAATCTCAATTAGGTTATTGGTATGCTTGCTGTTATGATTTAGCTCAGTTTTTAAATAATTCCTCGTTCAGGTGGTTTAGTTATACCTTGCAATGTAAAAGAACTGATAAGAACTGGGCCCAGATTTAGCCCCATGGGCTTTCAGGCACTCTGCGCTGTTTCCTTGGTTTTCCTGGCTGAGAAGCTGGGACTTTACAGGAGGCACTGTGAGCCAAGGGTCTGAGCTGGGCCTGTGATGCCAGCCGGAAAAAACGGGGTTTGAATCCAGCGTGTGCCCCTTCAAGGTGAAGTTGGGTGGGCCACCTTCCTTTTTATTTTTTTCCCCACCTTCCTCTTTTGAGGCTATCTTCTTATCTATTGAACATAGAAAAGAAAGCCCAGTTGTTGTGAGGACTGATTGGAGGCTTTAGCATAAAACAACCTAGCCAGTTCCTCGCGGGTAATTGTGACAGAAACTCCTGGGAATCAACCTCTTTCCCCACACATTCTGGATGAGCCAACACTCAAGCTTGTCCCTGCCGGTCCCTTCAGTGAATCCTCTCCTCTCCGCAACTTTTTCAGTTGGTTTTATGTATTTATAATATTAGCATGTGCCTGGTAACTGTAAACAGGTAATTCAATTAAATAGAAACTTAGAAAAATGAGTGAAAGAATTGTTTCTATGTAAACTAAGCTGATTATTTGGAAAAAGTCACAAATAAAATGGTAAAACCAAATAATTCTGCTGATTTAGGAATTGCGTGGATGTGAGTAAGGTGGCTGTAGAAGGTCAGAGACTGTGGGAGAGATGGTTTTGCGAGCCTTTCCTCTGCTTCCACGAAGCTGTAACTGGAAATCAGAGATGAGGGCTCCTGGGTGTGGCTTAGATAGGAAAGATGACACCGAATGCTAAGCCAGGGATTCATGCTGGGGGGGGCAATGTCCTGGCATCGCATGAGAGATTGGCGGGGACCAAATGAATGTGAATGCAGTTTTGGGTTGAAGTTCAAGTCAAATATTGAAGGCACATTTACATCCCTTTTATTATTTCCCCACTTAAACAGCTTTTTTGACTCATTAGTCCCCAGCGCGTCAGACGAGAGGCCTTCTAATGTATTTTATTAGTAACATTGGTGGTAGGCAGAAAGTCATTTGTTCGGCAGCAATACCCATATTTTCTCAGGATGTTGGTTGGGGCTTTTTCCCAGAGGTTCCCCATCTTGGCTGCTCATCAGCACTAGCTGGGGAGCTTAAAAGTCTCTGATGATTGAGTCCCTCTCACCCCACCCTGTGAGTTTGATTTAATTATCTGGGTAGGATTTAGGTAGGTGATTCTCATGTGCTGCCAGGCTTCGGCACCACTGCTCTGTATTATTTGCTACTTGGGCCTCAGTCAGTTTCCATGTTTGCAAGAGTCAGATGAAGAATCTTAGGCTCCACTCTGTCCCCTCCGCAAAGCCGACCAGGAGGCTTGTGCAGACAATCTGTAAGAGTCTCTGAGTTGTCTGGAGAAGTCTGAACTCCTGGAACGCAGCTCCCAGAAAAGTGAAAGGGGCATGGGGACAGTCCACACCGCAGCAATGGGATGAGCAGCAGGTCAGATGACAAGATGGCAGGTAGGATGACACGCATGAAGGTGTATGCTGAGACTGGTCATTCTCATCAGTCTTGTCATTGCCACGACATACATATGACCATGGAGATTGTATTGAAGGAAAATTTTCTTGAAGTCAGGCATTTTGTTTTCTTACCACACTGTGGATATCGGGTTGTTCTTATGCACAGTTGATTCTCATTATTTGTGATAATAACAATCTATAAAGTAGCCACAGACAATGAATTAGCTAATACTAAACCACTGTTTCTGGGAGGAAGACAGGGTTCAGTTGCTGAGAGCCTCTGGCCATTGCATGCTCATCAACTGATGGATAAATGACCTTGTTTTGAGTGCTTCTGTTGAGAGACAGCTTATTTAATATATAGTGTTGACTTGCTCACCTTGAACTCACAGCCAACAGTATCATAACTCATGCCTGAATAAAGCTTCTCTAACACATGGATTTTCTCCATAAGGTACATCACAGCCTTCTTGTGCTCAGGAACACTAGACAGTACTGTGCCCAAGGGCCATTTTACACAGTGAAATCACCAACAAAAAGCACAAAAATGCAAAAAACATGGCACTAAACAAAATCACCAAAGGACACTGGTTTATGGTACAAGAGCTTAAACAAGAAGGCAGAACTTCACCTTATTTGACCTCTGCTGGGAACGTCTGCATGAGGAGACAGAGGTTGTCACTGCTATGCTCAGGTCCATGCATGGCTATGAAAGTACTGTGAGTATGGATGTGGGGGTTACACTTAAATTTTAGTGAGTCCGTGAATTTGCAGATAATGGAATTGAGAGGATATACATAGCTGGTGCCATTTCCACTACTTCCTCCTCTTGTCCTGCCCAGTCATACCCCCACCTTCTCCAAAAGTCTGCTTCCCCTGCCAAGAGGGATCTTTGTTGATTTGCAGTCTGCTTCTGATCATTCATCTGTGTTCAATTCCCAACTGAAAATACCCTTGACGCAACTCAGTCCATCAGTCACTGACCCAACCAGTAGTCATCAAGTATTTTAAAGCCCCTAATAGAACTTTTTTGTTTAAAGATTTTATTTTTAAGCAATCTCTACACCCAGTGTAGGGCTCGAACTCATAACCCCGAGAACAACGGTCGCATGCTCTACCGACTGAGCCAGCCAGGCACCCCCTAAAGTACCTAATAGAATTTTTGACAAGTGCAGTGGGAAAGAGACAAATACAAGAAGCAATGGCTTCCAAAGAGGGGTTTGCTATTTATCAGCAGTTGAGGACAGAAAGCTACCCTGTGAAACAAAGGCAACCATGTTGGACAGGAGCTAAGTCTAGTTTACCAAGAATGTCGCACACTGCCAAGTGCTCTAGATATCTAGAAAACAACGATTCCCATGGAGTCTTTAAATAAAGCTTTTCCAAAACATGGAACTTTCATGGCACTTATGGAAAACAAATATAGAGGGTGAGTGAGGAAGTATTCAGTATATATGAATGCAACCTGAGAAGTGGGAATGAACATTGATTTTCCCCAAAAAAGTAAGAATAAAGAGACAAACTTAGGCAGGATGCTTGTATGTAAGGGGCCAGACGTGGTTAGAGCTGAGTGCAAGCCTAGCTCTGCCTGATGATGCTTTGTTCCTTGTTCCATCAGACATTTTACCAAAAAACACTGACAGGACATTCCAGATGGATTAACCAACACTAAACATCTTGCATCCCAGTCACATGCCTTTTGCCAGGATCTCAAGGACTTGTTGGTAATAGTAGCTATTTTAATTTAGGGCCAATATACTTGAAAGGTCATCCTGAAGAAAGGTCCAGAAAATGGACTCTCAGGTAGTGAATTATTCCATAGGACCCATGACAGATTCCACTCATTCATCCACTACCTTCCAACAGGTAACCCATCCCTTCCTCTTCAGCAGGAAACTAAGCGGCTACATACTAGTGAACGTCACAGGTATAAACCATCCTACTTCTTGTTTTTTGAGGCAGCAGATTGCAAACCTTGGCTGTCTGTTACCAGTAATAAACTACTGCTGTATAGGATTATGTTAAGGTGGCCACTCGACCGCGGGACCGTGGCTGTAGCCTCAAGGGGAGCTAGCCTCCTGAAAATGTTATTAATAACCCACACTTATAATAACCAAAGTAAGAATATACAGTGGGGAAAAGACAATCCCTTCAATAGATTGTGCTGGGAGAAAGAAATGGTTATATGCAAAAGAATGAAATTGGTCCACTTTCTTACATCATACACAAAAATAAACTCAAAATGAATTAAAGACCTAAACTGTAAGACCTGAAACTATAAGAGTCCTAGTAGAAAACAGAGACAGTAAACTTGGAGCTCAGCTAGAGCCATCTTTCTAGACGTGTCGCCTGAGGCAAGGGAAATAAAACCAAAAGTCAATTATTGGGACTACACCAAAATAAAAAGCTTCTGCACGGCAAAGGAAATATTTTAATGAAAAGGCAACCTCCTGAATGGGAGAAGATATTTGGAAATGATATATCTGATTCAAAACACAACTCAATGCCAAAAAAACGAAAATGATCCGATTAACAAACGAGCAGGGGACCTGAACAAATAGCTTGCCAAAGAAGACATACAGATGGCCAACAGACACATGAAAAGATGCTCAACTTCACTTATCTTCAGGGAAATACAAATTAAAATCCCAATGGGACAGCACCCCACACCTGTTAGAATGACTATAATTTAAAAAAGGGCAAAAAATAACAAGGGTTGGTGAGGATGTGGAGAAAAAGGAATCCTTGTGCACTGTGGGTGGGGATGTAAATTGATGCAGCCCCTGTGGAAAACAGTATAGAGGTCCCTCAAAAAATTAAAAATAATATGTACATATATACACACACAATAGAACATTATTCAGTCATAAAAATAGAACGAGATCTTATCATTTGTGACAGGGATGGATCTAGAGGGCATTATGCTGATTGAAATAAGTCAGACAGAGAAAGACAAATATCATATGATTTCACTTATATGTGGACTCTAAAAAGCAAAACAAATGAACAAAGCAGAAACAGACCGCCAAACAACAGAGGGCAAACTGATGGTTGCCAGAGGGAATGGGGGTGGGAGGATGGGCAAAGGAGGCGCAGAGGAGTGGGAACTAAGAGGCTTCCAGTTACGGAATGAGTAAGTCAGGGGGATGAAAGGTACAGCACAGGGAACGCAGTCAATGGTATTACAAGAGCGTTGTGTGGAGACGGATGGCAGCTACACTAGTGAGCCCGGCATCAACGGACAGGCTGGTTGGATCACCATCAAGGTGACAGTGTAGATCAAGTATACCTTGATTTAAAAGATATTTTAAAAAGAAGAATCACAGAAAAAAGGAGAACATGTTAAAGGAAGGTAGTCAATCTAAAGCGGTTAGCACGATGCCCGGCACCCGATAGGCCCGGTGTGTTTGCTATTATTAATACAAAGACTGAATCTCCTCCAGGGCGCTGTTTATTTCCAGGGAAGTCCCACAGCGGACTGTAACGCTGGGAGCCCAGCGCATCTCGCTTAGAGCAAGGGGCCGCCGCTGTGACTGGGGCTAATATCATAACCTTGGGTACGTGTGCGGCATTTACTGGGGTTGGAGCCTGGGCTTGACAACCCACAAACATCGATTATGCGCTTGCTGTGTGCCAGGCAGTGCGCTCCACGCGAGGACGCGGACAGCAGCGGAGAACCGCGGCTGTGCGCTGGGCACGGAGCGAGCCCCTCGCGGGAGGCATTTATTCCTTCCTCCCAGTGACGCTGCGAGGTAGGCACCCTCATCTCCATCCTCCTGGGAGGAAATCGAAGTCGTGAGGCACTGAATGATTGGGCAGGCCGTTCTCCCCCGGCCTTACACCCTGAAAGTCCCCGTGTCCCCCGTGAAGGAGCTTACTCTGCACCCGCTACTAAGCGCTCCGCGAGACCCCGGCCTCCGCTCCGCACCGCATCCCCCTTCCCGAGCCCTCCAGATGTCGGGGATCCGAGCGCGCCCCGCCCCCGCTGCCAGGGGCTCCCGGTTCCCCAACACCTTACGGCGAATCGGTTGGAAAGGAAGCAAAGGAGGCGCGCGCGAGAGGCTCTGCCGCCGGGCTCCACGTCCGGGCTCCACGTCCGGGCTCCACGTCCAGGCCCCGGAGGATGCCCCCGGACGCTCCTTCCGCCCCCGCTACGGGAGGAGGTCGGACCCCGGCCGCTCCCCTCCGCGGAGCCGCACGCCGAGGCGAGGTTTCCCTGCCTTCAGGGCGCGCGCGACGGCCACACCGGAGACCCAAACCTTGGGCAGGGGCCAAGCGGTCACTTCCCCGCCTCCCGGCGCGGTATGCAAATCCGAGCACCAGGAAGTAGCTGGGACCTCTCGGCCGAGCCCAGCGACAGCCAGTTCCTCTCCCGCCGCTCGGGGCCGTCCGCCGCTCGCCCCCTGCCGTGGCGCCTCCGGGCCCCGCGCGCGCAGCCTCCGGGCCGCGACCCCGCGCCCCGCGCCCCGCGCCCGCAGCCTGCCCCGCGCCGGCCCCGCCGGGCCGCCCCGTCGCGCCCCCCGCCCTGCGCTCGAGTCACCGTGGAGCGCCGCCGCCGCCGCCCCGCAGCTTGCAGCCGGAGCTGGTGAGTGCCCGGCGCGGGCCCCGCCGTGAGGGCGCCAGATGCCTCCAGCCCGTGGGTGGCCGGGCCCTGGGGCGCGGGGGACGCTCCGCAGGTGTCTCCCCGCCGCGGCGCGCAGGGGGGCGGGGGGGCGCAGGGAGGGGCGCGGGGGAGGGGAGGCGCGGGGCGGGCGCGCCGGGGACCCGGGACTCCTCGGCTCGCGCGGTCGGGTCTCGCCGCGGGGCCCCGGGCTCCCCGAGGTGAGGGACGGGGCTCGGCCCGGGCTCCCCGCCAGGCCGGCGGGCGGCTGCGCTCCTCGGGAGCCCCGGGCGGAGCGTGAGGTCGGGGGGCTGCGGCCGAGGCTGGTGCGCGCCCTCCCGCTGAGCCCGGCGCCTCCCGGCCGGCGGAGGAGCAGTCCCGAGCCTCCCGCGGCCCAGAGGAAGCGAGAGTTATTTTAAGAATTCAGGGGTTGCCTTTCCTGCGCCCTGGGGGGAGGGCGTAGGCGTCAGTTCCCGCTTTCCTGCGTTATCTTGGCCACTGCGGCATCTCCTCCGAGCCGCGCATATATGTTCCCACTAATAGCTGACGTGGTCGTCTGGTTGTGTTTCCATTTCTCCGTGTATCCGTGTGTGTGTGTGTGTGTGTGTGTGTGTGAGAGAGAGAGAGAGAGAGAGAGAGAGAGAAGAGAATTATCACAAACCCACCCAACTTCTTTGCCAAAAACCCCAGTTGAATTTGGGCCTTCCAGTTTTCTAGCTGAGTGTCAACCTGGGCCTATTATTGAAATTACCTGTATGGGTTTTTTCGTCTCTGGGAGAACATATTTACCTTCTGAGCTATTTATTGCATGTAAAGCCCCGAGTGCGTACATAGGCATTTCATAAATGGCGCTGTTATTATTTATTGCAGATAATTCTTTTTTTTTTAATTTTTTAAAAATGTTTATTTATTTATGATAGTCACAGAGAGAGAGGCAGAGACACAGGCAGAGGGAGAAGCAGGCTCCATGCAGGGAGCCCGATGTGGGATTCGATCCCGGGTCTCCAGGATCGCGCCCTGGGCCAAAGGCAGGCGCCAAACCCCTGCGCCACCCAGGGATCCCTATTGCAGATAATTCTATCCGTTAAAACACGGTTCCCTGGTTCTTCACAATTTGTTGATTTTAAGTCTAAGACTACATGTCTGATTCAGCCAACTGACCTTCCTAGCTAGTAAAGCTGCTTAATAAATACACCAGAGGTCTGCTGTCTGCAAAGCTAGGGTCTGGGAGTCTCACGCTAAGCACTAGTTAATGATGTTTGACTTACTTCTGATTTGTTGGCTGCCCCCCAGGCTGGCTGCCTGCAGAGCTCAGGAGGGCAGGCCTGTTGTCCCCGTATCTTAAAAGCTAAAGCACTGCAGAGGGTAATAGGCACTGAAAGAGTATAGGAATTCCCTAAGTCCCCAGAAGCCCTTCCTAAGTAAAGTAAACTCTGCTGGAAAAGGGTGGGGTTCAGTTAGTCCTGAACTGAAGGTTTTCCTTTGAAGGTAAGGAGGTAAATGTCTTGAGGCTCTTGGTGACCTGGCTTCTTTGGATACAGAGTGAGGTAACTCTCTTCCTGAGCGAAGTGTAGAGGTCAGCCCATGTAAGGAAAGAAACAGGCTCTGGAAAACCCACGTTTGGGTCTCTCCCATCATTTACCAGAACTGTGATATGGACTAAGTTGGGTAAATGCCTTGGCCCTTTGATTCAGCTAACATTTCCTTCGGAGCAGTATTCAGTTATATTCTGATTCGTTTGCATGTAGAGTCCGTATTCACCACTGCAATGAAAGGTGGGTGAAAACGACTTTGTCTGTCTCGTCCAAAACACTAGCCCCAGTGCCTATCACAGTCCAGATTACTCGGAAGAGGGAGTGAAGTTTGGCTCTGAGTTTGGCTCTGTGCAAGGCCAAGGAACAAGGTGGTGGTTTCTAAAGCATTTGAACCTGGCCCTCTCTGTCCCGGTTTTTAAAACAGGGTTATTGTTGTTGTTGTTTAAGATTTTATTTATTCATGAGAGACACACAGGGAGCCTCTTGTGGGACTCGATCCTAGGACCTTGGGTTCACGACCTGAGCCAAAGGCAGATGCTCAGGTGAGCCACCCAGGTGCCCCTAAAACGGGGATTTTTGACTGTCAAGTTATCCCAGTGTCAGTGTTCTAAGTGGTAATCTCTACATAGGAAAGGTTATTGGGGTGTATCCCTGGGAGCAAGGGCTTGATTTGGAGTGATGTCATGTAGCCTGCAAAGGGAGTTTGCCCAATCAAAAAGACCCACTTTATCTTAGAGCTGTTGGTGTTGCCAAAATATGTGAAGACTTTGCAATACCCCTGCACCCCCAATGGCATTTTTTAGCAGAAAAGTGGTCCAGTTTTGTGAATCAGTGACTCTCTAAGCCCTTTAGTTTCTTTATATTTGTTTTAAAAATAAATCACCAGAACATGAGATACCAGTTGGTTCAAATGAATATATAGAGTTGTAAGTTAACAACATTAAGCTATACTATCCATAAACAAACCCATACAAATGTGAATTAGTATAAATAAGAACACAACAGTGTACATGTCTACAATAAGTATTGTTACATCTAGCTTACAATACTGATCTCAATGACCTCCACGTCCTCAGGCATGGATAATATTAACAGTGGAAGGTCACTACAGTCATTAGTTGGGACATTGACCGATGACACATTGATGACAATGGTGGTCTCACCTCTCTTGGGCTCTACCTGGCAATGACTGCTCACACCTTTCGCTTGTCAGAAGCTCTGAGCTCTGATTCCTGAGCTCTGATTTCATTTGAACCTCTCCTGGATCCCAGGGTAGGCAGGGACAGGTACAGAAAAAAGAGGTTTGGTGTCTAAGGTTACAGACCTGGTTAAGTGGCACTACTGGGCAGAGCAAGTGTGTTTTCTGCTCCAACTTTAGAACGTTCCCCACTTTTCTGCCTTTGCTCTGGTGGTAGGTACTCAATTACATAAAAGCAAAGAAATGATCACTTAATAAACATTATTAAATAGAGAACCACAGGGTAATTTTCTTCTATCACTTGATAATTGCACCATCAAGTAGGGCACTTAAGGCAAGCAAACTGAGGGAGATGGGTTTCTTTGCCTTTCAGTGTGCTTCCTGCTTGGGGAGGGGCTTCCTGCTTGGGAAGCTTTGGGAGGGGGTGGCTCTGATAACTGCCAGGGTGACACCTGTATTGGCTCTTGCCCAAGCGCTTCCAGTGACTGCCTTGGGAGCTATCAGGGCCTATTGGTTGATATAGAAGTGTGCAAGTAATACTTTACCAAAGGATTGCCTCCAGCCGCTGCTAGAAGTGTCTCCCATGAACCCTACAAGCCTCCTTGGGTGGTTGTTATAACAGTGAGAGCATCATTTGAGGTGAAAACATAACGTAGGGAGACAGGGCCCATAAGATACTCGTTAAAGCATGCACTCCTTTACTGAGCACCTGTGATGGGCCAGGCACCCTTCAAAGCCCACACTTCTACAATGGACACACATTGCCTACCATCTTTAAAGATTGGTGGTGAACAGAAGGGCATAGAAGAGGAAGTTTCTTTTTTTTTTTTTTTTCCAGTCAGAACTATTGAAAGATTTCTTACACCTGCCCAGTTTCCTGATACTTAAATTGTGAAATGTTGAGTTGACTCTATCATCATTTCTGAAATTTATTTTGAGTAAGTTCCCATTTAGGGGAGAAGCCCAAGTGTAGGAAATGTGTGGGAATCTGCCCGTTGAGGAATTAGAATTTTTGGAACAGCCCCATTTAAAGACTTGGACCTTCTTTTGGATGTCTTTGTTTACGTTAGCTGGAAGGGCTGTCATGTAATTTAGAATAGCAAGTTCAGATGATGACTTGAGATGAGGTGTTAGAAAGGTACGTCTATGCCGATCAGTTGCAGGGCCCAATAATATAGCCTTTATTTTTTGTTCTTAGACTTTCTCTTCAATCTAGTTCTCTGCTTCACTTTCTTTAGTACTTAGTAAGCTGTCAATGTTCATTATTTGCCACAAAGCTATTTCTTGGAAGTTCTATTTACCATCAGGATGTAGTTTCGTTTGTATAGAACTTTTCCAAAAGGTTGATTGTTTGACTGTCTTTATGAACAGTCACATAGTCCCAAGTCTCTCTTCTCTGGCCCAACCTCTCACAAGGTCCACAAATCATGAGTTGCCGTGATAGGAGCTGAACATTTATGGGAAGAGATTACTGATTCATGTCATGGTAACTGTTCATTTTTCATGATTCTGACTTATATAAATGATGTTTCATCAAAATATATGAATGAGGAAACCTTATAGAATCCATCTGAGGGTGTATTTCTTAATGCTATAGGCTCTGCCCCCATTGGGTTGTAGAACACTGGGCAGCAGTCTCCATTCTCGTAGCTTAGAGGGTCTTTTATTATTTTTTATTATTTTAAAATTTTTTATTTATTTATTCATGAGAGATACAGAGAGAGAAGCAGTGACATAGGTAGAAGGACAAGCAGGCTCCTGGCAGGGACCCCAGTGCGGAACTCGATCCCAGGACCCTGGGATCACGACCTGAGCCGAAGGCAGATGCTCAACCACTGAGCCATCCAGGGACCCTGAGAGGGTCTTTTAATTCTGTTTCATCTCCTTTTTACAGTTCACACCTCACACAAGTCAAATAATGCTGAGTCTGCACACATGGCTGCCTTTCTGTGAACATCTAAACTCACTCTGTTGATCCCAAGCCATGCTGATTGAAAGCTCTTTGCCAACACACCTCTCCAGGCCTCCTTCCTCTGTCTATTGGTACAACATCTGGTTGGGGAGCTGTCATGAGTTCCTTGGGCCTAATTTTTAGTGCTGGAGAGAATACACAGTGAGACTGGAGAGAGGGGTTTGCATTCATTCTACCTCCAACTAAAGCAATGTCGTTTTGTTGGCTTTGGAGCCTTCTGGGTGCCCCTGGTCTTCCTGTAAATGTTAACCCCCACAGGGGTGAGGGGAACAGAGACGCTCATCTCAGAGAGACCCTCTGGAGAGGGAGGACCACTTCTGCTTTCCACGGGGAAGCTGTGTCACAGAGAGCAGAACTGTAGCCGGTGACCTGACAGGAGGCCAGAGGGAGGGGGCTGGCAAGGAAGTGATACTTCCTCCTGCTTCGAAGGCCCCAGACCCAGTCATTTGCCTGCAGCCCCGCCTTCCTTACTACTCAACACAGCTTTTTCCTCTGGCTTCTTTCTACCACCTTCTGCTCTGTTCATTTTCAGTTTGCCCCTGAAAGAGGAGGAGGAGGTAAGGGAGGGGGAGGGAAGAAAAGAATGAATGTAGTCATCACTAGAGAACCTTCTATGGTGAAGCCCATGATGGCCATGCCTGATTTTTCAGCATCAGAAGGATGTGCCTTTTAATATTCACCAACATGGAAACCATTATGAAAATCTAAGTAGGTGTTTTGAAATCTTTTAATGTTCAGGTAATATAATAATTTCTTAATCTAATAATAGTGGTTCAGTTCTATTTTTAAAATTACTTAAACTATAGCCTCTTATTAACTTTTCAGGATAGAGTAGTGACTTTCATACTTCTTTGATCACAACTCACATCAAGAGACATGTTTTATCTTGTCCCTGAATGCATATCTGTCTTCAAAAAAAAAGGAAAAAAGAAAGAAAGAAACACAAGTTTGTGAAAGAACCCCTCCTTCTAGCTCATTGGGTAGTGTGACCCAGCACTGTCCTTTTGAGACCAGCATGGGGGTATCTATCAGAATTTAAAACTCATGGGGGAGCCCAGCAATTCCACAAGCTCCAGTCCGATTAAAAATTTAACACAAATGCGTAGGTAACGTATGATACTATTTCTGAAATAAAATATGCATTGGTGGGACACATCATCTGTAAGCTATGCATATCAATAATTTTGATACTAAATTTTTTTTTTTTTATGATAGACATAGAGAGAGAGAGAGAGAGAGAGAGGCAGAGAGAGAAGCAGGCTCCATGCCGGGAGCCCGACACGGGACTCGATCCTGGGACTCCAGGACCGCGCACTGGGCCAAAGGCAGGCGCGAAACCGCTGAGCCACCCAGGGATCCCCGATACTAAAATTTTAATAGTGATTATTTCTGGGTTATGGGCTGAATTTTTTTTTTTTTTGCTTTTGTACATCTTTATTTTTTAAAAAAGAGAATCACTTATAGGATTTTAAAACAGCAGCATAATGAGCAATGACATGAATCTGATGTGAGTGCAGGGGGAAGGCAGGAATAATCAGAGAACTTTGGGGCAAATGTGGCCATTATTTTCTTTAAAATTTGTATTTATTTATTCATGAGAGATAGAGAGAGGCAGAAACACAGGCAGATGGGGAAGCAGGCTCCCTGTGGGGAGCCTGATTCAGAACTTGATCCCGCTCAAGGCGGGTCACACCCTGAGCTGAAGGCAGGCCAAATGGCACTTGTGTGGATATAGTTGTAAGCAGACCTACCCCTGGAGGAACTCATGCACTACGAATGTTGTAAATAGAGGTAACATTTTCTTAAAGGAGCATCCACTTCTTATATTTAGTTATATTTAGTATGGAGCTTTATTTCTTGAGTATCTTGTGCAGGAATCATTCAAAGGCCCAAGATCTTGTTCTAGTGAGGTAGTGGTAAGCATGGAGGGCCATTGTCCAGCATACTAAATGTTGGGTTTTATTGTGTAAAAAGGAGAATCACTGGAGTCTTTTCGTGAGAAGCCAAACTTTTCCCATCACAATCAACTTACTGCCTAGACTTTGGGCCATATATGGTGTTGCCAAGTGACACCAGAAATGGTGAGTACTCATTAACTGCTCTGAATTAGGTGGGTGGTTAATCCGGGAGCTAACAGGCACTTCCACAGAGATTAATTTGGGGCTGAAAAGTAACATTTATTGTTGTTTTACATGACATCAGAAGGCTTAACCTTGTAGTCCCTAGCACCTAGGTACTTGATCACTGTCCTAAGTGGTCATCTTGCCCAAACATTTATCTGTGTATTCTTGATGATGATAACACTGTTGAAGAAGTAAATTTCTGTGGTATTTAAAAGGAGAATATATTGTAAAGCAGCAGTTTGGTATTGGGATCATGTTTATGACATATAAATTAGTTTATCCAAAGAATTACCATACTAGGAATGGCAATATTTGGTCAAAATGGCATCATCTGGCAATGATGCCAGCAACTACCTTGCATAATCAGATACAGCATTCTGATTATCTACTGTATTCAATGCCTTTGAGGGATTATTAATTTTAAATTTGAGGGGGGATAATATAAAATGGTAAAAAGAAAATGAGCTTCCAAGTTAAAAAGATCTGAGTTCCTATCTTGGTTCCCCTGTTTATGACTTTAGGCAAGGTAGTTATCTTTACCATTTAGTTAATACTTGGGTTTGTGGTAGTGATTGACAGTTAACCCATAATCTTCTAATGTTGTTTCTGGTACACAGTAGGCACAGAATAAAAGGGAGTTCTTTTTATAGTGGGCTATGTGATTCTGTCTTAGAGAGGAGGAATTCTCTTCCTTCCTCCCATCAACAAACACATACTGAGGCTCGTTTGAAATTCTAATCTGCTTGCGAGGTACCAGGAACTGCAATAAGCCCAGGGGTCACATAGATGTGGTGTTCACAGAGTGTGACCAATGCTCTCCTAGATGTATGCACACATACATCTAGTGCTCTGCAAGCAGAAGGCAAAGGCTTCTAGAGATAGTGAGGACAAGCTGGAGCTGGGTCTGGTAGGAGTAGAAGGGATTCTCCAGATTGAGGCTTTATGGGGATATGCAAATGTGTGAAAGAGCCTGGGGATTCCAGAAAGGTGAGGAGTCCCCTGGCCTAGGCTACAGGGATGGATTACACCCTTAAATAATAAAAGGCTTCATGGACCAGAGAGTGACAAATACCAAAATAGACACACTCCCTGGCTTCAAATGAAATTTTAATATGGAGTTTATGGTCATCAATATAATCAAATGAGCCCCCATAAGAGTTGGTTTTTGTTTCTCTGAACAAAACTCTTCTTGTTGTCTCTCTGGACAGTGGATCACTTTGACTTTTTGAATTGTTTCAAATTTAATGGATTAAAATATATATAAAGAGGAAATTCTAACAGATTAAGTTTCATCACTGCCTGTGTATCTTTTATGGTTTTCAGTTATTTTTATAATTTTAAAAAATTAATACAACCACTAAATGAGAATTGTAATTTTCCTTAAATTCCTTTGCAAGTAGATAATCTTTCAAGAGTTTAGTGGAAAAAATTTTTCTGAACACTTTAGTGAATGACTCTCAAATGTTACATTGTTGCTATAGTTATAAGTCTTCTGCGAAGATAAGACTATACCTTCCAGTTTAACAAATGACATGGCCTTTTTGGTGTCAAGTGTCAGCCTTGGGCTCTTGATGTCACCTGTTTTCCTTGGTATCCAATATTTGAATAATAAAATCTTGTAGAAGGAAGAGATTCTGGTGGTGTGTCTTCCCAGAGCCCTTAGCAGGTAGTCAGTTTCTTTGAACATTGGGTCTCAAGGGTTAGTTTGAGTTTAACCTCTTCTTTGAACATTGGGTCTCAAGGGTTAGTTTGAGTTTAACCTCTTCCTAGGTTATCCTAATGCAGGTGATAGAGGCCATATTGTGAGAAGCACTGGGGTGGGATGCTCAAAGTGGCCCATCTCATTTTTGGACAGCTGTGGTTGTTAGAAATCTTTTTCTATCATGCTACAATATTTCATTTCCATAATTTCTGCCTCCTGCTTCTAGTTCTGCCCCCTGGCACTGTTTTGACACATTTGAAGCTGTGGCTGTCCATTTGGGATGTGGCAGGACATTATTGGTTGCTTGTCCATCCAGCACCATCACTCTACCTCTCTTCCTAACAGAACCCAGATTATTTCAGGATCTGTGTTCTCCATGGAAGGGTTCAGCAGACGTTTTCTCCATCCCCATTGAAAGGGTGGCCCTGACTGGTCAGAGGCTCCTACTCTTGCCAGTGATTGGTTCATAAATGGGCATACTTGGGTTGGACAATAATCAGTAAAGCAAAGTAACATTCCTTAGATGGTCCTAAAATATAAATAGTAAAGGAATGGAGGGGGAGGAGAGAAGGGAAGTAAGAGACAGATGAGAAATAAAGAAACAACAACAACAACAAAAACCCTCATGTGAGAGTCAAGAAATTGGAAGGAAAATATTGTAAGCTGTCTTGATTACTAATTTGTAATGTGCACAGTATGTGGTTGCCCCTTCTATTCTTTTTTCCCCTAGTCACACAGACTGGTGTGGGATTATTAGTGATTACTGGGTTTCCATAACCACAATTTCTTTTTAAAATGTATATTTATTGAGTATTGTGTATTGGGCATTGTAGTGGGTGCTTTGGGGGAAACAAACATTGGTAAGTGTGAAATTCCTGCCCTGGAAGAGTTTATCGTACTCTATTCTCTCTGGGTGGTCACCACAAGGCTGACAAATTAACATGCCATAAGGCAGGAAAGTAAGCTTCTTGCGCAAGAGTTCCCTGTACACCTTAATCAGTCCCCAGAAACCAAGATCTTTCGGAAAAAGGATGGGAGTGTATGAGGTGGATAGAGCGTAGGATGTGGAATTATCACATTTGGACTCAAATTCTAATTCTACCTGTTCCTAGCCATGGGACTGCTACAGGCTGCTGGCCTTGTTACCTCAGGGTCTTTATACTGAAGCCAAGGAAGCTGGTTATGAGGATTCCAAGATGCAGTGGATTCAGAACTAGTTGCCCGTGAAGCACATAGCTAATGGTTGTCATGTTATAGTTACTATGAAGAGAAAGTTGTTTAGTTGGTATCAAAACAATAAAAACAAAAGCCAAAAAATGACAAGTGTTGGCAAGGATGTGGAAAAACTGGAACTCTTATGTACTACTGGTGGGAATGTGAATTGGTGCAGCCACTATGGAAAATACGACAGCAGTTCCTCAAAAAACTAAACGTAGAATTACCGTATGATCCAATAATTCTATTTCTGGGTATATAACCCCCCAAATTGAAAGTGGTGTCTCAAAGAATTATTTGTACACCCATGCTCATAGCAGCATTATTCACAATAGCTAAGGGGTGGAAGCAACCCAAGTGTCCATCAGCAGACGCATGGACAAACAAAATGTGGTATGTACATACAATGGAATATTATTCAGCCTTAAAAAGGAAGGAAATTTTGGCATGGGCTAAAATGTGGATGAACCTTGAGGGAACAGTATGATAAGAGAAATAAGCCAGTCACAAAAGGACAAAGGCAGATCTTCCCTGACTTATATTGGAGTTACATCTAAATAAACCCATGCATTTCATATACCTAACCTACTGAACATCACAGCTTAGCCTAGCCTACCTTGAATGTGCTCAGAACACTTATGTTAGCCTACATCATCTAATGCAAAGACTATTTTTATAAGAAGGTGTTGAATATCTCCTGTAATGTATTGGAAGATGGATTGCAAGTGAAAACCAGAATGGTTATATGGGCATAGAATGGTGTGTCCTCTGTGATCTCATGACTGCCACCACTGCCCCTGCCCGGCATCACGAAGAGAGTTTTATACTGCATGTTGCTAGCCCACGGAAATGATCCAAATTCACGATTCCATGTACAGTTTCTACTGAATGCATATCACTTTATCACCACCGTAGAGTAAAAAAAAAAAAAAATCATAGGTCAAATCATGATAGGTCAGGGACCAACTGTATGTACTGTGTGATTTCACTTACCTGAGGTACCCTTGGAGAAGTCAAGTTCATTGAGACGGGAAGTAGAATGGTGGTTGTCAGGGGTTGTGGAGGGGGACATGGGAGTACATGTTTCATGGGTGTAGAGTTTTAGTTTTGCAAGATGAAAAGAGTTCTGAGGTGGATGGTGCTGATAGTAACAAGAGAGGAATGAATTTAGTGCCACTAAATTGTACATTTAATGGTTAAGACATAAATGTTGTTTGTATTTTATCACAATTAAAAAAAACATTTTATTTTACTTATTTTTTTGAAAATTTTTTAAATTTATTCATTTGAGAGAGATGGAGAGAAAGCGAGAGCATGAGCTGGGGGGGAGAGGTAGAGGGAGAGGGAGAAGCAGACTTCCCCGCTGAGCAGGGACCTGGATGTGGCACTTGATCCCAAGACCCTGGGGTGAGCCACCCAGGCGTCCCTAAAAAGTGATTTTAGAAAAGTTGCTAGGGGGGCATCTGGGTGGCTCAGTAGTTGAGCATCTACCTTTGGCTCAGGTGGTGATCCCCAGGGTCCTGGGATCGAGTCCCGCATCGGGCTCGCTGCAGGGAGCCTGCTTCTCCCTCAGCCTGTCTCTCTCTCTCTCTCTCTCTCTCTCTCTCTGTGTCTCTCGTGAATGAATAAATAAAATCTTTAAAATAAAAAAAAAAGTTTTCCCTGGGCAGGAGTGGTCTTTTTCTTTTAATTGAAGTATCACATACATGTAGCAAAGTAGCTTAAAGCCAACCCTCACGTAACCACCCCTGATCCCATCTCAGACAGCAGAAGGGTGCTCAACCCAGGGTCTCCCCATGCATCCCCCAATACTGTCTTCCTTCAAAGGCATCTCTCATCCCGCTCCTAGTTTAATTTAGTTTCCAGTGTCGGCTTTTTAACAATAAGCTGTAAGAGACTGAAAAGCAGTACAAAGCCATTTGGTTTGGCAGATAAACAGATTTTCAAGCTGTGGGTTTGGCAGGAGCGGCCTCTCCCCTGTGTGCGGAGGGCCTGCAGTTCAAAAGGAGAGCAAGTCCTCCTCCTGTTTCCTACCCAGGCTATTCAGTTGCTAAAATTCTCACCGGGGAGTTTGATCAGGGCCTCATTTAAATACCTTTTTATTCAACCCTTAGTAAAGTTAGGTGGCACTAGCCAAGTCCTTGCATTTCTAGCCATCTCTGCGCAGCTAAGTGAATTTATAAATGCAAATATCTAAGTGTGGGTTTGATAAAGTTGGTTTCCAGTGACCGCATGTAATCAAACACCCTGCTATATGCCGCAGACATTTGAAAGCACCAACTGGTTTTGGGAATTCAGCGATACTGTTCATCAGTCAAATAGGCCTCCTTTTTCTGACATGAAGGAACACAGAACCCTTATTGCTGACTGATCCCCCTCGCATAGTTTTGACGTTTATATTTTTGCTGGAAGGGAGAGAGAGCCATTATGTGACCTGTGGAATTTATTAATCCATGAAGTAATGCTTCATTTATTTATTCATCGTTCAGAAAACATTTCTTGGATACTTGCTACTTATGCATATGCATGAAAACGACCTGCAGTCACATCCACTGGCTCCAAATAGCAGAATTGTGCCATATGGACTTAGGAGGAAAAAATATTTTAAAAAGTAGAATGAGGAGTGTAAGTTTCTAGCTCCTATGAAATAGGAAGAACAGACTCAGGCAGAGTAGTGAGCGAGGTGAGGTCTTCCTGGGAGGAAGTCACAGGTTGTGGTCCAGGGCAAGGCCTGGGAAGAACCACAGGCCAGAGGACAGGAGAGCCAGGGTGGGGTGTCTGCTTGCAGCCCCAGCCCTGGCCACAGGGTCTGAGAAGGGCCTCGCTGCATGCTCGCACTGACGGCTGCCAACGGGGGCTGCAGAAGATTTGAAGAAGACTGGAAATGGAGGGAGGGCTGGACTAGGCCAGGAGCCTCTCCACAGCACCCCCATTTTGGGGCTGCAGAAGTGGGTTCCTCAGTAGAGGAGAAAAAAGAAAAAGTGGAGAAACAACTTAGCAGGATTCCTTACTTGTGCAACTGAAGAGCCCGAGTGCTCACTAGTGGAAGGTATGGTAGCTTGTGAGGAATGGGCGGCCACAGCATCAACTTTGCGGTGACTGAGGAGCTGTGTAATGTCATCGCTTCAAGCTAAGAATCAGGACTTGGGTTTTTTTGTTTTGTTTTGTTTTGTTTTTTTTTAAGATTTTATTTATTCATGAGAGACACAGAGGGAGAGGCAGAGACACAGAGAGAGGGAGAAGCAGGCTCCCTGTGCGGAGCCCAATGTGGGACTCGATCCCAGGACCCCAGGATCACGACCTGAGCTGAAGGCAGAGCTACCCAGGCGTCCCTAAACATTTTATTTTATTATTAGGCAGTCCTTAAGCATGAGAAGTAAAACAGTTTAAAAAAAAAAAAAAAAAAAAAAGCTTGTTTTATAGATAGAAAGAGGGAATAAAACTTGCCGAACTTGGTTGAGGACCGTCCTGTGGCTTCCTCACCTCCATTGAAATGCCCTGGTTGCAGGACTAAAGTGAAATAATTGGTGTGAGTAGCCAGGTGGAGCATCACTCCCTGGCCGGGGATTGAGGTCCACGCGGGCTCTCCCTCCAGGCAAACCCTCTGATTGGCCTTGGAGCAACCTTAGCCTACTTTCTCCTGACAAAGAGATAAGGTGCAGATATTAGTACATTGGTTTTGATTCCTGTGACTCCTATCATGCCATATAAATGAAAATCCAGATTTTAGGCTAAGGAAACTGAAGTCTTTATTGTATCTTAAAAGATACTTTTCTCCTTTTAATAATAGATTGTGTGATGCTTGATGTCTTGTCTTACTAAACTGCAAACACCTTGAGATCAGAAACAAGCTTTTCAGATGCTAAGCAGAACTCCAAGTTCACTGTGGTGTTTAGGAGAGGCTTGACTGCATGGGACCCTCTAGTATGGCTGATAATCCCCCACCCCGCTTTGCTCATTATTATTATTATTTAGATTTTATTTATTCATGAGAGACACAGGACCCCAGGATCATGACCAAGGGTTGACGCCCCCCAACTTTACTCTTAAATTTGCCTTTTCTGGGGCGCCTGGGTGGCCCAGGGGTTGAGTGTCTGCCTTCCACTCAGGGCGCGATCCCGGAGTCCTGGGATCGAGTCCCGCATCAGGTTCCCTGTGAAGCGTCTGCTTCTCCCTCTGCCTGTGTCTCTGCCTCTCTCTCTGTGTCTCTCATGAATAAATAAATAAAATCTTAAAAAAAAATTTTGGGCCTTTTCTACTTTTGATTTCTCCCTATCTAATAAAAAACGTACTACTTAATACGTACTCTAAAATATTTCAGAATCCCTTCAGTAGAGAGATACAGCACTCTTAGCCATCAGAATTACTTTTTTTTTCAGAATTACTTTTTAAGATTAGTAAACATTTTTTTTTAAGGAGTAACAAAAGTTTAAATGAAAGATTTGATTTTAAGAAACCATTGGAGTTTTTTTAGTTGACTTTTAAAATTTTGCTATACAATTCTGTGATTTTAAATAAATACATAGATCCATTTGACCAACGGCATAATAAGGCTTCAGAATGGTTCTGTCACCCATGGTGTCTGGCAACTGCTGATGTGTTCTCTTTATCACTATAGTTTTGCCTTTTCCAGAATGTGACATAAATAGAATCCTACTGTATGTGACCTATTTTACAGTGTGGCCTTTTTGAGATATAATTCACATATCATATAATTTACCCATTTAAAGTATGCAATTCAGGGATTTTTTAGTTGGTTCATAGAAGTGAGCAACCATTACTGCAGTCAACTTGAGAACATACTGACCACACAAAAAGAAATCCTGTAGCCAAAAGCAGTCACTGTCTGTTTTCCCCAATCTCCCCAATCCCCCTTGCCCTGGTCAGCTACTAATCCACTTGCTTTTCATGTAGATTACAGGCAACTGTTTTTAATGATATTTTGTGCAGGGCTTTTGATGTTTCCCAGACTGAACTGTTTCCAATTTGATCAATTTAACATTGCAGAATTTCTTGATGTAATTCATAATGCAATTTCTATAAAGCTCAGTATTGTTGGTGGGGCACCGGGGGAACTTTTACTGTGTCTTTTATCAAGGATACTCAGAGTAGTTTTTCTCTTTTAGATCTTTGACCTAAAATAAATGAAGGTCCTCTCCAAGAGAATCCTCCAAGATTGTAAAGGGCAGTGTTATTAACACTGGAAAGTAAATCATTTGGGAGAGAATCCTGGAAAGCTGAGCTTTAAATTCTGAGGGTAAACTGGGCATTCTGCTATCTCCACAGCCCTCTCTATTGCCCAAGGGTGATGATGATGCTCTTAACTACGAGGTTGACTTTGTGGGGAGGTGGTCTCTAGAAGCCCCAGTTCCCTGCCTATAGAATGGGCATGACCTTAGCTTCTCACGGACTCTCACAAGCATCAAGTGAAATAGGATCATTTGAGCCAATGCTTCTTTAGTCATTCTCTTCTTTGTGAGAGGTAATGTCATGTAGGGACAATGGACAGAGGACCCAGTCACATGACCTGGCTCTACACTTGCATGTATAAATTCTCACTGTTGGAGGTATAATCTTGGGCAAGGCACTTAAATTCTGGTCATCTCCATGTGGCCATCTGTTATGTGACAATTAATTATAGAAGGTCTTTGGAAGTTTAGCCGTGATCATTTATGTGGATATCTTCAAAACATAATAGAGTCTTAAATATTTAGTATTTGCTTTTCTTTTGGGAAAGTAATCATTTTTGGCCATCAGAGTCTTCAGGGAGTTTATTCTGTGCAGCTATATGTAAATTACTGAAAAGATTTTGCAGAGGCCGTGGTAGTCTGGACTTAGATGATAGTTGGACTTGAGCCAGCACTGCATTTTGAAATGTTTGTTAAAGCTTAGAAGCAGTGTGTTGCCAAAAGGGAAAGAATGTTTGGATGAACGATGGACAAAGGAGAAACCCACACTGGGATGACTTAAGTTTTCCATGCATTGCTTAGTCTCTGTAGAAAGCAAAAGGAACTTTCTGGCCCCTAGGCCTTCAAATCCAGACAGTCTAACTGAACACTAGCTAATAATGAGACACAGGATCCAATTTGCAATCATCTTTTTAGATGAAAGACTGACCTATCGGGACCAAGGAGGAAAAGGACCTGGGAGTGATTAGTGTTGGTGCAGAAGGGAAAGCAACTTTCTTTCTTAACTGCAAGAGTTTTATAATGATAGCAGCACAGTTATTACTTGGTTTACTTTTGTATCAAGCAATATTTACTTTTCATAAAAATTATAGAAATAGCAATTTTACTGAATATGTGTCCTTTGTTAGGTATGTTATTGATATTCTTGTTATTGATAGGGAAACCAAGGCTCAGAGATAATAAATTATCCTTAGGAGCTCCTTTAGCTACTAAGTAAATGGAACCTGAGCCAGCTTGACTCCCAAACTGGTGTGTTCTGCAGGCATACCTCAGAGATACTGCAAGTTCAGTTCCCGACTAAAGCACATATTGCAGTCAGGAGAGTCAAATGAATTTTTTGGTTTCCCACTGCATATAAAAGTTATGTTTACACCATGCTATCGTCTCTTAAGTGTGCATTTGCATTATGTCTGAAAAAAACAATATACATACCTTACTGAAAAAAATGCTAACCAAAATCTGAGCCTTCAGTGAGTCATAATCACTGATCACAGATTGCCATAATAAGTATAATATTAATGAAAAAGTTTAAAGTATTGTGAGAATTGCCAAAATGTGACACAGGGGCATGAAATCAGCAAATGTGGTCAGAAAAAGCAAAGTGCAATAAAATGAGGTATGCCTGTATTTAACTTTGGAAGGTTAGTTTCATTTTTTTTTTGAAGATTTTATTCATTTATTTCAGAAAAGGGGGGCATGAGTGGGGCAGGGGAAGACGGAGAGGGAGAAGCAAACCCCCCGCCCTAGCAGGGAGCCTGACACCAACAATTTGGGCTTAATCAGAGGCCTCTGGGATCATGACCTGAGCCTGAGATGAAGGCAGACACTTAACCGACTGAGTCACCCAGGCCTACTTGAAAGGTTATTTTTTAAAAATCGTGACTTTAATATGTGGAGGGTAATGTCCACTTTAGTTTATCAAGTTGACTTCATACATTTACTTAAATGAAAGCAGAGGAACATGGTTGCTCCTGAGAGATTAATACTAAATAAAAATTATGCAGCAGACATTTTTTGGGCACACACTGTGTATCATTAACACTTGCTAAGTTTTTATTCATTTAATCCTCACTACAACTTTTTGAAATTGGGACACTTATCATCCCCTTTCTGCAGACAAATAAAGATTAATTGCAATGTCACATGGCTCTGCTGGGTGGAGCTGGAGCTTGAACCCAGGAAGTCTGCCAGGCAAGCTCAACTCCACCGCTGCATGACTCTAATGTCTAACTTCTGTCTTGCAGAGGATAGAAACCCAGATACTAAAAATCGGTCAGAGCAAGAGAGAGCTCCCAATCATGTCAGTTTGGTGTGATTTTTACCATACTCACAGCTTGAAAAGAGGAAGAGCAAAAAAGTTTCTTGAATTTGCGCTGAAACTATAAACAGGACGATCAGGAGTTGAAAGCACGATCAAGATTAAGCCAGTTGAACTTATCCACATTAACTTCAGCTGGCAATTCACTCTATTATAGTTGTCACCCTTTGTTGGGAAATTATAATTTTCCTCTTCCACCAAAGCAAAGCAAATAATTTATTTTATAGCTAAGACTGAATCATGATTGGATTAGCCTTTTCTTCACTATGTAGCTCGCATCTTCTTTTTGCTAATTACTTACGTAGCTTGCATTTTTCTTCCCATTAAGCAGTAAATCTTCAGTATCATATACTTGCTAGTTCTTTACCTTAAAATGCTGCTACAAATCCTTGCCGTTTGAAAGGTTAAGACTGTAGTTAATAGATTACTAATGGCAATGGGTAGAATCATAGGCAAAGAACATCCAGATGAGTTGCATAGCCATCTCCAGTTCATTCCCCTTTGCTTTTTTTTGTGGCATTTGTGGCAATGTGTCTAAATGCCTGAGCGAAGCCACTTTATTCCCTGGGAGACAGTATCAACTACACAGCCAGTTTTGTTTTGTTTTTTTTTTAAGATTTTATTTATTCATGAGAGACAGAGAGAGAGAAAGAGAGAGAGAGGCAGAGACAGAAGCGGAGGGAGAAACAGGTTCCCTAAGAGGAGCCAGATGTGGGACTCGATCCCAGGACCCTGGGATCATGACCTGAGCCGAAGGCAGATGCTCAGCCACTGAGCCACCACAGGTGCCCCAACACATTCAGTGCTTTTGCTCAGCCCTTGGGCACTTCATGACAAAGTGTCTCCTATATCATTTATAAATGGCTTTTTCAATTTCTGAATGATGGCTCTCTGAAAAGAAGTTAAAAGAAAAATGGATAAGGCTGGGCTTCAACTTTTCCTTTAAAAAGGAAAATGTGTTAAAATCTCTCTACTTTCTTTCATTACCAGGATGTCAGGTGATTCTTTGAGTAATCCCCAAATTTCTCCTGTCCTGATGAAGTTGGTAGAAGTGGAATTGCTTTGACATTGACTTTAACAGAAAAGGAGTCATTTAATCTCAATGCCAGCCCTTGTGCTCATTATTGGACTTTTAATACACCTTGTGGCCTAACCGGAGACACTTCTGGTGATTTCCCAGGACTAATAGTCCCCATTGTGGTGGCTTCAGGCTTGATGTGGAGCATAGGCGCTGGGTTACGCTTGTTATCTATGGGGATGACGCTGTTCCTAGGGGGAATGTTGCATCAAGATTTTTTCTGCGATTCAGAAGAAACACAGGGCATACTCTTAAATAAACTCTGTTGACTGTCTGGAATCATTGCTGGACTTGTAAGAACCTTCGGGCCATGAAACCACTGCACCATCCTGAACCTGAGCTGGAGGCAGCAGGGAGAGAGCACCTAGCTGAATAGCTTGTGCGAAGTCATTACCTGGTCCCTTGCTCAACCAGAGACTAATGAGAAGAGTCAAAGCCAAAACGGACACTTGGACTGTGATTTGGGTTAATGTATACTTAGGACAGTGATGTACTCATTACCAGACAGACACAGGGAGGAATTTGGGGTTAGAAAAGCCAGATGAGTCACTGGTTATGTATCATCATTTTAAAAATGTCTTGTATTGATATGAATGGGAAGGTGTCTTCACAGTGGAGCAAATAGAAGAGTAGAGCCCTACTTTGAGGTATCTCTCTCAAGTCTTCGAAAGAACCAAGTGGTCTAGTGGGGAAGAGTGAAGATGGTAAGTCTTCTGTATATGAGACTAGTAGGACCAAATTGAAACAGATGAAATAACTTTAACAAGAGAACAATGATTAACTGAATTACTTCTGGTTTTGACTGCCAGTGGTTCAGGAAATGAACAGGTTGGAAATGTCCCCCTGTTCTAAGTTTTATTTTTAAGGTCAGGAGATACATTATTTCCTTGGAGGCTTCTTTTTACTTCTGTCTTGATAGTTTAATCTGAGCACATTGGGGTTTATTGAGACCCTCCCATTTGAAAGTGATTTCGACTTAGTTATGATTAGCCTATTGTTTGTTTATATAGAATTTAGAGTATTTTATCCTTTATACAGATTTTAAGATCTTAAACATGAAGTAGCATTGTTTTATCAATCATAAAAGTATCTGTTCCTGGGGAGTCCTGGGTGGCTCAGTGGTTTAGCATCTGCCTTTGGCCCAGGGCGTGATCCTGGAGTCCCAGGATCTAGTCCCACATCAGGCTCCGTGCATGGAGCCTGCTTCTCCCTCTGCCTGTGTCTCTGCCTCTCTCTCTCTGTGTGTGTGTGTCTCTCATGAATAAATAAATAAAATCTTCTTAAAATATAAATAAATAAATAAATAAATAAATAAATAAATAAATAAAATCTTTTTAAAAAAAGTATCTGTTCCCTGAGGGTTTATTATAAACAATGAGGTGGAATGACTTAAAATAAAGGGAAATGATAGCAATAGTTTTATAACAGATAAATCTGAGATAAGTAGAAGTGAATTCTGTTTTTCATAAACTGTATCCCAAAGCTAATACTTTGTAAATTCTACCATTTTCTTTTTAAAATTTTTTTTTAAGATTTATGTATTTATTTATTTATTCATGAGAGACAGAGAGAGGAGAACGTGGGACTCCATCCCAGGACCCTGGGATCACGAACTGAGCTCAAGGGAGAAGCTCAACCACTGAGCCACCCAAGCAGCCCTCTGTCATTTTCTTTATGGCTATAGTGTAGCCATATTTTTGGCTATTAGGTTTACAGAACAAAAGTAAAGTTCACAGAAGCTAAAGTATGATACAAAAGCCAATTCTCTGGCATACCAGCAAATACATTCCAATTATGGGCTCTATTTATCAATTAGAACCTTACTTTTTTTTTTTTCCTGAGCATTGTTCTGAGTTCAGGTATGGGGTCAGAATGGCAGTGGATAAATTCTAATCCCTATTCATGAATAAGGGCATGGAATTGTAATGTCATTTGGGATCACTACTGTTGGAGTTCACCGGCAGGGCATCATCCGTGGCATTTTCATTGCTATGATTTCAGTTCTGATGCGGAGTTCAATATTTGATAAGATTCCTAACACAACTGGATGGTGCCGTGCTTTTTCAAAAGAGCAGGTGAGTTGTAGTCGAGGGGTTTTATAGTAGTTCTCAACTGTGGCTGCCCATGGGAGTCAGTTGGGACCTTTTTTTTTTTAAAGATTATATTTATTTATTCATGAGAGACACACACAGAGAGAGGCAGAGACACAGGCAAAGGGAGAAGCAGGCTCCATGCAGGAAGCCCAACGTGGGACTCGATCCCAGGACTCCAGGACCACGCCGTAGGCTGAAGGCAGGCGCTAAACCTCTGAGCCACCCAGGGATCCCGGAGTGGTGGGATATTTAAACCTTCCCATTGCCACACTGGACCTAGACCTAGCCGAGTAAATGGGAATAGCGGGAGACCCAGGTTCAGTACTTTTTAGAGCTCTGGTCGAGATTCTGATTCTGTATCTGCTTGAGAACCGTTTCACTAGATCTCACCATCGTGGAATCTTTGGGCCATTATAAGAAAACATTCAGATCAATGAGTTAGGGTGGTGCTGTAAATACCTGGTCATTTTCCAGCTGAATGTCCTATGTCCTGGAGTATAGAGACATACCCAGAAGAGCTACCTAACTAGAAGTTGCTCCTTCGAGGAAAGCAACTGGAGCAGGCACCATTAGGGGAGTGGACAGCTTCCTGGTGTCAGAGCTCTCATTCCACTGTCTCCCACACACATTTAGGAGCATCTGGAGTGGAACAGGGACACACCATCTGCTGGGGCGTCTCATTCACTGAAACGGCATTGTCTTGGCTGTGCTTTAAGGTTTGTGGGATCCACAGAGCTTTCATCCCTTAGGGATTTCCTATTCAGGTGTGGAGTGTCTCCTGCATGCAAGGGGCTGCTGGCTCCTCTTTTCCTGGGACGTGGCTCCAGGCATCCTGAGATCTTAACTACTGGTCTTGACACTTGTCAAAGTGACCCACGAGTGAGATAGGAATATGTGTAGGAAACCATGACGTGCATAGTTTTATCAGAACTCATCATCCAGTAGGGTTCTCTGTCTCTGTCTCTCTCTCTCTGTCTCTGTCTCTCTCTCTTTCCACATGTAACAGATTGACTGATGTGCTCAGAAATGAGGAACCTGTTTAGTCAAAGGACTGGTATGGAGAGATCTGCCCTGTGAACCCCAGGGCAAAGTACCCCATCATAGAGCTGCTTTTTTGTCAGATGTTAGAATTTCTTATCAAGATTGGTTTTGAAAAGATATGTGAAAGCCCTTTGTTGGAAAAGAATGAAATAAACCCCATTTAATCTCCAGCTGAGCCAGGGTGTGAACCTCCTGCCCAATAGAGAAGGAGCAGCACTCTGGGAAACCAATAACCCTTTCCTCTTTCTGCAGCATTCATGGGGGTTCAGTGAGCCACTGGTGTCCATTTAAAGGCTGACAATACCAAAATGCTGGCAAGGATGTGGGGAGATTGCAATCTAAAAATGGGACAGCTACCGCAAGATACCCTTTGGCAGTTTGTTATAGAATTCAACATACACCTGCCTCACAACTCAGCATTTCCACGCCTAGGTGTTTGTGCAAGAGGAATGAAAATGTACATCCACAAAATGACATGCTCAAGAATGTAGACAGCATCTTCTTTCATTTTATATATATATCCCCAAACCTTGGAAATGTCTTGAATACCCATTATCAGAAGAGTGGTTCAATACATTTGGATAGTAGACTGATAAAATGGGTTACTCTCAGACAAAAAAAAAAAAGTTACTGATACATGCAAGAACTGGTTGAGTCTCACAAACATATTCAGGGAAGCACATCAGAAAGAGATACAAATTAGATGATTTCATTTGCATGAAGTTCAAGAACAGTGCTCACAGGGAGGGTGTCACTTAGAAAAGGACAGTGGTCTGTCTAAGGTGATCAGCATGTTTGGTATCTTGTTTTGGAAGCTGGGTACGTGAATGTGGACATATATCAAAATCAGTCTCCTATAGCATTTAAGATCTGTGCATTTCATTATATATACATATTTGTTTTGGTGGATAATCAGAATTCATTTTTCTTGATTTGTAAATAATTGTGATAAAATATACATAACATTTAGCATCTTAACCATTTTTAAGTGTACCGAGGCATTACGTGCATTCATACTGTTCTGCAGCCATCACCACCGTCCATCTCCCGAGCATGCTATATATGGTTTTTCCTCGATAAGAAAAGCAAACTAAAGATAACATCATGTCCTAAGGTCCCATTAAGCTCTAACTGAGGTATTGATCTGGTGCATGCGTGAAGCCAACCCTGACTGTTCTTTTGTCTGTGGCCCCAAAGCGTGTCAAATATACCTCTGTGTGGTACCTGTCATGTCTTATCAGCAGTAACATCGATTTGCCTGTTTCTCTCACTGTTCCTTGAAATCCTGAGGGCAGAGAGCATCCTGTTCATCCTCTTCCCCCACATCCATGTAGGTGAGGCTTTCATGAATGTGTGCTGAACTCCAAATGGTTCTGTCAGAATTTGGCTTGCTACATTTCCATGCTCTTCTTCTTTGTTTTTGTTTGTTGTTGTTGTTGTTTTTAAGATTTTTTAATTTATTCCCAAGAAACACACACAGGCAGAGACACGGGCAGAGGGAGAAGCAGGCTTCCTGCGGGGAGCCTGGTGTGGGTCTCGATCCCAGGACCCTGGGGTCATGACCCGAGCCAAAGGCAGACGCTCAACCACTGAGCCACCCAGGTGTCCCTCCACGCTCTTCTTAAAGAAAATATGAGCCTGTAGTTTTCCCAACTACCTCTGTAAAATGGTTAAAGAAATGGCGTGAGAATTTAGAATTCCTGAAACGGGAAACGTTTAGTGTGACTTCCTGGAGCTCCTTGCTCCTATTTAACATGTGTGTTTTTATCTCTTTTCTTCCTTCTTGCTGGAGTCGGCTTCTGGACTCCCACACCCAACACCATGACTTAGGCACTTCCCTTTCTCCTGTGCCTTGTGGTTTCCTGCCCTGCCTCCAAATACTCTATCTAAACAACACAAAAGAGCCTGGGCGACCACTGAAAATATTTTATTCTCCTAGCAGCTCAGAAGAGTTGAAACTAAAACTTCAGGTTTTTCTTCTTCAGAAACTCCCTGATTTCCCAGGAATAAGGAGGAGTATAAGGTAATGGGAAGGATTGCCTTACGCTACTGTGTAAGGACCTGGACACAGTGCTTTCGGGCTGTGCCACAGATGGTCCATGGGCAGCCCCTTATTCCTCTTCTGAGCCTGAAAACCAAAAATAGGGTTAATAATGTGATTAAGGGCTTCCATCCCCAGACAGCTAAACAATTTGTACCATTTCTAATTGTCCCTTCCCATTTAGACATGACTTTCAATACAGATTCAGCATTTTATCCTGTCTCCAATTTTATGCATTTTCTTCACAGTAAGGCTACCAGCTCACGTGAAAAAAAAAAAAGCTTTGCCGAGGGCTTTAAAGCATTTAAAGCCTGCTTTCAGCCTATTTTATGATTTTCATCTTGTTACTGTTGAATTAGGGTTAGGGCATCTCTGCTTTTGATAGCATTCATATCAACACTTGGGTCTTTGGGCCTTTTACTAAATTTTTTAAATTATAGGTTTAAAATGTAATGAAACACTCCAGTAACTGCATCCACTGTCACCTTGCACTAAGTAAAGACGCTGCTCCTGATGACTCTAGACTTGGAGTGATGGGCAGCATCAGCCATGCAGTAAAGGAAAAGGTGGATCTGCTGGCTGATGGAGAAAGTCTGCATTTGGTGCAGGAAAGGTTGTTTAGAGATGCACCATTTTAGTCTAGAAGTTGAACATGTGTAAGTGAAGACCGTTTGGAATTTAAGGAAGTTTCATTTTACGGATGGGAAACCCATTCATTTATTCATCAGCGAATACATGAAGAGGCTATTAAATGCCAGCTTCAATTCTAGTTGCTCTGGAGAGAGTGAACAAAAGACACAGGGCTCTGCTCTAACGGTGCCTGCGTTGCCAGTCAGGACTAAAAGACAATAAATTGGGATGCCTGGGTGGCTCAGCGGTTGAGCTTCTGCCTTTGGCTCGTGTTGTGATCCCAGGGCCCGGGATCGAGTTCCACATCAGGCTCCCTGCATGGAGCCTGCTTCTCCCTCTGCCTGTGTCTCTGCCTCTCTCTCTCTCTGTGCCTCTCATGAATAAATAAATAAAATATTAAATAAATAAATAAATAAATAAATAAATAAATAAATAAATAAATAACAAAATATTATAAATGCTTTCAGACTGGATGAAGGGGCTCTGAGGAAAGTAAGGCTGAGTAGTGTGACAGAGGGCATGTTGGGGCACTACTTTAGCTACGTTGGTGGGGGGTTGGGGGTCTCTTTGAGCTGTGATCTGAGTGATGTGGAGGACAAGGAGAGGGAGAAGATTTTAGACAGAGGGGACAGCAAGTTCAAAGGTCCTGAGGTGAGGATGAGCTTGAGTATCTGCAGAGAGGAAGGCTGTCTCCTATGGCTGGAGCCAGAGAGCGAGAGAGGTCCGAAAGGCAAGCAGAGGGCCCTCTCCAAGCACTCCCACCTTCTCTAATCGAGGGCTCTGAAGACTCTGGTAAATAACTTAGCTTTTATTTTAAATCCTGAAGAAAGCTGCAGGAGGGTTGTAATCAGTAGATAAAGATTTCGCTGTGTGGGGGAATGCAGGGGCGGACAGTGTTGGCAGATTTGGCAAATAAAAATACAGGATGCCAGGTGAAACATAAATGTCAGGTAAACGATGGATTTTTTAAAATATAAATGTGTCCCGTGCCATGCTTGGAACATACTTATACTAAAAATAATTTCCTGTGTCTGCAGAATTCCGATGTACCTGGGAGTCCCTGGCTTGGATCTGGTGGTTGGGGCACCCATGCGCTTGACCCTGGGGCCGGAGGGTCAGACCGGGGAGAGCTAGTGCTTGCTGATGACAAGACCTTGCCACTGGGTTGGATTTGGGGAGTGAGAAAAAGACATCTCGGTTTTCAACCTCAAGAGCTGAGGGTGCCCTTTACCGAGATGGAGGTGGCAGGAGGGGTCGTGTGTGTGTACGTGTGTGCTGAGGACGTGTCTTATTTAAGGGTATAGCAAACAGGAAGCGGAGACACGGAAGCCTGATTCTGAGTGAGCTGAATGTCATTGTGATTTGTTCCCCATCTGTCCCCGTCCCTTCCAGGCCTCTCTCTTCCCTCTCCCCATCTACTGGTGCTCGGCTCTAATCGAAGGAGAGGAATAATTCAGAACACAAAGCGTGGCTGGGACGAGCCACTTCCTAAATGGACCCCAAAATGGGAAAAATAAATGCACTTCCTGGGGACCTAAAGGGTATTTCTATTTCATTGTGTGCCTCTTTCATAGTGTACCTCTGAGGATACCTTGATAGGCGTAATGAAGGAAAACAGTTTTTGCAATGAAGTGGTTGTGTGGGCGGTGAAGGACAAACAATTTCAACCAGGCTCAAGGTGTCTGAGTTAGAACACCTATAGAACCCAGCATTCCAACTAGACCCTACCATGGTTACACTTAAGTGTTTTCTGAAATTTTAGCCCAAATAAGTACTTTCGAGTAAAAAAACGAGTTTGGAAAGCACAGTTGCAAAACTGAATATCCTGATAAAAAATATTTTTTAAAAACAAATTACAAATATTATAATTTCCTTTAAAGTGAACATTGTGAAAAGTTCATTCACCTTGACTTTACTTTTATATAGTATAAAGCCACTTTACCAGATAAGCATTTTGATTAGACGGGGTTTGGAGGTAAAATGGCCTCACATCCAGGGAATGTTTTATTTTATTTTTTTAAAAGATTTATTTACGTATTTATTTGGAGGGGGGCACAGAGGGAGAGGGAGCAGCAGGACCCCCCCCCCTTCCCGAGCAGGGAGCCTGATGCAGGGCTCTGGGATCAAGACCTGAGCTGAAGGCTGAGCCACCCAGGTGCCCCAGAGAATGTTTTAAATCAAAATTGGATGTATCCCATGACTTTTTCTTTTTTTTCTACCTGTTCTTTTGTCTCTCTGTCTCTCTCTCTTTTTTTCCCTACCTCTTCTATTTAAATCTTTTAGATAAGAATTTTACCAAAAATTCGCATTAAAATATAAACAGTCAATAAGGTTTACTGCGTCATTCTCTTTCCAAAGAAAGTCACATTTTTGTAGGGGGACAAAGTAAGTCAAATCAGTGTAAGCATTATCCGTATTGTTTGCTACAGATGCCCTCAACCCCCATACGGGTTCTAGTTCAGGGGTCTGTCAAGTGCAGAGCCCAAGATTCTATTTTTAACAAGCGTCCCAGTCATTCTTGTGAACTGGCAAGTCTGGAATCCACTGGCTTGAGTGAGAGGGGTAATAAAGTGGTAATGATTGAATTCCATCTACGCTAGAAGTATGAGCGAAGGAGCCTTTCGAGAGACTGAGAGAGAAATAATTGCACACAAATGATTTCATAGATATACGGTATGATTCAGCCGAGTGTCTTCTAGGGGGCTTGGCAACATCCTGGGCGCTGACCACAGCCCCGGGAATCAACAGCCAGGCCAGGGCTGGGCCTGAGCTGGGCAGGGACCCGGGAAGGAGGAGGTGGCTTCTGCCTGTAGGTTCTGGACAGGGTTTCCCACAGGACATGGTGCCCCAAATGGGTGATTGGAAACAGGAAGGAAGCTGCTGGGAGAGTGTGATATTCCAGGGAGGGGGCAGGCCTGAAGGCTTGGAGGAGGGATGAAAGGCTGTGTGTGTGTGTGTGTGTGTGTGTGTGTGTGTGTGTGTAGGGGGGCGGGTCTGTAGGATGGACGGGAATGACATGAGTGGCCTGTGTGTGTGTGTGTGTGTGTGTGTAGGTGTGTGGCTGGTCTGTAGGATGGACGGGAATGACATGAGTGGCCTGTAAAACCCAGCATTCGGTAGGTCACTGTGGAGGGAGCTGCTTGCCAGGCTCTGAGGAACGAGTAGTCGGAGGGAGAGAAAGAAATGTAGGTGTTTGGGGAAAGACACCCGGAGAGTGGAGCGTGGGGAATGGAGGGCGGTGGCGATGGGTGGGGTGTGGGGAGGGAAGGGGACAGCAGGAGGAAGGAAAGCCCAGTGGGAGGGTTTTTAGGACAGCTCTGTGAAGTATGGGGCGCTGGAGTCGGGGAGCAGACTTCGGGGGCTCTTTCTAACGGGCCTGGGGCAACCCTGCGCCTCCCTGGCGGACTGTGTGCTTAATGCGAAGGGGGCCGGGAGGACCGCGTTCTTCTGGGTCCAAGTGTCACCTTCAGATGAGCGTGCGGAGCAGAGGCCGGGACGGTCTGATTTCCTGATGGGAGAAGTGCTCGGTTCCGCCGGAGCTGGGGGGGGGGGGGGGGCTGACCGCGGGGCTGGACCAGGCCCCACCAGCTGCCCCCGCCGGGCCCGGGGTGCCCGCTGCCCTCGTGGCCGTCGCACGCGCCCGGGAGCAGCCCGCGCCCCGGGACCTTTCCCAAGGCGCCCGCGCCGGTCCAGACGGCAGAGGCCCTGGGGCGGCCGCACTGCTCGCACCTCCCTCCCGCCAGCCTCAGTCTCCCCTGCCCGGCCGAGGACACACGGTTTCAGAGCGGGATCCAGTGGCCTGACCGACTCGGTAAAACCGGGATTCAGGAAGTCGCTATTCTGTTAAGTCCCCTGTCCCTGTTCATTTTGTTTGTGACCGTGGAGCCAAGTTTCAGACAAACGCAGAAAAGGTGAACGATGCTAATGGGTGTGTTTCCAGTGGGGCTCGGGGCCAGCTACACTCGACAGGGGCTCTTCGCCATCTGTTCACGCCTGAGGTTTCACCTGCTTTGAATTAGGAGGATTTAATAATGTCCAGGTAGACTCGGAGAGTACTTAGGGGTTTGTTAATTAGATGAAAACAGTACATTTTATGATACTTCTGTTAATCCCGGGTTGATGGCTGAGGCCATACTCTGTTTTAAAGCCTTATCTGTTATCTGTTCTTTTCGGAGATGTGTCTTTTTTTTTTTTTTTTTAAGATTTCATTTATTTATTTGTGACAGACACAGAGAAAGAGAGAGCGGGGGGCGGGCAGAGACACAGGCAGAGGGAGAAGCAGGCTCCATGCAGGGGGCCTGATGTGGGACTCGATCCCAGGACCCGAGGATCATGCCCTGAGCCGAAGACAGGCGCTAAACCGCTGAGCTACCCAGGGATCCCCGAAGATGTTTCTTATTTAATTTCTCTCACACTGTGCAGGGGCTATCTAGTCCCTGGCATTCTAGAACTGGGTGCTGCACTCTTACTGCTCTTTGCCCAATTTTTGGGAACATACACTCTGTGATTTCGGATCCCCTCGAGCTTCTGATGTCCAGGTTTAATTATATTAACTATAGTTTTTTCAATATGTTTTATTATGTTCAGTTTCTTTGAAAATCAGTATCTGTGTGAAACGCAAACACTGAAGTATTTGAGGTTCTAGACTAAGTCCCTGAAAGCTGGGGTTCTGCTGGTTGACCTGGCCCCGTCCAGGTTGCTGGACCTTGGGCATCACAGTCTGTCAGATAAGAAGGTTGGACCAATTAGTGGTTCTGAAACTCTGAATGTTTATTTCATAATTTAGCAGCTTTGAGAGAGAGAGAGAGAGCATGTGAGTGTGTGTGCATGCTCATGTGCTTGTGCAAGTGGGGAAGGGGAGGGCAAAAAGTGGGGAAAAGGGGAGATGGGGCAGAGAGAGAGAGAGGGAGCAAGAGAATCTTTAAGGAGGCTCCCAGCTCAGAGATCAGAACCCAACCTGGGCCTATCCCACAATCCTGGGACCATGACCTGAGCCGAAATCAGGAGTCGTCAGACTGAGCCACCCAGGCACCCCAGTGGTTCCTGAACTTTAGCAGGAATAAGAATCTCCCAGAGGGGGGATCCCTGGGTGGCGCAGCGGTTTGGCGCCTGCCTTTGGCCCAGGGTGTGATCCTGTCCACCCGGGATCGAGTCCCACATCGGGCTCCCGGTGCATGGAGCCTGCTTCTCCCTCTGCCTCTCTCTCTCTCTCTCTCTCTCTCTCTCTCTCTGTGACTATCATAAATAAAAATTAAAAAAAAAAAAAAAAAAAAGAATCTCCCAGAGGGTTTGCACAAACCTACAGAGTTTGATTCCAAAGGTTCTGGTTGGGCCTCAGCATTTGCATTTCTTACCCATTCCCAGGAGATGCTGAGCTTGCTGGTCTAGATGACCTTTGAAGTCTTCTCCAGCTCAAAAAATTTGATTCTGTGTTCCTCTATGAAGCATCAAGTGGGGCCTTGTAACATTTCGCAAATAGATGTTTGTGTCTGCCCATTTCTGCCCTCAACTTCACAGATTTTTTCTGTAATTACTCCTTTTTGCTCCTACAGATGTCTTCCAGTCACACCTTTGGGGTCCTGTTTCTCTGCTCCAAAGGCTCACTCCAGCCACTAAAAAAGCCATTACTTGTCAGCATCTAAAGGCCAAGTCACACCACATTCACAGTGTGCAGCCATCCTGGGGTGGGCAGTGGCACTCAGTGGTCCTCACTTCTGCTGTGTAGTCTAAAGTGTGGACTCTTGATGGGGGGGGGTTATGGTGTTTTTGTTTTTGTTTTGCAGTACACCCTGGAGAGCAAATGGTGCTTACCTGACAACACACATCTTAACTCTCTCTCCATTGCTTATTATTTCTGTCACCTTGGGAAAGTCTCTTTACCTCTCTAAGCCACAACTTTCTCAACTGTTAAATGGAGTTAATAATAGTATCTGTTGAAGAATTGTTCTAAGGATTGAATGAAACAATCCCTGTAAACTGCTTGATGCAGTACCACGTACATAGTAGGTGTTAAATAGCTGTTAGCTTTTTTCTGGTATGGTCATCAGCAATGTCTGGATGGGGAAAAGACAACTTTTTTTTTTCTTGCTTAAGTCTATTAAAATGTACTTTAATAATAATTAAATTCTCTGTACTTAAAAAGAAGATGAAGCAGCACAACCAAAAAAAAAAAAAAAAGACATTTAAGGATAAAACAGAACATAGATTTTGATTTCTAAAATAAATGGACATTTGATAAGCATGCATTTACTATATTTCACAAGCTCTAAGGCAAGCATATTTTTACATTTTAACACTTCTGAAATCACAGTGAAAGGCATCTTAATAATTTGAAGGGTAGCCATTCTGTTTTGTTTTCTTTTTTAAGATTTTATTTATTGAGAAAGAGAGATAATGCAAACAGGGAGAGGGAGAGAGAGAATCTCAAGCAGACTCCCATGAAGAAGCGTGGATCCTGGCACAGGGCTTGATCCCACAACCCTGAGATATGACCTGAGCTGAAATCGAGAGTCAGATGCTTAACTGACTGAGTCATTCAGGTGCCCCCTGTTTTGTTTTCTTTAGTGGTACATAAAATAATGATGTAAAAATCAATAGTATTTTAAGTTCAGGAAAACTTAAAACTTTGAGTAAATCAATTTGGTAACTCCACTTTATACTAAATTATTTCTGTGATAGTCTCATTTGTTAGCTAAGTCTTGAGAAAAATTTTTATCAAGTAGATCATTAGCTAAAGAACTATTGACTTTAAAGCAATACTTATTTTATTTTGGGTTTTTTTTTTTTTTTTTTTTTTTTTTTTTTTTTTTTTAATTTTTATTTATTTATGATAGTCACACAGAGAGAAAGAGAGAGAGGCAGAGACACAGGCAGAGGGAGAAGCAGGCTCCATGCACCGGGAGCCCGATGTGGGATTCGATCCCGGGTCTCCAGGATCGCGCCCTGGGCCAAAGGCAGGCGCCAAACCGCTGCGCCACCCAGGGATCCCCTTATTTTGGGTTTTGAAGGCAGAAAGGTAAAATGTTGGAGAGAAATATTGGGTGTGTGTTAAATGTGCTTTTAATATCAGTAAATTGCAACTGATAGGGTTGTGTTTCCCACTGTATACTATTAAACATTCTTATCTCCTCATTTAAAAATATTGCTTCTAGGGCTAAATTTCCTAATTTAGCCTTCTAGATCTTCTCAGATTACATTGGATGATTTTGAAAGATTTATGCCTGATTTCCAAACATAATAACCATTCTGGAAGGATGTGGGCAAAATGTAGATCACAGAGCGATGGAGACATATATTTACATCACAGGGCAATGATGTAGATGTTGCCCTGGAACAATTGTTCTAGATGGGTATCCTGTCTTTGATGATGATTCCTGAGCACCAGATGTTAGGGAAGATATAAATCCTTCATCATGTACTGAATTTCACAATGCCCCACCCCTGAGAGAAGAGCACAGACTGACTTCCATCTGGCTCTCTCCAGAAATGTGGGAATAGTGACACTGCTCTTGAGACTCTGCAGAATAATTAAATGCTGCCCCAGGCGGTGTGTGTAGGCATGTGCGTGCGTGTGTGTGTGTGTGTGTGTGTGTGTGTGTTATATCAGAGAGAAAACTTCAAAATTACCAGAGAGAATATTTAAAAATAAAAACTTAATTAGGGGTAATGGTGGAGGTCAGGGAGAATTATTATTTTGAAACAGCTCATTTCAAGTTTTGATATGCTGGGTACACTAATAATATTTTGTCAAACTTGCAAAGTTGTGGAAGTGAGAAAGGAGAAGCTGGTGCTGATGAGCTGGTGACATGAACTAAAGAAAGAAGGAAAGGAAAGAGTTTCCTAATTATGTGCACACCAGGTAATTATCCTCTGTTAATACGAAGACATACTCGGCTCCTTGGAGATGGCTATGCCTTACAGTAGTTACACCTCCAGTGTTTCTCTTATAATGTGCTCAACAAATGAAAATGACTCCAGATTTATGGATGCATAGAACTTGAGCTGGAAGAGATGGAGATTTTGCTTGATCCAGGTGGTTTACAAGTGAGGAGATGGTGTAGGTCCAGGAAAAGTTAGGGAATTTATTGGGATGCTCAGTGCTAGAGACTTTGAGGGCTTCCTCCAAATATCTTGATTTGAAGTCCCGTGTTTGTCAAATACGGTTACATAGATAGGACAAATTTAAACTAAATAACCTGTTGTCTTAGTAGAAGTTTGTTGGGTTTCCATAGAGACCTACTTTTGCTAGCTTAAGCAGAAATGGGGAATTGTTGGAAGGAAGTTGAGGCATTGCCCAAAATTGTCCAGAACTGAAGGAAACGCTGAGCAAGCAAAGCTGCTGTGGGAAGGAACCTGGGTGGCCTCAGGACAACCACAGCTCCTGGACCTCCTGCTGTTGCTGCTGCTGCTGCTGCTTCAGCTCTGCTCCCTGGCCACTCTGCCTCTGATCCAAACGTGAGACTCTGCAAGGCTGGCCTCACTGTGAATGTGGTCTGCTCACAAAGGCTCGCTGACCAACATCCTATCCCTCCCTCTCCTGTGACCCTGTCCTTTCTTTACTGTACATATCATCAACTACCAATCTTAGCGTTTACTTGTTTGCCTCTGGAGATTTTATTTTTCAAAAGATTTTATTTATTCATTTGAGAGAGAACCAGAGAAAGCACGAGGACAAGTTGCAGGGAGGCACAGAGGGAGAGGGAGAAGCAGGGTCCCCACTGAGCAGGGAGCCTGATGTGGGGCTCCATCACAGGACCCTAAGATCGTGACCTGAGTGGAAGACAGATGCTTAACCAGCTGAGCCACCCAGGTGTCCCAACCGCTGGAGATTTTAAAATACCGATGCCCAGGCCTAACCCCTGACATAACTAACTGATCTGGGGTGGAGTCTGGGCACTTATTTTTAAAAGCCCCCTTATGGTTCTAAGGCACAGACAAGGTTAAGAATTGTGGCCTTACACATTGATAGAGTGTACTGCTATAAGCACTGCAGCTGAGAATCTGTTTAAAAGCATGAAGAATGAGAAATCTAAAAAAGACTATTAAGAAATAGTAAGGTGTTGATTTGCAGGTCACAACACAGGACTAAAATTAACAGGAGCCCTCCCTGATGGAGTGCTTGCCAGGTGCTCTGAGTGCATTCCCTCAGTTAATCCTGACAGTGGCCTTACCTACAGTGGCAATAGCCTCATTTTCCAAATGAGTCAACTGAAACTGAGGGTTTAAGTAACTTCCCAAGGTCGATCAGTAGGGTTCAAGCTCAGCCCATGCCCACCGTTCTCTGACAAACACAACCATTAGGCTGAGAGCACAAAGATTCTGAGTTCCTGTGTGGGGACCACGCAGGAGCAATGATGAGGATCCTCCACCTGTCTGAAGGTTAAAACAGCCAACTGTGACGTCCCTGACAGGATGGCTGTTGAATGTTGGGATACATTGCCAAGAGAGAACACATTTTTAGTAAAACTACTAGGCAAGAAAGATGATCTCAATTATTACAAGAAAAGCAGAACTTGCTGGGTGTTCAAGGCTAATTCACAGAAATGTGAAGAATGTAAATGTGCGAGAGCCTGAACCTAAAAGTAGTTTAGTTCAAAGAGGAGAAAGAAGTGGTGGGGGAAAGAGGGGTGAAATTTTGAATTTTGTCTTTTTAGGAAATTGAGATATTGTGTCTCATTTGGTAAGGAGAATGGGAAACATAAATGTGAATGGTCTGTTGATACAGTGCTTTTTATAAAAATAACGGAATAGAATAGGCTTCACACTACAGGGTCGAGAAAGCCTCCCCTCTGCCTGTGTGATTTAGAAATGGACTGCTTTTAACAGAGGGATGGACAACAGGCCTCTGAGGGTTTTTGAAGAAAGAATCTATAATCCTTTTGGGTTTAACCATTAGGCAAATTTAGCTTCCTGGTTTCAGAAAGAGAAAACACACCCACAAAAAGAAAAACCCAGGCCCGTGGGAACAAGTAACTTCCTCCTCCTGGGGCTACTTGAAAACCTTAATCTGCCTGTCATGAGTGCCTTTCCTGCTCAGCATGAGGCTGGCTGGGGAGGCATCCAAGAGGCACAGGGGTAGTGGAGAGAGAACACGCCAGCTTGGATAAGTGAATACACTTTGGCTGAAAGGTAGGTTTGGAACGTGGCTCTCAAGACAAAGAAACTGGTGAGAGACAGCTTTCTAATCCTGTGTGCACCTGGGGAAATGAAGGACTCAAGCCATTGTGCTGCCCGCCCCCCCCCCCCCCCCCCCCCCCCGCTCCTCTGTCATCTAACACATTTTGGAACTGAAAAATAGAATTCTTCATTTTTTACTCGCTGGGTGACAAAATCCGGGAAAAGCCAAAGCCAAGGGAAAAAGAAATATCCACAAACACAGAACTCATTTTCCTGCCAAATATGTGAGTGTGTGCTGCTAATACTAATACAGTAAAGCGATTTAGCGGGTTAATTGAGGGGAGCCCAGTGTGAGTTGGGGAAAGGTCTGCAGTCTGGGCCACTTAAATTTTAGTAAAGCAAAAAGAGGGGAAGAATTGAGATGGAGACAAGGGAGTTCAACTAGGAGTTACCTGGAGTGCTGTGAAAATTGGAGTGGCTTTAGTTGTGAGTGGAAGCCACCCTCACCGAGACTCCTTAGCAATTTTTATTTAGCAGTTTTGTTTGTGCCAAAGGTTGCAGGAGCCTTTCTTCACTTAAGTATGATAATGTCACTATAATCTGGCTCTCCTCGTTTTAGGGGACAGGGAGGGAAGTAACACATTGTTTGCTTGTTTTGGGAGAAGCATTTAGCAGATGCTATTTCATTTAATCCTCACGGCAACCGTTGAAGAAGGAATATTATTTATATTTTAGAGACGAGTAAAGTGAAGCTTAATTAAGTAACTTGCTGATGTTTATATGGCAGTTAATAAACAGAGGAACCAGATTGGACCCAGATTTTCTCATCCCATAGCCCAAAATTATTTTTTTAATGTAGAGATTTTTGGCCCAAATTCTTTGAATGGTCACAGATTCCCAGTTAATGGGGGCATTTTGGTTGTTTTCATAGTCGTGGTATGTCTGAAACTAAAAGAGTTTTGGAGACTAACATTTACTGATCACTCATTAAAAAACAAATAGAATCTGAGTAATTAATTTTACTTATAGAATAGCTTCTGATTGTGATTTCTAAGTTCAATTTTAATTCAGTAAATGGTGTTTTATTGCTGGCTTGGTAACTGGATAGTGGATCTGTGTGTGTTTGGGTGGTGGAAGCAAGGTAGTCTACAAAAAGGTGGAATAGTCAGTTTCTGCCCTTGAGAAGTTTCTAGCCTAGGCGAAGAGAGCTATACACACATTTCCAGACAGGCAATTTAAAAGTTACATAACAATATAAAGTAGTACTGAAAGAGATGTCTTAGGGCTTGTACCTTAGTTCCAAAGTATAGAGAGAAGAAATCAGAGGGAGAGAAGGACGTAACCTGAGGGGACCAGGCAAGATGGGGCGTGCATTAGTTTTCAGAGGATACACAGGATTTCCCTAAACGGGTAAGAGCCAACATGTCAGTCAAGGCAGGATGATGCTGCTGTGTCAGTACGTACATGTGTCCACCAAGGAGTCTTCCATTGGGAGTAACACAGGTGATGGTGAGGTAGACTGTGGCCAGGCTATGAGGGGCTGGGTGGCAAGTTAAATACTTGAGATTTTATCTTATTGGCAATGGCATTGGGGCTGATGGCAGTATTATGGGTGTTGGTATGACTCTAATAACTATAATTAGTACCTGATATTTGTTGAGCAGTTGTTCTACTAGGTGCTCTATTCAACAAATGAACATTTATAGAACACTTCCAAGTGCCCAGCACTGCTGTCTGCTCTGGCAATACACCAGTATCCAAAACTAACAACAATCCCTGCTCTCGGGGAAGGAGAGACAGACAGATGATAAAATAAGTTTTGTAATTCTGAATTCTTATGTAGAGAGACATAAACAGGGAAGTGGGCAGGGTGGGGATGAATGAGAGGACATCACCATTGTAAAACTGAAATAATAGAAGGTGGTCTGCAGAACTTTGAATATAGAGTGACGTGGAAATAATGTAATTTGCAAAGATGAGCAAAGAGTAGGGGAAGGACTAGCTAGGAGGCAACTGCCACGATCAACGCTAATTATCCCTGAAATGCTACGAAGTTAGTAATTAATATCACGTAGGGTTTCGTAGAGAAAGAAGACTAAAGTAGGAAAAACCACCGGAATGCACAATTTATCTGATCCCCGCTTTTCCCTAAGCTTTGAAACCAAGCGCAATTATATTGCAGAAGGGACAGTGCTTGGTGGAGAGTTGGTTCTACTGCACAAAGTGTGACATGGAGGTCACAGAGATGACAGAGGTTCTGAGCTGAGCCTGGGTGAGTAGGATGGGGAGAAAAAAGGAGACATTTTCACTAAGAAAAATGGAAATTCAACGGAATATCTGTCATGCTGTTTCCATGATTCGAAAATTTCTGAAATTAATTGGGGCATCCTCTAATATATTCATACTGAGAATCGGCGGTTTCTCCTTACAACGGGGTAGGCAATACCAAGTTGAAGGTGGTGGATTCCCAGTACCAGGAGACCTCCCCTCCCCTCCCCTCCCCTCCCCTCCACTCCCCTCCCCTCCCCGCTGCGCCCGCACAGTGGCCCCACCCTCGGCTCTTTCTGCCTCACTGCTCAGGCTGACAGCACCCACCTGCTCTGTCCTGTCCTGCCATCTGTTGCTGCTCACGTTTTAAAGATCACTGACCCTGAGTGTGTCAGTAATTTTTACGCGGCAGTCCTAGAGCAGAAGAAACACCAAAGAGTTCCATTTGTTAGGTTGTTAGGTCCAAGCAACCTGATATGTATTTGCTATAACAACCTAGTACCATCTGAATAAATAATACACAAACGCCGAAGGCGAAAAATACTATTTTTATGCTATTCTTAAATGAACACGATTATGCCCTAGCGGGATGTGTATACCTATGTGGTGCAGCCTTTCAACTTTTGGAATTGTATTTGGACACCACCACCCTTATTTTCTGTTCCACGTCGGTCTTCATGTTTCTGTTCCATGTGATACTTCCTTTTTATCACAGCAACCACAGAAAACCCTGTTTCACACAGATACAAAGTTGTTGAGAGGCATACGGTACAATCTATTGAGACTGAGCTACCTTGAGCTATTAATTCTCATAGTGTCCAACAGATGTCATTATTTTCCCTTGAAAGTTTGAAATATCCCCAGGCACCCCTCGAGTTTGCTGCAGCACTCTGGGTGCCTTGGCACACAGTTTGGGAACTATGGTATAGGCCTGTTCTCTACTGCTTTTTCTTTTCCTCACCCTTCTGACACTTCTTGGCCATACCCGTTTTAATTAAGAAAGTAACTCTGGACCAGCCATGGCCTCATTTCCTCTCTTTTTCTTGTGGACACCTGGCGTGAATATCAAGTGAATCTTTCAAGTCCACTTCTGGTATCTTACACCACACTTGATAAGTCACTATTTGTCTTTAAGCTTAGTCCAAAGAATTGTTTCCAGTGCTCCTTCTTCCTCACATCTTTTGTGAATCAAATCATGGCCCTGTGACCTCAGGCCTTCTGGGTTAGAATCATTGCCTGGTTTTTAACCATCATACTTTATTGACCACAAGCTCACATGGGTGCCAGGCCACGGGGGAGACGGGCTTCCCATACCTTCATCTCTCTTGAATACATTGAATGTCCCCCACAACCCCATGAGGATGAGTGCCATGACCAGTCCATTCCTGTCTGAGGAAACTGAGGCGGGCTGACATCAAGGCATGGCAGCAGGACAGAATGCCATACGGGTTTTTCGTGTCTCCCAGATAATGAGGAAATCCCAGAGGTTACTCTGGGTGGAGATAACTAGGATAAATAAGTGGCTCACTGTCTTTGATTTTTTTTTTTAAGATTTTATTTATTTGAGAGAAAATAAAAGAGAGAGAGAGAGAGAGAGAGAGAGAACAGGGAGTCCTATGTGGGACTCAATCCCAAGACTGTGGAATCATGACCAGTGCTGAAGGCAGATGCTTAACAAAGCCATCCAGGCACCCCTCACCATGTTTGATTTTTAACTTTACAGCCATGTTTTTTTAAAGGTAAAACACTGTAGTGTTTTTTAAAAGATTTTTGTTTATTTATTTTACAGAGAGAACACACATGAGAGGGGTGGTTAGGGAGGAGTAGAGGGAGAGAGACAAAGAGAATCCTAAGCAGACCCCTCAGTGAGCGCCGAGCCTGACTAGGGGCTCGATCCCATGACCCTGAGATCACCACTTGCCTGAGCTGAAATCAAGAGTCAGATGCTGGGGCGCCTGGGTGGCTCAGCCAGTTAAGCAGCTGCCTTCGGCTCAGGGCATGATTCCAGAGGCCTGGGATAAAGCCTCACATTGAGCTCCCTACTCAATGGAGAGCCTGCTTTTCCCTCTCCCTCTGTTACTCCCCCTGCTTGTGCTCTCTCTGCCTCTCTCTCTCTGCTCTCTCTGTCAAATAATTAAATAAAAATCCTAAAAAGAAAAGTCAGATGCTTAACCGACTGTGCCACTCAGGCACCCCAACACTGTAGCTTTTGGTAGACATTTTGTCAATGGAGAAGGAGAAGAATAAAAACCCACCATAGAAGGATAAAAGTGTTTTTATTTCTATTTGAATTTGAATTTAAAATTCCTTTCCAAACTATATATGTGATCATAATGTATATGAAACTGATCTTGCTTTTTTAAAAAGTTACATTATAAATATTTTTTTAAAAATTCAGGTACATTATTCTTTTAGCTATCCTTAAAATTCTTAATCACCATCAAGGTGCTACTTGCATGTAACTTAAAAACCAAAACAGCTAACAAGCTTTAACAAGACTCCTACCCCACCTTCTTATTGTCCCCCAACTGCTTTTACTCACTAGTTCCAACCACTTTCTTGTCCTCAATTTCAGTGGCTTTACAATAGTCTCTTACACGGACCACATCCTTTACACACCTACTCCTGGCCTAAGTAAAGATATACTTGTTTGACTTACTGAACTACAGTTGAAGGTGGCGGTTCTGCAGGATTACTAATTGCTGATAAAATCCTGTTCACTGTGCAAATGTATATGTGTAAACTCAGGGCTACATTATCACATGTACTTTGCCTTGCCATTTTTATAAGCCTAACTCAGTTTCCCCTTTCATTTATGATAAATGGCTATATAGGCATATTGTTAGGATTTATGGCTTTATTTTGAAACATTAATAGAGCTCCCATCTTTTACCAGTATTTTCCCAACCTAATGATTTAGAAGTTTAGGAATTCAGCTAAGAAGATTTAATGAAATTCTATTGTATTTCACTCCATAGTTATTAAGACAGTTAACTGCCTGCCCTTGATAATTGAAAACTTTGTGAGTGTTCAGAAGGAGCATGGCGTATGGATGTATGCAAATTTTCTCAACAGAAATATGCTCAAAATTGAGGCTTTGTTTTCTGAAATAAGGACTCAAAGTATATGGTACCTATTCTGTCAAAATATACTTAACAAATTAATAGATTATTTTTTTAGGGCAGTTTTAAGTTTACAGAGTGGCTTATTGATCGGAAAGTACAGAGAGTTTCCCATACAGCACTCACTACCCCCCAGCTTCCCCAAATTATTAACATCTTGCATCAGTATGGTACATTTGTTACAACTGATGAGACAATATTGGTACATTATTACTAATGAAAGTCCAGTTTTTATTAGGGGTCACTCTGTGTTATGCATTCTGTGGATTTTGAGGAATATATCATGACATGTATCCATCATTACAGTATTGTGTAGAATAGTTCACGGCCCTAAAAAAATCCCCTGTGCTCCACCTATTTATCCCTTCCACCCCCTAAATTATTGGTAAGCGCTGATCTCCTTACTGTTTCCTGTGAACAGTGCTGTTTTGCCTTTTCCAGAATGTTATGTAGTTGCAATCATTGCAGTAGTAGCTTTTTCAGGTGGGCTTCCCTCCTTTAGCAGTACGCCTTACTTACTTCTTCTCCTTGTCTTTTTGTAGTTTGATGGCTCATTTCTTCTTATTTATGAATAATATTTTCTGTATGGATGTAACATCATTTCTTTGTCCATGCTCCTAGGGAAGTACTTCTTGACTGCTTCCAAGTTTTGGCAGTCATGAATAAAGTTGCTATAAACATTCATGTACAGTTTTTGTGTGAACTTAAGTTTTCAATTCGTCTCAGTAAACTCTAAGAAGTACAATTACTGGGGCACCTGGGTGGCTCAGTGGCCGAGGAATGACTAGGTGGCTCAGGAGTTGAGTGTTTGCCTTCGGGTCAGGGCACGATCCCAGAGACCTGGGATCGAGTCCCACATCGGGCTCCCCATGGGGAGACTGTCCCTCCCTCTGCCTATGTCTCTGCCTCTATGTGTCTCTCATGAATAAATAAGTAAAATCTTAAAAAAAAAAAAAAAAAAGTACACTTACTGAATTGTATTGAGAGAAAACTTAGTTTTGTAAGACACTGTCAAGCTTTCTTCCAAAGTGGTGGTACCATTTTTAAGCTCCCCCAGCAGTGAAGGAGAGTTCCTGTCGCTCTACGTCTTCAACAGCATTTGGTGTTATCAGTGCTTTGGATTTTTGCCATTTGAATAGGTCTGTGGTGGTCTATATCATTATTGTTTTAATTTGCAATTCCTTCATGACGTGTGGTGTTTAGCAACCTTTCATATGCTTATTTGCCATCTGTATATCTTCTTCAGTGGTGTCTTTTCAGATCTTTTGCACATTTTAGGTTGGATTCTTTGTTTTCTTGTTACTGATTTTAAAGTCTTTGTTATCTTTTGGCTACCAGTTCTTCATTTGTGTTTTGCAGAGATTTTCTCCCAGTCTATAGCTTGTCTTTTTGTTTCCTTAAGAATCTTCCACAGAGCAGAAGTTTTAAATTTTAACCAAATCCAACTTACTAATTTTTTTTCATGGAATATGCTTTGGTGTTATATCTAAAAGTCATCATCAAACCCAAGGTCATCTAGATTTTTTCCTGTGTTATCTCTATGAGTTTGAGGCTTTTGCATTTTACATTTAGTTCTGTTATTCATTTTGAGCTAATTATTATAAAAGATGTAGGATCTGGGTCCAGATCAAATTTTTTTCATGCAGATGTAGAGTTGTTCAATGCCTTTTGTTGAAAAGACTGTCATTTCTCCACTGACTTGTATATGTTCCTCTGTCAAACACCAGTTGACCATATTTCTGTATGTCTATTTACAGGCTCTCTATTCTGTTCACAATAAACTTTTAAGTGAATTTTTGTGTTAAATCAGTGAAGATAAAACACATTTTCATTAGAGGGGAGTGGGTAGAATAGATCATTTTTACTGTTTCTTCTAGTTTTATCTCATGAGACTAGTTTATATTGAAGTATAGAGTCAGGCTGTTGATTTTCTCAGAAAAAGTTTCTGGGTCAGGCCTCCTTGGCGGCTCATAAGGTTAGGCGTCTGCCTTCGGCTCAGGGGTCCTGGGATGGAGCCCAGCATCAGGCTCCTTGCTCAGCAGGGAACCTGCTTTTACCTTTCCCCCTGCTTGTGCTCTCTCTGTCAAATAAATAAATAAAATCTTTTTTAAAAAAGTTTCTGGGTCAGTTCCAACAGACCAGATCTGTATGTATGTCTTTGTGAGTCTACCTATCTCTGTGTGGGCAGGCCTCTGGCAGACATCTACTGCACAAGATTTCTGCCTCTGACCCTTCAGTTTCACGATGGGCTACTAAACCTGTCTTGCAACTGTTGACTAACAAAGCATTTTGTTCTACCCAAGTCTGTAACAGAAAATATATTTAAGGTCATTGCTAGTAATTAAAACATCTGATTTCCTGCCATGTAACTTTCATCAGGGGACATTTGGCAGCATCTGGAGACATTTTTGGTTATCACGACTCATGAGGAGGTGGGGGAGAAGGAGGTGGGATGTGTTACTAGCTTCTTGGGTGGAAGCCAAGGAGGCCGCGAACTACCCTACAATGCACAGGACGGCCCCCACAACAAATAATATTGGGGAGTTTGAAATGTCAGTAGTGCTGAGGTTGAGAAATTCTGTTGTAGAATAGCTGACTTATTTATATCTGTGGCATGTTTTCCTTTTTGCTTTAACCTCTAGAAAACCTATGTTTTTGTAGATTTACAGCCTATATCTAACAATTGTGCCAAAACTTACAGTGTGCTGTAACATTCAGCTTCCTTTAGCTGTCTTGGGCTTAATTTCACTTTTTTCTGATTTCATAGTAGTCTGCATTATGTTGTATGCACTATGTAAAGCTGCCTTAACCCTTAAAGTGGAATATAAATACATAGTTTTATATATTTATGAATCTATGTGGCTGCATTCTTGATCACAAAAATCTGACGCTGTACACACAGTTGATGTTTATTACTCTTCTTGGTTGGTGTTACATACATAATTCAAACTCTGCTTTTCATTTTCTCTTCTGGTCCTTTAAATGACACATTTGATACATAGGCTTCTGTGATACATAAGTTTCCATGAGCTCATCTCGTTTTCAGTGTGTTCCCTTTTATTGTTAAGAGAAACAAAACCAAAAAACCCCATTGTTTCAGCAATCTTCTGTTGTCTTCCTCTGTGTGAAATTGCTCAATTAAGAGTTATGCAAATTGGGATCAGCCATGTAAGTGAGGCTACTTGCTGTACATTGATCCAGGGGAATGTCACCCATCTCTGGCATATTTGTCATCAGCACACTGAACATAAGAATGTCAAGACCCCGGCCTTCCCTCTTCCCTCTCAGCCCCTTGCTTGCTTGCTTCCCATCAGCCATACCAGATCCTTTTCTGCCCCTCGCCTCATTCCAGCACAGGACCTTTGCATAGCCCCTTTCTTCCACCTCCAACTTCCTTCCCTGAGTCCTTCCAACTTTGCTAGGTGTCAAAGATAAGGGGCCACTGCCTCTTATGTTCACATGGCCTGAGTGGCTGTCACCTCTTGAGACACTTGACAGAGCCCTTGCTGTCTTTTCAGAGCCCACTTAGGTGCATCTCCTGGATGTTGGGCCGATTTCCTTATGTCTATTAAGAATCTTTATGATTGACGATTTATTTCTGTTTAAATTCTTAGCAAAGACAATGACTCCAGCTGCAGCCACTCCATATTCTTTACTTCCACGGATTATCAGTGTTTGAAAGATCTTAGGCCATGGGTTCAGATTCTCTTGTTTACTGTATTTCCAATGCTGTACTTTTCATCCCCATGACTTTATCACTTTATTTATTTATTTATTTATTTAACCTATTTTCCTTATTCACTTTATGGTTGGAATTTTGTAACTTTTAATGTTTTTCACCTGTTTTGCCTATCTCCCTTCCCACTCTCCTCTGGTAACCACCAGTTTTATGAGTCTATATCTGTTTGTTCATTCATTTTTTAGATTCCAGATATAAGTGAAGTCATACGGTCTTTGTCTTGCTCTGTCCGACTTACTATTTCATTCAACATAATACGCTCTAGGTCCGTCTATGCTGTTGCAAATGGCGAGATCTCATTCCTTTTTATGGCTAACATTCCTCTGTGTGTGTGCGTATGTGTGTGTGTACCACTTCTTCATCTATTCATCCACTGATGGACATTTCATTTGCTTCCATATCTTGGCTATTGTAAATAAAGAAGCAATAAATATAGGGTGCATATATCTTTTTGAATGCCCCATGTGAGACTCTGCACTGGGCATGGAGCCTGCTTAAGATTCTCACTCCCCAGCAGCACTCCCCAGTGGCTCAGCGGTTTAGCGCTGCCTTCGGCCCAGGGCGTGATCCTGGAGTCCCAGGATCGAGTCCCACATTGGGCTCCCTGTATGGAGCCTGCTTCTCCCTCTGCCTGTGTCTCTGCCTCTCTCTCTCTGTGTCTGTCATGAATAAATAAAATCTTAAAAAAAAAAAAAAAAAGATTCTCACTCCCTCTCCCTCTGTCCCTCCCTGCTTAAAAAAAAAAAAAAACAGTTCTTAAAAGCCATTAATACAAACTTTCAAAAGCTTTAAAACAATTACTTTTGATAAAAATCCTTATTCCCTTAAGCTATTAAAGCCACTTCAACTAATACACGGTCGTAAAAGTAAGCTACCCCACAACAAACAGCTGCACAATAAATATCCTTTTTTACAGAGCTTTGTGTAACTGACCAGTTGTTTTCATAGAAGCAACGTATTGCTACGAGTGGAATGCTAAGAAGTACACACATCTTAAAGGACTTTAATGCAAATTGTCAAGGTAAAGATAGTATCATTTACTCTCTCATGCCAGGCTCAACCATTTCATTTCATGGTGAGGAAATTAGAGCCCAGAGAAGAAAGTGGTTTTGTCCATAATTACAGGTCTGTCACGGCTGGACCTTGCAGCCCTGCTTCCCGATGCCTAATTTGCTGCACTTGTCGTTATCCACTGCCCTCTTCCAGGCAGGAGTCAAATTCCCCTTCAGCATATCTGCTCTAGATTCCAAACGTTCAGGTTTTTGAATCCTCACCTACCTCTTTAATTGTCTTTTCTGGACTCACTGTAATAAATACCGTGATTAAAACTGTGTTGGCTTATTAAAGTGCTGATATACGCAGTCAATTTGCTCTTTCTGTGCATCATTATTTCAGAATATCTCAGTATCGGCTCAACATTATTTGTGCTATACATTCATGTTACAGCTGGATCTTACTGTTGCTATGCGTATCACAGAATATAATAAAAAAAATGCTTTCAAACCAGATAAGGACATTGGCAAACATAAGGTAAATTCAAATGTGTCAGATTCATCTGATCAGATCAGATCACAGAAACATCAAGAAAATTGAATGAAGAGGAAGCCAGCCATACCTCACTGAATCTCCCTTGGGGGGTAAGAGGGAGCATATTTTTGAATTAATTTTTTATTGATACATACCACAAATTCACCCTTTTAGGGATGCCTGGGTGGCTCAGTGGTTGAGTGTCTGCCTTCGGCTCAGGTCGTGATCCTGGGGTCCCGGGATGGAGTCCCGCATTGGGCTCCCCACCGGGAGCCTACTTCTCCCTCTGCCTATGTCTCTGCCTCTCTCTGTGTGTCCTTCATGAATAAATAAATAAAATCTTTAGGGATGCCTGGGTGGCTCAGCGGTTGAGTGTTTGCCTTCACCTCCAGGGTGTGATCCTGGAGTTCTAGAATCGAGTCCCACATCAGGTTCCCTGCAAGGAGCCTGCTTCTCCCTCTGCCTGTGTCTCTGCCTCTCTCTCTTTCTCTCTGTGTCTCTCATGAATAAATAAATAAAATCTTTAAAATAAATAAAATCTGTAAAAAAATTCACCCTTTTAAAGTGTACAATTCAGTGAGTTTTAGTATACTCCCAAGGTTGTAAAACCATCATCACTATGTAATTCCAGAATCCTCTGAATGTGCATTTTGCTTGCAGAATGTACACACTACAATCTGGCTGTGCAAAAACAATGAGAAAAAAAGACTTTACATTCTTTAATTATCTCTCTTCATCCCTCTGAATAGCAGTAGGTAGTAAAGCAACCTTAAGTTTACCAGCAGGGTTTGAGTTTTTTCCAATTTAGGTTTTTGGGTTTTTTTTTCCTCATCATGCTGCCACATTTTTAAGATAGGATCTTCGACCTTCACGTTTCTTCTCCTGCTCCCTTCTAAGATTAGTAAGTTCTTAAGTCAATACAGCATTTCTGTTGTGCTATTTTGGGAGAAAAAAAGCCACAGATTCTCTTCATGGTCTTTGTATGTCTGCTGACATATGACTGGCACTACTGATTGTGGAGAGTGGATCACATCAGGACACTTGGAAAATTCCAGAGCCCCTTATACCTTCAACAGGCTGACAGCCTCCCTGTGTGCTTCATTCACCCTGTTTGAGGTGGGAAGCAAAGAGGGAGGCAGCAAATATTTCAGATCCAGCAACTCCTCCAGGCTGGCTCTAAGTGTACAGACATAAAACTACTAGGTGTTCTTTTTTTTTTTTTTTTTTTAAGATTTTACTTATTTATTCATGAGAGACACACAGAAAGAAGCAGAGACACAGGCAGAGGGAGAAGCAGGCTCCCTGCGGGGAACCTAATGTGGGACTCGATCCCAGGACCCCGGAGATCACGACCTGAGCCGAAGGCAGACACTCAACCACTGAGCCACCCAGGTGCCCCGAACTACCAGATGTTCTAAAAGCCACTTCCCACCCCATCCATTGCCTTTCCCAGTTGGCCCTTAATGGTAAAAGTGGGTAGGGGGTGGCCCCCTTGGGCACATGTTCTACCCCACTCTTACTCTTCGTAATGCTTCTTTCAGGCTCCTCTTTCTCACCTTCTATAACTCAAGAAGTGCTTGTAAAGCACACCGCCCTCCCTTCTGGGGGTGGGGGCAACCTTCGACACAGACTGGAGATGATAATCCACATCCTAGAGCAGCCCTGTGATCTGAGTTGTCAGGATTTGCTCTTAATATGGAACCCAGAGGAACACCAGGAGCTGGGATTGCCAGATACCAAAACGACATTGACTTAATTGCTCCAAGACACTGTTCCCACTACATGTGGTATTTAATCCTCAGGGACCTCATATTAGAGGCTGGTCAATGCCAGGTTCTGGACCCAGGCGAACTGGGTTACCAGCTTACTAACTGTGCCAACAATGGTTTTCTGGGAAACTTCATACAAGAAAAATACCGAGAAGGTTCGAAAATTATTATCATGACATACAAAGGAGAGAAATCTTAGTTGTTTAAGTAAGGAGAGTCTGGCTATACCTTTTTCTTTCTTCTTTCTTTCTTTCTTTCTTTCTTTCTTTCTTTCTTTCTTTCTTTCTTTCTCTTTCTTTCTTTCTTTCTTTCTTTCTTTCTTTCTTTTCTTTCTTTTAAAAATTTATTTATTTATTTATTCATGATAGACATAGAGAGAGAGAGAGGCAGAGACACAGGAGGAGGGAGAAGCAGGCTCCATGCTGGGAGCCCAACGTGGGACTCGATCCCGGGACTCCAGGATCGCGCCCTGGGCCAAAGACAGGCGCTAAACCGCTGAGCCACCCAGGGATCCCTGGCTATACCTTTTTCAATTCTATTTTTTTCAAAAGGAATTTAGGAAAATTGGCAAAAAAAAAAAAAAAAAGAAAGCTACTTAAGGTAGGAACTGATGGAGTTGATTGTGAGTTTGGTTCTGGAGCTTTCTCCTCCTCTGCTGGTCTGAACCTACCTCTAAGGCTTCTCTGACCCATTTGCTCTCTGGTAGGTTGAAGAAAACATGACAACTTTTTCCTAGACTTTGTTTCTCTGAAAACATCTCTGATGTCTCATTCCTGAAAGTAAAGTGAGAAGGAAAACAAAGTGTGTCAAAAAGGCTTTGATTTGGGCTCCCAAAGTAATACTCTTGAGTTAAATTACTGGTCCTGGAATGCAAGCGCGAGGCATGGAGGACATTATTTTAGGGATTCATTCCTATGAATGACCCTTGAACCAAACCCAGCCAATTTTGGAAGCTCAAGATCACTTTTGTTTGGGATGGTTACTGGTTACCACTCATCCTTTAGTCCTTGGGACTTCCTTTCTCTTGGTCTCGTTTTTCTAAACTCACTGTTTTAGAGATAAAACTCACTCCCCAGAGAGGCAGCAAGGGTTTGGGTGGGTAAAGTGCAGCTCTGAATCCTATGGCCCAAGCTCCACTTTTACTAAGACCTTTGATAACCTGGCACAAATTCACATCAGGGCTTTGCTTTCCTTGTCTGGGCAATGCCAGGTGCAATGCCAGAAGAACATGTAATTACCTACTTCTCTTACATGTTCTTCTCTTTCTTCCCTACCCCCATAGACATTTCTAGTAACTCCAGGATGACTGCTTCATATTGCAAGGTCAGGCAAGAGGTCGATAACATAGCAGGAAGATTTCAGAGCTACTGGGAATACTCAGGGCAAATGAAAGCAGTCAGTTTGGGAAGTGGTGGTGAAGTTTAACACCTCTGCCAAAAGTTTTTAGTTTCTTTTTGGTGGCTGCTAGAATAAAGAGAGAAAATTTACGAGTCATAGTAAAAACAAAACGTGATACCACCACAGTTTCTTTTGTAAAGGCTAGAAACTGAGGTTCTGAGGGGTTAAATTCTAGTAACTTTGTTTTTAAATGTTAAGATCTAAGATTGCATGGAATTGTTAAAACATGGATTCAGCTTTCATAGGGGGAAGTGGCATCTAGTTTCCTACTTTTCATCTCACTGAGATCTGATAATACAAGAAATTAGTGATTTCAAAATTTTTTGTAGCAGTCAGGGAGGTGATTTGTATGGACTTGAACTACACGTTGAAAAATATAGGTTGAAATATAATATATGGGAGGTACCCCATAAGCTTACCTTTTAAGCTTAGGAAATCTATGACAAACAAAATATTACCAAAAACATATGTAATGTGCAAACTTAGGAACCTCTCTCACCGAACAGCTTCTTTCCCCACTCCTTAATTACAGAGTAATGCATACATTCACAATTCAGGCCATCCTGTAATACCAAAGTATACAGCAGAGTTGGTGTAGCATATAAGGTGCTTGCCCAAAATAGAGGAGGTGGGGGGAGGAAGAAAATGTGCATTCATTTATATGATCTCAGTAGCCTGGGTGCCACCTTGCAGGTGGGACAGGGGATGTGCTCCTACTATTCCCTCTTTGGGGTGGGGCTGGGGGGTTGTGCTGTGCTTCTCCTCAACGGGAATGTTTCTCTCGCACTTTTGGAGGGAAAACTAGCATTTACATGGCATTTATCTATGTGTTTAATGCACATACATTTAGCTCTTACTGTGTGCTGTTTTAAGCATACTTCTAAGCACTTTACAAATATCCATAATTTAATGGATTTAATCACTGTAACAATACATTGAGCCAGATAAAGTCATCTCCATTTTTCAGAAGAATGCTGAAGGACAGAGAGGTTTGGCAACTTGCCCAAGATCACACAGTTAATGATTGATGAACCCAGGATTTGAGGTCAGCAAGCCAACTCTACAGTCCTTACTCCAAAATATCTTGTAAATTTTAGTATCTTCCTTAGGAATTTCTAAGAGAAAATTTCTGTATAGGATCTTTTACCTTACAAGTGGCCTTTAGAACCTAATCAACATGGTGGTGGGTATCCTCTCAGACTCTCTGTGGATATATGGATACATGTGCATAACTATGTATATCAATCAATCAATAATGATTGGTGATCAAGAATGCCCAAATTATGCAAATCTCTTTTAATTCACCCTACTCTCAGAATACGTCAGTTTGATCCAATTTAATGAATTTTCTCCAATTGATGGATGTCTAGATGATTTTTCTATATAATACACAAAACAATCATATGAACATCCTTGAGCCCTATTCAAGTGTATCTCAGGAACAAATCCTCTAAAAGTCCTTATCATAAAAACAAACTACACCTGACCACCATGGGAAGTGATGTATGTGTTAGCTAACTGTATTGTGGTCATCATTTCATAATATGTAGTATATGAAATCATTATGTTATGTACCTTAAATTCACACAAAGTCATGTGTCAATTATAACTGCATTAAGCTAGAGGGGAAAAAAAGAACAAATCTGATCCCCAAAAGTAGAATTCCAAGTGGACTGTTGCTTCTTTGTTGAATACGTGGATAATTGTAAGGCATTATTGGATCTGACCACAGGTGGCAGGGTGATGAATGAAGACTCATACTTAGTCTTTTCTCCAAAATCTTTTTTTTTTTTAAAGAATGTTGGTGTTCTAAGGCCCTTAAGTGAGGATAAGCCAGCCAGTGGGTATTTGTTCCAGTGACAGACAGACATTTTTGGAAAGAAAAGTTACCCACCTCCCATTTCCTGGATGTGGGGGCGGATGCCCGTTTGTGAGCAATGGTTGCCCAGCTGTTTGTGTCTCTTGAGACCATGTAGTCAAGCTCATGTGATGAGTATCCCAGGGCTGTATTTGCATGTCAAACCCCCCCAGTTACTATCATTATTAAATCTCCACATATGAAATTGTGCCTTCATTTACTGCTTTAAAAAAATGAAAATATTGCCAACTACATCACCCATAAGATCTAATGTAATGTCCATCATTAGAAACCTTAGCATCTGTGCTGGGGCCTTCCCTCCTGTGACTAGCCCAGTCTACTTCCTCTTCCCTTTGTGAAAGCACCGTCACTCGCCCCGCACTCTTGCTCTTCCTGCCAGGAAACCTGCTATAGCAAATCTGGTACCTACCATGTTGCCACATCTGCATTCTCCTCTTTCCCTTGGCTCAGCTTTTCTGTTTTCATTTTTAAAAACTCATTATTGTCTTTTTTGTGAAAGCATTTCAAGTCCTTTGGAGAAAGAAGCAGGCTATAAAAATAATCCCTTCATTCAGCATCTTTAGGAAGTAGATAAAGCACAAGTTTCAAGATAGCCATCTAATGGCAAAATGGCAGAGCATGGACTTTCAGCTAAAAAAGTGTGTGTGTGAGTCCCAGCACCAGCATTCCCCAGTGCTGTGCCTTTGGAACTGGTTATACGACCTCTCAGTGTATGGGTTAATAACACCTGTGTCATAGGGTTCCTTCAAGCAGTAAATGAGATGCTTAGAAAATCATAAGTGTTTAATTAAAAAATCCTAAGATGTGAGTCATTGTAAAGTGTGGCTCATATCACTTTCTCAGTTTTTATTGGGGGTATACTGTATCTTCTGTCTTTCTGTTATCTTCCCATGGCATAAGGAATTTGTAAGACCGGTGTGAGTTCATCCCCATATCACAACAAGGAGCTCTCTGAGCTTTCTTGCCAGACTGGTCCCAACACAAAGCTCCTGCTGGGTGGGCAGCTCAGCCTGAAGGACCAAGGATGGTATCTCCATGTGGAGCACTAATGCAGTTGTTTCCATCTGTGGCCCATGCACTGATTCTCCATTATCCCTGGTGATAGGGGAGGGGAAATTATGAAATAAGCATCAAGAAATGATCATCTTTGGACTGTCACCACCCCTCACACATCCACCTGCCTTCTATTTCCCTCCTTCATCTTTCTTCCCAGAGCCACTGCCCTTGGACAGTCACCATGGTCTCTTTGTCCGGATGCCCTCAGAGGTGTGGGTCACAGATGTTCCCTCTTCAGCTCTCTTCTCCTCACCCTTGTTCCTACAGGGTTCTCTCTGGGAAGGAGTAGTCTCATCAGATTGTTTCCCTGGGTAAAAAAAAAAAACAAAAAAAACCACTTTCCATGGCTTCTTGCTGACATCAAGTCCGCACTACTTGGCATGATATAGAAACAATACCCCTTAAAGTATTTTTCTGAATGCATCCCCTGTGTGCGCGTGCGTGCGCGCACACACACACACACACACACACACACACACTACAGGGGTTTCTAATATTTTGAACAATTTTATGAAAAAAAGTAATATAATATCCCCTTATTTTCTCTCTCCTCCAACTTTTTGGTTTGAAAATAACAAAGCCACAGGAAAAAAAATAGACTGTCCTCACCTAGATTCACTGATTTTTTAATGTTATGCCACATTTGTCTCCCCACTCCCTTCTCTTTCTCATATTGGCCAAAGTGGTATAACTTGCAGACACATGAGACTCCATCCCTGCATACATGTGTACCCATAACCTAGGATGTAGACAATCTTTTGCATAACCACAGTGCTGTCATCATATCACCTATGAAATCCAACAACTCCCTAATGTTATGTTCAAACATATTCAGATTTCCCCAATTATCCCAACTGTGTCCTCCTCCACCCCTGCCCCCCATCCAGGATTTATTCAAGGTTCACCCATTGTGTTTCTTTAGTCTCTTAACATGGAATCGTTTGGACATCACCCTCTACCCGCTGTGCTTTTCAAAGTATCCAGACTAGTTACACATTATGGATTTTCCTGATCATTTTGTTCCTCTAACCTCTGTTCTTATAGAGGTTTCTGTGTCTTTTTAAACAACTGAGGTGGATTTCACCTCCTTTCCTTTTTCTCATCCGCCTTTTGAAGAGGAGTCACGATGAGCATGTACAAAGGCAGATGGTTAAAAAAAAAAAAAGGCAGACGGTAGCAGCCAGAGCTGCTCCATCCATTCATTCTTGCAGCGCTTATTCTCTGCATACCTGTTCTGCACAGACACTGTGTAGCTGCCTGTAGCTGCTGGGAATACTGCCCTGAAGAAACAGGCTGGGATGGGCACTTGGGTGGCTCAGTCAGTTAAGCATCTGCCTTTGGCTCAGGTCACGATCCCAGGATCCTGAGAGTGAGCCCCCATTGGGCTCCCTGATCAGTGGAGAGCCTGCTTCTCCCTCTCCCTCTGCTTCTGCTCTCTCTCTGTCCAATAAATAAATAAAATCTTAAAAAGAAAGAAACAGGTTGGGAGCTCCCCTTCTGCCTCAATTCTGGTGGGGGCTGACCATGAATTAACCAGTATGTAATGGGATGTCAGTCACAGTTAGAAAAAGAAGAGTGATCTTTCCAGTAGGATCATTAGTGAAGACCAGTCTGGGCAGGTAACATTGTGTCTAGATCTGGAGAGGGTGGGAGAGAGAGACAGAGAGACAGTGAGAAGGAAAGCAGGAGAGAGAGACAAGCAGATACAGAGACACGGGGAGAGACAGCCAGACAGAGACAAAGAGAGAGTGGGGCAGCTGGCCAGGCAGTGGGAGTGCAAGCAGCCAGAGGCTCCGTGGGGGTGGGGGTGGGAGTGGGGGTGCGGTCAGAGCGAGGGGGAAGCAGAGTGCCTCAAGGAGTGAGGGGTGGAGGAGAGGACCCTCCAGGGCCTCCCCCTGTACCTGGCTGCGTGCTCAGCGGTGGGCACTGTGAGGCCTCATCCAGGTCCATATTCCCTCCTTGTATAGCATCTTTGTGGACGATCAGTGAAACACAGCTTTTGGGGAGGGGGAGTGGAAGTTAAGACTGGTGAAAAAGAACTTGCCTATTTACTTATCACCTGTAAAACCTCTCTTGCTTATTTACAGGTCAATTAAAAAACCCTCCTCCATTGCAGAAACTTTAGCATATTATAAAAAGGGGGCTGTTTTGAATCAAAGAAGTACTTGCTTCCCCTTTATTTTGGGAACTGCACCTCACTAGTTTCAGAAAGAGGTGTGACTGTCCTTTAGAGGCTTCATATATCCAAAATGAGATGATAAAACAAGTTGAAGGTAGCAGCCACCTAGAAGCCTGCAGGACAAGCTGCAGAGATGAGCTGTGGCTGCGGTGCCCTGTGGATGACAGTTTGACAGTTCAGAGATCTTGAGATTGCTTAGAACAATTCCTCCCCTGGGAGTTATTTCCTGATTCCCACCACTTCCTCCCCCAAACTCCGAATCATCTTTCCCTCCTCTAAAGTTCTAGGCAGTGGTCCCCAAATGGCAGTGTTTCCGAATTCCACAGATTACTGCCCTCCCAGCCCTCCCTGCCTCCCTCCCCCCACCCTCCCGCCCTGCGGCCCTCTACTGGGCCGCAAGGAATTTCCTGGAATGTGTCCAGGGAATCTGTTCTGTTGAGTTTGATGATTCTGGTGTTCCTTCAGCTTTGGGAACCACTGCCCAATGGGACCTTCTAAAGCAGCTCATAACAGATTTTTTTGTTGTTGTTTTTAATGTACAGATTCTGTGAGGCAAGATTCATATCTGACTTCAATTTTTGAAATCATCTCTTTAGTCTCCAGAGTGCTTTGTGTGGTACAGTTCTCTGTACATCCTAGTACTAATCGAAGAAATGAATAAAGGAGTTTAGCATTCAGAAGCATGGTGATGTCATTCATTCCGCACTGGTCAGGCCTGAGTCCCTTCTGTCCACGGTTCTTCTTCCAAAGTATTGTCATGGTCATGGCTTGCTGATGCCATCATTTGTGCCACTAGCTCCACCCTCTTTCCTGGTTTCCACACTCCCATATCTTCCCTTGAAGCCCACTGGATCTCATCATCTGGGTGCACTTCCCGGCATGGCCTCTCCCATGTCTCTCTTTTATTTCCAATCTTGGTGAAGGCCACCACCATGTTCCCAGGCCCCAAGCCACGTTCAATCAGAGCCAGGTTCTGTGCCATCCAGCTCATAAGCATGCTCACCTCTGGGGCCTCAAGACCCCTCACTTCACCTCGCACATTATGTCCTGGTGAAATGACAAGGTAAGAAAACCAACTCTCCAGCCTGGCACACAAGGTGTGCCTCCCTTTCCATTCTCATTGTAGAACTAGTTCCCTGAAGGGATCATCTTGACCCTGTTCCCTGAAAGAGTAAGATGAACCAGTTCCTGAAGGGGTACAATGAACTAGTTCCCTGAAGCGGCCACGCTATCTCAGGATCAGTATTTGCATGTGAAGTTCCTTCTTCCTGGAATCCCTTTACTGACTTTGCCATGTGACTGGCATCCCTCCCATTTTGACTCACAGAGCATTTCCTTCAGGACTTTCCCCTGGTGACCTTTCTTTCCACTTGTCTGAGTTAGGTGCCCTTTCCTAGGTCCCGTGTGTCCTCTAGCATTGACTCGCCACAGTGTAATGTAATTTTAAATCACAAATCTCTGCCACAAGAATATGACCCTCTTTAGGGCTCAAGAAGTCGTTGTTGAATGAATGAATGAATGAATGAATGAACACATGAATGAACAAGCAAATGGGTAGGTGAACAGTATTGACCTTTGAGTTTGTGAAGCTATCTATAATAAAGAAGGAAAATGTATTCTTTTGATTCTTTATTAATAGAGATATTTTGGTAGCTTGAAGCCAGTTCTAAAATGGTAAAACGATGTCGTTGCTTTTATATTCCTACAGGAAATATGGGATGTATAAAATCAAAAAGGAAAGACAATCTGAATGACGAAGGAATAGATTTGAAGACTCAACCAGTACGTAATACTGACCGAACTATTTATGTGAGAGATCCAACGTCCAATAAACAGCAAAGGCCAGTAAGTAGATAGTCTCAGGGGAGAATTCCCACAGCAGGATCAAAGCATGGCTGCGTAATTTAAACGCCAAATCTGTAACGTGTGCATGCAAAAAATCAGATCCATCACTTGGGCCTCAAATAATTTTTGATATGCTTTATAACTTAATCCTTTAAAGAGTTTGTAGACATTCTCGAGATAACCAGGCCACTTATTACACAAGAAAGGGCCTTTGATCCTCCTCTCATATGTAAAGAAAATCATCTTTCATATTGCTGGTGCAAAGACCCACTCTTTATATATAAAGATAAATCTATTTATCTGAACTCCTGTGACTTAGGATAAGTGGTAAGATTAGCGCAGTGGTCTGGGAGCAAAAGGAAATTCTGCATTCAAATTGGAAACTAAAATAAGTGCTAATATGCCCCTTGGCATATCACATTTTATCCTATATCTTGTCATTCTTCAGTTAATTCCAAACTGTACAGATTCCAAGTTGTCATGACTTATTATAGAGAATTAAAAGATTAAAAAAAATGCACAGCTAATTCTGTCCCCTGACCTTGGACATTAAAGTATCTATACCAGAAATTTTATATGTGTAATATGCTGTTCAATGAAGTTGGGAAATGCTGGGCAAAGAAAGACCTAATACTTTCCAGTTTCATGGAGAAGAGAAACAGAGCATTTAATAGTTGGTATGTTAAATTCACTTTATTTCAGATGTAAGATCTTTTGTCCTTTCCATCTATTTTATATATATATATTAAATAGGAAATGTAGGAATTTATATATGTATAAATTCCTATAGCCGAGTTTTTATAGAATTCCTAAGCATTTAAGCTGGAAGCAGCCTATTTCAAATTAGCCCCAATGCCTTTATTAACAATTTTCAAGTTGTCTCCAGCCTGACATGTTTTAAATATAATGCCTTGGCATTAGAGAAGTATATTATTGTTACCAAGCCTTCTACAAGCTCTTTCCCACCACTCCCGATTATCCTGTCACTATGAGCTATGTCAAAGTCTCATGCCACTGTTGAAATTTTTTTTTTTCACTGTTGAAATTTTGAAGTCACTGTTGGCCTTCTATAAAAGAAGTGAAGATGAAGAGTGAATATATTATTGCTATTATTGTACACAATGTTTCTAGTTAGATAAATTAATGGTATAATTATATATATGAAAACTCAAAATGTATGGCTATAACTTTAACAATTTAGTGACGATAAATACCTAAAATACCTATAAAAACCTTTAAAACATTACCTAAACAAGTATGAGTGTAGAACTATATTGTGTAAACATAATTAATAGAAAAGAAAATGATTTAAGGAATTGGAGTTACACACAGTTTTCTTATGATAGATTTTAAGAGATCTCATTAAAAGAATCTGGTCTCCTATACTAGGCATTTTACATATTTTGAACCCAAGTTTTCTTTTGAAATGATGAACAAACATGCCCTTTATTCAGAAAAACAAAGGCAAATCATATAAACTTACATTTTTATTCCTATTAAGAGTAAAAGAGGTTAAAAATTGAGTTGGAAAGCAGAAATGGTAAACAGGGTTGCAATATTGCGACTCCCTCACGGATGCTGTGTTTTAGTCTGTGCCTTCTGTGCCTTTAACCATCCATCTCTGGTTAAAGTTGCCCTTGTTTCCTGAGCCCATTAGCTTGGCCTTAGCCCATGGCCACGGATAACGCTCCCATCTGTGGCCAGATGTGCCAAAAATGCACACACCCTGGCTTGGTGTCAGAGGAGCTCTGATGAGCCGGTGAGGTGGAATCGATGGAATGCAACAACACCCCGAGGAAAAGACATTTTAAAGAGAGAGTCATGGCAGATGAGTTGCATATATGTATTTTGGGCTTCTAAAAAGCCCGTTTGCAAATTAAAGACTCTTTGGTATTTGAAAATCAGCTTGCTGCTTTCAAAGTGATTTAATTAGTTTTTCATCTTCTAATTATTTCCTCTAAATCATTTGTAATTGATCATGTATCGTAATTATGCAAATCCACATGATTAAAAATATCAGTCTAGAACTTCTTAAAGTAAGTATTCAAGGATAACACGGACTCACGATGTTCTGATACCGGGACGTGCAGTCATGCCCCCTCCTCTGCTGCCCCGACCTTGTAATTAGAGATTTTATCATGGGCTAACTTTCATCAGAAATTTAAATTTCAAAAAAATGAAAGAAAGAAATTTAAATTTCAGTGCAAACTGTTTTTGCCTCATTCCATTCAGTCACTTAATCAAAGGGAAAAGTTGCATAAGATTTGTGGGCATAGGCCTTGGACAGTACTTTCCTTACCAGGGGCCCATGACTTCTTACCTCCTCCCCATGATCACTGAGAGAAAAAGGAATTTGATTTAAGAGATCATTAAGGTGGCTTTGTGTCCCACAGACCCTTCCTGCTAATTCACCTCCCAGCCAAAGTAATGGGGACGCCATCTGTCCCCTTGACAGAAGCAGGGTCAACCTCAGGAAGCCTGGATCCCTCAGGACTTGTTCTCAGCTGCTAGTGACAGAGGCCTGACTGGTTTTATTTCTAAACAAGTCTGGGAAACGTGGAGATCAGTCCTGGGTAAACTGGGGGTCCTGGAGAGCCAGCAGGGACCCAGACCATCCCTGTCTTCTGCTCTGCTGTCCCTGGTGCCTGGCTTCCCTGCTCAGACTCCAGCCTGTACCTGTTCACTTCCCGTCACCTCAGGCAAATGCCTGCTTTCAGGAGGGAGAGCCCTGTCTCTGAGCTGTGTAGGTGGGGACACAGCTCGGCAACATGCTTTCTCTGTTCTCCTCTTCTTCCTGGCTTCTTAAATTAGCCATTCTAAGCCTTATTTGCTACCATGAGAAAAGTGATATAATGTACAACATGAATGTGAGTAAGAAAAGCTAAACATGAAAATCTTTTTCCTAACAAATCTTCTTTCCTAGGTTTCAGAATCTCAGCTTTTACCAGGACAGAGGTTTCAAACTAAAGGTATGTTTACATGGCAACACAGTGGGGTTTTTTGGGTTTTTCCCCCTTTCTTTACAGTTAGAGATGCTATAAGGTAGTCAGCTTGGGTATTCTTGTTTATATTTTCATTGTAGAAAAATACATGGGGTCACCTGGGTGGCTCAGTGGTTGGGCATCTGCCTTTGGCTCAGGTCGTGATCCCGGGGTCCTGGGATCAAGTCCTGCATTGGGCTCCCTGCAGAGAAACTGCTTCTCCCTCTGCTTGTGTCTCTGCCCCTCTCTCTGTGTTTCTCGTGAATAAATAAATTAAATCTTGAAAAAAAATACATGTAGTATAAAATATATCATTGTAACCATTTTTTAGTGTCCAGTTGAGCAGCATTAAGTACACTCACATCATTGGGCAGCCAGCACCACCATCCATCTCTGGAGCTTCATCATCTCCCCAAACTGGAACTCTGTCCGAATTAAGCACTAACTCCCTGCTCCCCTACTCCCTTCAGCCCCAGGCAGCCACTATTATACTTTCCATCTCAATGATTTTGACTACTCTAGGGACCGCAAATAAATGGAATCTTAGCGTGTTTTTGCCCTTTCATGTCGGGCTTATTTCACTTCGTGTAATGTCTGCAGGGTTCATCCATGTTGTAGCTGGTGTCAGAATGTCCTTCCATTTTAAAGCTGAATAGTATTCTGATCTGTGTACAAGCCACATTTTGTTTAGCCATTCATTTGTCACTGAACATTTGGACTGTTTCCTCCTTTTATTATTATTATTTTTAAAGATTTTGTTTAATTGAGGAAGAGAGAGAGAGTGAGTGAGCATGACCTGTGTGGGGAGGGAAGAGCAGAGACAGAGGGAGAAGCAGACTCCCCCCGAACATGGAGCCCAACATGGGGCTCCGTCCCAGGACCCTGAGATCATGACCGGAGCCAAAGGCAGACGCTTAACCAACTGAGCCACCCAGGTACCCGTGTTATCTCTTTTTAGCTATTGCAAATAATCCTGCTCTGAACATGGCTGTATCATTTCTTAGATATAGAGCTGGAATTAAGTATAGTGGTAGGGTCTGTATGATTGGAGATAACATATACTGTATCCAGTGTGTGTAATATGTTACTTACTGCAGACCATGTGGGCTCTGAGCCCCCACTAGGCAGGAAACACACTCATTATTCATTATGTGCCTGATAAAGACTTGTTAAAATGTTACCATTGATGGATTCTTGAAAATTTTCCCTTTCCTCCTTCATCTTTAGATCCAGAGGAGCAAGGAGACATCGTGGTAGCCTTGTACCCCTATGATGGCATCCATCCAGATGACTTGTCTTTCAAGAAAGGAGAGAAAATGAAAGTCCTGGAGGAGTAAGTACACCTATGCACACTGTGCCTGCTGTCCCTTTTCTCTAGCCACTGAGTCCTGTCCCCTTCGATTTGCTTCCAGTAGCCCAGCAATAACCAGCCTCGCTGCCTCCTTGCTGCTAGCAGGGCTTTGGAAGTATAAGGAATATGGCCAAAGGGATCTTCCCGCCCTCTTGTCCTGACTCACAGACCTGTGGCTCAGACCACAGGATCTCAGTACTGAGAATATGGATTTCCCCCTAGTCTTGCGCACATTGTCATCTTGGCCTGCCAACCAGGATTGGAGGAGGGAGCCCCCTTAGTAAGTACAAGGTGCTAAGTGGTTAAGAACAGTTATCGCTTACTGGCTGAATGTGAACCTGGACCTAATCCTGGCCCTGCCTCTTGAGAGCTGTGTGATCTTGACGAGTCACTTCAACTCTATACCTGAGTTTCTTCACTTATGAAATGGAAACGGCAGTACCTCTGTCGCCGGGGTTCATATGAGAATGTTGTGTGCATGTGTGTATGCAAATAGTATAGGCATCCAGTAGGCCACAGCCTGGTGTCAGTTGTGGTTGTCCTTCAAGTCTGACAGTCCAGGAACCTGACTGTGTGGGGGAATTTGAGGATCATAGTTGAGGCTCATGAGGACCCCTCCACTCCTGTCTCCTTCCCTGGCCCTGGCCTCCTCCTTGACTCCATGCTGAGGACAAAAACGTGGGGATGAGCCTACCTGCTTGGAATTGCTTTATGGTTTCTATTTCTTATCACCAAGCATCTCCCTATGGAAATGGGATGTTTTAACAAAGGTGTTTATAACGTCAGAGCTGTGGTTCACTGTTCTCTTGACTCCTATTTCTGTAAGGATCCTACGGCATTTCTTAGACATCCTGGGAGAGATTACAAACATGTTGCTTCTGCAAGATAGGAACCATTTTCACCAACTCTTGTGTGTGCAGCACTGAGCACAGTGACCCAGTTGTGAGGCTGTTTTCCTTTGCCTGAGTCTCTACACATATTTTTATTTCAGCAAAAGGAGTGAATTTTCCCACTGGATTCTGGGGTTCCAGGGATCTTCCCACCCTCCCTCACCCCCTAAAAACAGACACCTTAAAACAACTGCTATTGCAGCTCTTGACTCTTTAGATCCAAACATTTATTTTTTTAAAGATTTCATTTTTTTTTAGAGTAACCCCTACCTACACTCAACATAAGGCTCAAACCCACAAGCCCGAGATCAAGAGTCACATGCTCTACCCACAGAACCAGCCAGATGCCCCTGCATACAAAAACTTTTTGATGTCTCTTTCTATTCCAGACTTGGAGAATGGTGGAAAGCTAAATCTCTTTCAACAAAGAGAGAAGGGTTCATCCCCAGCAACTATGTAGCCAAAGTGAACACGTTGGAAACAGAAGAGTGAGTCCTTACAGTTGCCATCTTTGATGGTTTTGTTTGCTGCACTGGCTTTCTTTTGCATTCCTTATCTTTTTCCTTCCCTGGAGCATAACATCTATGAAATGTGAAAATGTCTTCTCAGGTGGTTTTTCAAGGATATAACCAGGAAAGATGCAGAACGGCAGCTTCTGGCGCCAGGGAACAGTGCTGGAGCTTTTCTTATCAGAGAAAGCGAAACATTAAAAGGTAGGAAGTGTTTTAAGTCCTCTTATAAATCACTACTTAGGAAATCATTCTTAGAAATTTAGCATAGATTTCTTATTTAAAAAAAAAAAAAAGGGACGCCTTGGGTGACTCAGTGGTTGAGTGTCTGCTTTCGGCTCAGGGCATGATCCCGGGGTCACGGGATGGAGACCACATGGGGCTGCTTCTCCCTCTGCCAGTGTGTCTGCCTCTCTCTCTGTGTCTCTCATGAATAGATAAATAAAATCTTAAAAAAAAAAAAAAAAAAGAGAGATGTGCTGGTAGTGAAAGTGTTATAGTTTGATAACAATAAACTCAAATGATTAGTTTTGCTACTAAAAGTGACATAGAAAGCAGACCTAATTACGGCCATTTCCTACCAAGCTTTATGTTTGCTGAGCCTCCTACACTATGATTAAGAGTAAATCTTGAAATTTTTAAGAGGAAGAAAATCAAAATAACTTTCCAATTCAGCAAAATAATAATAATAATAAATCTAGCCTGAAGAAGGAATGTGACATGTTGGTAAGCTACAGAGCAACAACATGGTAGCTTCATGTGTCAGGTAGACTTTTTACAGGACTTAAAATTATGCACTACATACATACTTGATTTACATTTTGCATATTTTATGGCCAAAAATGTGGACTACAGTGTTGGGTAAAGCAGATCTTACTTGTAAAATACAAGCATAATCTTTACTTGTGTTTTTCCCCCCACAGGAAGCTACTCTCTTTCCGTCAGAGATTATGACCCTGTGCATGGTGATGTTATTAAGCACTACAAAATTAGAAGTCTGGACAATGGGGGATATTACATCTCTCCACGAATCACTTTTCCTTGTATCAGCGACATGATTAAACATTACCAAAGTAAGTGAAAATTGAAGGTTGGCCAAGACAAAACAGATTTTTTGTGAACCGGAGGGGGTCAAGCACTTTTTTAGATTAAAATTCTTCTACCTCATACTTCTTTTGGATGAAGTTGGAGGATCATATTCTGAAATTGATTCTAAGTTAATCTATAATTAACTATGCATCTACAGTCAGATTTGATCTTAGTGAATAATTATCCCAGCTCTTCCCACCTCATCTATGCTGTTTGACAGTTAATGTTCTAACACTGTGAAGTGGAAGATGAATATTCTTTTCACGTAGTGCATATTTTTATAACACATCTTTAAATATTTGGCATCAGAATGCAGATTTGCAGCTCTGTGTCTTTGTATATATATGTGTATATGTCTGGGTAAAAGAAGACAGAAATAACAAGAAGAAAATATTTACAAGTGGCAATTCAATGGTCCTCTGTCTCCAGTGCCACGGGTTTCAGCCCTGTGAAGCCAAACCCATGGGTAGTCTTTATGTTCATTCCCTGTGGGGTTAAAGTCGATTGTAGGGGGCAGCTGCAGGAACTGTTTACTTCTGCTCCTCACTCCGAGGGGATACACATGGTAGGTTTGCAAATGGTACTAATGGATACAATCAAGTGTGTTTTAATCACATATTGTTTTTCCAGTAAGAATTTTCAAAATTACAATTAGACAACAGGTACCCCCATAGGATTTTAGGTTCTAGATTACGTCCAGCTGGAAATGATCACACTAGGAGTCGAAATTTCTTCATAGATCCTAGTAAAATACAAAGTAGGACATTTCTTAACCTTTTTTTTTCTCTTTCAAATTAGAGCAGTCAGATGGCTTGTGCAGAAGATTGGAGAAGGCATGTATTAGCCCCAAACCACAAAAGCCATGGGACAAAGATGCCTGGGAAATCCCACGGGAATCCATCAAGTTGGTGAAAAGGCTTGGTGCCGGGCAGTTCGGGGAAGTCTGGATGGGTGAGTGCGTGGCTCTGGATGAGGCGACCAGAGAGTTAAGGGCTCAAGCAAATTTCTGTCCATTTTCTCAGCCGAACATTAAGCCATGTCAGAAGCATCACTTTTGTTTTGCTCTGCCCACCTGGCACGAAAAACTGGCCTGCAAAAATGGTTTCATTGGCCTTTCTTCATTGTAATTCTCTTTCTTCTTTTTAAACATTTTTAAACAATTTTTTTAATGTTTAGTTGAAATATAGTTGACATATAATGTTATATTCATTTCAGGTGTACATTTCAGTGATTGGACAATTCTATATGCTGTGCTCTGCTCATCATGGGCAATGTAGTCACCATCTATCACCATACAACATTATTACAATACTATTGACTATCTCTTCTATGCTGTATTTTTCATCCCCATGACTTATTTATACTATAACTGGATGTTTGCACCTCTTCATCCTCTTTACCTATTTCATTTCTCCTCCCCGTAGTGACTCTCTTTCAAAATAAAAAGTGGGTTTTTCTCCTGATTGTTTTGTCTACTTGTTCATGATTCTCTCATCACCAGATTCTCATTACCATATTTTAAGTGCAGGAAATTTGCCTCCCTCTCAGAGAAAATTATATTCGGGGTGAGGATTGTCCTTACCAGTGGGTATAGTAAGAAGCATCATATTTATTGCAATTTCTCACCAAGAAAGTTTCTAAAGACACTCCAAGTGCCACCATTGATGAATCATTCCTTACTGTTAAGTCCTGCCTTCTCAGGCTGACAAGAGGTACAATGAAATTAGAGCAGTGACTTCTCCAGGGGCTTTTCCCCCATCTGTCTTTTCTAAAGTTTTTACAGTGAATGTGATTTTTCTCTTTTATGATAGAATTTTTAAAACCTTTTTTTTTTTTAAAAAAAAAAAAACCCGTGTTCTCTTTGAGGATACAGTTGCTTTTGTTAAGGATGATATGTGAGGTCATACACATCTTATTGGGTCACTTTCTGTAGTAGCTTGGTGTGACTGAAAGCAACTATATTTTCTAGAGAGACGAAGGAGTAGCAGCTTTTAATAACATGCAGTCCCAGCCGAGCAGAAACTAAACTCTGAGGCTGCTGCAGTCACATAGGCATTTCACTTGCCCATCCAGGGGTCTGTGAGGGAGAGGTTTCTCCTTTAAAATCCTGCCCTCTGGGATCAGAGTACTGCCAATTTTCTCCAGTTACTGTTGCTTTAGTTGAAGCATCTTTTAAATGCATCAGATACTGACACAGTATGCTGTGAACATATCATGGAATTCAGGTAAATTATAATTACACAACCTGACTCTCTTCATTTTGGTTGGCATATTCCAGAACCAGTCAGTAGTGCCTACGAGGCACACCATCTCCATCCCAGTCAGCAGATTCGTGGGTGTGAGTGTGTGCTCCAGATGTGGCCTCTGCTTGTTCACACTCTGTGGCCCAGGTCATAATATCAAACTCCCCCTTTATCTATCTGCCTTTTCCCCTTTTTTTTGAGGTAAAATTTATGTAACATAAAATCAGTCATTTCAAAGTGAACGATTCTGTGACATTTACTACATTCACATTGTTGCACAACTACCACCTTCACCTAGTTCCAAAATATGTTTATCACCCCAAAAGGAAGCACTGTCCCCATGAAGCAGTCATTCCCCATTTCCCTTTTCCCCTAGACCCTGGCATTCTTCTTTCTGTGTCAGTGAACTTGACTAGTCTAGGTACCTCATGTAAGTAGAATCATCCAGTATTTGCCCTTTTGTGACAGGCTTATATCACTTAACATAATGTCCTCAATGCTCATCCATGTTGTAGCATATGTCAGAATTTCATCCTTTTCTATGGCTGAATAGTGTTCTACTGTATGGATATACCATAATTTGTCCATTTATCTGTTGTTGGATATTTGGGTTGTTTCCACCTTTTGGCTATTGTGACTAATGCTGCTTTGAACATTCATGTACGATTGTGTGGACAAATGGTTTCATTTCTCTTGGGTATATATATTCTTTTAGGAGTGAAATTGCTGAGTCATATGGTAATTCTGTTACTAACTTTTTGAGGAATCATCAAGCTGTTAGCTGCTCATTTTTTAAAAAGCCACCTTCTTTATTCCTCTTTATTCCTCTGAGGTATTTGTATTTATTTCTTTAAGTTTTTTTGGAAACCCACAGAATATGGGCAGGAATTGTATAATAAACATTGCAAACCCTCACCTGGGTTCACCAATTAGTGATTTGCTATATTTGCTTTATCTCTTTTATACATACACACACATACATATTTTATTTTATTTTTCTTGTTCTTGTTGAGTCACTTGAGAGTGAGTTGCAGATGTGATGACTTTTCACCCCTAAATACTGAAATATGTGTCTCTTAAGAGCAGGGCCAATATAGTACATGATGCATTGGCCATGTTTAGGAGCTCTAACATCAATACATACTATTATCTAATACAGAGTCCAGAATTTCTCTAGTTGTCCCAGAAATGCCCTTGAGCTCCCTGGGATCAGGTATTTTCATTTAGTTTACATGTCTTCTGTATCCTCTATTCTGGAACAGCCCCTCAGCCCTTCATCCTTTATGACACTGATGTTTTATAGAACATGGGTTGGTTGTTTTGTGAAATGTTCCTTATTTGGGTTTTTCCATGATTTGGCTCAGGTGATGCCTTTGCATGTGAATAGTATCTAAGTAGTAAGTGATGCTGTATCCTCAGGGCACACTTCCCCAAATGTGTCTTCTCCAACCCTACTGACTCACTGAGAGAACCAGGTATCTGCCTTCTCCTTCTGGCCATCTGAGTGCTCTTTCCTCCCTGTATTTACTGCGACTTTGACTGGGGAGGAGACGATGAAGTAGAAGGACAAGAGGAGGAGAAGAAGGAAAATCCAAGCTATACAGTGACCACTGGCCCCCTTCTAGGCACATATTCATCCATTATCTCTCATACTCAAGGCAGTAACCCTGTGAGCTAGGAATTATTGTCATCATTTGATAAACAAAGACACTAGACTCAGATGAACGACTTGCCCAAAGTCATTCAAAGCAGTGAAGAAGCCAGATGCTCTGGCATCCTGAGACCTGGACTTGCTTGCTAATAAGCTATTTACAAGTTAATTTGACCTCATCAGTTTCCTCATCAGTAAAATGTGAAACAACTATCTCCTCAGCTGCTGAAATGAGAATGAGATTATATACCTTGATGTGTTTCTTATAGAATATGGTTCTGTGCACTCTGATTTTATTATCTTTATTTTACAGTATTTGACCATAGTCACTGGAAGCTACATTTCAGTGGATTTCCCCCAATTTCAATCATGAGTTCAAACTATAAATAATCCAGTTAGACCTGCCTGTGAATGTTTGCCAATAGAGGAATTGCATACTTGTCCTGAAGAGAAAAGTAGAGGGAGCTTAACTGGGGTCTAGTCATCTGCTCTAAAACAGTAACCCTGCATATGAAATGATGATTTGGAGTTTTGTTCAAACTTCCTCATGTTCAGCTTCGAGGCCAGGATAAAGGCATCAAACTACATGCTATTTGCACTGGAGAGATAAGAGATAAGATCTGCTAGTCTGGGAAGTTATCGATTTGAGGAGAAGAGATTATGCTAGTCCTCTCATGTTTTCTTAAAATTGTCTTGAGAGTTACTAGCAAGTAGAATGGTAACCTCTTTGCCAGCTTTGACTTGTTGATGCTCACAGGTGACATATGCCAGCCCAACTCGGCCAAAGAAACTGACAAAGGGGTGAAGCTAGCGTAGCAACAGGGGGTACACCCTAACTTCTGTCCTGAGTGCTGAAATTGTCACCTGCAGCTCGAGCACATTGGTCTTTCTGAGGTTAGGAAAACCTCTGCTTCCAAATGCAGATATAGTAGATTCTCCTGCCCATTGCTCACCCTTTCCTGTTCATGAGCTTCTGCTGGCTGCATGCTAAATGTTCACGCTGATGTTAGAGAACATTTTTTTTAGCATGTGCCCAGCTGGTGGGAGAAACAGATTGAGAAGACAGGAGAAATGAGGCACTGGGAAATATGTAACCGTCTATCCTGAGTGTTACTTGGATTTAAACTGAAAGAGGGTAAAAATCTTGTGGAAATTCACCATTTGAATAGATTTGCTAATCATTTTGTATGTGTGGTAAAATGCATTGACATTAAATTTACCATCTTAGCCATTTTTAAGTGTGTCATGGACATTCCCATCATACAATCAATTTCCAAAGCTCTTTTTATCTTGCAAAACTGGCTTCTATACTCTTTAACCAACAATTCCCCTTTCCCCCCTCTTCCCAACCCCAGTCAACTGCCATTCTACTTTCTGTCTTTATAAATATGACCAGCCTAGATAGCTCAAATAAGCAGAATCATAAAGTATGTACATTTTTTGTGACCTGCTTATTTCATTTAGCATGTCCTCCGGACTCACCCATGTTATAGCATGTGACAGAATTTCTTTCCACTGTAAAGCTAATATTCTATTATGTGTATATATCATCATTTGCTAATCCATTCATCCTCCTCTGATAGACACTTGGGTTGAGTCCACCTTTTGGCTATTGTGAGTAATGCTGCTATGTACATGGATGCACAAATGCACAAATTTCTCTTTGAGACCTTGCTTCTAATTCTTTGGGGGTATATACACAGAAGTAGGATTGCTAGATCACAGGCAAATTCTATATTTAATTTTTTTTGAGGAACTGCTATACTGTTTTCCCTAGTGACTATACTTTAGATTCCCACCAACATCCATCCTTCCTTCCTTCCTTCCTTCCTTCCTTCCTTCCTTCCTTCCTTCCTTCCTTCCTTCTTTCCTTCCTTCCTTCCTTTCTGAGGTAGCCATCCTAATGGGTGTTAGATTGTGTCTCATTGTGGTTTTGGTTTGCATTTCCCTAGTGATTAGTTATGTTGAACATAACTGTTCATGTGTTTATCTTCTCATGTATTTACTGGCTGTTTATATGTCTTTTTTTGAGAAATGTCTATTCAACTCCTTTGCTTAGGTTTTAATCAGGTTGCTTAATTTACTAATAAAGTTTTACAAGAGAGGCTCACCTAAAGGGTTATAATAGAACCTAGCTTTTGTAGGCATGGTGTGAGGATCAAATGACATGACTCAGATGAGCACTTAGTGGACAGGACTCAGAGAACCATTGTTATTATTAAATGCTGAATTTTCTTGCAAAGAAAGTATGGTAACATTAGTGCAAAGACTGAAATAGGGGAGATTACTCAGGATTTCCTTACTCAACAAAATGTTTCTTGTTGTGTTGTTTTTTTTTTTTAGATTCATTTTAGAGAGAGAGTGAGCATACACATGTGTGTGTGCATGCAGAAGTTGGGGGAAGGGCAGAGAGAGAAGGAGAGAATCTTCAAGCATACTCCCTCCTGAGCATGGAGCCTGATGCAGGGCTCAGTCCCATGACCCATGAGATCATGCCTTGGCCTGAAACCAAGAGTCAGACACTTAACTGATTCAGCCACCCAGGCACCCCTATTTCCTGGGGGTTTTTTAATTAAATTTTTTATTTTGAGATAATTATAGATTCATATGCAATTGTAAGAAATAATAGAGAAATGAAAACATGTCCATGCAAACACTTTTACATGAATATTTGTAAGAATATTATTCATAATGGCTAAGGAGCATAAACAACTCACATGTCCATCAGTTGAATGGATAGAGAAAAGGTAGTGTATCCATACAATGGAATATTATTCAGCAATAAAAAGAAACAAAGTACTGACACATGCTTCAATGTGGATAACTCTTATGTTGAATGACAGAAGCCAGACAGGCACAGAGGACCACATATTATGTGATTCCATTTATATGAAATGTTGTGCCAGGCAAATCTATAAATACAAAGTAGATGAGTGGTTGCCTTAGGTGGAAGGTTGGAAAGATGGGGATTTGACTGTTAATGGATATGATGGAAATATTTCAATTATTGTGCTGATGGGCTCACAACTCTGAATATATAAAAGCCAATGAATTGTATACTTTAAACAGGCAAATGGCATGGTATACGAATTGTATTTCAACAAAGAGGTCCCATGTAACCTTTACTCAATGATATTATTGCTGGGATATTGACATTGATGGTTGTTTTTTAATCATGCTTCTCTCTTTCTAGTCTTAAAGAAAGGAAGGAAGAGGAGGTAGGAATGGGGTGGGGAAGGAAGGAAGAAGAAAGAAAGGAAAAAAGAAAGAGAAAAGAACAAAATAGAAACTTCGACCTGGGATCCTTTGCAGATATGGTTCTGTCAGGAAGCTCTGCCTTGACTATTGAAATCACATCATTATGTTGAGTGCAAATGACGGAGAAATACTGGGAATAAAACCAAAAGAATAATGATTGGTGACATTATTTTCTGCAGCAGAGGTCAAAGAATGCCCCTCTTGTAGGTGTGTCTGTGTGTGTCATTCCAGCTGTCTGAGTGCTGGTGTAAGAGCAAGGTCTGCAATTTAGGGCTATCTGAATTTCGTTTTTTATTTCTCTTTTTTACTTGGTATCTTATTGCTCAAGAGATGAGCAGTCTAGTTTTTCTCTTTGATAGAAAAAGAAGAAATTAAAAATTATTTCACTGTTAAATTAACCAACTAAATTCTTATTTTTGTGTAGCTGGAGGAATGGTTCATAGACTACTAGTCACATTTCATGGGCTGGACTTTTTTGGTCTGAAAAGCAGTGAACAAATACTAGGAAGTGACCTGTTCTAGGGGAGGAGAGGTGGGGATAAAAGAAAAGAGTTTCTCCCTCAAGCTGTTTCCTCTCGTTCGTGTGATCCTCTTGACATCTGGCTTGGTGACACGTTTTTTTCCACTGTGGATTATTGGATTCAGAGGGAACTGACTGGTCAGTGAAGCCAAAGGTGATGTTTTGTGTTACCACTTGGTCTACGAAGAGACTTTGTAGAAGAAAGGGAGCTTGTTTTGAATTCAATTTTGCTGGATAAATTTTCATTTGAGCCAACCACCTTGAAATTCATCACCAAGCAACTTCCAAAATCAACTGCATGCATCCTTTTTTTAAAACCAGATTTCTATTTTATGATACTTAGGGGCTTTTTAGCAAATTAGTCACACCTGAAAACGGAGCTCTCTCAAATTGTCACTACCAACTTTTTTCCTTTTTTTTTTTTAAAGCTTTTATTTATTTATTTTTGAGAGACACTGAGAGAGGCAGAGACATAGGCAGAGGGAGAGGCAGGCTTCCCATGAGGAGCCTGATGCAGCACTCGATCCCAGGACTCCGGGATCACGCCCTGAGCAGAAGGCAGATGCTCAACCACTGAACCACCCAGATGTGCCCACCACCAACTTTTTTTAACTGCGCCAAAGTGGCATTCTTCACTTTCAAATGATTTTTTTTTTTCGAAATCATTTGCATCTGTGATGCCAACCTGAGTCTCCATGACTAGATTAATTGAACCTACACCCTACTGGAGAATATCTTGAGAAAATATGATTTCAGTCTTCACACCGAATAAACATCATGCCTTTACTATAAGTAAAGTACTACCTGCCCTGTTGTTTAAATACCCAGCCCCAAGACACCAGTAAGTGGGAAATGCTGCCATTCTTGAGCTGTGCTCGACACAGCTGTTTTATTCACTGTTCATCTGAAACTCTTTATCAGCATTTTTAATATCTTTAGCAGCTGGGCTATTTCCTGATAACTTTTCCCCTACCCTTGGAAAGCATTTTTTTATTCATCCTTTACCCATAATTTTATATGATGTAAAGTCTCAGTGAGATTCATTGTTCAATGACAAAGAACAGTTTTGTTTCTTTCATTTTTATTACTGTTTAATATAACAAACAGATGAAAGTATGTACAACACAAATATCCAATATCACAAATAATTACAAAATGAAAACTGCTGTGGTAGATACTGACCGTGGCAGGTACTGACTGAGGTCACATGTTGGAAGCTTGCCAGCACCCAGAAGACCCCACTTCCCAACCCCAACCTCTCTGTCCCCAAAAGATCATCCCCCAAAGGCAGTGCCATTCTGACTTTTGTGATAATTTCCTTTTCTTTACACTTCTGTTATTTCTGTATGTGGGAGTGTGCAGCCTCAAACAATACAGTTTAGTTTTGCCTGTTTTTAAACCTTATATAAATTAATCATACCAAATGTACTCTTCTGTTCAGCATTATAGTTGTGAGGTTCGTCCATGGTTTTGAGTGTAGCTACAGTTCATTTACCTTCATTGCTGTATTGTATCATGTTATATTTGTACTCAAGTTGTACACTGGTTTATCCATTTATTTCACTATTTGTTGATGAAACTGGACCTGTTCCTAGTTTTTTTTTTAATTTTTTTTAATTTTTATTTATTTATGATAGTCCCAGAGAGAGAGAGAGAGAGAGAGAGAGAGAGAGGCAGAGACATAGGCAGAGAAGCAGGCTCCATGCACCGGGAGCCTGATGTGGGATTCGATCCCGGGTCTCCAGGATCGCGCCCTGGGCCAAAGGCAGGCGCCAAACCGCTGCGCCACCCAGGGATCCCTGTTCCTAGTTTTAAGCCACTATGGACAATTATGCTAGGAACATTTTTGTACTGGTGCAAAGAAAGGTACATGCATTTCTCTAAGGTGGCCAGGAGTCCATTTGCTGGGTCATGGGAGTTTGCATCTTCAACTTTGCTAAATACTGCCAACTCTGTTTGCAAAGTGCTTGTCCTAGCAAAATGTACAAGAGTTCTCAGTATGCCGTTTCCTGATCAACAGAATTATATCTGGAAAGAGGTGGGCCGCAGGTCAGCACAGCCCGTGTGTGTGTGTGTGTGTGTGTGTGTGTGTGTGTGTGGTCATTCAAGGTGATTGCACTTGAAAGAAGGCTACTCTGTCAACATCCTTCATGGACTGCTGGGAATACTGGTAAAGATAGAACCTTCACAGCTGAATTTCACTGATGCTCAGAAAAGAGCACAGAAGGCCTTGGAAAGCTGCCCTAGTTTCCCTACCGGGGTCATGGGCTCACCAGCACTCACATTTTCAGGCTTTGTGATTTTTGTTGAGCTGGGTGGTGGTTTCTTCCTATGGCTTTATTTGCATTTCTCTCAATAAGATTGAATTCTTTTTACATGTTTATCAGCTATTTGGACTTCTTTTATTTATTTTTTAATTTAAATTCAATTAATTAACATACAGTGTATTATTAGTTTCAGAGGTTAAGTTCAGTGATTCATCAGTCTTATGTAATGCCCAGTGCCCATTATATCACGTGCCCTCCTTAACGTCTATCACCCAGTGGACTTCTTCTGTTTGAAATGCCCATTCAAACCTTTGTCTATTTTCTATTTTTCTTATTGATTTATAGGAATTCTTTATAATATTCTGGACACTAGTCCTTTGTCCGTTTGTCAGTTACATGTGTCAAAGAGAGTATATTTTCTTGTTGTTGTGCCACTGATATAGTCATGTAACTGAGGATCTATGTATAAACCTTTTTTTGCATTTTATATATATTTTTTGTATTTATTATTGAAGTACAATTGACACACAATGTTATATTACTTTCAGATGTACAAAATAGTGATTTGACAATTCTATACATTACTCACTGCTCACCAAGGTTAAGTGTAGTTACCATCTGTCACCACATAACAGAATTGCAATATTATTGACTATATTCCCTATGCTGTATTTTTCATCTCCGTGACTTATTTTATAACAAGTGGTTTATTACCTCTTTATTCCCTAACACCTATTTTGCCTCTCCCCACACCCCCCTCCCTTCTGGTAACCACCAGTTGTTCTCTGTTGAGTCTGATTTTGTTTTTTTATTTGTTCATTTGTTTTTGTTTTTGTTTTTTTTAGATTCCACATGTAAGTGAAATCATATGGTATTTGTCTTTCTCTGACATATTTCACTTAACATAATGCCCTCTAAGTCCATTTATGCTGTTGCCAATGGCAAGATATCATCTTTTTTATGGATTAATAAATTCCGTTGTGTGTGTGTGTGTGTGTGTGTACCAGTTCTTTATCCATTCGTCTACTGATAGACACTTAGATTGCTTCCATATCTTGGCTCTTGCAAATAACGCTGCAATGAACATAGGGGTGCATATATCTTTTGGAATTAGAGTTTTCATTTTCTCTGGGTAAATACCCAAAAGTGGAATTACTGGATCATATGATATTTCTATTGTTAATTTTTTGAGGAACCTCCATACTGTTTTCCACAGTGGCTACACACATTTACATCCTTACCAACAGTGCACAAGGGTTTCTTTTTCTCCACATCCTCACCAACACTTATTATTTCTTGTCTTTGATATTAGACATTCTGACAGGTGTGGGGTGAGATCTCATTGTGGTTTTGATTTTCATTTCTCTAATAATTAGTGATGTTGAGTACCTTTTCATATGCCTGTTAGCCATCTGTAAGTCTTCTTTGGAAAATTGTCTGTTCAGGTCCCCTATCCATTTTTAATCAGATCATTTGGTTTTTCTGGTGTTGAGTTACATAATCTCCTTATATATATTTGGATATTAACCCCTTATTGGATGTATCATTTGCACATATTTTCTTCCATTTGGTAGGTTGTCTTTTCATTTTGTTAATGGTTTCCTTTGCTATGCAATAGCATTTTGGTGTAGTCCTAATAGATTGATTTTGCTTTTGTTTTCCTTGCCTGAGGAAACATATTTATAAATGTGTTGCAAAGGCTGATTTTCAAGAATTTACTGCCTATTTTTTTTTAGGAGCTTTATAGTTTTAGGTCTTATATTTAAATCTTAAATCCATTTTGAGTTTATTTTTGTGTATTGTGAAAGAAAGTCGCCCAGTTTCATTGTTTTGTATGTAGTTGTCCAATTTTCTTAATGCTACTTATTGTAAAAACTATCTTTCCCCATTGTATATTCTTGCCTTATTTGTCACAGATTAGTTGACCATACAAGTATGAGTTTATTTCTGGGCTCTATTCTATTCTATTGATGTGTCTATTTTTGTGCCAGTACCATACTGTTTTTATTACTGTAACTTTGTGCTGTATCTTGAAACCTGGTATTGTGATGCCTCCAGCTTTCTTTCTTTCCTGTTCTTTCTCAAGATAGCTTTGATTCTTCAGGGTTTTTTTGTGATTCCATACAAATGTTCAGATTATTTGTTCTAGTTCTGTAAAAAATACTATTGGCATTTAGATTGAGATTACATTGATTCTATGAATTGCTTTGCAAAGTAAGGTCATTTTAACAATATTAATTCTTCTAATCCATGAGCATAGTATATCTTTCCAATAGTTTGCATCATCTTCAGTTTCTTTTTTCAGTGTTTTATAGTTTTCAAAGTACAGGTCTTTTACCTCTTTGGTTAAACTTATTTCTGGATATTTTATTATTTTTTGGTACAATTATAAATGGGATTGTTTTCTTAATTTCTCTTTCTGCTATTTCATTTTAGTGTATCAAGATACAACAGATTTCTATATATTAACTTTGTATCCTGTGACTTTACTGAATTCACTTATTAGATATATTCGTGTAACCGAATACTGTGTGTAAACCTTTAAACAAATTGATAATGAATCTTTGCTTTAATTTTTAAAAATTTTTAATTTTTTTATCATGATGAGTATACTCACCTATTTCACCCATTTCCTCATCCCCCTCCTCTCTGCTAACCATCAGTTTGTTCTCTATAGTTAAGAATCTATTTCTTAGTTTCTCTCTCTCTCTCTCTCTCTTTTTTTCCTTTGTTTGTTTTGTTTCTTAAATTCCACATATGAGTGAAATCATATGGAATTTATCTTTCTCTGACTTATTAAGCTTAGCATTATACTCCCAAGCTCCATCCATGCTGTTGCAAATGGCAAGATTTCATTCTTTTTATGACTGAATAGTATTCCATTGCGTATATATATCATGTCTTATTTATCCGTTAATCTATTGATGGACACTTGGGCTGCTTCCATAGTTTGACTATTTTAAATAATGCTGCTGTAAACATAGGGGTGCATGTATTTCTTTGAATTAGTGTTATTGTATTTTGAGAGTAAATACCCAGTAGTGCAATTCCTGGATCATGGTGGAAAATCAATTCAATATATTTTATTCCATTATTTTCTGTAGGTTGTGGCTTTTGAAAATACCTACTTCAAAAAAAAAAAAAAAAAAAAAAAAAGAAAATACCTACTTCAATATTTTGTCACCTTTTTATTACTGTCTTATCCATACGTTCTAACACTTACTTTACTATATATATAAAGTAAATATATATATATTTATAAGTATATATATATATAAATATATATATATTGCATTTTTCATTTTTCTGTATAACACAGCAAGCTACTATTAGGTACAAATCAAAGTGAAATATAAAAGGAAAAGTTAGTGTTAGTAATCAGAATAAAAATTATTAACTATGGTTGACTATTAGCTGTAAACTAATACTTGTCCATGGGAGGTATGGAAACAGAGACATAATTTCTTTTTAAAAAATTCCTTTTGTAAAGAAAGATACATATTCATTCACAAAATTAATCAAAATGGAAAAGAACAAAAGAAAGTAAAAGTCATTGCAAATTCTACCACTCAGAAATGTTTCATTGAACACGCTTCCGGTCATCTCTGTATTCTGTACTTATACAAATAATTATGTGATCTAACAAAGAGACCAGACACTATATAGCACCATTTTGCGGGGCAGGTAAAAACAAACAAACAAACAAACAAACAAACAAACAAAAGAAACAAGCTGTAATACACAAGTAGAGCAACTCGCAGAGAGTTTCAGGGTGGCAACCTACTGCCACTCCTTCCTCACCTTTTTCTTGCACTTTCAAGAGAAGTACAGAAAGGGTGATGGGCACTGAGGGGGGCACTTGATGGGATGAGCACTGGGTGTTATGCTATATGTTGGTAAATTAAACTCCAATAAAAAAATAAATAAATTCAGCTAAATAAAAATAATTGCAAAAAAAAAAACCCCAAAAAAACAGAGAGGAAGGGAAAAGGGAAAGTGATTATCTCTATTTCTTCTTTGTCAAACTATTGAGAAGAGGCTGCCTCAGGAGAAAATCAGGCTCAGAAGTGAGCACATCATTGGGGCAGGTTCCAGAAAAAGGTGCCTTGAGGAAACTGTATTAAGAAGTCAGTATTTCCCAAAGTGCATTCCTCAGGGTGTGAAAAGGTACATGACAGTGTGTCCTGTGGTCAAGAAAATGTGGGAAATGCTGAGGTCAGCCAAGCCCGACAGGTTTCTTCACTGTGGGACTCTGAATGCTTCTGCTGCATCTCCTGGGCCCGGGAAGGGGTTGGCAGGCAGTGGTTCCCAAACATTTCAGTACAGAAGCCTTTGCTCATGGAGAGTCACCCAAGTCCAGTTCTCTTTGAAAACTTGGGGAAAGTCTTATCTGACTCTAGTATGTTGTACTTTAGAGTTAGTGTATATAAGCAGTTTTTAGAGGTGCAAACCTTTTTTTTTTCTGACTACAAAAATAATAAATATTCATAGTAGAAAATTTGATAGTTAAAGGTATCATGAACACAGTTGAAATAACTCTAATTGTGCTATTGGAGATGGCCAGGATTTGGCATATTTTAGTATTTTCTTCCAGGTTTGCATGTGAGTGTGTGTGTGAGTGTGTGTGGTGTGGTGTGTGTGTGTGTGTGTGTGTGTGTGTGTGGTATGTGTAAGAGTATACCTTAGTATGCATTTTTTTGTTTTGGTTTTTGATAAAGAACATTTTATTCATTAGAGGAAAATCTCTGACCCCATGATGGAGTTCATATAGAGGTTTTCTCAAAAATAATGCTTGATGAAAGCTTTTTTGATTTTGGAATAATTTTAGATTTTTTGTAATGATGGTACAAAGAATTCTCACACACTCAACCTCTCACACACTCAACCTCACCTAACATTAACACTGTCTAGAGTTTTATATAAGTTTTTTCTATCTATAACTAAATTTTCTTCTCACTGCATAAAGTTTTTGGTTTTCAGTTGGATAAAACATGCCCTCTCTTCTGCTTTCTTTCTAGGTTACTATAACAATAGTACCAAAGTGGCTGTAAAAACCCTGAAACCAGGCACTATGTCTGTGCAAGCATTCCTGGAGGAAGCAAACCTCATGAAGACCCTTCAACATGACAAGCTGGTGAGGCTGTATGCCGTGGTCACCAGAGAGGAGCCTATCTACATCATCACCGAGTACATGGCCAAGGGTGAGCACCACCCCCCAAACCCCAAGTTTTTGAAAGGCTTAAAGTTCCAAAATGTTCACAGAATGTTCGAATAATTTTAATTTTAAAACAGCATGGTCACTACTGAAAAATCAGAAAATATGAGGCAACAAAGCATTTTCATAAACCACCTCACCAGAAATATACGTGTTATGTTTATTATAGAAATAATATATACTCTATTTCCCCTGCATTTGTCTTCTTATTCGTATTAGCCATAAGAATAGCATGCAATAAAATATTTGTCCCAAAAATACATATTTCAAATAAGAGTATTTTTGTTACATATTTAAAATGAGAGTTCTCAAAATCCTAAAACGTGATCATTTTCCTCTCTAGCATTATCTAAATGTTCAGGGTGTCACTTAAAATGTGAACATTTTTTAAATTGTCAGAGGTTAGATTCTTCTGTAATCAGAATCACTGAACAAGAAGTGTCCAACACCACGTTTTTCTCCCACCCATATTACCTTCAGATAACAGGGTTTAAATTCCTTGAATTCCTTCCTCTAGGTCAGTGAGCAATACTAAGAAACCACTAAATAGCTCTTTGAAAATCTTCAGAAGGAGTAAAGGAATGAAAAGAAAGAAACATAAACAATAATAGCAAGTTAACAATCATCTCATGCATTATGGAGATCATAGTGTGATGTCACAGCTGAATAGATTAGAAAGATGAATATTACATTTTTTAATTTAATATATGTCAGTATTTCAGAATATCAGTTCCTCAGAGTCCTTCCAAAAGAGGATGTTGTTTAAAAACAAAAAACAAAACAACTAGCCTCTGTGGCTTAGGTTGCTATAACCCAGAAAGCAGACTCAGGATCAGACACTTTGTAGGAGTTCAGTAAATACTTGTTGAATTAAGCAGCTAATAGTATTCTGAATAAAAAATGTAAATATGAGTTTCTCCTCATAATAGTACTTAGCCTTTTTTTTTAGATTTTTAAAGAATTATTTATTCATGAGAGACACAGAAGCAGAGACATAGGCAGAGGGAGAAGCAGGCTCCCCACGGGAGCCTGGTGTGGGACTCCATCCCAGGACCCCAGCATCAGGACCAGAGCCAAAGGCAGACGCTCAACCACTGAGCCACCCAGGTGCCCTAGAATTTAGCCTTTATTAAGGATTTACTCCGTACCAGATTGTTCTTGATGCTTTCCCTGGGTAAGCTCCCTTAATCTTCTTAGCAATCTGAGGGCTAAGCACCATTGTTCTGTGTTGTGGGCGAAGTAGCAGGACATTTATTGAGTGCTTACCTCCCGCTAAGCACCGTGTGGCACATTCTTTAAATCTATCCCCACAGGGCCTCTGATAATAGCTAGTAGGACATGCCCACTTTATAGAGACTAAGATGTTACAGGGAAGTAACTTGCCTAAGGTTGACTCTTTAAATTCTAGGAGAAAAGCAGGTCTTGTTTTAGAGATGAAGCCATAGGAAGTAGGAGGGTTCATCGACACACTTTCTCTTAGGTGCAAAGCACAGTGTGTTCATCAGACACTCACTGAGCACCTGCGGCATGCGCTGCCTCTGTGTTTTTGCTGGACACACAGATAGGAGCGAGCCTAGCCCAGTGTCTGCTCCAGGCAGGCCTGCTGGGATGACTTGCTGCTTTCTGGTTCTGAGCAGCTCTGAGGATCAGACAGCTGCAGCAAGTGGACTGTGGCAGCAGGTGCTAAGTGCTCTGGAATGCACTGTTCTCAGACACCCAGAGCTAGAAAAATACACTGTCCACCGTCACCCTTTCTTACCCAACCCACACACTACATTTTGCATCAGGTCGAAGGTAACTGGGTTTGACCAACTTCAGGAAAGGGCACTGCGGCCATACAGAACTGCCAAGGTGATCATTTTGTGGGTCCCCCTGCTGATAGTAATGATCCTTTGACTTGTTTGGCTTTTGGTCTCGTGTGTTTGAACTACACTGACTAGTTCCTCCTCTATCAACAGGCAGTTTGCTGGATTTCCTGAAGAGCGATGAGGGGGGGAAAGTGCTGCTTCCAAAGCTAATTGACTTTTCTGCCCAGGTGACGTATTAAAAATCAGGGTGCATGTAAGTTCGCGAAGACCTCCCTGCTTCAGAGTCACGAAGTTCCAGGGAGAAGGCATTTTTGTTGGATGTTTCCCAGTAGTGGTTCTGAGAAAAAGGCCTTCCAAAGTGCACTTCCTTGGAGACAGTAATGGGTGCTTCACACCGAAGTCATCTGTGTGTGTGTGTGTCGAGCTCTGACTTGGATGTCAGCTGCCCTAAAACATGTCAGCCTCTTATACTGGGGTTCACACCTGCTAAGGGCTCTTCACACTTAGCAATGTTTACACCTGCACGAGCTATAGAAACAATGCAGCAGAAGTGGTCACTTTGTGCCACATCTTGGAGATGCAATATCATGTGGTCTGAGCACAGCACATTCGAAGTGATGCATGCGTGATATTGGAGTTACTAACCTAAGGTTCAGATGCTTTTAAGTACCTAGTGTTCTTGAAAACAGAGGAACTATATTCTTTTCTTTATCTATCCCCTTCCGATCCTTCCTGATGGATATGCCTTTAGGGTTCTAAGAAATACCCATGTAATGTATAATATTTCTAGAACTAGCCAAAAAGTTGAGAATTTGATTACTTTGGAATCACACGTTTCCTGAAGTGCATTTAAGGACAGAGGGAAGTTACCCAGAAACCCAGCAATGTACCTGGTGTGCCAGGGAAATATGCATTGGAACAATGCCAGCTACTGACTATTAATAGTCTAATTGTATCTCCTAGTCATCCTTGATAATTTGCTTGTTGTGTTTCTTGATACTGGCCATGGGTAGTTCATGTGGGAACGGCCACGTGCCATAAAGCCTGAAGCAGCAGAAGAGATTTCTAGAAGTTCCAGGAAAGGGTCACCTTTATGATCTTCATTTCTTACTCCCACTTCTACCCTGAGACTCTCTTTAAGTTGGGAACTTGAGGTGGCCTTCTTGGGAAGATGAGATCAAAGGAATGCATTAGTATGCAGGTAACATACTAAGGTGGGGTCAGAACACATATTCTACAGCAGAGCATTGTGGGCAGAGCTGGTGTTCAATATTCAAACACTAGCGTAGTGTGGCGCCTGGCTTGTGGCTCTGACTCAGGAGCCAGAACCACTCGGGAAGTCTTTTGCCTCTTTGGGTTAGTTTGTCCACCCATCAAATGGGAATGGGGATTCCTATTTTCAGGAGATGTTGAGGTCTAATCTAATCACAGATTGCCATGAACATAAGCACTTCAGAGCCTCTTGGTGGAAGCTGAGAGAATCTTCGGGATGACTGTCCCCATTGTTCTGGCAAAGGTGTGTGATGACGTCATCTATCAGCCCCCATCTCATCTACCCAAACTTAACAAGCTTTAGTAGGTTCCTTATCTGAATCAGAAATTTAAAGATGATCTGGAATCCCAATATCTAGTATGGAATGAAGTAAGATCGCTATGGTAGAAACTGGGAGAAGAGAAAGAGTCCAACAGCCCTGACTTTACTCAGACTCTCTACCCTGGCCCCTGAGAGGCTCTATGGACTCCAGGGTTTCCAGGACTACAGTTTGAAAACCACTGCTCTGCAGTAAGAAGAATGATTACTTGGAGGGATGTAGCTCTAGATCCTATGTAGATAGGGAGTCAGAAAGTGGAGAAAACGGAAATCGATGAACTTGCGTCACACTTGACATTGATAGGCCATCGAGGCCCTCGATCTGGGCAGTGATTTTGGCATCCCATGTAGATGAGACACTTGAGTATAATGAAGGTTTGTTGCACCCACTTCTCAGTAAGGGAAGGGGACTGACAGGGATATGGAAAAGTGGGGCCTGTGGCCTAGAGGACTAAGTGGTCATAGTTCAAGTAGAGCTGAGGGTCTGATCTCTGTGTGCCTACAGTTCTCTAGGGTTACATAAGATCTACAATTATATGGAAATTATGCACATCAGGGTATATACTGTACCTAGAGAAGGACTTTATGTTGTCACATTGGTATTTTTTATTTGATTTTGTCCGACATACCTTATAAAACCTTATCTCAACATAGTCAAAGTTTTTAAGGTCCGACTCAGCGTCTCTGTATCTGTTCTTTAACTTTGTAAATTCATACTGTTGCTTAAAAAGGTAACTTTTTCTAACTTAAAAATGAGTTGGGGGAAAAAGTTGCTCTCTTTGTATTTCTGAAGGAAGATTATCCTGGAGCCTGGCATTGACCATCACTTTCAAATTGTAGATTCCAGGTGGCTTCAATTGACTCCTCTTGTCAACTGTGATGGGGCTGAAACCCCCTGCCCCTGGTGAGAGGAGGGGCCCAGGATAATCGAGGCCACCGCCAAACCAGTATTCCAAATCCAACTCCTGCTAGTTAAAGTCTTGTTTCCCTGCCCAGGGTTTCTTGCCCAGCAGTGACCACTGGGTTGAACTGGTGAGACATCTAGTCTAAGTGCATGGATGGTAAGTGTCAGCGGGAGAGTCAGCAGGTCAACATCACCCAGAATGTCACTTGGCATGTGATTTTTCACAAAATTCTTTTTTTGTAACCACATAGGATCTCCTTTTGAGTTCATCTTTGTTCATGGTGCAAACTTCACCCAGACTCTTTCCCAAGCCTTTGCTCCAGGAGACCCATTTCCTTCTGAGACCACATGCTGCCCCACCTTTGACTATCATCTGCTTCATTTGCTTGTGACTTTTCTTGTTATGATATCGATAGCATGGGAAGAAGTCCTGAACCTTGCCATCAAGGAATGGGGTCTGCACGCCTCACTTTCAGTCTGAAACCATGTACCTGATGCATTGGCACAACGCACCTGATGTGCGTTCCCACTGTGATACTGTCGATTCGTTTTGTGCCTGGCTCTGCCAACACTCCTCTGAAATTCTCTTTATATACAAAAAGTCGTCTCTGAATTTTTTCCCCTTCTCCTCTCCATCCTGTGCCACCAGTTAGCTCTGTCACTTCTCCATAGTGAGTAAGAAGAGAATAATAAATATTAATAAAGCTGGCCCAAGGTGTTAGAAGAGACCTGGTGCCCACATACTTCATAATCCATCCTTTCTATACCTTCTTTCCTTGACTGTTTAGAGTGGACAGAGAGTAAAGCCGGAGATACAGGTAAGTCTATATTTGACTCTCAACAAGGGCAGGCAGTAGTGTGTACTTTGTTCTGTTAGCATTGTTAATAGCAAAGAGCACAAGAGGGTATAATGAAATTCAGCTGTTTTTCACAAAGAGAGGTTGAGAATGAAAGAAACCAGCTTACTTAATCTGTCTCAGAAGGATGAAGGAACAGGGGTGAGGGACAGCACTGGGACTTTTCCCACAGCTTCTCACCAGTCTCTTCTTCCCTCTCCTCACAATCTACTTCCCCAAGTTCTGCTTTCCCCTCACCATCCTCCTCTTACACCAGTCAAGACAGGAAGTGGGTGAGGGTGCATGACAGCCTCTCGGTTCATGTGAGAGCTGATTTCATCACTTCCTGTCTCAGGATGAGTCCTAAAAAGCTCTTTTGAGCCCAAGTGTGATTTATGCCTTGCAGCCTGTCTCTTGGCTCACTGGCCTTCCTCTGCATTTAATGGAGAGGGAGAAATCCCAATTAAAGTAGCTCTCCCAGTGCTTTCCCTCTTGTATGAAATGAAGCGATGCTCTGCTCTTTGTGCTAACATTGGAAAATTACCCCTTTGCGGAAGAAGTTTGGTGCCTTCAGAGCAGAGACTACATAATTCCCTCCCAGCCTTTGCCGCCTGTGAGAGGAGAAAAATGAACTTGAAATGACAAGGATTGGCATTTGTGAGAACTCCCTTGCATGGAAGTGGAATCGGTATCTTAGCCTTGTACAACTTAGAGGACAGACGTTGAGAAATTCACAGTTGCAAGATGGTGGCCAGAGAAATCCTCTTGGGATTCAGGACAAGTAAACCAGAGCGTGTCTGGCTTTTTGGTGGCAACATCGCTGAAGGGCAAATATTACCAAAAACGAAATGGACAATTGTGTATGAGTAAAACTGCAGTAGAAACAGAAAAGTCAAAGTTAGTGTTACATTCATGGCAACAAGTACCCTTTTTTTAACTCCTTCCAGTTGATAAAGCCTTTCTACGTCCATTTTCTAGTTTGAGCCCAGAAAGCATTTATATCATAATTTACTGCATTTTATAATTGAAGAAGTGACCTTGGGTTTGTCCAAGGTAACAGAGCAAGTGGCTAGAAGTGCTGGACTTGGTCCTGAGTCTTCTGACTTTAGATAACGTCTTTCCTCTGCATTGTCTCACACTTGCGTTCCAAGATCAGAGTTGCTCTTAAGATCGTTTTGTACCTGACACATCGCTGATAATGCATGTTTACCCCTTAATGGATTTTGCTTATCAGAATTGATGATATCCAGCAATTCCCCCCTCCAAAAAAAAATCTCTATTGCCAGACAGATATTTCTTTCTTTTTTTTTTTTAAGACTTTATTTATTTATTCATGAGAGAGAGAGAAAGAGGCAGAGCAGACATAGGCAGAGGGAGGAGCAGGCTCCATGCAGGGAACCCGATGTGGGACTTGATCCTGGGACTCCAGGATCATGCCCTGGGCCAAAGGCAGGCGCTAAACCGCTGAGCCACCCAGGGACCCCTAGATCTTTTTTTCACATAGTGATTATGCTCAGCCATATTATGCCCAACGCCCCATCCATGACATTTAAGCCACATTTTATTTTTTTATTTTTTTTAAGCCACATTTTAAATTGGAATTTGGTAAACTGAGGAAGGCCAGAAATCTGTCTGTGTAATTCTCAACCTTTTTGAGTAAGAAGGCCAATTGCCATTTAACTACCCCATCATTTGAGTATCTGCTGACTGAGAAAACAAGACAAAGACTGGGAATCTCTTGCAGTAACTCTAGGTTGGGACCCACTCATCTCTCGGTGGTAAATGAGTGTCTGGAGGGAACTTGCTGCAAAGTCTCTAGAGTATTTGCCAATATCGTCAGGTAATGTGTCTCCTCATTCTACCTCTTTGTAAAGAACGTAAAAGATAAGTTAGGTTCTTATTCTGCAACTCATGGCTACCCAGCCCCCCTTCCCCCACCATGATATAATGAAGCAACTACTTTATTTTCTAAACCTTTATTAATCTACCCTTGATTGATAGTGTCTTCCCATTTAATTTACTTAAACTGGAGGAGGAATTGCATGGAGATATTGAATCAGATCCAGTGGCAAGGGAAAACCTCAGACTTGGTATGCCCTGTGTCCAGGAGGCCAGATCTCCTTTCCACTCCATATTTGGTCTCACTTCTTTACCCCAGAATTCTCACACATTACTCTGCATGGAGGCCCCACATTGCCAACTCTTCTTTCAAGCATGGAAGCCTCCTCAGAGGGGGAAAAGGCTGGCACAGAAGAGATAATTAATTCTACAAAATAATCTGAGTGGCACGCTACGCTGGCTGGGGTGTGTGGTAGTCACCCAGGATGCATTACGAAGGAACCATGGCAGGGAACATAAATCCCAATATAAAATATGGAGATGGTGGCTAACTCTTTGTACAGAATATGAGAAACATCACTCTCATTTTGTAAACTGAGCTATTGATGATGTTAATAGTGGGGAAGGCATTGAGCTGAGGCCTGGAAAACCTACTCCTGCCTGGGAACAATCATTTCAGGGGCCTAGTCCTCATCTGTAAAATCAGAGAGACAGGTTAGGTTTCCCACAGCATGATGTTTCAACTCTAAAACACCACGACTAAGAAAATCTACCAAGAATATCTATGTGAATCATTATTTGAAAGTGTCATTAATGATTTTGGGTGTGTTCAGATGACACTGATATAAGACCTTGATATATTGCTGTAAATAAAGGAATATGAATGTTTCACAGGGCTACAGTACCCGGGCGGCAGGAGTGTAGATGGTCTCTATCTGTTTTGCATAGTGAGTTTTATGTCTGAGACTTCAACTTTGACTATGAAAACTTGCAAAATGGGCAAATGAAACTAAAGGTACCGTCAGAATTGCAAAACTGGATCATATGCAGTTTCCTTCTGAAAAAGTTGAAAGAATGGGAAACTGTCATTTAAAAATAGTATCAAATGAGAACTCTCTTTTTCCCCACTTTGGTAGGTGGGGGTGGGGCTGTTTAGCGGGCTTAGGCAGAGGAACCATGACTGGCTGTTTAAAATAGCAGAGAGGGCAGACGATGTTATTCTTGTTTCAATTTTGATTGGAAAACTTTCTAGCAGCCGTCCAAAGCTTTAAGCTAATGTAAAGGGGAGGAGGTGGTACTTCTGGTCTGCATGCCAGATCTTCCTCTTATCTCAATATTATTTTGTCCTGGGGGTGGCAGTTTCTGGTCGGTGCTACTGTAAGTCACAAAAATAATTTCCTCTTTAGGGACTTATCATGGAAGCCTACAAGGCCACAATTAAATAAAAGTAGTTCAGCAGTAGACAGAGTTTATTACCAGCTGCTCACAATTTTAAAATGTAGATGGGAGCACCTTGAAAGGAGTAGCAGAGTGTGAATTCCAGTTGATCTTTGTCCAAAGCCCGTGGCTTGCTTTCCCCATGTTCCACTCACTCTCTTGAGACACTGCCCTCTTTTTCACCCACAAACGTGTACAGAGCACAGCTTGGTAGATAAGTAACAGCAGTGGATGGCACGCTAGGAATACGGCAGGGCCTTTCTGCGACGGGTGCTTTGGGCTACTTGCATAGCATAACCCCGGGGGGGCCAGGTGGCAGGAACAGGTAGGCTTCCTGGAGGGGGTGACCTTAAGAGCCAGGGTTAGCCCTGCTAGCCTGAGAGAGTTGGAGGTAAGGAGGAGTCTTGGATGGAAGTTGGTGCATAAGGACACAGAAAAGAGGCACAAGGGGGTACAAATTTGGTATGTGGGAAGAATAGGAGGGGGGACACAACCCTCTTGAATTACATCGGAACAACAGTTCCTTGTTTCATAGATGACTCTGAGGGGCACCTGGGTAGCTCAGTGGTTGAGGGTCTGCCTTCAGCTCAGGTCATGATCCTGGGGTCGTGGGATCGAGTCCCAATCAGGTTTCTCACAAGGAGCCTGCTTCTCCCTCTGCCTATGTCTCTGCCTCTCTCTGTGTCTCTCTCATGAATAAATAAGTAAAATCTAAGGTAGATAGGGAACATAGATAGATGATAGAGGACTCTGAAAAGATGTATTTGAGAAAGACAAAAGAGGCTTCTACTCAGCAAATGGCCTCCCAGGAGTTCCAGGTCTACCCTTCGCATTTGATTTTACCTTCGGGTGGTTGGTGAGCACTGTTTGTATTTACTATGATACGTGTGCCTCCGCTCTCACACCCTCACTCCCTGGCAAATATCCTTTCAATGGGGATTTGATGACTTCCCAGGGAGAATGGGTGAAGAGGGCAGAGCCCCGGGGGAAGGACGGAGGCTAGCCAGGGGGTGCCAGGAGCCTCGTCTGGGGAGACAGCCTGTAAGGAGGAGGTGGGCACTTGCATCGGAGTTTTGCAGCAAGGAGGTCCCTGGAGAACGTGGCTGGACCTGTCAGTGCAGCGGTTCAGATGGGAGCGCAGCGCCTGGCCTCGTCGCCCTTCTCTGTCCCTGGCTGTCCTCCCCGGCTCCCAGTTCTTGAATCTTTTCCTTTATCTGTACGACTTCCTCTCTAGACCTGGTTGGCTCTTCTTCACCCTCCGCCTCTCCTCCCAGTCCTCCCTCACCACTCCCTGGCCGCACTCTTAAATAACTGATTGCTGTCATTACTTAAAGGCAATTGGATAGTCCTTACTTTCAAAAGTAAGTTCATACTGATTTTTTTTCCTATGAAGGAAAAAAAAAAAAGGAAAGAAAATTACTTAAAGAGAGACTTTTCAATGATCTTTAAAAAAAATATGCTTGTGTCGTTTTCTGCAGAAAAAAAGAACTTTCTTCCCTTGTCTTTGGAACCTTAAGACTGTTATATTGCTCATGAGGTTTGGTAAAATGTAAAAATTGTTTTAAATCGAATCACCAAACGTCACCCCCAATTTAGTAAGTCTGTTGTCTTCAGGGTTTATTCTGAGGTCAGTTTGGTGCCTGGAGTGCGTTTCCCCGGTGTCACTGTGGTAACTTTGCAGCCTCGGGCCAGCATGGCAGAGGCCTGCTTTGGTGTCCTCCATGAGGGGTATTGAGTTATCTGATCCCCCTGGTGCAGCTTGGCAGCCAGACTGAGGGTCCTGCCCAAGGAACCAGGGATGCCACAGGGCTGCCAGAGGGCAGCCAAGCCGCAGATGCCACCATGAGGCCTCACCCCTCTTTATGGGGACACCCCTTTCTGGGAAGCCCCTTGCCTCTCCCCCACCCTCTGCAACCCCCAGAGCTCCTGCCCTAGAGCAGCAGCCAGGGCCAAGGAGGTCATAGAGTCCTCAGGCTATGGGCCTGTAAGGACCTCCCAGCCTGGCTTCCTCCCACCATCCCCCTGCCTCCACTCCAGGGGCAGCTCCTCAAGCCTCCCTTCTTTCCACCCCCTGCCCTGATAGACAGCTGGTCAACCAACTCTCTCGTTCCTTCTTCTGAAATATATCTCCCTTGACCCACTCACCGTCAGGTCTCATCTGAACAATGGTGGCTGGTTGCCTCTTAACTGTGCTGCTGGGCTGGGCGGGTGGAAATTCGGGGCTCCCAGTTACACGTGACTTTCGGGTAAACAAGGAGTCATGTTCTAGTAGCAGTGTCCCCTTTGTAATTTACCCGGCAACCTGTTCGTAGGGTCTCCCTGCCTTCCTCCTCCCACACTGCATGGAGTAGGCGGGGCCGATGAGATAAATGTATTTGTGCTTTTTTTAAAAATTGTGGTCAAATATACATAACATAAAATATACCATGTTAACCATTTTTAAGTGTGCAGTTCAGTGGCAAGAAGTACATCCACACTGTTCTGCGACTGTTCCCAATATCCAGCTCCAGAACTTTTCCATCTTCCCAAACTGGAAGTCCCCACCTGTTGAGCCTCAACTCCCCATTGCCACCTCTCCCTGGCCTCCCGGCCACCACCCCTTCCTTCCTTCTTTGTCCTTGTGAAGTAGACCGTCTGAAGTATCTCACCATTAGGGGGACTTTGCATACCTGCTTAGCACCTTTAATGGATTCCCATCCCATTTACAATATGTCCTGATGGCCTATGAGTACAACTTCCCGGCATCCTGCCTTCTTCCCATCAGGAGCCAACCAGGCTCTGTGCCATCTTGGTCCCTCTCCTGAGCCCACCCCTGGAAGCCACCCCTTCTGTTCCATGCCTCACTGCCCTTATGTTCGAGGACGTTTCCCCCAACCATCTGTCCTAAAACTATTCCATCCCAAGCCCTTGCTCACTCCATTCTTCTCTACCTTGGCCTCCTGTTAGTTTCTTTCATAACGCTTACTGCAACTTGAATATTTTGATAAGTTCTTGTTTACCTTTGTATCCCTAGCACTTAGTGCCGTGTAAACAGTAGGTGCTCAATAATATTTGTTGAATGACTAGATGGACCAAAGTGCAGACTGCCTATATTCAGTTTAAGACAATAAATTCTTTATTCTCTGCTTCATAAGCTCTGAAAGAGTGTTTAGAAGAGTACACATTCTGGGTCACTCTTCAGGTGTATTTACCCATAAAGTATTTTCCAGATACATTTATTCTTCCTCTTCCCCCAAGTGTGTTTACATTCCTGCACAAAACTTACCTTGTTGGTCTAAATAGAAGTGAGAAAAGAAGGAGGAAGTAGAATACAAGTATCTGGGCCTTTATACAAAGACAAAGAGCTGCTTTGTTTCTCCTCGTGGTCAGTGGAACAGAGGATGCCAGGAGGAAGGAGAAATGATAAGCGAAACACTTAACACCAAAGCGAGTTGTGGATGCATTTAACTTGGGGAGGGGGGAATACTGAGCAAGTTTTTCATCCTATTGTGTCCTTCAGATCTTTTGGCTCCTTTCCCTGGGGTTGGGGAGAGCCCTGTCTCTGTGCCTGTACCAGCAGCCAGTGGAGGTGAGAATGCTGGAATTCAAGGGGTGGTGGGGCTGGCTGATTCTTCTTCCAGTGTCAAGATTTCCAGCTCTTGTTAAGAATTCTAGGCACCTCTCCTCCCGTGTCTAGAACAGGATTTTCTGGGCAACGCTTTTTGTTACAGAAGCGACTACTTGCATGTTTGTTAACAAAGATCATTTTCGTACCTCCTACCTATGGAAGATCCAGACCTTCGATCTCCCTGCTCCCCCCTCCCCTGCGAGGAACCCCAACTTTGAAGTCCACCCTCCCTCCCCGTTATAGCTGTTCCTGAATCTCTGGACACTTGTCACTGCCTTGCTTCACTGCTTTCTCCCTCCAGCCCCTGGACACCCTGAAGTTGTTTGTAGAGACCTTCAGACTCAGGTCTGTTTCTTGTCTTCCTCTCCTCCAGGACTGTCCTCTGTCCTCCATTGCCCCACGAAGGCCACTCCATGCTGAGGACCACCCCTCCACAAGTCCCAGCCGGTCCACCAGCCCCCATCTGTCTTGCCCACCTCCTCCCGCCGGCCCCACCCTGGGACTCCACCTCCAACCATAGCTTCCCAGCCCTTTCAGCCCACGGAACGATGCACTGTTCCCACGTTCCACCTGCCTCGTGCTTTTCTTCTGGCCTGGCCTGGCTTCTGCAGACCCCCTTGGGCCCCTGGCGCTGCCGAGACTCACTGGCTTTCCGCACTTCTGATTCCAAGCCAGTCACGGAGGCTACACAGCTGTTGGTCACCTCCTTCTTCTCCTCCACCCCCAAGCCTTACCTCCTTCTCCTTCTCTCCCTTGGTGAATGTCCTTGCCGTCTCTTTTGCTAGCAGCAGGAAGCCACCCCGCACTCCCTCCTTCCTGGTGTGACAGCACCCTGCATTGTGTACCAGGTCCCATCTCCTGTTGCCATTTCAAGACACTCTTCTAGAAATTCTACATTAGCATTTTCCCCTCATTTCTGGGCCATTCTCAAAGGAATTATAACAAGTTCTCCCTTTCCTCCATCTCTCTTTCCACCTACCTCCACCTCAATTTTTCTCCTCCTCCCCCCTTTTTAAAATATTTTATTTATTTATTTGACAGAGAGAGAGAGAGCACAAGCAGAGGGAGGAGCAGAGGGAGAGGGAGAAGCAGGCTCCTCTCTTAGCAGGGAGCCTGATTTGAGGCTCAATCCCAGGACTCTGAGATCATGACTTGAGCTGAAGGCAGATGCTCAACCGACTGAGCCACCCAGGTACCCCAAAACTCAAGTTTTTAAAAGTATTTTGTTGGAGTTGAATTATAGCACATGTGGCCATATATTTTCTCCAGCTCTCAGCTGACATGGGGTATGTCTGTTTGCTGATGTGCTCTCTTCTCTCTGCCCCATGAGGAAGTAAACTCCACAGGTAGGGACTATGTTTATTGCCCACAGGCCCAGGCTCCTAGCAGGCAGGCTGGACTCCATGTAAATAAATAGAAGATGGTCCTTGGGCTAATGGAAGACCCTGCCTCAGAACGACATTGATCTTCAGTCTTTTAATGTGCTAAGTGTGTCCTCTGGGTGTGGCATCCTAGTGAAGCTACAAGTGATTGGACACTCAACACCTCCAGCTGCTTTATGTTAACTTGTGGCATATACATGTATGATACGATGATATAAATGTGAATGTGTACTTAGTAAATAATCCTGGAGGTCTTTTAGGGTTCATATAGCACAAAACAAGTATTCATGCTCTGGGATATTCTGAGAAAATGTGATCTGTATCAGATCTCACTTGTTTTTAAGTAGACTTTTTTTTTCTTATTAGAAGTCAATGCGTACTTATGATAGAATTATTGAAAAAATGGTATTCAGAACCTAGCATTCTTTTTTTTTTTAATTTTTTTTATTTATTTATTTATGATAGGCACACAGTGAGAGAGAGAGAGGCAGAGACACAGGCAGAGGGAGAAGCAGGCTCCATGCACCGGGAGCCTGATGTGGGATTTGATCCCGGGTCTCCAGGATCGCGCCCTGGGCCAAAGGCAGGCGCCAAACCGCTGTGCCACCCAGGGATCCCAGAACCTAGCATTCTGTTATAAGCATTTTGTGTGTTCTTATGCTATATTTCAGTTTTATTTTATGATTTTTTAAGTATAATATTTATAATGGATTGAAAAAGAAAAGGTGAATTATACTATAGCTTAGAAACTAAAACCCTCTTACCCCGATTTCTTGGTCCCAATTTTAACAATCCTAAGGCATATTTCCAGGTTCCAGCATAGGTTATGGTCATTCCTCCCCACCCCCCATGGAAATACACGATACATATTCTGCAATTCTATAGCTTAACATATCTGGGCTATTTTTCATATCAGTGGAGAATGATCCTCCTCATTCTTTTAAAGCTACTTATTTCTGCTCCTGTGTAGCTGTCCTGTGATTCATTTAACCATTGCCTTATTGATGGACATTTATGTTATTTTCTAGGGATTTTTTGGTTTGGTTTAGTTTTTACTGTAAGAAACAGTATATAGTGAAGACCCTTCTCTACATGTTTGTTTATTTGTGAAAGTGTGTGTAAATGATAAATTGTGGGGGCACCTGGGTAGCTTAGTAGGTTAAACATCTGCCTTTGGCTCAGGTCATGATACCAGGGTCCTGGGATCAAGCCCTGCACCGGGCTTCCTGCTCAACAGAGAACCTGCTTCTCCCTCTCCCGCTCCTTCTACTTGTGCTCTCTCTCTGTCAAGTAAATACATAATATCTTTAATAAATAAATAAATAAATGATAAATTGTAGGTTGTAGATCTACCAAAATAGTGTATACATTTTAAATTTTGATAGTTATTCCTGAAAGTCTTTCTAAAAAATGAGAGTACCTTTTGCTTCATCCCCTTGCCCAAACTGGGTATTGTTAACATTCTCTAATCCAATCTGACAGATTTAGGATTCATTATTATATCTATACTTATTTAATGTAGATGAGGTCAGACATCTTTTTCTATATTTATCTTTTGCAGTTGATTTTTCTGGGAACTCTTTCATTAAACTTTTACTCACTTTTTTCAATTAGCTCATCACCATCCATTTTATTTATTTCTAATTACACATTAGGTTTGTATCGTATGTGCTGTTCTGTATGTATTGAACTGAATATTATAATTTTTCATTTTATTAAAAGTCTTTCATAAACGTATACGTCTTTACAATATAATATTCTATCCTTATGATTACATCATGATTTTCTAACATTCTCTAATAGATCAACCTATGAAGAATCTCTACTTCTTCACTAATACAAAAAGCAATACAAAACATTCCCGTGAACAAACCTTTACTTATTTTATTTCCTTACTTTAGAACCCCTGCCACCAGTAGCCAGATAACAAGATCAAAATATGGATGTTTGTACGTCTCTCGACATTCACAACTTGTTTTCACCAAGCAAAATTTGGCATTGAGTAGAGTGAGTTGTTTCTCAATTTGAGACTCTCTGGGGTTGGTTCACATTCTGCCTCAGAGACAATCCGTATTCAAGCTCAGAAAAAGGAGTCATTGGTTTTTTCTCTTTTCCTGCCTCACTAGGGTAAGTCATGAACTATTTGCTTCTTTGTCTTTTCAAAGCAGGAACATGGCTCATTAGCCACAGATGAAGGGATAGTTCATTTAGATCATAGTGGCAGCAGCGAAATTGATGTAGAAGAGAGGACAGTAGGCAGAGGAGATATTGAATCCCCAAGTGTCATTTATTCACTGCCCTGTCCTGAGTGTACAGAAGTAGAGAGTCTTTTTCAAGACGAGGAGGGTGGGGGAGTCTTTGGCAGATCATTGCTTTACACTCCCGGGCAGTTGGTGTAAGGGAGCAAGCTCGTCATGCTGAGTGCAGGCAGAGTCCGGAAGTTAGCTTCTGCCAAGGTTGGTGGCAGCCACTCAGCAAAAGGGAGCCGGCTCGCTGAAGGCTGCCAGCTGGCAGGTCTTGGGCTGCACTTCCATCCTGTGCCGGCAGCTTCCCGCCACTTGTCCCTTGGCTCTAAAGGATCAGCTCTCCTGTTTGTCATTTCACTATTTGGAAGCAAATCTGGATTTTGGACTTTCTATTATTAATAATAGTATAGTAATGAGACTAATAATAGCCTTGCATCAAGCATTTTTCCATTCTCCTTTTCAATCTCATCTGGATGTTACCAGGTTGATACTGTTATTATCACTATTTTGCAAAGTGGAAAACTTGAGGCTTCTGGAAGATACTCACCTCATTTTCTATAAAACCAAACGGCGTCATTCTGAAGTTTCTGATCCCTAGTCACAACAGTCGAACTATGTCCTGAGGCAGGATCGATAATCCTTCTACTTCCTGCTGATCCCTAGTTAGGTATTCACATCATGGTCAGGTTTATCTGAGGTTGGACAGAGGAGCTGTCGAAGGGGTAGAAGTGATGTGGGAGGAGCTTTGTCTGCCTCCCAGTTTGGTCTGGTCCCGCTCAGGTGTGCAAGTGGGTGCTCCCATCTGGTGTGCCACCATGAGCTGCCACACATCGCCTTGATTGGAAGTTGCCTTGCACAGGTGGGGGGTGGGGGAGTGATGAGTGCTATGCTGACTGCTCTCCCTACAGCAAAGAGCCTTCGCTAGGTGCTCATCCTGCTTTCCTACACTGGGAGGCTTCCAGTAGTTATATGTGTATGTTGGGGGTGGGGGTGTAAAATATTCAGAACATGAAATTCACCATTTTGATCACTTTTAGGTGCACAGTTCAATGGTAATAAGTACATTCATGCTGTTGGGCAATCATTACCACCGTCCATCTCCAGAACTTTTTTCATCTTGCAAAAATAAAACTATATCCATTAAACAACTCTCCATTCTCCCTCCCACCAGCCTTTTACAATCACTTTTCTTCTTTCTGTCCCTATGAATTTGACTACTCTTAGTACACAATATGAGTGGAATGGTACAGTATTTGCCCTTTTGTGACTGGTTTATGTCACTTAACATCATGTCCTCAATTTTCATCCATGTGTCAAAATTTCATTCCTTGGAAGTCTAAGTAACATCCCATTGTATGTATAGATTACATTTTGTTTATCCATTCATTCATCAGTGGACATATAGGTTGCTTCCACTTTTTGACTATTGTAAAAACAAAAGAAAAACTATTGCTACTATGAACAGGGGTGTACAGGTATCTGTTATATATTATACAAACATCTGCTTTTAATTTGGGGGTGGATTATACCCAGAAGTGAAATTGATGGATCACAGGGTAATTCTGTGTTTGTATGGTAATTTCTTTTAAGAATACCCATTCTGTCTTCATATGGTTGCACCATTTTACATTCTCAACAGCAGTGCACAAAGGTTCCAATTTCTCCATATTCTCACCAACACTTGTTATTTTGTTTTTTTGTTTTTTCTTTTGCTTGTTTGTTTGTCTTTATAATAGCCATCCTAATGCATGTGACGTAGCCCAACAAGTTTTCAGAACATCTATGGGAATTAGTTGAAAAATTTGTCTTCCTTTTTTGCTACAGATGTGAATCTCCTTTATGGAAACCTACTGATTTGAATATGATATTCAGTGACATTGTGAATGTCTCCCTGAGACAATCTTGCATACTGTTGGATGGATTAAATTTTGACCAGTCATAGGAACCTCACCAGCCCTAAGTTTGCGTATGCCAAACTGCCCTCATCTTTGAGCTTTGAAGGTAGTCTGACAGACTGTACAAACTTGGCCACTTTTTAAATTATATTGTTTTTCTATTTCTATTTCTCCCTCCTTTTACCTGCCTGTGAGCATTCCACTGTTTGTACCTCTTTGTAAAGGAAGAAGCCAGTCTGGATGAATGGTTAAGAGCACAGGTGGTGGAACCAGCCAGGCTTGGGTTCAAATCCAATTTTATCCAGGAAAACATTACCTTCTCTAAGACTCAGCTTCCTCATCTTCACCACAAATACTGCCTGCCTCATAGGCTTGTTTTAAGGATTATCAATGCCTACCCAGGTGCCTGGGCAGAGTACGCAGCCAATGCATGGTAGCTATAATCATCACCATCATCACCGTCATCAAAGTAATACCATTCACTACTTCTTAGCAATTTCGCTTGGAAAAGGAGAGTAAAGAAAAACATTATAATAACCAAATAAAGCTAAAACAACATTTCTGAAAAATTTTCATCCCAAAGCAGAGCAAGGAATGAGCTCTCTCTTCCATCCCTTCCTCTACCAAATTACAGGCTGAAGAGTGTAGGACTCCAGAATGGAAAGATCAATGAATATTAATAGAAAAGTGTTTCTACAGAAGCTATCAAGTGCTTTAAAACAAATACTGTCATATTTGGAGTACAGAGATGAGTTCTTACTTAAGGTTTCTTTTCAGAAGTTCCCCATTGTCTTTGCATTCTGCTTTTCTGTTGTCATTAAATGGTCTTTAGGTCAGTTAAGATTAACTCTGGGGGTTTGTTGTTATAAAAGGCTCTTCACACTGACTGTAGATTTTACCCAATTGCCACTCATTTGTTCCATTCCAACTTACTAATATTATCATTATTTCACATGCTTCCTAGGACTTTTGAAAGTAATTAGTTATTTGAATTCTATTTTTCCAGAGTGTAGGAAGGAAATACATATCTAAAGAATGAAGTTATCGATGCCTAACAGGACAGGTAAAGCTATAAGAAAACCAGATTTTTATTCTTTTCCTGCCTTTTGGCACTTTTCTTGTTTAATTTCTCTCGTCGCTTGTCTAGATGACAAATGTTTTCCAACCAGCCAATTCTAAGACAGGTTGTATTTTCAGTTCCAGATTCTCATTTAGGCTGGAATTTCCTGGGGTAGATTTTAGCTTTGCTTGAGAGATCTCATTGAGTCCCTCAATTAGGTTCCTTTCATTCCTTTATTCCCTCCATCATCTGACTCAAATGTAGGCTTCTTCTCATTAAAATAAAAAATAACTCACTGAGCAAGATAGCTTGTTATTTGCCAAATTCTCAGACAAGTGATAGTAATTAGGATGAATACAGGAGCACCAGAGCAAGACTTCCAGAGCAAGGCAGTCCACACAAACATTTTGTTATTTGTCCAAAGTGTCACTCAGATTCTCTGGTGAAAGCAGCCCAGTGTGTGTGCCAAGCAAACCATCCATAGAGCACAGGCCTGGGGAGGGTCTGCTGAAGGCTCAGAGCATCTGAATGGGGGAGAACCTGCTGGAAGCTTGGGTGTACTTACTGTGTGGGATGCTGGGTTAACATGTTTCTGATTGGGCTTCTGAAAAAAAAAAAAAACAAACAGAAAAAGATGAGTGACCTCTGTGGTCGTTGCTAACAAGGACAGTCACTTGTCAGGAGGATTATTTGAGCTCTGCTTTGGTATGTAAAAACATAATTGAGATTCTTTTTTTCCCTCTAGAGTTGTATTCCACATAAAATAAGCCCACTGATCATTTACCAAGGGGCTGTGGCCTTAGGTATTTCCTGCCCCAAGCAGAACTGTACTGAGACCCCCCCCCCCCCACAGTTGACCCCTGGCAACTCACTTCTCAGTAAATTTATTTGATAATGGAAGCTGTGGATCACTCAGAGAGCAGGAGTCATGTTGCCTTCCTCAGAGCAATCCAGGCAGGGGTGTGTGAAAAGGGTCTGCTGAGCTGCCTGCAGTGTTTACTCCTCATTTTGGGAAAAGAAACACAGACTTTCTATCTAAACATTAATATTGGAGAAGGAATTTAAATGAGTTAGCTCAGTCCAAATGCTTCTGACAACTTTGGTCTGATTTCTGACCTTGTACCCTGGGGAAATAATGTATCTGCAAAGTAATTAGGACTCTAGATTTTGTGTTCCGTCTCCACTTTGTGTATCATAAGTGTGCACCTGTGCGTCTGTGTGTGTATACGTGTATGTGCATAGTGGAAAATGATGAGCAGAGGGAGCAGAGGCTGTAATGCTTTACAAAATGCTGGCATTCTGAAAACTTGCCATATGCTTGTATGTATTCGTGTGTGTGCATGTGGGGGTATGTAAAATCACATCTGTAGTTATGAATATACCATAAAATAGGCACACGCCGGCAACACTACCATGTAGAATATGCCTGCAAGAGCCCTCTGAGATGTCGATGAAGGTCTGCAATCCACCCCTGATCCAGCTCTCTCACCAGCCAAGACCACTGGGTCACCTCCACCTGGAAGGCATGACACCTTCTAACTTGTTGTGGGCCACGGAGGGTACATACACACTTCCTATATCACACCAGCAGCAAAGGAGGCAGGCCAGCATATTGGTGGGCAGATCATTCGATCATGCCTTTTGTCTGTGGTTGCACATGTTTTGTTTAGCCCCTTTGCTTCCCCCATGTTTGAAAGCTGATTGGCAGACACCGGATGACCAATTTCTTTTCTTTTGACAGCACATTCAAAAGGCGTCTCTGAAAAACTTGCATTGCATGCGACTGGAAGTCTGCTTCTTTAGCATTTGACAAGATAAGACGGTCCTGTAACTTGGGAAACAGCGTTTTTAATATCACCCCGGTGCCTAGAACTTTTACCAGGTTCTAGATGCCTGGAACTTCACCAGAGCCCATGTGGGTTACTGGCTTAGGGTCACTATCTTACTTAATAATCCTCTCGGCCCTCCCAGGACAGCAGAACACAACACAAACACACACACACACACACACACACACACACACACAACCCATAGGGAGAAATGTCATCATCATATATTTCCACTGAAGGTACAAAAAGAGGAACCAAGAAATGTACATTCGCCATGCTATCTGAGCTGAAGAACATGAGAAATGCAAAGCACATCTAAACGTAAATTAGTGAGCTTTAAACCAGGAGTAGGAAAACATTGCTAACATTATCTTCTTACATGATTGTCCTCAGTTTAGGTAATGGGGGCGCTTTTTATTTCAAATTTCCAGTAGCCTCATACCCAGACTCTCTCATGCAGAGTTAAGAACCAGCACCTGAACATGAGACACATGGTTAATTACTTCGTTGGCCTAGGCAGGAAGTTTACAGACTCAATGTGTTTGTACATCACCGGGCCTGGTGTTATGAGGCTGCTGTGGTCCAGGATGAAGAGGACTCTTCGTATGATTTAAACCATAAAGATCAGATCAGTTTCCTAAGCCCTCTAAGTAATGGCACAGCCCCCAGAACCATGAGATAGAAGGAGATAGGCCTTCATCCCCAAGCTGTGAGGCTGAAGGATACTCTCCCTGAGTGACAGGAAAAACAGAAGCTCATGACACATATTTCAAGCTGTTTGTTAATGAGGTCTTCAGCCAAGGCATTCCCAGCCCCTTGTCATCTGTCCCTGGACCTTAGCCTGCTCCTACATGACACCTCCCTCCTGACCTAGGCTCTCTACTGCCGGCCATACACGTATTGCTCCTTCTGTTGCTTGAGCTGAGTTATATAGTAGCTTCCTTTCCCAAGCATTGTGAGGACAGCAATCCACTTGTGAGGTTGTAGGTATGTGTTGAGACCAAAAACTCATTCCAATGTATGTAGAACTTTTTTTTTTTAAGATTTTATTTATTTGAGAGAGAGAGAAATAACATGGGGGGTGGGGGGATAGGGAGAAACAGACTCTCCACCAAGCAGGGAGCCCAAGGTGGGGCTCGATCCCAGGACCCAAGGATCATGACCTGAGCCAAAGGCAGAGGCTTAACTGACTGAGCCACCCAGGTGCCCCCTATGTAGAACTTGGAATCCTGAAATAGTTTAAGCTTAAAAGTGGATGATCTAGTGCAGTGCTTCTGACACTTTAATGTTCATGCCCATCACCCAGAAATCTTGTTGAAATTCCGATTCTGAATGAATAAATCAAGGTCAAAATCCAAAATGCCACACTTCTCCCAAGCTCCCACATGATGTTGAGGCTGCTCCAGGCCCGAAGGGCACACTTAGAGTCACAAGGGCCTAGGGCGGTCCTCCACCCGGACTGCATGTTGGAATCACCTGTGGAGGCCTCATTCCTACAGATTCAGGTTTAATTGGTTGAGGGCGGGGCACCTGGGTGGGTCATTCAGTTGGTTGTCTGCCTTCAGCTTGGGTCGTGATCTCAAGGTCTCAGGATCGAGCCCCGCATCTGGCTCTCTGCTCAGCAGGGAGACTGCTTCTTCCTCTCACTTTCCTCTGTGCTCTCTCTCAAATAAATAAAAATATTAAAAAATAATAATTGGTTGAGGGTGAGGCCTAGGTAGGGCGGTATTTAAAGATCCCCAGAGACACAGCCAAAGTTAAGAAATACTAGCATAGGGTCTAGGACTTAATTTAACTGCTAAATGCACAGAAGGGACATTAAGTTTATTTCCAAACCATTGCACTAACTTGTGGTGTGACTCTGGGAAAGAAATGTCCTTTCAGCCTCATCAGAGTTCTAAGGGGAATGACAGTTACTGATCTTTTAAAATAAAATAACATATAGGTCATTAAAATCTACCAGCAAGAATGAGAGAGATGTGGATAGTTGGCGCCACGTCCTAGAGTCTCTGTCAGCGGTCCAGTCCCTAGTGGGGTGTCCAGGGCAGGTTACTGCCAACTTTCAGCGTAGGCTCAGGTTGATATCGCAGCCAACTTTGGCTCTGGGGTTCCTGAGCAGTTTGTATGTAGCTATTGGAATGTGACCTGAAGGCCCAAAGACAGCCATGTGCACTACCCTACACCTGCCCCAAAGGATTGACATTCCTGCGGGGACCATAGGTAAACAGACGAGGGAGCCCTGGGACTACCCACATTCACAGGTGGGAGTCACATAAGGCTCCTTAGAGGATGTGACGTCTCCACTGAGGCCTTCAGAATAAGTTGCCGACCCGAAGGGCCTAGAGTAAATGTTCCACAGCAAGCAGAGGAAGCTCTGGAACCAGGCTTCAGGGCTTCAGGACAGGAGCTGGTCACAGTGAAGAGGCATGAGGGCTGAGCAGGCGTTAGGTCATACAGGGCCTCTGTGGCAGTGTTGAGTTCAGACATTGTCTTGAGACGAATTTATTTTGTGTGTGTTTTTTAAAAATATTTTATTTTATTTACTTATTTCGAGAGAGAGAGAGCATAAGTAGAGGGGACAAGCAGAAGGGAAGTGCGAAGCAGACTCTGCACTGAGCAGGGAGCCTGATACGGGGCTCCGTCCCCGGACTCCAGGATCATGACCTCAGCCAAAGGCAGACACTGCACCGACTGAGCCACCCAGGTGCCCCTGAGGCTAGTTTTAAGCAGGAAGTGGCCTGGTAGGACTTGCACAGAGGACTAAAGTATTCCTGTCCAGGGACACGATAGCCCAGACAGTCACGGAGCTGAGGCTGGCCAGGCCAGCCAGGCAGGGACCTGACTCCAACATGCCCCAAGCAGGAGCACGTAGCCCTCTTCTACACTTGACCTGCCCTGCTCCGGGGCGACACACAATACTCTTGCTTGGAAAAGCCATACAGTATTTAATTGCCATTTCTACAAAAGAAAGAAAAAGATCAGACCTCTTTTGTTCCTTCTAATGTATGATTTTCTCTGTTCAAAACTGCCCTAGTGTGTGCTAATTATTAGACGCCAGAATTTTTGTGTCTGTGTTGCTGGCAAGACAGTATTCTGGTAGTGTTGAAAACCCAGTGCATTTCCTAAAGAACTTTCTGAGAAGGTTTGGTGACAAGGTGGGGGGTTCTGATAGATACACATAAAGACAGAAAAAAGGAACAAGGTGTGGCTTCTGGCTTGGAGGTGTTTACTGTCTGGCAGGCAGAACAACAATAAGTGCATGAAACAGCATAAAAATAAAGACTGAGCTATGATCAGTAGGTGCAGATAGTTTTTGTACAAACTGACCGTGGAGGGTGGGCACAGGGTGAGGAGAAGTCTTCTGGGAGCAGTTCAAGGAAGCCTGGTAAACCTCGGATTGGCCAAGAGAAGGGAGGAAAGATGGTCCAGGTGAGGGTCAAGGTGAAGCAGAGCCAGCAATAAGGAGCTCTGCCTCTGTGAAGCAGCGTGGCCTCGCTGAAAGGGGGTTTGAGCTGGGTGCACGAGTGGGGAAAGTCAGGTCCTCCAAGCTGAGACTTCTGGATTTCGAGATAGAATCTACAAGAATACATTCATTCCTATGTGACATAATCCGAATTAGAGCTGTCCTTCTAACTGCTCACCAGATACAGTTAGTAGTTCCTTCCTTTCTTCCTTCCTTATATCTATCCTTGATTTGTTCCTTCCTTCCAGATCCTTATCTTTATAATGTTTGGTAATGTTTTCCCCAAACATCTCATTTTGATTTCCCTAAAAACCCAGTTTTCTAGCAAGCAATGAGTAGTAGTTTCACCGCCCCTACTTTATGGTTTTGTTTTTACTCTTGGATTCTTTCCTGCCATCATCATCGTGCTTTGTGGTCAGGGTGGATCTCTCTTCATCCGGGAACAGGACTGAGGCCGGAGAACTTGGAGAACCAGTTCTGTGGGCTGGTGATTAACTTGACAGCAAGGATGCTGCTGCCCAAGGACATCCTGTTCTCGATACCCCAATCATTTATTTGTGGTAGTGTGTCACTTTCTCTAGCTCCAGTGCCTCACTTGAAACACTGGGATCGTGACATCTGTGTATCCATGTGCAAGATTTTGGTAGGGTCTTTTTTTTTTTTTTTTGTAGGGTCTTAAAAAGATTTCCCACACGTTAGAAAATGTCAAGACAGGCAGCTCTGTTAAAAATCACACTGAGACCGTAACCCCTGTCATTGGAGATTTGTGGTGAGGACGGTTATTTTAGAAAGGACTCAAAATACTGATTGTCATGTACCTGCTGCTTTTAAAACTTGAATGATCAGAATAATATACATGAAAAGATTTCAGGATTTTGAAAGGTTTTCAGTTTTCCTTGTTGGTCCTTTCGGATAACCTACCCTAAATTGAAAATGAGAGCCTCTTTGTGTTTTCAGATTGCAGAGGGAATGGCATACATCGAGAGAAAGAACTACATCCACCGAGATCTACGAGCAGCAAACGTTCTGGTTTCTGAGTCACTCATGTGCAAAATTGCAGATTTTGGTCTTGCTCGAGTCATCGAAGATAATGAATACACAGCAAGAGAAGGTATGTTGTCTTCACGATATTTACGTGTTTTGTTATTTAGTTTTGTTTTTGTCTGGTTTTTCGGGGTGGGGGAGGGAGAATGGTTCACGAAGCAACTACAATAGTCATCATTTAAAAAAAGAACTCATTTAATAAAATGTTCACAAGGTACCGTAGTTGCTGTTTGTGGGTATGTTCTAATATTTGTTTTTAAAAATTACTCTCCTGATTAACTTCACATACTGTTTATAAAGTTGACAGATGTTGTCATTTGTATTTCAAATAAGCACAGGAAAACACAAAGAGACTTGGCAAGTTCAAAACGCTTTGTTTATATTGTATATTAAAGCTTCTACCCAAACAATGAAGTCCACTGTTCCTAACTGTAGAGAAGACGTTTGTAATGATAACTCTGTAGCCTGTGCTGGCCTTTTCTTTTTTTTTTTTTTTTTTTTTTTTTTTTTTTTTTTGTGCTGGCCTTTTCATTGCAAATTAAAACTTGGAAATTATCAACACAGAGAAGTAAATGTAATGCACTCTTTTATTTAACTGCATTCCATATTATACACATAATTAAAAACGCATGGAAAAGCATAAGACTCTCAGTTGCTATGTGTGGCTCTGTCGCTGGACCCTGTCTGGGGCTGCACTCGCCCTTAACGTTGGAGACTCATCCATGTTGCTTAGGATCTAAGGATCCTGATAGTCTCACTCATGAAAGTTGAGTGAATGTTTTTGCAGAGCCAAGCACTCTCTTGACATTCCTAAAAATTATTAAACACGTGTTATTTTCCTTTAACCATGTGCATGTTCTTTCTGGAAGATGTCCACTAGATTTATAAAGATGGCAGATTCAGAACATCGTTTTGATTTATTTAGTATTTCTTGTGCCCATCGTGTTTCAGGCAGTTCTCCTTCTGCCTCGAGATTGCATTCTCTTAGGTGGGTGATAATTTGTCCTCAACAGTTTGAGGAAAGGGGGTGAAAAATAATAACTAAAATGTAGAGAGTATTTATGTAGAGAGTATAGTGGGCACCATTCTGAGTGCTTTTCTTATTTGCTTATTTTTTAGAGAGAGAGGGAGAGAGTGCAAACAAGGGGGAAGGGCAGAGGGGAGGGAAACAGAGAGAATATCCTCAAGCAGACCCCCCATTAAGTGTGGAGCCCAACACAGAGCTTGATCCCAGGACCTTGAGATCATGACTTGAGCCCAGACCAAGAATCGGATGCTTAACTCACTAAGCCACCCAGGCACCTCTCTAAGTGCTTTTCATACGTTGTCTCATTTATGTTTACAACAATCCTATGTAATAAGCTCTATTTTGTTGTTCTTATTATTATCATTCCCACCTTATAGGTGAGGCCACAGAGAGGTTCAGCAGCTTCCAAATTCCCATAGTAAGTGGGAGAACCAAGAATCAAACTCAGGAGATGTAGCCTCAAAGTTTGCCAGCTACAACATGTTCCACTGGTTTTGTTGAATTGAACAAGACTGGTGCCTCGCAAAAACAACTATTGTTGTGTGGGACAGGTGGCTTAGTGCAGAGAGCTTAGATTCTAGAATTAAATAGTAGCCATTTCAGAGCAACAGTAATATTTACCTTTTATTGATATTTACCCTATGCCAAGCATGCAGCTTAACCCAGTTAACTCTGGCACCAACCTTATGGAGGTTCTGTTTCCTCATTTTATAGAAGAAGGTGCCAAGAAAACCCAAAGGCTTGCCAGGGTCATGCCACATTGGAAGCATTAGAACCAGGATTCAAACTGGGTGCACTGTGTGGGACTAACCACCCCCACACACAACTGGGGTCCCTACTGGAGCCACCTGGCCCTACCCTGCCCCCTGCCGCTACCCAGCCATGCAGGGTTTAATCCCCAGAATGTGCAACAGTGCATGCCCTGCACCATACCTACTGTTCTATGAGGCTTTCTGCTATCTTTACTGATCTTGTTTGGATTTCCAATTTGGGTCTGACACCACAAGAAATTCCAAAGCAAAGACCTAATAAAAGCAGACATGTTTAAAGTTTTTAAAAATGGTTGGTGGAACCCCCTAACCTTTTCCAGGATATAGGGACAACATTCTGTGCCTGAGTCCCTACTCTCTTCAAGGTACCCCCACAAGATTCCCACCCCCCAAGCCAGGTTAGGCCTCACCAGCTCCCCACAAGAATCCTAGTGTCATTAATATCTCTTTCTGGGCAGATCATTATGCTCCCCAGTTCCTAGACGTAGTAATGTTTGAGCTGAGCAAATGAAAGCAGGAGACCTTAACATTTGGAGTAGTATCTAAAATCCCTATTGGTATGGGCGCACAGAGATTTGTCCGCAAGAATATACACATCAAGAGACATTTATATTCCATATAACATAGTATGGGTTCATTGAGAACATTTGAACACTGAAGATTTATGCTTTAGAGGCTGCTATTGAGGGACAAATATATAAACTAAAAACAAATGCCTTTACATTCTGTGTCAGGCTCTTTTGTTTAAAGTAAGTTAGTTATGGATACACAAGAAACTTTGCTTCTTGGGGCACCTGGGTGGCCCAGTTGGTTAAGCTTCTGCCTTCAGCTCAGGTCATGATCCCAAGGTCCTGGGATGGAGCCCTGCATTGGGCTCCCTGGTCAGTGAGGAGTCTGCTTCTTCCTCTTCCTCCCCTGCTACTCATGCTCTCCATCTCTCTGTCTCAAATTAATTAATGAATTAATTAATTAAAAAAAGAAAGAAAAGAAAAGAAACTTGGCTACTCGCAAGGGGAATGCCCAAAAGGGAAACAGGGAGGGAGGCACCTATTTTCAGTATAACATGTGTACCGTCTCTGTTTTGCACTATGTGTATGCATTAGTTACTCAAAGGAAATAATTAAAATTTTCCCCAAAAGAGGAAAGTATGAAGGCCACATGCCCATGACCTTTTTGTTTCATCTCAGAGGCCCAAGTAAGACATGTGTTCTCCTGTAGGTGCCAAATTCCCCATTAAGTGGACAGCTCCAGAAGCAATCAACTTTGGATGTTTCACCATTAAGTCTGATGTGTGGTCCTTTGGCATTCTCCTGTATGAAATCGTCACCTATGGGAAGATTCCTTACCCAGGTATCATTCACTTACTTGTTTCCATTCCAGTGGTCTGTATGAGAAAAAAAAAAAAAAAAAAGCCACATGGCTTTTACAGGAGGCATAAAAAATAAACCCATCTCCAAAGGCTAAGAATAAGCACTTTGTTCTAGATGACGGTCTTCGGTGGGAGTTGTTCTAAAAATGCTTAGACATTTCTCTGCCTTCTTATTTGATTGAATGCGGATTCTTCCCCGTGCCTCCCACCACCAATGGATTCCATCACTTGGTGCTGAGAAGGGGCCCAACACCCCCACAGGTATTGCAGATGGGACAATGGATTAGAAGGTGAGACATGGTGCTCCTCCTAAGCAGAACACCTGGTAGAGGAGGAAACAGACACAGAAATGAGAGTTTACAGTGCTTTCTGGTTAGTTTTGAAGTGGAGATTTGTATAAAGTATTTTGGAACCTCTGCCTCTTCGGGAAATAACCACGTCTGTTTATTAGTGAAAGGTCATTCCAATCCATAACTTCCCCAATGCAAAGACATCCATTCAGTGTCTCTAGAGTCCTAACACCCAAAGCACTTGGAGTCAGACTGTGCCAGAAACCCCCTCTTCCCAGGATCTGTGCCCAAATATGCAAGAAGCATTTCTCCCAAAGCCTTCACAGTAGTTGTTAGGCTTTTTACATTAGTGCTTTGTACAAAATCAATGGGTATGATGAATTTAAGATTAAATCTTTAATGTTTAAATCATTCCTTCATTTGAAAAATACCTGAGAGTGCTGGCCTCGAGATGCCCAGATGCAGCAGTGAGAGCTCCTGCCTTTGAGAGCTAATATTCTAGTAGGAAGAGACTGGTTAAAGTCGGATAGACAACAACTATCAGATGGAGCAGGTGCACTATGATTGAAAGATGAGCGTGGAGGAGGAGGAGGATGGATGCTGGTTTGACACTATGACCTTTGTAGCAGCAGATTGGAAGAGGGAGCCACAGGGCTGTCTAGGAGGGCTGAGCATCCCACAGAGGTGACAGTCACCATATGGGATCCTGAGGCCCAGTGGTTTGGGTGTCGGTATTTGCTAGATGAATGAATCACGGGTTTAAGCCATTTAACATCTTGATAGACACCATGCTGTGGATGAGAAAAACTTGGGGACAGAGCAGCAATGTGGCCTTCGTGCTCCTGATCTCCCTCAGTGCTGTCTAGGGATGAACCATAGAGAAATCAGGGACCCAGAGGCCAGCGGGGAGGGGAGAGCCTTCGGGTGGTGCCGCACAGTGGGCTGACTGTGCCATGAAATCCCCCTTGAGCCAAAATTTCATATTCTGACTGCCACTCTGCTCTAGATGCTGAAATGAACAGAAACATTACTGTAAAACAAGGAAAAAGAAATATTTTCTTGATCAATCCTGATATCTGACATTATGTATCTTTATCTATAATCTACATCTATTTACAGAGAAATTCTGTATCTTCAGATTATGCATATAATCTGATATCTGATCAAATAAACATTTAACTTCATAAAATGATATGTGATATGTTTGACAGGCTCCATAATGACACACAGACAATGCCCATAAGGCTCAGAGAAGGAGCCTTTTGCCTGGAACTGAATTACTAGCTCCCGGCAGAGCTGCTTCTGAACCCCAGGCCTCACAAAACCCTTGTTTTCATCTGCTATGCTCAATGTCCAGGATTTTAAAATAAATATTTAGGGTAAAAAAAATCTTTTAAAAAAGCAGTAGAAAAATGGTATTAATTAATTAATTAATTAATTAATTAATTAAAAAATACAGTACGACCAACCAAACAGTACTGACTGATCCACTTCCCAGGTAGCCTGTCCCCTGTAAGGACAGGAGATACAAGATACTGTCAGGAGCTCTGGATGGTTGAGGTAGTCTAGTCGCAAGAGTTGTACATCATGAGAGCCTCTAGCTTAGGAGTTGTGAACAGAACTGAACAATCTTATTGATGTAAATATCAGAGGACTTGATTCACACAGGTAGCACAGAAATCAGTGAATGTTGCCAACACGGACCATTTCCATCACGGTTATGAAACTGCTTGTCGGAGAGACCGCACCGATAATTGAGTTATCCGGGCATATTTTCTTTACCCAGAAGAGTGCTAGATACATTAAGCTTTGGGTTTTTTTTTTTTTAAGCAATTTAGAGACTATACACCTAGCTTTGCAAAATAATGGGAATAAGAGAAAGGAGGAGACAAAACAAAGAAAAACTAAGGAAGTCAGATATAAAGTGAAAACATGTTTTTTAAAAGAAATATAAAGCTAAAGATGAAATATACCAAAATGTTAACTATCCTTGGGCAATGAAATGGTAGGTTATATTAATTTTATTTTTAAATAAATAAAATCTTTAAAAAATTTATTTTTGATAAGCTTCTGAAGTTTCCATTTCTTTTCTCATTTTTAAAAATTATGTCTTCATTAAATATTTCAGTTGTTTAAGTGATATATGGTGTATCAAAAAAATCAGGTGGTACAAAAAGACTTCTAATGAAAAATTGCCTCCCTGGCCTCATGCTCCTCAAAGGCATTGACTTTCAGGAATTTTTGTTATATTCTCATATTCATTGCTCAGAATTAAAAATATTATACTCATACTATTATCTCTTAAGTAAGAAGTTTTCCCTGTTTTGTTTATCATTAAGTAAGAGTACAGCCACATGGTTCTAAATTCAAAAGATACAAAGAAGTATAGGTGGAAGTGGTGTGCCTTTTGTTCCTCATCTCCAGCCAACTGTCCTTCTCCTTGTCCCCATTGGAATCATTGTTATCAATTTCTGGTGAATTGGACAGAGACATTCTAGAAACATCCGGAGATATGATTAGAGGTGTATCAAATACACATGTTGGCTGGGTGCCAAAACTGATATCACCAACAGAGAACAAACTTTTGGGAATGAGAGAGTAAAATATACAATTTTGCCAGCAGAAGCTACTTAATCAAAATTCTAGTAGTCAGATGCTAAATGCAGGGCAGTAGAAGGTAGGAGTGTCATTTTCTCTTTGCAGTGTCTGTGTTGAAATAGATTCATTGAGCGGACACATCTAACTTCTGTGCACACCAAATGTAATTCAGTAAAAGTCTTTTTCTTAACACTCTTTTTAGAAAAAGGCCTTGCACTCATCAGTTGTATTTTGGGCCAATCCCCCAAACCTTTTGTCTTCGACTACTGTTAGTCCATTTCAACAAGTTTCTATTGTTTTAACATTTTTAGCCCCCCTAGGCTCCAAGCTATGAGGAATCCTTTTCTCCAAGCCTTCTCCTTAGCATTTATAAATTTGCTTGTTCTCATTGATGAGTGAGCACTGGATTCGTAGACAGTTTATCATGATGTTGCTGTACATGACTTCGGAGTTGGTCCTCATGAAAATTTGAGGCATCAGAGTTAATATTCTGCTTCTAATTCACACTTAGGACTTTTCCCAAATAGGACTTTTTTCTTGAGACACCCATTACCTAGATAAAATTTAATCGCTAAATAAGTACTATTATCAAATTTGCTTATGTTATGAATGCTAGTACCTGAAGCTTTCACCTAGAATTATAAAGTCCTCCACTTGTTGTGGCTTCTTACGTGGCTTGGCCAAAGTGGATGGCTTCTGAATCCTGTCCTGTGTCTTGGAACTCGTTTCTTCTGTGGAAGAACTCAGGATCTCTCTTTATCCCTGAAATTTCATTGGTCTTTGCTATGTTAGGCTGGGCTCTTATTTTGTCCTATTTGGAAGCTTGTAGCCATGAATTCTGGGAAGTTTTCATGTATAGCTTCCTTGAAAATTTGCTCCTGTCCATTTTCTGTCCTCTTTCTAACTCATATGGTGGTAGGTGGAAGATTCTGAGTCTCATGTCTGCTTTTCTGTTTCTGTCACTCTGTTGGCCGGTACTGCTTGAAGGCTTATCTTGTCACTCTTCCTTTGATGAGATGCTTATGGGAACGAGGATCTATGGTGATCATCCTTGTTAGTTCCCTCCTGGATTGCATCTTCATGTCTATTCTCTGGGACCATCTAGTTTCCTCAGAAGAGAATCTTCTAGGTCCTGCCAGTGGGGGAACCAGCCTGGCTATCAGCATTCTGGAGGTGCACTGGGGAGGAGGTATCAGTGTCTTTCATTGTTGTCATTGTATTTTTTTACTGGGGTAAAATAGGATAAATTTTAACCATGTTAATCACGTTCAAGTGTATGATTCAGTAAGGGTAAGTATATTCACATTATCACGTAACCATCACCATGACTTCATGGTGACTTCATTTCCATGACTTTTCGTCATCCCAAACTTAAACTATAACCATTAATCAATAACTCCCCATTCCCCTACCCTCCTGCCCCTTGTAACCTCTATTTTACTTTCTGTCTCTATGAACTTGACAACTCCAGGTACCTCCTGTAAGTGGAATCAAATATTATTTATCCTTTGGTATCTGGCTTATGTCACTGAAGGTTGTGTCCTCAGGATTCATTCAGCTTGTGGCGTGTGTCAGAAGGGTCTCGTTTTCCCATCTTCAGCCTTACTCCTCATTCCTGATCTTCTATCCCCCATTTGACTCCACCTCCACTGGACTGGCATTCCTAAGCATGGAGCTTGTCTTCCTCAGTTTCCCTGGCATTAACCTGGAGCACCTGCCAGACAGGCTCTAGGTACAGTCTGTCTGCAGCCATCAATGTTTCCCATCCTTTGGATGTGCAGCGACTCCATGTGGACCCTTCCCAGGGCATGCTAGGGTGAAACATCCTGCCTGTTACTGGTGTCCTTCTCTTGTAGGCACTTCGGTTTCACATTCCTCCTCTTGGCTCGGCCCACTTCTGCCTCTGAGTGACAGATGTCTTCTGGTTTCATCAAAGATGGAGTTTAAGTTTCTGTTTCTTGTTCTCTTTTTGTTTTAGGGTGAATTAAAGGGGGGAAAAAGAGGTAGGGAAAAAGATTCTTACTTCACTACCTTAAAAGCAAATGTAATAATGTTTATATATGAATTTCCTAAAGAAAATGGAGAGGATCTTTGTGGTTGAGGTTTTGTTTTGCTTTGCTCTTACAAAGAAAAAGGTTTGAACATGACAAAGTTTTCTGAAGCCTCATGTCTTTTCTGGCTGTTTCTTACCAGACCTATCTAGCATCTTAATAACACATGTAAATTGGAGTCAGGGAAGTCATCTGCTATAAACACTTACTTTGATCACAGGCAGTGCTCCAAACGACAACAAAAAAAAAAAATCACCGTTTTTAAAGGAAGGGAACTGACTGGGAAAGATTAGAGAGGGAGACAAACCTTAACTCTGGGAAACAAACAAAGGGTTGTGGAAGGGGAGGTTGGTGGAGGGATGGGGTAACTGGGTGATGGGCAATGAAGAGGGCACTTGATGGGTTGAGCACTGGGTGTTACACTATCTGTTGGCAAATTGAATTTCAATTTTAAAAATGTAAAAAAAAAAAAATCACCCTTTTAGAATTATTAGGGGGTGGGAGACTATGGTCGCATGGCAGCCACAACTTCCTTGCTCACATGCACAGGAGGGCCCCTGGTCTCTCCAAACTGTTACGGTTTCTGGAGCTGGGTCTCCCATTCAGAGGAGAGAGAGTTGCTAACTCTGTATTTTTTTTCTATTCTCTACTGTACTGAATTTTTCTCCTTCACCAACGTATAGCCTCTGCTAATTCCTCCCCACTCCAGATCTTACTTCCTGCTCCCCACCCGCCTCCCCTCTCCAGAGGCTATCTCCTCCACTGGGCTGTGAGCCATTTGAGGACAGGACTCTGTCTTAATCATCTTTGCGTCTCTCAGAGCTTAGTGCTAACTCATGTCCCGTGGTAAGCACTCAGGAAATGCTTGTGGGGAGAATGAAGGATGGAATATAAAACTATTTGCTTTTACCATCACTGGCCAATGGATGTTTGCTTTCTTGAACTGAGCAACGACCAAGGATCAGATTTAAACTTAGGGTCTGGTTGAGGTCTCCCTCCTCCTCTCTTTCTTCCATTTAAGACTTGTCATTAAAAAAAAAAAAAAAAAAAAAAAAAAAGACTTGTTATTAAATAGCCTTCTTTTGCTTGTTAATTTACTCCTGTGTTCAGATTTCTCTCTCTTCCTCTTACCAAGTCAAATTCCCCCAGGCAGGATGGAGCACACCTGGCCTTTATCCACATCATGGAGTGTCCTTCAGAGTTAGTAAAACAGGAGAATGAGGAAGGAAAAATCTTCAGTGGGGCAAGGTCATGCAGGGAGGGTGGGCCTGGAAAAAATCTCTTCTGTAGGTACATTCTGATCTTTTATTCAGCTGGGGGTTCTCCAAGCAGAAAGTGAAAGAGATATTCCTAACAAGTTGGCCATCCAGATGTTATTGCCTATCATTCTGGATGTTAGTCCTCCTACCAGGATCCCAGAGCTTCTCCCCTCAATGCCCATGTAGAAGCAAATACTAGAGATTTCATCTAAAATTTATCCAAGTGAGCAGGGTCAGTGACAAGAGCCAGAGCAATGCTGAAACCACATAATTTCTGGAGACGAGAACCCCAAATGAAGAAAGTGCTGCAAATCAGTCTCTTGGCTTCAAGCAATGAGAATAAAGTGAAGTCTTTCCATTAGAACATTCCAGTTACACAAATATCTGAAGATAGTGTTTCAGAAGACTTGAGCAAAATTAATTCATCATGTAAACAACTTTCAAGAGATCTTAGCATTTATAAATTTGCTTGGAAATTTCCATTTCTAAAACCAAGGAGTCTTCCAAGGCAGAAGAGACCAGACCAGTACCACTGGTCATGACCTATGGTAAGAAATAAACAGAAACCCTACTTCACAAATATAACAAAAGTTTCACAAAATCACACTAACTTTTATTATGGGTAGTGCATTCTGATCTTTGCTATTTCATTCTGTTATGATTTATATTGAAAAATACTGGTAGCTCCCTAAAAAAATCAATTTGTTGCTCTCAAATGGGTAGTGACCTACAATTTGAAAAACAATGATTAGAGAATAAATTCAAAAGGAGCCTGTTTCAAATCTAGTAAAAGACATTTCACTTCTGGCTGTCTTTTTTTTTTTTTTTTAATTTTTTATTTATTTATGATAGTCACGAGAGAGAGAGAGAGAGAGAGAGAGAGGCAGAGACATAGGCAGAGGGAGAAGCAGGCTCCATGCACCGGGAGCCTGATGTGGGATTCGATCCCCGGTCTCCAGGATCACGCCCTGGGCCAAAGGCAGGCGCCAAACCGCTGCGCCACCGAGGGATCCCCACTTCTGGCTGTCTTGTAGAATCTTCCCAGTGATCACCAGTGGTAAGGAAAGGAAATTGGTTATGATGAGTGGAATTTCTCATATGCCAGGTATCAGACATATTCTAATTGAAAATAGGCCTCATAAAATACCTTTTTCCCTATAGAACGAGGTATCCACAAGGCAGACAAAACATACAGACGTGGATAGATCCTGTTAAACAGCTAAATGAGTATATTGCTCTATCCCAGTTTAATCATGGAGGAAAATGTTCTTTTTTTTTTTCCCTTAAAGCTGCTCTTAGTATCAAAGATTGACATTTCAGCTCTTGAACTACCCTGAGTCAGTTGACCATATTAAAAGCCATCCGTCCATACCAGTCCTCTTACAGGGCTCAGAAGGGATAATGAACACCCCACCTTTCTCACTGGATGTTGAGAAAATGCATACTGCAGAATCAGTATGAGCCAACTCTGGCCTATACTGAAGACTTTGTAGGGGACAATTTAATGATTGGGACATAATGCATTGGGCTAGCTGATTTAAGGATTTTGACTTCTTCAAACAAACTTACAGGGAAAAGCTAATTTTAAAAAAATATATTGGTATGAGATAATATACATGAAGATGACTTTTTGGTGTATCTATTACAAGTAGAAGCTGGAAACAATACAACAAAAGAAATTGAGATTGGGGATTAAGATTGGGTTTGAGAGGGCAGCTCCAGTGGCACAGCGGTTTAGCGCCGCCTGCAGCCCAGGGTGTGATCCTGGAGACCCCAGATCGAGTCCCACGTCGGGCTCACAGCATGGAGCCTGCTTCTCCCTCTGCCTGTGTCTCTGCCTCTCTCTCTCTCTCTCTCTCTGAATATATAAATAAATAAATCTTAAAAAAAAAAAAAAGATTGGGTTTGAGTAGTTCATTTAAGGGTCAATCAAGTCCATTATCCTGCCATTAAAAAAAAAAAAAAAAAAAAACTTGCTCTGTCTTCATCTTCACGTTAGCCTGTTTTCACTCTGGCAAACTGAATGCTGTCTTGATCCCCTTCTTACTAAAATTTACATTACATTTCCTTGATGCCATGCATGATACCCACAAGCCTCTCTGGTCTCTATTTCTGAATCTCCTCTTCTAAGAACATCAGTCAGATTGGGTTAGGGCCTGCCCTGAAAGCCTCATTTTAACTTGATTACCTCTTTAAAAACCCTCTCTCTCCAGGCAGTCATATTCTGAGGCTGGGGCTCAGGCTCCAACATATGGATGTATTCGTTGGGGGACGGGGGACTGTTCAGCCCATCGTCACCTCTAAAGCTTGCTTCAAGAAGGGATGCAGGATGTGGGGAGCCAAACACCCCCTGCAATGCTTGACCCTTGCTCAGGTTTCTCAATGGTGCATTTCTTTTGCTTTAGGGAGAACTAATGCCGATGTGATGACCGCCCTGTCGCAGGGCTACAGGATGCCCCGCATGGAGAACTGCCCAGACGAGCTCTACGACATCATGAAAATGTGCTGGAAGGAGAAAGCAGAAGAGAGGCCAACGTTTGATTACCTGCAGAGTGTCCTGGATGATTTCTACACTGCCACAGAAGGGCAGTATCAGCAGCAGCCTTAACACACAGGAAGACTCCTGGCCGTTCGCTGGGACGACTGCTTTCTTCAAAAAGAAAACAGGACAATCACTGGTTGCGCTAGTATCTCACGCACTAGGATCATCCACCGTCTCTGCTTCCTGAAAGTGAGGCTAGGTAACTCAGGAAGACCACTCCCGACATGGAAAAGTATTCTCTTTCTCGTTGGCTGATGCCCACTGGTTGCCGCTTGGACTGCTCCCAGCTGGCAATCTTGCTTTGCTAGACCAACATCTGCAGACAGCCTTCTGAGAAGAAAACACCTGTTGTGTCCAGAACCCCCCACTCCAGCCTCTTGTTTACAACTCAGTGTGTGACTCTGAGGTTCAGAGGCTCCTGCAGTGAATCTCTCAACTAGTAACAGACTTAAACTCATTTATAAAAGTAAAGTAACCAGATGCATATCATGACCCTTCTTTGCATTTTCTCTCTGCTTTGGCTTATCTATTAAGAAATTACTAATCCAATCTGTTACATTTTGCAGGTGAAGTCAGAAGGTTAAAATGGTCTCTCCCAGATTTTAGCGATTTCCCCTCCCCCTCGAATCTGAGACTGTTAAACATTTTCCTTCCATGGAGACTGCTCCGAACCCCCAGACATGAAGCAGAGCAGCAGCAATGCTCTTCTGACCTGTTTCCTGTAGAAATGTCCTCTGTGAGCTGCTGTGTGTCCCAACATAGACCCTGCCCATGGCCAGGGCTGGTCCAGACCTCTGAGGAAAGGGAGAAGAGCCTCAGGAACTCCTCTACCCCAAGAAGGAATATTTTTAACAGTCCTGCTTTTCCATTCCACAATTTCCTATATACAGACTTTTTTGACAATGTACTTTGGGAGAATAATAAGATTCTAATTTCTGCAGAGCCTGATAGGGCCTTATAAAAATTTTCTTTATTGCTTCCAATGATTTGAACATTATTTTAATGATGGAATGTTAATTCTATTGTACTTGAGAAAGTAAATGCCATCTTTGAGTCTATTTTTGTGATTCAGCAATCTTTTCTAAATTGTGTAAAGCATGTGTGAGACTATTTATACAAAGATATGAGAATAAGTGACTGAGGAGGTTCAAAAGAGCTCCTGCAGCAGGGGATACGAGAGGTTTTGTTTACTAAATTTTTCTACTGTAAGCTTTGAATAGAAAATGCTATATCACCTCATGTTTCACTTATGCTCTTGTGTATATACTTAATATTTCTATTTTTTATTTTATTTTAATACACCTGGCCCTATAACATCTCAAGCTTTTTCTTTGTGTTTAACATTTCCAGTTACCATCAGCATAAAAATGAGTACCATTGTGGGAGGCGGAGCATGAGAGGGGATTCTATATAGTTACATCGTTTAAAGAACTTGCACAAGTTCTACCTCCATCCTTTGAGCATTTTCAGATTGGAAAACCAGGAGCTGACAGCCTGGATATCCCTGTATGGGGGCCAAATAGGATTTGTTTTCAAATAGGCTTAGCAGGCACCATTAGAATTTTATTTTGTGTGTGTTGCCTACGTGTTGAGTTCCTAGGGGAAGGGATAAAATATTCTACTGTTCCCAAAATTTTAACCTATTTTCCTGTGTGTTTTTAAAAAATGTTCTTTCTAAAATATTCTAAAGTTCTTGATTTACAAGTGCCATGTACATGAAGATAGAATATTATCACCGTATAATGTCTGCACAGCTGATGACTTGATCCACAAGGGTCAGTCTTCTGCATACATCCACCTGTTCACATTTCTTTTTTTTCTTTTCAAAGATTTTATTTATTTATTCATGAGAAACAGAGAGATAGAGAGGCAGAGAGAGAAGCAGGCTCCATGCAGGGAGCCTGACGTGGGACTCGATCCCGGGTCTCCAGGATCACACCCTGGGCCAAAGTCGGCGCTAAACCCCTGAGCCACACGGGCTGCCCCCATTCACATTTCATTTCAGAATCACACATGTGGCCCTGCATGTTATGTGGAAGGAAATTGTAAAGATTCTCTAGGGCAAAAAGAAGTTTCTAGAAAATTACTAAGCTTCTCTTCAGTTTGTTTTTCTTCTCACAATTCTGCTTCCTTTCGCCATTTTACATTAAATTTTTCCCCTCAATCAAGTACATGAGCCTTTTTTTTTTTTCTCTCCAACACCTTAGGCCTCATCACTCATTCTCAGGATGTGCTTGAGCCACATCATACTCAATGGGCACCAAGCTCAGTCTCTTCCCTCATCAGTAGGATTCCAGCTTCCTCATGACTGGTAGGCAAAATGAGGGACTGAGTAGATGTTTGTATAATGTTAGGGTCTCCAGTAGAGTGCAGAATGCCTGATATCATATCCTGGATCATTACGGAGGACTTGAAAAGCAAAATGGCCACTCCTCTACCTCTCAGATCTTGCCTTTGTTGTTCTGCAGTGAAGGATGTGTAAAAAGTTTCCCCAGTGGATATACTGGTGTGCCCAGGCTTCAGAATCACTCCTTTGCTTTGACTCATATTCAAAATTAATTGCTCAAAGAAAGGCTGGCCCTCCCTCTCCTCAGCTGATTTGGTTGCCCCAGGAAGGATGGAGGAGTAGAGAAGGAAGGAAAGGGAGAAAAGTTGCCTTTTTCCTTTCTTATGACCATGAAACTCACTGAATCTATGGTAAAGCTCATGAGCTTGACACGGGTGTCCTCAGTAGAAGGGACACTTCATAGCCCCTCCAAGCAGACCTCCCTGGGTTCTGTCAGAATCACACTGGAAACGCATACTGCCCAGGCCTTCTAGGGAAGATAGGATGCTACAGGGGCCTTGATTCCCCTCTCCAAGGTGTAAAAGAGGTCAATAAAAGAAGGGACCATATTTATTTACATACACTGTGGGATAGATCAAGGGTATTAAAATGTAAATATAAGCTCATTTCCAATTTTGCCTGTGACGATGGCTTTCCTTTATCTTTCCCTTTGCTTGGAACAAACTACATGGGGCAGTGGCCACTGAAAGGCAGTCAGAACTGAAACACCAGCATCTGGTACATGGACTGAAGTAAAGCCCATGTTCAGCCCCTAGCTGAGCTCCCCAGCCTTCGGGTCATAACTGCCACGCTCCACAGCCAATCAGTTTCTTGTGTTCTCAGATGAGGTCAGACCACCTATCTCTCTTCGCACATCTTTGTTTTCTACTTCTGCTGAGTTGAAGGGAGATGCCAACTCTCCATCTCCTACATTTTGACTACCTGAAGTTATTAGATTAGGAGAAGATGAGCCTTGCTGTTCTTCTTGATGGAAATGATAGTTATAAATACACGAAGCTTGCTATACAACCATCATTTGCTCAGTGCTCTCTTTTGCAGTTTGGCGCTTTATAAAAATGACCTGTAACCTATACCACAACCCTTGAAGGTATGGACAGTCTTATGACTTTCACGGCTGAAAAATCGGATGAATTTTAATTTTGGAGGAAATGCTATGCAAGATTTCAACTCACCACTCAGACCTTTAAAAAGACAATTTAGGGACCCCTGGGTGGCTTAGTGGTTGAGCGTGATCTTGGGGTCCTGGGATCGAGTCCTGCATCGGGTTCCCTGCAGGGAGCCTGCTTCTCCCTCTGCCTATGTTTCTGCCTCTCTCTGTGTCTCTCATGAACAAATAAATAAAATATTTAACAAAATAAAAAAGAATTTATAGAGACTACACCTTTTTTTCCATCTTTTTTTTTTTTTTTTAAGTGGTCTCAATGCCCAATGTGGAGTTCAAACTCATGACCCTGGGATCAAGATCACATGCTCTGCTGACTGAGCCAGTCAGGTGCCCAGGGACTAAACTTTTTAATAAAATGCTTTTATAACATTTATGCTTTGTTTTATAACATGAAGTTGTATTAAACTGATAAAGTTTTATTCTAGAAAGCTCTAACATGACAGACGTATAAGAGGAAAGCCTTCTGATTTAATTTCCTGTGTTCTTATGACTCTAAATACTTCAGATAGAAGTAAGTGCCAAAAGCTTCACAGGGTTCCCAAGATGGTCACCATGTGATCTTAACTGTTTCACTTACATGTTAAAATAATTGGGGCAGTCTTGGTGGCCTCCAACTCCAAGTTGTTGGAAAGATTAGTCAGAAATAATCAGGATTGGGCAATGTTCAATATTAGCACAAAACTTCTAGAATCAAAGCTGGCTTTATTTACAGCACTCAGATTAGATATCATGTCACAAAGCCGGAAAACAATATATGAATTGTTGTTGTTGTTGTTTTTTACACTTATGTAGGGTTTGGACAAAAGTCCTTAATCCCTCATATGCTAACCTTAAGGTCAGATGTGTTTTTTTATTTCAGATTTTATTTTATTTTTTATTTAAAAGCTTAATGCAATGAAAATACTGAATATTTGGCGGTTAACCTTCCATGAACACTGGAGAAGAAACCTTTAATCAAAAAAATATATATATTTCTTTGCCTCCCTGAGCTGCGACTCGAGGGCCGCCCTGGGTCTGGGCATTGCCCTGCATTCTCCCTGCTACGCCCAGGTATGGCGGGCACAGCTGGGACACGGCCAGAAGATAGCCTGCCTTGTGCTGGCCATGGGGCTTCTGGGCCCCCTGGACTGGCTGGGCCACCCTCCTCAGATCAGCATTTTCTACATCTTCAATTTCCTCGAGTTCACCCTCTGGCCATGCTTTGTCTTGGCCCTTGTGCCCTGGGTGGTGCACAAGTTCAGTGCCCAGGGGACACCACCCATCAGCTCTTCCTGACTTTTTTTTTTTTTAATTTTATTTATTTATGAGAGAGAGACCGAGACACAGACAGAGGGAGAAGCAGAGAAGCAGGTTCGGTTCTATGCAGGGAGCCTGACATGGGACTTGATCAAAAAAAATGCCTAAACTCACATTAAGTAGGATGAATATAGCCTGTAAATTGCTTCAGGTCAAGTTCTGCCATCAACTGATTTCTTTAAAACAAAACAAAACAAAACAAAACAAAAACAAATAATAAAAAAACCCAAGTTTTCTGATTTTCAAAATTTTTTGGACTTCAGAATTGTGAATTAGGGATAGTCTTGTACTCAGAGATCTTGAAGAACATTCAAGACCACAAGACCTTTTAGTATCAGTGGTGTGTCTGATTCAAATGGAGGACTTTGGGACGGGGGTACGCAAAACCCATTTTATGCAGCCATGTTCCAAGATGCAAAATATTTTTAAGTCTCTTTGAAACAACACAGCTATGAAAATAATCTCTGATCGAATTCACCTCAGGGAGGTCTGATACTTAGCAGGTCCAGTGGAGGGAAATATCTAGCAGTTTTAGGTGACCACAAGAGCTACCAGTGCGCTGTGGTTGCAAAAATAGTTAAGAGGTGCAGTGGTGAGTTACATTAGGATCTCATAAAAGGGCTACAAACCAAAAAATATGTTCATCCATAACACACAATTCAGACCATGTGGAAGCATTACATTCAATTCTGAATGCTTAATGGCAGATTCTCAAATCTTAACTATTCTGGAAAAGTCACTTTGATGTGGGCGATGGGATATGCGTGAAAGAATTGGGAGCATGTCAAATGTGGAAGTTTTGGGGCAGTCAGGGGGAGCCACAGCACAGACGTTTTGACGGGAGAGATAAGTGGGATCAATTTAAAGCATTTGCTCTGTCAACAAACTGTATTTTGAATCTTACTTTGTAAGACATTTTAGAAGTGGCTCATCATGCCTGATCTCTCTTTTGTCAGTGTACTTCCCTTTAAATAAGGTGTCCTGTGGGCTCACAGTAGTCATTCAATGCAGTGCTTTGCTGCACACTCCCCTGAGGCCAGGCAAGGGAGTAGACATACAGATTGTTAGTCTCAAATTGCTTGCTTTGAGGGGATAAGTACAAGGATGATACCAGTAGTGCAAGAAAACTATCATAAGGGGGAAAAATCGATTCAAAATGGGAAGCAAATCATTCTGAGCAAAGATGGCAAAGCTGATTACGGGAACAGGCTTGGAGGTAAAGGAAAAAAGCTTCGTTAAATAAGCAACATTCGGGTGGGGTTTTGCAGGGGGACAGGGCGCTGGCAGGTAGAAAGGAGTCTGCAGGGAGAAGTTTCCAAGAAAGGATGCAGCAGAGCAAGAGCAGCGTGGGAAGCACCGAAGGACAGCGCCCCCCAGACTGGTGGAATTGGAGCCCTGAGACTCAGACTTGAGATTGCATCAGAATCACCTGGAAGGTGCATTAGAACAGATCATTGCCCGCCACCCCGAGTGTCTGGTTCTGAGGTGTAGTTCTGGGGAGGGACTCAAGAACAACAGCTGAGATTCCTGGCTCTGGACCGCTCTTTGAGACCCGTTGGACGTGCTGGTTCTCAGCAGCTGGGGAACCCAGTCAACCAGGATGAGGCCACATCACGGAGAAAATACAGAGTCCCTGGGGAGGAGTGTGGCCTTTATCAGAGCACGCGGTGGCAGTCCTACACATTTGAGGGAGCCTCACGTGTGGCAGCACAGCGCAGAGCCGGCCGCCCAGTTACTGGGGAGCCACGGGGCCTGGCTTCCCACCCTGGCTCTACTTACTGTGCTCAGCGACAAAATAGGGGTAAGAATTCTGCTCCCCTCACAGGGTTGTTATACAGAAAAAGTGATGTAATATTTCGTTATGAGCCGGGCGCATGGTCAAGCCAAGGTGTGAAATAGAAACGTGAAATCAAGATGTTTGGTAATTGAGATGTTGAATAAAATGCAGTGTCAGAGAAGCACAGTATGAAGTCCAATCGGCGAGCAGTGTGGGGGACAGATGGGCAGGAAAACCAGAGAGGAGGCTGTTGTGGCAGTCACAGTGGGGGGGAATAAGAGCCCTAACTAGGTAGGGTTGGTGTGCTTTGGGAGACGCTGTAGATGCAGACTCTGAGGACCTTGCCTGACACTCTGAGATTGATTTCTTCAGATGTGGGACAGGGTACAGAGATCTGTTTGTATGACTTGTTTTTTTGTTTGTTTGTTTTCAAGATTGTATTTATTTATTTGAGAGAGTGAGGGAGAATGAAAGCACTAGGGAGAGGGAGAAGCAGGCTCCCTACTGAGCAGGAAACCTGACACAAGGCTCGATACCAGGACCCCAGGATCATGACCTGAGCCAAAGGCAGATGCTTAACCGACTGAGCCATCCAGGCACTGTGGGTTTTGTTTGTAACAACCTCCCCCATCTGTGAGATCTGATTTCAGAATTCAAGTTATAACCCTGATACACTCAAGCAGGCAATTGGATGTTGGAGGTGGTGACTGTTACAGATTTAACTGTCCTCCCAAATGGTATGTTGAAGTCCTAACCTCCAATACCTCAGAATGTAACCTTATTTAAAAATACAGCTGTTACAGATGTGATTAGTTAAGCCAAGAGGATTTCACCAGTAGGTCCCTAATCCAATAGAACGGGTGCCCTTACAAAAAGAATGTTCCAGGAAGAGCTAGAACACACATAGAAGGATGACTGTGTCTGCAGCCCCAGGGAGAAGAAGACCATGTACAAACCCAGTAGAGAGGCCCGGAACAGATCCTTCCCTCATGCCCTCTGAAGGAACCCACCTGCCAACACCGTAATCTCAGCCTTCTGGCCTCCAGCATTGTGGGATGAGATGTTTCTGGTGAAAACACCCAGTTTGTGGCACTTTGTTACAGCAGCCCTAGCAAATTAATGCAGCAACCTAGTGAAATTATAGGAGTGGCTAATAAAAGAAAAAATTGTGGATAACCAAAATAGAGAGAATCTGCAGTCAGGAAGAGGAGAACTGGACCAGCAAACCAGACAAAGAAGCATTTGCTACGGCAGGAAGTAGAGCTAACCTGGTATGCTGTCCAGGGTCCAGAGACCAGGCAGCAGTGTGTGTCAAAATGTAGGTTTTGTACTCAATACACTCAGGCGTACTGAGGCCAACAGATGAGGAGACAATTGCCCTTGAAAAGAGTTTGTGGGACACCTGGGTGGCTCAGTTGGTTGAGCGTCCGATTCTTGGTTTCTGCTCAGGTCATGATCTCAGAGATGTGAGATTAAGCCTTGTGTCAGGCTCCACACTCCACACAGAGTCTGTTTGAGAGTCTCGCCCACTGCCTCTCCTCCAACTCATGCACGCTCACTCTCTCCCTAATACATAAGTAATCTTTTAAAAACTGGAGGAAGAAAAAAACAGGGAGTAGGCAAATGTTTTGTCTTGACAGGAGCATAAGCAACCTGAGTGCAAGAATCATGCCCCTTTGGTACCCTATCCTGAGTGCCCAGAAGAACCCTTTTAAACTTCAACTGCATCTGGAGAGTGGTGGGGGAGAAAGGATTACAAAGAGCTAAAGAGAAGGGATTTGAGGATGTTCCCCATGAGCTAATAGGGAAGGAGGCAGAGCAGTGCTCCTGCTCCAGCCTGAGGGATGCTTCTGGTATAAAGGATGTAAAGCCACGGTAAGGACTGCTGTTAAAGCTGAATACAGGAGTCTGCTAGGGCTGCCATAACAAAGCACCACTGACTTGGGGGTGGGGGGAGGTGTTCTGAACAACAGAAATTTATTTCTCACAATTCTGGAGGCTAAAAGTCCAAGATCAAAGGCATTGGCTGGGTTGGTTCCTTCTGAGGCCTCTCTCGTTGGCTTGCAGACGTTCACCTTCTCCCTGTGTCCTCACAAGCTCTTCCCTCTGCATATGTCTGTGATCTAACCTCTTTTTCTTATAGATACCAGTTATATTCGATTAGGGCGCAACTCATTTTACCTTAATGACCTCTGTAAAGACCTTCTCTCCAAATACACTCAAGTTCTGAGTTACTGGAGGTTACACTCAATGTGTCTGAGGGTGACACAATGCAACCATAATACTCAGTCTCTCCAAGGAGAAGATGGAGTAAAGAGGCGACCAGATGACCCCAAGCTGCATCAAGGGCAGAGAGCAGTTACGATGTCCATGTTTCCTTACAGAGAGCATCAAAGCCCACACACTGCTTCCAGCTCCTTCTTGCAGCTGCATGGCACCGGACAGGGGCTCAGTTCCGGGGCCAGGCCCTGTCTGGCCCAACCCAAAGGCTGTTTGAACCTCTCTAGCCTTACTTTGCTCATGACCTACTCTGCTGGGCAGACAGGACTGGTGAGTATCAGGGAAGACAATGATCTGAAAGTGCGTCCCAGTCTACCAGGGACTTTGCCGGCTGCAGTAATGGGGAAGGCTGTCACAGTGCACAGACAGACAGGTGCTGGAAGCCAAGGTTACTGGGAGGGAGAGAACAGCACCTGGAGGCCTGGGCAAGGTCCAGTTCCAACTGGCTGCTGAGTGAGGCTTAAAATAAGGTCAATTTAAGCCAGAGGGGGAAAAAGAAAGGTGAGAAGGGAACCTTTTCAGAGGTGAAAAGCTGCAGTGCCTCAACTACTTGCCAGGCAGGCACAGGACTGCCCGCCGGGCACACGGAGCTAGGGCCTCACTGAACCTGGCAGCTGCCCACCCCCTGCCCCCGCAGCTTCCTAAGGCATCTGTCAGAGGGGGAATCGATGGATAGAGAGCTCTGGAGCAGCAGCAGGCCAGAGCAACCTCTGATTCTTAGGATGGACAAATACAACCAGCTGGATGTTTGGGGCCACAGGCCCGGGCACATGAGCGTACACACACATACACAGGCAGTAATAATTATTAATAGCGATCATCTTTCACCATATCATTATTCCAAGGGATATGTAAGTACACCAAGCCTTTTTTTTTTTTTTAAAGATTTTATTTATTTATTCATGAGATAACAGAGAGAGAGGCAGAGACACAGGCAGAGGGAGAAGCAGGTTCCACGCAGGGAGCCCGATGTAGGTCTCGATCCCGGGTCTCCAGGATCACGCCCTGGGCTGAAGGCAGTGCCAAACCGCTGAGCCACCCGGGCTGCCCAAGCCTTTTTTTTTTTTTTTAACATACAATTATCTCAGAGACAGAATGCTTTCCTATTACCACTTGCCAGAATCTTCAGCAATTGTGGGATTTTGTGGTTAATGTCATTTAAAATTATTAAAAAAAAAAATTAAAAAAAATAAAATTACTTTTATCCCTAAAGAAAACCAGAACTCGTGGATCAGAAGGAGTGAATTGATCTCAACTATGGGAAAAGTATAACAATAAGATACCAGCTGTTCGCCCATTTACTCGATCAGCTAATATTTATTTATCGATCGCCTGCCGTGTGTAGGCACTGTGCCAGGTGCTGGACTCTCGTTGGAGTACACTTCATACTAACGAACACCTAGACACACACCTCACCCTCACCTCGCACACGCACACCCCAGCAATTCTGTTGTCACTTATCTCTTCAGCAGCAGCTTCCCATCTGTCAACAGCTTTAAAAATAGCCAAATCATACTGCAGAGAGCTGCTCCGCTGTGGTAGGAAATCAAGAGAAATAGAGAATGAAAAATTTAAGAATCAATTTAAAACTCTCAACTCCAAAGAGTCAAATAAGAAGAAAATACTTTTATTATTATTCTATTAGTGTAGAAGCATTATTATACTTCCATCTTTATTTATCAATAATGTTAACAAAGACTCCCTTTAAGTAGTGAATTCCCCCATGCACAAGCTTCTGGGATGCGTGCTGGGAATGAGAAAATAGGGCTCTCTGTCCAGAAGATGTAAACTTGTGGCAGAGGAAGAGGTGAGAGCACCTCGAGCTCCTCCTCATAGAGCAAAACTTGAAATTAGTGCATCCCCACTAGATGCATTTCCCCAAACCAACATTCAACAATAGGCCTGAGTTTAAAACCTGAATGTGCAACCCCATAAAGAGACTCCCGTGTTATTATACCCAGTAATGCAACACAGGGACTGAACCCTCTCTTGCAAGAGAAAAATAATTTTAAAACTTTTTAAAAAGGACAGAAGGAAATATCCTCTTATTCTTTCAATAAATTACCTCGTATCAAATGTAGGAGTCTAACTTCTAGTATTTTCTGGGGTTTTCAGGCTACTATTTAACTTTCTATTTTTTAAAGATTGTATTTACTTTAGAGAAAGAAAGAGAGCACAAGCAGGGCTGCGGAGAGGGGAGCAGCAGAGGGAGAGGGAGAAGCAGACTCTCCCCTGACCAGGGAGCATGAATAGATGTGGGGCTCGATCCCAGGACCCTGGGATCATGATCTGGGCAGAAGGCAGATGCCCATCTGACTAAGCCACCCAGGTGCCCCTATGTTCTTTTTAATGAATATTGTGGCTAGCACTGAAGTGTAATTAAGCAGATTGCTTAGGAGAAATACAAATTCTCACTGTTTTGCCCACCTACGACAGTGCGTGAGGTTATGTGACCAGTGCTGCCCGAGATATGGATTCGTCTCCTCCTGTCCTGTGTTGAGCAAAGTTGAAATAAACTGGTCACACAACTTCCCCAAGTTTCAGCATAGCAGTGCGGATGCATGCTGAGAAAGGCAGCTCCCCCTCTCTGAATTAGGCATTACATCTCTGACAAGTCTTACGTCTCACTAATCAGCCCATTCTGATGAGATTCTCAACCAGAGACCCCTTGCTTATTTGGATAGTCTGGATGATATTTTTCCCTTTCTTTCAATGATTAGCCTCATATAATTTGCCCAATTTTGTAAAATCTAATCATGAATTAAGAGCTTCAAAAATATTGATGCTATTATTGGACTCAGCTCAATTTCTAGAAATCTTAAGTTGTAAAAGTATTTAAGTAACTCATAGACTCAAACACACTCTTTTCATCATTATTTATAATTCAAAAATATCCAAACTCTCTAAATAGCTAATTTATTCTGTCCCTGTGTGTTAAAGACCTGCTATGCATCCAGAATCATGCAATACACTGAGGGTATTTATGAGCCAATTTTAATCAATTAAAAGGAAAGGTTGATTGATCTATGTAGAACATTTTAAGTGATATATATTAATGAGGCAGGAAAATGTTCACCACGTATTGTTAAATAGAAATAACCCAAATATGAATTATTTACAAAGAACAATTAAACCTTAAAAAAAAAAGAAATGGCGAAAAGGATGCAAAGAAGGAGGAAGAAAAAAGGAAGAAAAAAGGAAAAGAAGGCACTTCAAGAGAACACACTCAAGTAATAAACATTGTATTGCACTTTTTTTCTTCTTTCAATTTTCATTATTGTCTATAACTTTGATAATGGAAAAGAGAAATGCTCAAAGAATAATGGAGCTAAATTCTGTTTGTAGACCAAACAAAATCTATTAAAAAGCAAACAGATTGCTTAAAAAAAACAAACTCACAATGATGAAGAAGACATGTCAAAGGGACACAGGAACCAAGTGAAAGAGCTCCCAAAGGCCAAAGCTGGAAAAATTTGAGTAGCTAAATAAATCAAGTAGTATTGGATTATAACCAAGTGTAAAATAAAAATTTATGAGTCTGCACTATAAATAAATAATTTGACAAATAAATAAATGGAGAAGAGAAAATTTTCCCATGCAGGAGAATTCCAAATAATTTATGTAAATATTTCTCCTTCAAAGAAGCGAAGCATTGCATCCCACTCCTTAAGTGGTCATTGTGTGTAATGACTTCCTTCCAAAGCAGACAAGGAAGGGAAAAGGTATTTTGAGAGTGAAGAACCCTGACAAAGACTGCCTCGGCCAGGTAATAAAAGTCAACAGTAGTAACAATGAATAATCTCCTTGACATTATGATCCTTGATAGGATAAAATGGCACTTAACCTCTGTGGTCTTCCTCCTCTAAATATATCATCCCAGCCTAATCATAGGAAACATCAGATACATTCCAATGCAGAAGCATCTTATAAACTACCCAACCAGTAACACTCAAAATCTTCACGGTCATTAGAAATGAAGACAGTCTGAGAAATTGTCACAGCAAAGAGGAGCCTAAGGAGACACAAGGCTTAATTTCATGTGGTTGCCTGGATGGGATCCCAGAACTGAAAAAGGACATTAGGTAAAAACTAAGGAAATCTGAATAAAGTATGGACTTTAGTTAATAATAATGCATCAGTATCAGTTCATTAATTGTGACAAATGTGCCACAGTAGGGGGAATTGCATGCAAGGTATATGGGAACTTGCTGTATCACGTATGAAATTTTTCTGTAAATCTAAAACTGTTCTAAAAATAAAGTTTGTGGGACGCCTGGGTAGCTCAGGTTGTGATCCCAGGTCTGGGGATCAAGTCCCACATCGGGCTTCCTGCATGGAGCCTGCTTCTCCCTCTGCCTACGTCTCTGCCTCTGTGTGTGTGTGTGTGTGTGTGTGTGTGTGTCTCTCATGAATAAATAAATAAATTATTTAAAAAAATAAAAAAAAGTTTGCTAACAACGACAGAAAGGGAACCAAGTTCCATGAGTCTGTTTTTGGTACCATGAAACCATAAAAGTTACTATCCTGTTATTTACCTTTACCTAACATCTTAGTTAGAGTTACATTATTCGAGAAGTCCATGTTTGTTTCAAGTGCAGATGCTTATTCATAAAGTTAAAACTTCATTAAGAACAAAAAGTAAAGGAAATATTTATCTAACTTATGGAAAACACAAAATAACAAACTAACCACTGACAACAGGCTTTAAAAAATTTAGTATTCCAGTTAATTCCTTTGGGGGACAGCGCCATCTAGTGTTTGATTACTTAAATGAACCAATGTGGTTCTGTTTCCTTCTCTGTGAGGGGCTGGCTATACATTAACCTAAGTCCTATTTCAAAGCTGAAAAGAACAATAACATGGAAATATATCTCTACCCCCACACCCCCAGAAACTGCTCATAATCTCAACTGACTCGAGTAATCCAATTGAAATAACCTGGTTTCATTTACAACTTCAGCCTTGAATCTGTCTATATAATGTGTGTGTTCGTTTTCAAAACTTCAGTCCAAAAATAATGAAAGAGATTTTATCAGAAATACAAACTCATGAAAATGTCTCATAATGCGGTCACTGTTTAAAAGTTGTAAAATGACTTATGTCTTATAAAACAACAGATCTCCATTCCAGCTGTCAGTTCTAGAAACTGCAGAGCTATGACAAGTTCCTATTGGGTTAATTTTACTCCAACCCCTACAGCAAGTCCCTTGCTTAATAAGTCCATGCCTATTTTAATATGATATTGTGATTCATAAAGTTATGTCTTTATTAAGAGTAAACAGTAAAAAAAGGAAAAAATGGGCTTAATTAAGGTCTTACATGTCTCAAAAGAAAAGACTCAAATGTTTAGTTAATATATATTGTTTTTCAACCTGGATGATTTTTCAAAATGTGTCACAAATGGAAAGGAACGCAGCTGAAATAACTGGCACCTTCCAATTGCAAATACCCTAAGAGGTAGTTTGCCTAAAATATAAATGGCAAAAGTTTACTTTCCACCCCTAATTTCCTCTGGACTTGGCATATAGAATAGGTGAGGGAAAAACCCCATTCTGGTTATTAATTTGAATGACACTTCTTGTTCTTTTCTGACCACATGGACATATTAAGATAGGCCCTAAAAGCAATTATTTCCATCATACCTTGAATTAAGAAGTATGTTCTTGTATTAAGAAATCACCTCTCAAGACTCCTAACTCTGGGAAACGAACTAGGGGGGTGGAAAGGGAGGTGGTCAGGGGGTGGGGGTGACTGGGTGACGGGCACTGAGGGGGGCACTTGATGGGATGAGCACTGGGTGTTATTCTATATGTTGGCAAATTGAACACCAATAAAAAATAAATTTATATAAAAAATAAAATAAAATAAAATAAAATATAATGATTTAAAAAAAAATCACCTCTCAGGTAAGATTGGTTTTGGGTTTTGTTTTTCAGATTTCATTAAGATTTAATTAGTAGAGAGTTTAAAAGCACTGATAACACTTAGCCAGGTTATAATTTATTCTAGTGTTTTGGTTTGTTTTTTCACATAAAAACTTCTCTTAGGTTTGAGGCTTCAAAGTTTTCCTTGAGAGTGGGGCACCTGGGTGGCTCAGCCAATCACGTGTCTGCCTTTTGGCTCAGGTCATCATCTTGGGGTCTTCAAATCAGGCCCCACAACAGGCCCCATATGGGCCCTGTATGGAGCTCCCAGCTCAGTGGGGAGCCTGCTTCCTCCTCTGCCCCTCACCTGCTCATACTCTCTCTCGCTCTCTCAAATAAATAAATAAAAATTTTTTTAAAGAAAATGTTTTCCTGAAAGCAAGCAAATTATTGTCCAATTTAAGTGATGATATCTGAGTTATGATATAACTACAATTTACCCCATTTTATTGATTGATCTTTTTGCTCTTGAAAATATTAAAACTTCCCAGCTACAAGCCAACCAGTGATGGCAAGAAAACAGAAAATGTCTGAACTGTAAAACACGTAACCGAGAGGTGTATTTTTTCTTAAAAGGTTTAGCCTCAAGAGAACTATGTGGTAATAAACCACAGTACAAGAATTTGGACAAAATTGACTCTGATAATAAGCACAGTGATTACCAGAAATGGTCACCCCTTCTTACCTGGAAGCAGGTGCCTACCCCCCTACATTCACTGGAACGCCTGCCCTGTGCAGGTCTAACCCAGAATCAAGACTGTTAAGAGGTATAAGCCAGATGCCTTTCCACTGTCCAGCAGTCCCAGCTCAGCCATGTTTTGTTGTTCCCCAGGAACTACCTCTTATCAGTAGTGACACTTATAAGATAAAATAGAATTGGTTTGCCCTGGTATAGACAAGAGAAAGCCAAATACTTTTCCTGATGATAGAAACAAACAGAAATCATCTAAGGAAGTGATGACACTGGAACAGAAAATAAGAATTTGGGACAGAATCAACACTGATCCCACAATGGCTCTGATAGGTGCTAGGAATCTTCAGAAACAAGAAGCAGCAATTCATAAAAAGCCCCTGCCCACAAGGCTCTAAACAGAGGCTCTAAACAATGGGGAAATTTCTGTAGCTGTAGATGTGAATGAGAAATAGATGACCTGCAGCAGGGCAGTATGGCCCAAGGCTGGAGAGGTCCCCAGGACAACGGGCTAGGATCTTCCTCCTGCCAACATATACTGGGCACAAATATGTCAAGTCCTTTGGAAACATTTTCTTTTTCACAACGTGAACTTACGAGAATAACTATCAAGGTGCTTTCCTTCCTGAGCTGAAGCACACCAAGGACAAACTAGAGCAAATGTTCAGCACAGACAGAAACTAGCCTGTGTTACAAGAGAAACCCTTCATGATCTGCCAGGCTCTAGAAGAAGAAAAGCCTGGGTTTTATGATGACCAAAGACAAACGGACTTATTTTACAGCAATGCAGGTTTTATGAGTCTGAAGGTTTTGCTTTTTTCTTCTCAAAATCTAGGATATCACAAAGAATGGAATTACTGTTATCAGTCTAAAAAGCTTGAGACACGGTGCATTTGTATTTAAATCTGCATCAAAAATGTTCTTACTGTACTTGGAGAGAATAGGCAACAAGCCTCCAAGGCTGGTGAAGGAGAGGCAGTTTTATCAGGGACAAAACAACATGAGGAGAAATGATATGCCGCCACTAACTCCAACAAAAATAGAAAGCAAAACAAAACACTGCCCAGAACTTTATGAGGAGAGGGTTGGAACCTAGTGGTGCTGGGACGGAATAGCCTTCTGCTGTGCTAATATCTTCTCATGAAAATTAGAGGGTCCTTGGGCCAGGAAGATAGAATTCATCTCCTAGACAGCAGAAGAGCACTAGTAAAGAGCCAGGAGAGCTGTCCCCATCAGGATGGGTCATGGGAGCAAGCCCCTGGAGCACGCTGGATAGGAGGCTCAATGCAGTGATCTGCAGGCTCTGTGGACTCTACCCTGCTATCCATGGAAGGCAAATCTGACAGTTGTTTTTACTGGGTTTCATTATTTAAACATAATCTGTAACTGAGGCTAACACCATCTGCCTCACAAGGCTATATTCAGGAGTAAATGAGCTAATATGTGTGAAGATGCTTACCAGAGTGTCTGACACAGAACAAGCCCTCAGAAACAACTTTATTTTTAATTTTTATTTTTTAAATGTTTTTTAAAAAATATTTTATTTACTTATTCATGAGACACACAGAGAAGAGAGAGAGAGAGAATGAGAGAGAGAGAGAGAGAGGCAGAGGGAGAAGCAGACTCCATGCAGGGAGCCTGACTTGGGACTCGATCCCTGGTCTCCAAGATCACGCCCTGGGCTGAACATGGCGCTAAACCGCTGAGCCACCCGGGCTGCCCCAGACACAATTTTATTACTCATATCCCCAAAAAATAGCATTAAGGATACTTACAAGTAAGAAATGCTGTGCATTCAATAGGCATATTCCAGGTATTGGGTGAGGCTGTGTCACCAAGTGAAATATGATTTCCCCTTCTCTCTCATGGAGCAACCAGGAGCCCTCAGGCCATGATGTGGGGGATACTTTCTACTCGTTACCTTAGAACCAGGTCAGCTCCCATATTGTCCTTTCTTCTTTGCTGAGGGTCCCAAGGATGCTTTCTTAATGAACGGCCACCCCTGGGCCTATCCTTTGGGATTTTTGTCCTCCAAAATAGGATTCACTTCAGCTCTCACCAAAGATGATTATAAGCTCCTTCCATTTTAAGAATTTATCATAAAGAAATAGACATTATGAAATAAGAAGTCACAAAGTCCAGCCATAGTGACCTGGTCCTCAAGTGTCCAAAACCTGACTCAACAAATAGAAGCCCCATTGGGCTCCTGATCTTCCCTCACGTTCTCCTGAGAGAATGAGGTTTCAATGGGTAACCATGCCCCCACCCAATATCAAAAGGGAAGCTGGATTTAGTAGAATTTTCTTTAAGAAATGTTTTTCATAATGATTATAAGTTGATTTAAAAATAAATAAAAGTTATAGGCAATGAACACATTTCCTTGTTAATTGAAGGAAGTATAATTTCAGTTTTAATGCACCTCCTCATCGTTTTGGTGTTTGTTGTAGAGCGACTTCAGAATTGTTCACTTACTTCACAAAGTTTTATATGTAACTGTAATTATAAAGATATCCCTTAAGGGTTTTGTGGATTTAAAACATTTTAATGACTTTCAGTGACACTGGTAGGTGAGTTGAGGTCACAGAGATTTATAATTGGATGAAGTCTGGAGTATACGTCACTGCAGGTGTGAACACATTCCCCATCAACTACCCAGCCAGATTAATGACCAATTGGGTTATTTCATTAAATTTTCAAGTAAAAGTTTTTTTTTAAATGTCCCTCAGGAATCTCTTCAAGGTTGCAATTAAATTGTGCAATGAATTAAATTTTCTCTAATAAATTTCAGCCCAATCCTGAGTCCCTGAGATTAATAAAACATATAGAGATATATTATGCTATGAGTTCTGGAACCTCCAAAAGAACTGAAGAGACGTTCTTAAAGAAACAATGTGGGCATAGAAGCTGAAGAGGGTCTTCAAGGTTGGCCTAATGGCACCACTCTCTACAAGAGGACAGACAGTGCCAGGGTAAGGTGCCATATTCTCCAGTCCCAGCAAAACGGCAAAGGAGAAGGAATGCCACAGCACCTCTGTTGAGATAGATATGGGGAAATGGAATCTGGGGATTTTGGTATGATTCCACTTGGTTCTCAAGAAGGCCTAGGTGGGAGGGGAGGAGATTTGAACATGATTCTAGATTTTTTCCATTATTACAATGTACTGCTGTTTTCCTCCACAACACTCCCGGACCCTCAAGGAAAATGAGAAAGAGAAAATAAGCAAGGCAATCTGTACCACTTGGTGGGGCTCCTTCTCTTTAGGCAATGACCAGGACATCCAGACCATGGTTCTCCAAAGGAGGCGGTCCCTAGGAGATGTAGGGAGGAGAGAGATGGAGGGAGCTGGTTTAGTTTGCACCCTTGGCTCTCCCATCCATTTTAAGTGAGGATGTCTTACATGTTTTTTAAAATTTTTAATTTAAAATGTTTTAAAAGATTTTATTTATTTATTTGAGAGAGAAAGAGAGCACAAATTGGGGGCGGGGGCAGCAAAGGGAATAAGAGAACCAGGCTCTCTGGTAAGTAGGGAGACTGATGCAGGGCTCCATCCCAGGACCCTGGGATCATGACCTGAGCTGAAGGCAGACGCTTAACTGACCGAGCCACCCAGGCATCCCTTTTTTTAAGTAGCTACTTATTGCAGTGTAATTTTAAATGCACAATTCAATGACCGTTGCCATGTCATCTAACCACCATCACAATCAAGATGTAGAACGTTTGTATTATCTAAGAAAGTTCTCTCATGTTCCTTTGCACCTTTGCATCCACCCCTGCCCCAGGCAACTGCTAATCTACTTTCTGTCAAGACAGTTTCACTTTTTCTACAATCTCATACAAAGGAAATCATGTGGCACAAAGACTTTTTTGCTTTGTTTTTAGAAGAGGAATTACCTGTCCAACCTTAGCTCCCTGTTGCCCTCAGTGGTCACTGGAGTTCTGGCAACTCCACGTGGCTGTGTGGCTGCAAAAGTCCTCCAATCACACTGCATGCTGACCATCTTGCAAGGTCAGTAATGGAGCCTTCCTGTGTACCATTAATGTACACAGGGGTCTTGCATTTTCGTCAGAAGGAAGCAAATAGAAGTCTTTCTAGGACTATCATAGCATAACTTGGATGACTCTTCCCTCTGCCTTTCAAAGGTCTCCCTTTCCAGCCATGTGTGAGGAGAGAAAGAAGAGTCTTGACTGTTTAGATTGTGGTGTGTGGATGGTGGGGGAGGGAATAAAATCCCACCACATAAAATTGGGCTTATTTGTTTTCCCCCAAATCCCACATCAACTTGAATTTTCTTCAAAGAATGCACTTTTAAAAAGACTTATCCTGGACCAATGGAGTAGAAGGAAAATTTGTCCTGAGGACTCAGTCTACTAGGGGCCATTGGGGGCTAAGGAGAAGAGAGTGATGCCATCTGAAGGAGAGCACTCCATCAGACTCAGCCAGGGTCCAGCCCCATACTCAGGGCTCCTGGCTGGGTTCTCAAAAAGAGAAAAACACCCCTGGGCTGAGATGGGTTCAACCTGGGGGGCAGGGGTTTAGGAACCACATCAAGGCCTTAGAGGAAGGAAACAGAAGGGTCCCAGAATAAAATCATATTGTTTGGATTCTTACAGATGCACCTTCTTCCAAGAAGGCATCAAAAAAGAAAGCCAGAAAGCAAGAAGGTGTTTGTGTGTTTGCTTTAATCTCCCCTAGAGAAGGGCAGGAAAGTCAGTGTTTCCTGTCCATCCACTCGATGGCAGGTACCATATTAAGTGCTTTATACCCATGGTCTTATGAAAAAAAAAACAAAAAACCCTAAACTAAATTATAAACTTTTTTCCCACTTTTTATGAGAAGGGAGAAGTTGACGTAGGAATGAAAAGAAAAGGGATCTTTTAAAGAAAAGTAACAGTAGAAGAGTAAGAAAAGAATGAAAAATCCTAAGGGTTTATACACGTGTAACGGTTCACAGATTTTCAGAGCAGGCATGCTCTGATGCTCTGCTATGTGTTGGCCAAATTAATTCAGTAGGACTCACTGATGAATGATAGAATTCTTAGACCCAACTCAAGGAAGGTTAAGTTTTTTTTTCAGGATAATTACAAAATAAACAAAAGCAGTGTCCAAGAGTAGACAAGCTAGTCACTCTCACTCAAAGAGAGAGGCATAGAAAGCTAAGCAAGTCAAGAAAAGAGAGATCCGAGAGGGTTGAGGGTATTCAAATGTGAGGGAAAAGGAGTAAGGAGTTAGGACACTGGTTAATAATCATGTTTAATGGTAATAATAATTAACTACAAAAGCTGGTGTCCCTGTCCATAACATAAATAATCTTATTTATGACAGCTCACTATGTAAAATGTTTGGCTTCTTACTCTCCCTAGAATGGGTAAATAATGTCATGATTATTTGTAGACAGGTCCAGAGGACACAGACCTTCTATAAAGGATTGGGAACCTCTGGGTTCTAGCACGTAAAACTGCCCTCTATCCAGCTTCTAAGACAAAACTTCCCTCTATCTGTAGCTTCCAACCTGGCCCAAAGCCCTGCCTGATGTCAAATAGCATTTTAGGGCAAATAATTCACCACAGTAAAGAGAGTGCTGAGCCCTCTCCTGCTTCTATATCTGCATCATTGCTCATGGAGGTGGTGAGGTGGGAACTGTTTCACCAGCTATTTCAATGTGAAAGTAAATATGTTCCTGTCCAGCCAGCAGGTCATTCACTTTGGGTGCCACCTATCTCCAGTCATTCTTCTTTCTCATCATTAGTCCTCCAGAGCCCGTCAGTATCCAAGAAAGCCCACAAAATGTCTCCATCTTCATTCACTTTTAACACTTTAATGCATGGCACATACATCAGATACAAATGCAAAATAGAATCACGTTATCTTCTTCAGCCTAATGCCTTATGCTGGAAGACAGGAACCTTAAATTATGAAGGATTTTTTTTTTTACAAGGGTTTATAGAAAGCTCACTACATTGTGGCACTTGTGCAGTGGCTTATAAAAAATGTCCTCATATCTCACAATAGCTACGATTTGTCCGAAATTTATATAATCCCTTAAAATTAGTGTTATCATGATATACCTTTCTCCATCTTTTTACTTTTTATGTATCTAAGTGTATCAAAGTATAATGTACTGATAGAAAACCTGAGGTAAAGTAAGATCAGTAATCAGTAGATGATTACTATTACAAAGATAGTTTATTACCATTCCTAAGAGGAGAGGACACACCATGCTGCAAGGGGCCACACAGGGAAACATCAGGGCCAGTCAAGAGGCAGAGAAAGAGGAGAACCCCTGGCAAGAGTCTTTATTGTGCCTTCTTCAGGATGAAAACAGCAAGGGGGGACAAGCAGGCTCAGGATTGGCTTGTTTGAATAATTTCAGTGGGCTCCAGGGTATAAGGACACCTGGTCCTGGTAGGTAGAGCAAGGGGATAATGACTCAGTGTGAGAGTCAGATGGGAGAGGTGGTTGGGAGCATGGACTCTGGATTGATTGGCTTGTATCTGAGAAGCACACTCCACTGAAGGGAGGGCAATGAGGAAGGCTGGAAGTCAAGGAAAGGTGACTAAGGTATATTATTGAGTCGCCTAGAAAAAGACATGTCAAGCAGATATATCTAGAAAAAGACACATAGAACAGATGTTAAAACACAGAGTTTAGTGAAGCTAGAAAACATGAGTTTAATACATTGAGTCTTAATTTTTAAACTGAGTTGGATCTATTTTTAAAATCTAATCTGACAATCTCTGGTTCTTAACTGATATGTTTAGGCCACTCTCATTTAAATACATTGTCAGTATAGCTTAGTGAAAATCTCTCATCTTTACAAATGTTTCTATTTACTGAATTTGTACTTTCTTTCCTCTTCTTTCTCTACCTTCTGTGGTTTTAACTGAGCATTTTATTTGATCCCATTTTCTGTCTCCTCTCTTATATCATTTATACTTCTTTTAAACACATTTTAGTAGTTATCCTAGACTTTGCAGTATACCTTGCAACTACTCTAAGTCCACCCTCAAATAATACTATATCTCCTCATGTAGAAAGCAGTTACCTTATACTAGAATATTCCAAGTCCTGTGACATCTTACTTATCCATATGCTATAAACTAACTCCTTTAAACAGGGACATTGTTGTTCTAACTCCTTTAAACAGGGACATCTGGGTGGATCAGTGGTTGAATGTCTGTCTTTGGCTCAGGGCGTGATCCCGAAGTCCCAGGATCAAGTCCCACATCCAGCTTCCTGCATGGAACCTGCTTCTCCTTCTGCCTATGTCTCTGCCTCTGTGTGTGTGTGTGTGTGTCTCATAAATAAATAAAAATCCTAAAAAAATAACTCCTTTAAACAATTCTCTTTTAGACGAGTTAAAAATAAGAAAAAGTGAAGAATCAATTTATCTTTATTTATACCTTTTATAATATTTTTCCTTTCTTTTGTAGATCTCAATTTCTGACTTAGATAATTTTCCTTCTTCCTGAAGGCTTTCCTCTAACCTTGCAGGGTAAGTCTATTAGCAATAAGTTCCTCAGTTTTTGTTTGTCTTCAAAAGTCTTTATTTCTCCTTCATTTTTTAAAGATTTTATTTATTTATTCATGAGAGACACAGAGAGAGGCAGAGACACAGGCAGAGGGAACCTGATGTGGGACTTGATCCCAAGAACTGGAATCAGGACCTGAGCCCAAAGCAGACGCTCAACCACCGAGCCACCCAGGTGCCCCTCCTTCATTTTTGAAAGCTAACTTTGCTAGCTATAGAATTCTGGCATATTCTAGATGTCAAATTCAATCCTCAACACTTTAAAGATTTCCCTCCACTCTCTTCTTGCATGGTTTCTGAGAAGTCAACTGTCATTCTTTTTTTTTTTTTTAAGATTTTATTTATTTATTTGAGAGAGAGAGAGAGTGCTTGAGACAGAGCATGAGCAGAGGGAGGAGGAGAAGAAGAGGAAGAAGCAGACTCCCTGCTGAGCATGGAGCCTGATGAGGGGTTCGATCCCAGGACCCTGGGATCCTGATCTGAGTCAAAGACATTTAACCTCTGAGCTCCCCGAGCATCCCATCAACCGTCATTCTTATCCTTATTCCCCTAGAGCCAAAATGTTTACTCTCACTCTGATATCTTTCAGATTTCTCTTTGTTTTTGGTTTTCTGCAGTTTGAATATGATATGCCTACCTGTAGATTTCTTGGTATTTAAGCCGACACAGTGCCTTCTGAAATTCTTGGATTTGTGGTTTGATATCTGTCAATAATTTTGGAAAATTATCAGACATTCCTTCAAATATTTCTACTGCTCCATTCTCTTTTTTATTTTGTCTCTGATAGTCCAGTTATGCATGTTACACCTTTTATAATTTCCCCATGGTTCTTGGATGTTCTGCTCTATTTTTCATTCTTTTCTCCTTTTTTTCTCATTGAATTTCAGCTTGAGAACTATCTATTGACCTACCTGCAACGTCACTAATTCTTCCCTGAGCTGTGCTAGTCCACTGATGAGCCTATCAAAGACATTCTTTATTTATGTTACTGGGCTTTTGACTTTTGGCAACTGCTTTTGATTTTTCTTTAGAGTTTTTCTCTCTTTACATTACCCATTCATTGTTCATGCATGCCATATATCTACTTTTTCCATTACAGCATTTAACATATTCATCATAGTTATTTTTTAAGACTTATTTATTTATTTGAGAGAGAGCACTAGTGAATGGGAGGAGGGGCATGACTCTTTCTTTTATTCACAGAGACACTAGGAATTGACATATGAGTAATTACTGAACTTCAGGTACCAAACAAATGCACTTACTTACCAAAAGGGCTTGTCCTTAGCTCTTTCTTTCTAGTTACAAAAGAAAAGGGTAAGGTGTCCCTCCTCTTCTTCAAGCTAATTTCTCTACCTGTCTCTGGATTCCTTCCCTTCAGCCTTCTCAGGAATCCCACTATCTCCTCCCACGATGATGTCATTCTTCACCACTTTTTCCTTCACTTGCCACCGACTTCTCTTATGTGTTCAATTCTTGCCTCTTTTCCCATCAGCCTTTAAACACACCTTAAGTTCATCTGGAGAACACAAAGTCTGCTCAACCACATGCTGCTGGCCTCCAGCCCTTTCTCTCTTACCTCCATTACAGCCAAACTTTTCCAGAAGTATTTGTTTGTGCTCACTGCCTCCATTTTCTCATCCTCCTCCCACTCCTCAGCATGCCCCCTCCATCTCCCTCACATCTTTTTGAAGCCATCATTGTGTAAGTTTCTGCTAAAACTAATAGACTCATCTTATCTGACTTGTATCTTATTTGACTTGTATCTTATTTAACCTGGTTGATATCTCTATCATTTTTGCAATGTTTTCTTGGCTTCTCTTATTTCACAGTCCCTTGGTTTTCTTGACAAGGATTTGTGATCTCCAGGGTTCCACACACTTCATCTTATCTCACTTGACATGTGCCCTCTGTGCCATCTCATCAGTCTCTATGTCTGTACTTATCTTTGTGCTGAGGCTCCCACATCTGATCTCTATTCCAGATTTCTCTCCTAATCTTCAGATCCATTTTATCCGGCTATCTATCAAGTGTCTGCATGTGGATGATGTATGGCCACCTCAAATATGTCAATGCAGCACTCAAAACCTTCTCTACTATTCTTTGTAAATGCTCTATCAGCTCTTCAATGCTCAAAGACATCACATCACTCTTCACTTTCTTTATCCTATTCAATCTATTTACAAATATGGTAGATTCTTCCTTCTGAAAACATCTCACATGATAGAACTCTCTCCATTCCAGTTTCTACTATTTTAGTTAAAGTTGCAATCATGTCTCATCTGGGTTGTTAAAATGGTCTTCCAGCCTTTAGGTTTCTCCCTCTCCTCCAATCCATTTTTAATACTGTATCTCATCATCTTACTCCCCTGGCCAGAATTCTCTAATGTTCTCTTCTTTCTTTGAAGGTAGTCTATATTCTTTAGCATAGAATGAAGCCCCTGAATAACCTGACATGTCTTACATCTCCAGCCCTATCTCTCTTCTAACAGGAATCCCAGGCTAGATATTTCATCCACTCCCAACTTCTTTCAGTCCCTTTCACATGCCATGCTCTTTCTCACTGGTGAGCTGGTCCTTCTTCCTGGAATACTGTTTCACCTATTTTTTTCCTCCTCCTTGGCACTTCTTGGCCTCACCTCCAGGCCCTTAATATAATATGTTCCTACTTATATTTCACATTGCTAATGGGTCCTTGGCAAACTCCAAGTGAGTTAGGTAAAACATCTAGCTTAGAGCTGTGCAGATAATAAAACAAATACTCATTGAATTGAAACCATGATTTATCAAAACCATATTGAAATTCACAGAAAAACATATGACCTACCAAGCATTGCCTTCATTAATAGAGCTTGGCTGTCTTCTTCATATGGAACCACACTCTTACTATACTCTCAAAGAATCAAGTGACATATTAAAATAAATATTACAACTGTCAAAAACTTGCAGGGAGGGCAGCCCAGGTGGCTCAGCGGTTTAGCACTGCCTTCAGCCCAGGGTAGGGAGACAGGCTATGTATCGAGGTTAACCACGATTCTGTAGGGGTCCTCCTCGCCGAGACAGCCTGGAGAGGATGGCAACGAGGAAGATAAGGAAAATCAACGAGAGGAGACCCAAGGTCAGCGGCCGCCTCAACGTCGGTACCGCCGCAACTTCAATTGCCAACGCAGACGCCCAGAACACCCTAAACCGCCAGGAGGCAGAGACCGAAGAAGCAGCCGATCCCCCAGCTGAGGAGGCCCAGCAGGGCGGGATCCAGTAAATGCGGCTTACCACCTCTACCATCGTCCGGTTTAGTCATCCAACACGAAGAAATGAAGATGAAATGCCAGCAATAAGAAATGAACAAAAGATTGGAGCTGAAGACCTTCAGAGCTTGCTTTTTGCCCATTGACCAGATAAGTAGAACTATCTGCATTATCTATGCAGCATGGGGTTTTTATTATTTTTACCTATAGACGTCTCTTTTTGGTAATGATAAACGTGTTTTTTTGTTTGTTTGCTTGTTTTTAGCCTGGTTTTTCTCAATACACCTTTAAAGGTTTTTAAATTGTTTCATATCTGGTCAAGTTGAGATTTTTAAGAACCTCATTTTTAATTTGTAATAAAAGTTTACAACTTGATTTTTTCAAAAAAGTCAACAAACGGCAAGCACCCATTAATAAAGGTCTTAAATAATTTAAAAATATATATAATACTTATAAAGATATATTTATTGAAGCAAATGGAAACATACAGTTCATGGAAAAATAAATACAAATACTCCATCTATACATGGAAATCTTTAAGGGAAAAAATAGAAAGCAAAAGTACAAGACACAGTTTTCACCTATCGTTCTGGAAAACGGCCAAAAGATAATTATGCCTTGCGTCAGAAGGGAATGAGCAAAAAGGCATTGCCATACATTATGCAAAGCCAAAAAATACAAAGATATGCAGTGCTGCATTGTTCACATGACAAGAACAACAAAACTATAATAAAAAATCTAGATATCTATCAAGGGGGTGCCAAAAAAATAAATTGTGGTATAGTCATACAGCAGAATCCCATGTAATCCTTAAAAAGATTAGCATAGTTTCATAAACACAAAAATAAAATGCCTAAAAAGTTGTCCATGGTATATTAGTGAAGAAAAGAAAGGTGCAGGATGCTGTGTGGGGAACCTTATGACTTAAATGTGATATACGCTTATATATGCCTCAGAAGCTAACCCCATAGAGGTAACTGTTGCACTTAAATTTGTTTACACCTGATGTTTAGCTCAGATTGAGCCTGTCTAAAAGACTAATGTAACTCACTTAATCACTTCTTTTTCTTAAGAGTTAGAGGGGTAACTTCTTAGCCCATTTCATTTCCTCTGAGAATCTGACAAAATATTGGAACTTCTTCCCAGAAAAGTCAGGCATAAGTACATACAAAATTTTATCTATGATTTCAAAGTGAATTTATTGGAGTTCACTCACAGATTTCTGGTGATCCAAAGATCCTTAGCAAGGAGCTCTTTGTTAAGTAAGAACTTGTGATACAGTACCACACAGAATTCTAGGAAAGCATTACAGCTAGATCTGGATAAGCTGCACACTCTCTTAAGTTTAGTGGGTGTGTTGCTCCTCAGATATGTTCTCAAAGCCTTGGAAGGGCAAGTGAGTATAATCATATGGGTACAAGACTGACAAGGGACCTAGATGGGTTCCAGTCCACACCACTCCTACTTGGTCTACTGGTACTTTTCATCTGAGAGATAAGGTAATTGGAACTTTGCCTTGGTCTTTCCAAAGGGAAGGTTATCCCCTAGGCATTATGCCACTGAAAAGGACAGCCTTAAAGGGCTTTCCTGAAGCAACAGAAGATCAGCTAGAGGAGTATCTCTTTAAATGAACTTCAGGGCCTCTCATGGGTAATGGCCCTTGAGGACATGATGGTCTTCTAGCATGGTATAACACCTGCAGTTCAGAGTGATCCTCTAGCCAATAAAGCCCAATAATTGGTATGTAGATTCTATTTTATAGAGCATGGTAAAGTAGAGCACATTTTAGAAAGATTTCATTGCAAATGGATGAAATAAAAGCTTTAGAAATTAAAGCATTATACTTTAATTATCTGTAAAATTATTTTTCAGAATGTAATATTCCCCAGTTGAGATTTTCTGAAATGTATAAAGTACAAAGGATAAAAAATGTTTGATTCTTCTTAGCAGCTGCATCTGCCCCAGAGAAGCAAATGCTTGCATCTTGTCTCTCACATCTGGTTGCCTTAAGACATCAGCAGCATGATGAGTTCAATTAAAGTCATGAACTTGAGGTTTTTTCCTATGTTATTGTTATAAGGTTGGGAGTGGCTCTTCTTCTAGCTCTGAACATCCCAAGCAGAAACTAGCTATCTCAATTGGAGAAGTTTAAATAGAAAAAAATGACACGACCTGATTCAAATATTGGAAAGATAATTTTAGCACCTAAGGAAAAAAAATAAGATGATCCTGGGGCTTAGGACAAGAGAGAGTAGGGAGACCAGTCAGGAGGCTATTGCAATAGCTCAGGTAAGAAGTGATGGTGGACCACAAGATCCAGCAATCCCACTTCTAGAAATTTACCCCAAAGAATTGAAAGTAGGGTCTTGAACAAACATGATCATTGCAGCACTAATTCACAGTAGCCAAGAAGTGCAAATAACCTAAATGTCCATTAATAGATAAACAGATAAAGAAAATGTGGTAGCTATGCAGTGGAATATTATTCAGTCTTAAAAAGAAAGAAAATCTTGTCAAATAATACAACATGGGTGAACCTTGAGGACATTGTGTTAAGTGACATATGCCAGTCAAAAATGACAAGTACTATTATGATTCCACTACTGTGAGGTATCCAACATAAGTCAAACTCTGAAAAACAGAAAGTAGCATGGTGATGGAGAGGCTAGGGGGCAGGGGAAAGGGGAGTAGTTGTTTAATGAGTATAGAATTGCAGTTTTGCAAAACGAGAAAGTTCTGAAGATCTGCTTCACCACAACGTGAGTATATTTGACACTACTGAACTGTACACTTAAAACTAGTTAAGATGTTAAATTTTCTGTTAGAGGTGCAAGAGAAAAAAGAAGTGATGGTGGCATGGATGGACTAGCAGTTTCCCGTAGGAAAGAAGGTTTCCTGTAGAAAGATTCAGCCTGCCATTTGTGATGGTTAAAAATTTGTTTTTCTTTTTAAGAGAGGGAAGTGGGAGGAGCAGAAGGAGAGAGAGAAAATCCCAAGCAGGCTCCATGCCCAGTGTGGATGGAGCCCAACACTGATCAGGATCCAGCCAAAATCAAGAGTGAGACTGAGCCACCGAGGTGATGGCTAATTTTATATGTTGACTAGACCATGAGAAGCCCAGATATTTGGCTTAATATTATTCTGGGTGCTTCTGCAAAGTTGTTTTTGGATGAGATTGACATTTAAATCAGTACCCTGAGTAAAGCAGATTGCCCCCCACCCCAATATACGTGAGCCTTATCCAATCAGTTGAATGCCCAAATATAACAAAAATGCTGACCTTCCTGGGAGTGAGAGGGGCCTCCTCTTGTCTGACTACTTTTGAGATGGGACATTGACTTTTTCCTACCTTCAGACGTGAACTGAAACCTTGCCTCTTCCTGATCTATCTTCGAGCCTATTGGCCTAGAGACTAGAACTACACCATTCATTCTCCTGCTTCTCAGGCCTTTAGACTGAGACTGGAACTAAATCACTGGCTCTCCCGGATCTCTGTTTGCTGACTCACCCTGCAGATCTTGGGACTTCTCAGCATTCATAATCACATGACTCAATTCCTAACAGTAAATTTCATATATTTCAATAAATTTCATATACATATGTTATTGGTTCTGTTTCCCTAGAGAACACTAACATAAAACAGGAACCCACATTTTATAATAATATCTTATTAATTTAAATGTTTTATACAATAATTTTTATTGATTTCATTTTTTAGTTTGAGCAAAGTAGATTGAATATCATTTTTGTATATACACATAAAATGTTTAATACAGTGAATTCTCTGTGCATGTTTTAAAAATAATCATAGTCAAATGTGACCACCCATTTTAATACCTCAAAATATGCCTTTGGGATTCGTGGTATAAGCTAAAAGATTTTTTGTTTAAAATTTGTAGAAAAATGACTTCAGTTTGTCAACTGGTTCAGACTTTTGTCTGCTACAATTCATGTTTAGACAGATCCTAAGACATGTTTCTTAACACTGTCGAAAGCTTGTCCTCTTCTTTTTCCCATTATCTATCTCTCCCTGAGCAATTCAGCCTTTGTGTGAAACCACCCACCTAGGGAGTGGGAAGCTGCAATGGTATCAGGACCTGAGCAGGGGGAAGTAGGTGTCTATAGAGGGACTTCCAAGTGCAGGTTCCTCAGTGAGAGGGGTGCCTGCATGGGTGGGTGGGGGGGCCAAGTGCAAGGGTGTGGAAGCCTGAGCAGGTGAGATGGTATCACTCCAGTGGGCAACCAGCCAAAGAGGGAGGGTCTCAGCGGAGGTGGGCACACTTGTAGGAGTCAGCCCTGAATGAGGTGCTGCAGTCTGAGCTGGGTTAAGGAAGATATCCTAATGTCAGTGCCTATAACTTTCAGAAGGGTCAAGGTCGCGAAGGTCAAGGGAACACCAAGAAAGAATTGAGAGCTAAATGAAACTAACAAGATCTATTAACTCAATGGGATGCCTGATTCTTATCTGGACCCTTGTGTTCTAAAGGGTAATAATAGGACAATTAGCAAAACTTGAATGAGATGTGAGGCTTAGATGGAACTATCATCATATCAGTGTGAATATCCTCATTTTGATGGTTGTATTATGGTTGTGTTGGAGAAGGCATTTTCACACGGGAAATAATATATTGAAGTGTTTGGGGGGTGATGGGGTGTCAGGTTGACAACTTTTACCCACATGGTTGACAAAATGTTCTTTGTACTGTTCTTGCAGCTTTTATGTAAGTTTGAGATTATTTCAAAAGAAAAACAAAAAGAAGAATCTTTAAGGAACATGTGTCAACCTTATTTTCTGGCACTGTGGCACCACTTGACTGAATTGTGATGAATCAGGTTTCAGGATACTGGTTCATTTCTCTTTCCTCAGTTTTACAAGACAAACTACTTCTTGCTCTTGTGGGTCGTCCCTCATTTTCTTTAAAGCAAAGTTTAATGGGATTTGTCTTTGGAAAAGATTTAAACCCACAGTGTTGACTCTTTTAGAAATGAAAACACTTTAGACTTGATAATGTACCATGTACCGAATTGTAAGTGAACAAATAATGAATCTGATATGATTAAAAACACCTGTCAAATGCTTATGGGCAAACCATGTCAAAAGTTCTAAAAAATATACCGCAATTTTGTAGAACTATATTTTTTGTTATTTTATTATGGTCTTTTGGAAGGAAACGAATGTTTGGAATCTGTTTCCTTGAGTATTTCCTTTGCCAGTTGTGCCTCTTGCTTCTGTTAGTTGGACCTTTTGTGAATTCATTTCAGTTGTGACTATGATGCCTGTTTATCTTGTCAGTCATTCAAACTCACACATTTTTATTAACTACCTACTTAAACCATGAAAGCTGTCACCACTGAATTCTAGCTGATTTCTAAGCAGAATTGTTTTTAAATGTTGTATTCAGGGTACTCTGTACCAGGTATGAGTGAAACAAATTCAAGGGGCTATATTCTCAGATACATTGCATTTCTGAAATTCAAATGTATTAATTTCCAAATATTGAAATAGCTCTTACTCTATGCCAAAAACTAACCTGAGCACATTAAAAATATTAACTCATTTCACCCTCCAATAACTCAACGAGGAATTTTTTATTATTATTCTCATTTGACTGATGAGAAAACTAAGATACAAGAGTATAAGTAACATAATCAAAGTCTCAGCTAGAAAAGAGCATGGCCAAATTTGGAATCCAGATGGTCTGGTTCACAATGCCCTATCCTTAAGCACAATGTTACTCTACCCTTCTTCTTAATGAGAAGTTGTCCTAGATGGATTGTCTTTAGAAAATAGATGCTCAAGAAACTTAAGAATCAGTTAAATTTCAGCTCAATATTGCAGACTGAGCAAACATAGTTGCTTCATCTCTCTGCCTAGCAACCTCACTGAAATTATCATAGAGGAATAAATAAATAACAAAATAGAAAACGGAAACAGACTTGTGAGTTCAACAACTTTCTGGAATTCAGAAAAAACAATTTGGCCAAATTCTTTGGTCAAGGAATTACGAGGGAAATTAGAAAATATTGTGAAATAAATAAGATTGGAAAACAATAAGCCAACATTTATAAGATGAAGAGAACGCAGTATCAATAGGGAAGACTATAGGTGTAAATGCTTACATTAAGAAAGAAGAAAGTCTCAAATCAAAATCTAACTTTACATCAATTAGAGAAAGAAGAAACTCAAAGTTAGCATGAAGAAGATAACACTAAAGATTAGAGCATAAACAAGATAAAGAATAGAAAAAAGCCCAATAGGGATATAAGTAAAACTAAGAGTTGGATTGTTGAAAAGATCAACAAAATTAAAAACCCTTAGCTAGATTGCCTTGAAAAAAAGAGAGACTTCTTAAATAACTAAAATCAGATTTGAAATATGGGACATTGCAACTAATGCCACAGAGATGAAAAGGATTATAAGAGAATACTACAAACGCTTATATGCCCAAAAATTGAATAACCCATAGGAAATGGATCAATTCCTAGAAACATACAACCTACTAAGACTGAATAATGAAGAAACAAAAAATTTGAATAGACTAGTAAGGAGATTGAATCTGTAATTCAAAACCTGCCAACAAAGAAAAGCCCAGGATCAGATGGCTTCACTGGGGAATGCTACCAAACACTTAAAGAAGAATTAATACCACTCCTCCTCAAACTCCTCTAAAAAATGGAAGAGAAGGGAACACATCCAGACTTCTTCTGTGACAACAACATCACTCCAATACCAAAGCTAAAGACACCACAAGAAAACTGCAGACTCTATACAAATATTGAATTATTACCTCGTACACCTGAAACTATTAAGTTACAGGTCAATAAAAACTGAAATTTTTTTATTACAGGTCAATAAAAAAAGAAAACTAGAGACCAATATCCCTGATAAATATTGATGCAAAAATCCTCAACAAAATACTAGCAAGCTGAATTCATCAGCACTTAAAAGGATTATACATCATGACCAAACAGGATTTTTTTTTTTCCTGGAATGCAAAGATGCCTCGACCCAAATGTTTTTCAATCAGGGTGCCAAGACCACTCAGTGGGGGAGAAACAGTCTCTTTAACAGTGATGGAAAAACTGGATATCTATATGCAAAAGAATGAAGCCACATAAAAAATAGCAATATACAACAATTAACTCAAAATTAATGGGTTAAAGACTTAAACTAATGCCTAAACAACAAAACTCCCAGAAGAAAATACCAATGAAAAGCTTCATAACGTGATTTGCCAATGATTTCTTGGATATGACACCAAAAGCATAGGTAACAAAAGCAAAAATAGACAAATAGGACGATATCAAACTTTTAAAAGCCTGCGCATCATAGGAAACAATAAATAGTGAAAAGGTAACCTACAGAATGGGAGAAAATATTTGCAAATCACATATCTAATAATGAGTTAAATATACAGACTATAGAAAGAACACCTACAATCCAGCAAGAACAAAAATAACCTGAAGGAAAAATGGACAAAGAACTTACATATACATTTCTCCAAAAAAGATATAGAAATGGCTAACAAGTATTTTTAAAAAAAGATGCTCAACTTCACTAATCATTAGAGAAACACAAATCAAAACACAATGTGATACCACCTCACACCTATTAGGATGGCTACTATCAAAAAAACAAAACTCCTAGAAGATGTGTTGTTGAGGATATGGAGACAATGGAATCCTTGTGGGAATGTAAAAGGGTCCAGCCACTATGGAAAATGTTACGGAGGTTTCTCAAAAAATTAAAAATACAGTTATGCCATATTATCCAGCAATCCCACTTCTGGGTATTTACCCAAAAGAATTAAAGCCGAGTCTTGGAGAGATATTAGTACTCTTGGGTTCACTGAAGCATTGTTCACAATAGTCAAGAAGTAGAAGCCACCCAAATATTCACTGAGGGATACATGAATAAATAATGAATATATGTGGTATATACATGCAGTGAAATATTATTCGGCCTTTAAAAAGAAAGAAATCTTGTCATGGCACAAGGATGGAGGTTAGGGACATTACGCTAAATGAAAAATGCCACTCACAAAGAGAAATATTGTACGACTCTACTTACATGAAGTATCTAAAGTAGTCAAAGTCACAGAAACAGATTAGAATGATGGTTGCCAAGGGCTGGGAGAAGGGAGAATAGGAGTTGTTGTTCAGTGGGTATAGACTTTATTTTATAAGATGGGAAACTTCTGGAAATCTGTTGCACAGCAACATGAACATAACACTATTACACTGAAAAAAAGTAATAAATGAGTCCTTATCTTTTCAATTTAGACACTGAAAAATGTGTGTATAAAATATCATTATGTCTGCGATTAACTTCAAAATAATCTTGGGCAGCCCGGGTGGCTCAGCGGTTTAGCACCGCCTTCAGCCCAGGGCGTGATCCTGGAGACCTTGGATCCAGTGCCCCGTCCGGCTCCCTGCATGGAGCCTGCTTCTCCCTCTGCCTTCGTCTCTGCCCCTCTCTTTCTCGCTCTCTCTGTCTCTCATAAATAAATAAAATCTGTAAAAAAAAATCTGAAGGTTGCTTGGAGGAGAGGGTGAAAGTATAAATGAAGACTGGCATCGGTTGACAGTTCTTAAAGCTGAGTGGGTTCATTATACCATTCCCTCTACCCCATGTAGGTTTGAAATTTTCCAGAATGGAGGAGTTTAAAAAAAAAAAAAAAGCAACATTATCAAAATGAAAAATTAAATCAATAAAAAGTGCTAGATGAGAAAGTCAAGGAAATATCCCACATTGTATAATGAAAAAAGATGAAAAGAACAGGGAAAGAAAGCTAAGAGATATACAGGACCTCCAGAAGGTCATCCAATCATAGGAGCACCAGAAAGAGAAAATAAACAATGGAAGATAGGAGAAAATGGTTTATTTTTTTGTTCATCAGATGGATGTTATTGTACTTCTACTATTGGTAGGAGTATAAATGGGCAGTCATGTGAGGCCATCAATCTGATTATATCTTAAAATGAAAATATCTGATATCTTGCAACTGAAATCTCTTTTATCTACCTTAGAAAAAGTCATAACTGCACATAGTAAATGTTCTTAAATAAATGACTAATTCTTTAATTAATAATTTTATTATTTAAATAAATTCTGGTTATTTAGATTGGCTCTTCCTCCTCTCATTATCTAGGAGCAAAGAAGATTACTGCCTGGATCTAATCCCACTCCAGATTTCCCTACCTGTGTCTTAGGTTCTGTTTCTCAACCCTAAACCTTTGACCAAGAATGAAACTATTTAAAAATTAAGATGTCAACTGTGATCCCAGTCACAGGTCTTTTTGCCTGAATGGAAGGATGTGATACCTACTATTCCCCATCCGTTTTGTAGGAAGTGAATTGATGCTGGCTTCTCTTTGTCTTATTCCAAGTTGGGACATGAGATTTGCCCTGCATTAGGTTGTTGAGACCTGAAGCCTGGGAAGATGCATTGAAAATTACACAGGAGCTCATTGTGAAGAAGTTTTTCCACCAAGCTCCAGCATCCAAACTAAAAGTGACCTGTTTGCAGCTTTTGTGACATTGACTGTTCTTCTGGGAACTCTTATCATTGGAACCCCCTACTTTCTTCTCAAGAAAGGCCACCTTCAGAGGGCCATTTCAGTCCAGGATGACATAGACCTGGCAGAGACAAGCAGTACTGGTGCTCACCACAGTTTCCAAGATATTGGACGTCAGAAAACAAAGGATCATGATCTCTGAGAGATGGGAAACAAGATTTTCATTAAGCAGACTCCTACCCAGTTTCTACAAATGAAAACCAAGTCACTCATCTAAAAATCTCACAATTTCTAAACAAGAGGATTTAGAGTCTTCCGTTTGCATTAAAACTCAACTTATGGTGGTGGTAACCTGGCTTTGATTGCATGGGCATAGAATGAGAAAGTTTTCTCAAAAATTGCTGTATAAGGCATAGAAAATTCTCAGATTTGTTAGTTTTACATTCTTTGCGTGTTCAATGTGTTAAACTTGCACTACAAATCAATGGCAAGCCTTTTGCTATCTGGCCTCTTTTACAAATTTGAGAAGTTGCTATGTTTGCAACTGATCTGGTTTTAGGCAAAGTTGAGAGAGCTGTAATGGGTGAAGTGGCCTACTGAATGCCCTTTATTAGTATAGGTGACAGTAGATCATTATGTCACTATGTGGTGTGTCTCTTCCTAAGTCTGAATCCCAAGATCTGTCTTCTCTCCTTCTCTTTAGATTGCTATGCTTCCTTCGATAGCTTGTAAGGTGTTTAATTCTACTTGGATAAAGGGAATGGAAACATAATTCCTCAAAGCAGACTTCTTTGCTTCTAGCAGAGCAAATTACAGCAAGATTGTGCAGTGAGCATAGAAAGGAAGTATTTTAAATGTCATGATTCAATAAACCATCCTGTCAGTCCCATCATCACTTGAGAGGAGGCCGTTCAGTGTATGAAGACACTAAGACTATGATCTTACCTTCTCTTGTGCTCATGTATGCTTTCACATGACTTTTTCTCCAGCTTCAGAAAATGACTACATAAAAGTTGCCTTTTCTAGAAATTTAGTAAGTTTTTAGCTGAAAAGAAAATCTTTTAGTGCTTTTTATTTATTTATTTATTATTTATTGGAGTTCAATTTGCCAACATATAGCATAACACCCAGTGTAATGCTTGTTTTTAACACAGGTCTTCAAAATTGTAATTATTTCATTTTAACTTTAATTCCGGTTCCCTTCCATGCCACATCAAGACCTCTAGAGGCAGGATAGATGGCCCTTGTTTTCATCAACTGCTTTGTTCCTATTGAGTCAATTTCTCCTGCTTCTATTCTGCACCAAGATTACACCTTGAGGTCAAATGAATTTACCATCATAACAGGCCCCCAAAGCTCAGGTATACTAAGGAACCCTAGAACCTCAAATATTGTATTGAAATGATCGTGTGGCTGACTCTCCTTTGGGAAGTAACAAAACATTTTGTAGGAGTATTAATTTGAAAAAATAAAATAATCCATTCAATCAAAAAAAATTCTGGTTATTTAATTAAATTCAGGTGTATCCATATAATGCAAAATTCATGGAAAGAAATGAAGTATGTGCAGATATAGATATATCTCCCAGATACATAATTAATGATAAAAATCATTTACAGAACAATGTTTAATATTGTTTTTTAAAAAGATATAAATTTTATACAGCTAAAGAGAAAACAGATTATAATTACTTCTTACGTACATGGAGTTTCAAGTAATACATTAACAATACCTCTTTGGGGGGCAGCCCGGGTGGCTCAGCGGTTTAGCGCCGACTTTGGCCCAGGATGTGATCCTGGAGACCTGGGATCAAGTCCCTCGTCAGGCTCCCTGAATGGAGCCTGCTTCTCCCCCTGCCTGTGTCTCTGCCTCTCTCTCTCTGTGGGTCTTTCATGAATAAATAAATAAAATATTTAAAAAAAAAAAACCCTCTTTGGGATACATTCTATGTAAAGAAAAAAAAAGCAGTTTACAGAACATAATGTATGGGTTTACTTCTCTCACTCTAAAAAGTTTAACTTGCTATAAAAGTGAAATAGACTATTCCTAGGATGAAGGAAATAATTCATCTTACTTTCAAAAGATAAAACTTTGGCTTTCGGATGCCCGGTTGGCTCAGCGGTTTAGCACCGTCTTCAGCCCAGGGCGTGATCTTGAGTCCCAGGATAGAGTCCCATGTAGGGCTCCCTGCATGGAGCCTGCTTCTCCCTCTTCCTGTGTGTCTCTGCCCCCCTCTCTCTGTATCTCCCATGAATAAATAAATAAAATCTTAAAAAACAAACACAACTTTGGCTTTGCCAGGTTCTCCAGTATAGTTAGATCTACATGGTTACTTTTTGGTTGAAGGACACATTTAGAAAGGCCATGCATGCCCCTGGGGATTCACATATATTTCTCCAAGTGCCATTTGACCTAATACCATTGGCTAGCAGTGTACCCTGCTCTGTGGGAATGGAGGTCCTAGTGTGAAAAATATATGCCCTTAGCCAGCCAGTCTTGGTTTGGTTGGAAAATGTCTTCCAGAGACAAAGGAACATACGTATATATTCTTGAGATAGATACTCTAGTATTTTACATATGAGAACTGAGGCCCAAAGACTCACTTACCAAGCCCACATATCCAAAATAACCATGTTTTGAGATCTGATGGTATGGCCAGGATTCTCCTTTTACATTCTTTGGCCTCTTCACTTTATATCCAGAGTTTACACATTTGCACTTAAGGATGTCAGGTGAGGAGATGTGATCCAGCAAATGCACAGCCATGGTGGTTTCTGCTGCCTTATGTTTAGCTCACATTTGTAAAACAGCAGCAGTACTCTGAATCCAAGGGAAATGAGGTAAGGACTGGAGAGGCCCATTTCTTTACATGCCTAATCCATACAAGTTGGCCTCTAACTCTCGAAATCATTGGCACCATTAGCACTACTTAACCTACCTTTAGTTGGTTTCTATATATTCCAAGGTCCTGCAGGTGGTTTGTTTCCAAGTAATTCTTAAATGTTTGAGGAATTGAAGGCAATAGCAGTTCCCAAAATTTTAAATGCTGTATTCTGGCTGTATTACAGGCTCTCTCAATATTACCTATTAGCTTAAATACAACTCCCAAAAATCTGAGTGGGAAGAATTACAATTGTTTATGTATTAGTTACTTTGGCATACATCACTTAAAATTCAGAACTGTTACGAAGGCCATAGAGCTGTTCTTTCAACATCTCCTGATTTACTGAGGCACGCTTTTCCCTATTCTGTAGTCCTAAGTAGCTGTTTTCACAGAATTGTTATTTTCTCAACCAGTTCTCAGGGTATTAAGTGTATTCCAAGACTTCTATGTCGCAATATATTTAGATCATCAAAACAAACTTGCAAGTACCTGCATGGAGGTCACACATCACCAGGCACTTGTTTTAAAATGATTGTAACTGCTACCTAACTAAAGAGCTCTCTTAGCAGTCCTCAATGTAAAGCTTAAAATTGGCTGGAAAACAGGCCAGTAACTCACCATCTGGCTTCTGATTAATAATTCCTTCACTTCCTTTTTAAAAATATTTTGAGAGAGAACACAAGAGGGCCAGTATAGAAAGGCTGAGGGAGAAGCAGACTCCCCATTGAGCAGGGAGCCCAATGAAGGGCTCCATCCTGGGATTCCAGGTCACGACCTGAGCCCAAAGCACACTTAACTGAGCCACCCAGGCACCCCAATAATTCCTTCACTTCTAAACCAAGAACACCAGTTTCTTAGAATGAATCACTGCTCACCTCAGGAGACCTACCTAGACTCCTATTGTGGAATTCTTCAAACACTATGCTTTTGGCTCAATGTTTACTGAACAGTAAGTAAAATCTTTTACCAAGCATATTAGTCAAAAAATACCTGGGATTGAGTTTATCAACTTGGCATATTTCTAGATTCAGTTCCACTCAAATCTCTTAAGTCCAAATTTTCTGAAATCTGAGGAAAAATGGTGAATCCAAAGGACTTGGATGTTTAAAGTAGTGAGATAGGGGATGTGGATTCAATTTTTGAGTGACCCATGTGGTTGCATGGTGAACATGGATTGAGCACACACGTTTTGGGGAGGGAAGAGGATTTTCATTTTAGACATGTCAAGTTTGAGCTATGTGAGATGCAGGTCATCTAGTACACAACTGGATGTACAGAGCAATCTCAGCTGAAGTTCAATTTGAACAGTTACTGAGGACAGTGGACAACAGTCTAGAGTATGGTTTAAGCCTAAATCCAGAGAAAGGCATGACCTTCATGACTATAATCCTATTAAGCATAGCAAATGTGATCACAATGTTACCTATTATCATGCCAACAGGGGATGGCACATAACATGCTTTCCTCTCCTAAAGTTAACATAAATATATTATTTACAGACCATGTTAGTGTAATTCCATATTGGATTTAAATTCCAAGGATTGTCTATAAAACAAGTGTTCTATAGATATAACCATAATGTTAACAAATACTGATCTGTTTTAAAACCTATTAATTTGGGACACCTGGGTGGCTCAGTGGTTGAGCATCTCTGCCTTTGGCTCAGGGCGTGATCCTGGAGTCCTAGGATCAAGTCCTCCATCAGGCTCCCTGTATGGAACCTGCTTTTCTATCTGCCTCTCATGGGAAAAAACCAAAACTATTAATCTAAAATATAATCTGAACATTTCTCAGCAAAACTGCTTAATATAAGGGCCAGTATTTCCAGAACATTTTAAAATTTGCAAGGTTTACTCTAGCCCAAAGAGGAAGGACTATTAATTGGCAGAAACCACTATTTCCCATGTTAGTTACCTGTCCATGTAAGCAGCACCCTGTATCTACTAAGTCAAAATTTTGGGGGTAGAACTCAGATATCCTTTTGGAAAAGCTCCAATATGCAGCCAGTTATGAACCACCACACCGTATACCTTTATCAATACTAAGATCACCGTGTATTTTAATACAATTCAGTTTTTAAGCGATGTCAGGTGTCAACTGCTTTAGTGGCCTCTATGACATACGATGAAAACAGGATAGACCACCCACCTTAGGATGTTCATCTAACTTTGACTACTCCAAAGGTAGGCTAGATTTCACAGCACAACTCTGTATTCCTAAAATTCGTTGGTATGATGAATGTCAACAAGACTTAACAACAACAACAAAAAGACTTAACAACAGAATATCAATTTATTAAAAAAGGTTGATTTAAGCATCTGCGATGGTGACTTCAACCTCGACTCCAGGCTCAATACTGATGGAGGTAATCTGCTTAACAATCTCAGAAGGACTGTGCAGATCAATGAGTCGCTTGTGGATCCTCATCTGAAAACGATCCCAAGTCTTAGAACCTTCACCACAAGGAGTCTTTCTCGTAGTGATTCTCAGAGTCTGCGACAAAAGAAACCAACCATTTATGGTTTTGTACTCACCCCCACGACATCTGGAAAATCACCAGTCTCACATATTTCATTTGAATACTTCCCTAAAAGTTCTCAGACACCACTAATTGATAATGGCCAGTGCGTTTTTCCCTCAGCCTGGACAGCGCTCTTAAAAAACACCCCACCCCACCCCACGCAAGGGACAACAAGTTACCTGTGAAAACCAGCTACCTAACATGAACTCAATCCTACCCAGTTTTTCTTTCAGCGTCTGTGTTCTCTCCACCTCGGCTCACCTTGGTAGGCATCCGCACTGGTCCTTTCACTTTGAGATTCTTTTCCTTTGCACCTCTGATCAAGTCAGCACACACTACAGGAAAATAAAACCGTCTTTCAGTTCGTTCAGAACAGTCCAAGGCGGCGTTAGGAAATTTTAACTCCTGCTGGCTCAGAATAGCGTATAGAACTATCATCATTATTCAACACAGTAATGGTCTCCTCATCGCCAACAAAGATCTAAAAGACACGGTAACAGTTAGGGATACATCATGCTTCCCTTCCCTTTTAAGTTAAGCAACTTGTCGCTGGACTTGAATCAAGAGTGTGCAGCGATAAAGCCAAATTCATGGTTTTGGGGGTTTTTCTGCCCAAGCGTCTCACCCTGAAGGTATCGTACTGACCCTTTTCCAAGGATTTTACGTTGCGGCTGGTTAGAGTAATTCTAATTCGGTGAATCGCCACCTCTGGTTCTACGGGCGTCTTCCCAGTGTCTTTAAACGCCTGTTATCACACAAACGAAACACATTTCTTAAAAGCCTGGACGCGGCCTTCATCAAGAGGCCTCTCAGGCTGCTCCACCATCCCATGAGCCCCTTTACTAGGCAAGGGAGGCTCGGACTCCCGCCGCCGCCTCCTCCCATCCCGGAACCCGTCCCCAGAAGGGACCAAGTCCCGCCGCGTCTCGGACCCCGCGGCGCCGCCGCCCGCCTCACCATGGCTGCGGCGCGGCTTCCTGACCGACTTGTTCCTCAGCGAACAGCGGTGAGTCAGGAGCGGGAGCGGGGCGTCCTGAGCTCCGCTCTAGCTGCGACCGCGTCTTCCTCAAAGAGAAAGGCCGGAGGCCTGCGTAGCGCTTATATAGCTGCGCTGTCGTCCGCATCCGGGTCGCGCACGCGTCTCCGCGCTGCCCCGGAAGAGGAATTGCCCTGACGCCTCGGGAGGCGGCTGCGCGAGCCGGGGCTGCAGTACCCGTGGAGCTGGCGGGAAACGCGCGGTGCGGCTGCGGCCGCCCCCTTTCGGTCCGGCGGAGACAGCGCCCCGCGAGGGGGCGTCCCCGCCGGCGCGGTTTCCCTGGTCCTCTGGTCCTCTGGCCCCCTGGGAGGGAGGGCGGGGAGGCGGCGACCTAAAGCCTGAGAAGCTCCTCTGCCTGCCGCGTCCGCCCCTGGCGTCTGCAAAGTCCAAACGACTCCTGCGGTTTTGACGGTGCGGGCGTTGCCTCCTCTACAAACCGAACGGCTGGTTCTCGGAGCAGGTGGGTGACTTAGTTCCGGGTCCGACCCCCGTGGATGTTAGGAAGGATGCCTGACAACCTGGGCGCGTTGTCTTAAGCTTCAGCCGGCAGTTGCTCTTCGTAGCCTGAAACACACGTCCGTGAGTCTTCGCCTGCTGGCTTCCCGGAGCGCAGAGGCCTCCGGTCGGTCTCTAGGAAGCCCCTGACCCTGGGTTCGTTCCTCCTCCGAGGCGATTGCCCTGGCGCGGGTGGAGCATCGCGGCCCCTCCCGGGCGCCCGCGCCGGCCCCCGACCCCCGGTCCGTGGGGATGAGACCCTCCAAGGTCTCCCTGATACCGAGTGCGGGAGACCCAGCGTCGTGGAGAAGCCAAGAGTAGTCCACTGACTTGGGTTCACACAGGCGCGAGAGCGTAAGGAGGACACGAACAACTGAAAGATGACGCTGGGTTAAGTGGAACGAGACGGGAGAGGCTGGTTTTGGTACAGGGCAGAAGGAAGAGTGAATAACCGCATTATTTTGCAGGTGCGCGTGAATGCAGAAGACTTAGTGTGCCCGGACACGAAACCCTGAATGGAGGAGATCTGACCTCTCCCCTTAGGGCTCCTTCTGGAGCCTCCCTCTTCTGTTCCTTGAAGGGAAATTATACTTGAAACTTTTATCAAATAATAGCACTAACCGATTTGGTCATAATTGGGCTTAGCTAATCGCTGGCTCTCTTTGGCTCACAAAAATAGGTATACTAGATTTTTCTGCCACTTAACAATTAATTGAAATATTGAAATAGTTCTGTTTTTGGTTCAGTTATTCTAAGTGTCATCTGGCTGTAAAAACCCTGTTAGTAGAATTTGCAGCAAAAAAACTGAAAGCCTGCATTCTTAGTTTACTGGCTATAACCCAAGTGAGACGCTGTAACTTCGGGCTTTAACTTACTGCTATGGCTACCAGGGAATGCTTGGGAAGTATATTTGTGATTTTTTTTATTTTTTTATTTTTATTTTTTTAGGAATAAATCTGGTACAGCTATTCTTAGGTTTCCCTTTCCTTTCAAGTACTTGAGAAAATGGTGGACAAATTAACTACCTTGACTATAGAAAAGAATTTCAGTATAGAAAAAGGCTAAATGTAGCCCAGTATGTATGGGAAAAAATTGTGGATGTGACTAGAATGAAGGAAACAGCTGGTTGAGATAATGTTAGAAAAATGTAATGAAAGCATCACAATTTTCAAATTTATGTTTGGTTCAGACAGTCTGTTATATTTTTCTCTTAAATTAATACTTAACTGCTCCTGTAGCCCCCACATTTTCATTAAGAGTGTAATGTTCTAACATAACGTAAGATATTGGAGAAAAAGTAAAAATTAACAATTTATCCAAAAGAAGAAGAAAATACAGTATGCCATCCTTAATGCCTTAGATCAATTACTAGATATACGTATCCTTTGATGGCTTATCAAGGGATATGCATATTGTAAAATTGTAAGTACTTTTGGTGTTAAGTAAGTTGGCCTCTGGCAAAGTTATACCCAAATAGATACTTCCTCCAGCAGTGTAATGAAGATCTTACTGTGAAAGATGGACTTAAATATCTGTTTCATTTTAAAATTAAAAAATATTCTTAAGACCATTGCAAACTTTATGTTTTCAACATCTCCATTCATAGCCTTCCTTTTCTGATTTTTGTAGGTCTTTTAAAACGATCTCATAAAAACTTTTTACTGTAGGTATTTGTTCCTTTCTGTGGACAGCCATCTACTGGTCTTTTGCTGCAATGACAGTGTCATCATATTCCTTACAAAAGGAAATTAACAGCTTAAAAACTACTTAATTCGTGGTACACATTAGTAAAATAAAAAGAGCAAAATTTCAAATGAATGTGTCAAATGTCTGTTTAGACATTATTTTATTTGCAGAGTTTTTATCTAAATAAATTTGTGTTGAAATTTAAGAATAAAGTCTGAAATTTAACAATAAAAACCAGAAAGTTTAAAACTTTCTCTTGTGGTTACCCATGTTGTATTGATAGGGGAGTGAAATGTGGAGGCAATTCCTTGTGGTTTACAAGGATTACGTGTGAGGACTTGAACAGTACTGGGTACATGACAGCATTAATTAATTACTATTACTGTATTAACTAATATTACTGCATTAATATCCATTTGTTTGATCCTCACATCAACCCTGGAGCGTAAGTGCTGTTATTCATATTTTATGCATGAGAAAGCTGAGGTTAGGTGACCTGCCCAAGGTCACAGGAAAAGCCGGTGTTTGAACCTATGCAGTCTAACTCCAAAGTTTGTGCTCTTAGCCACTGTGCTTATGGTGTCTCTTACTGTTTGTCTCTTACTGTATATTAGCTCTTACTGTTATCATTAGTAGTAGTAGTACGCATCTGCGAGGTGTAAAATCCTATTATGTTGGATAAAGTAGCATAGCAAGGCTGTCTGTATTTTACTTTAGTTGAGGATAGAAATTTTATTGAGCTACTAATATGTGTCCTTTGTAAGGTTGAATCCTTATTTTTTAACTCTTCATTTTTTTGGTTTGAAGTCCTATAGATACCCAAGGCCAGTTAATTCGTTTTGCTCATTAAAATCATTTCACTAAAGTGAGCAGTGGAACAGAACTAGGGACACAGATCTTTTCATTGAGAATGATTCATATGGAACATGCATTGGGTTGATAATTTTTTGATCATATTTAACTGCAGAGCTCAAACAATTCTCTGTAGGGGTAGAAATGTTCTATTCACCAGGCCTTGTAGTACTTCTTTCCCCTCTTCCTTTCTCATGTTCCCAAGCCTGCAGGCCTAGAGATTCTAATGTTTCTTGAAATGCAATTTGAAAAGTTGGTCTACTCCTGTCACATAGTGCCATTTCCTAGTTTTAGCAGAGAACCTGCAAAGGACTCCCATGGTCAGATTTTTGGGATCCTGATATCATGCAGGGGAGCCAGGGATAGATTTACCTATCAATCATTTCCCCCTGAGGTTGTGCTTTTCATGTTGTATAGAATTGGTACAACTTTTTAGAAAATGCCATTTGCCTCCCTTTATGAGAAGATTGAAACCTCTGGCTTTCATGACACAATTCTGCTGCATTGCTTGTGTGGTGGACAGCCCAAATGTAACCCCACAGAGATCTCCGCCACCTGTTACTCATGCCCCTGTGGAATCTCCTCCTCTTGAATGTGGACATGTGTAAGATGCTCTAAATGCTGGAATTTGGCAAAAGTGCTGGGATGTCAGATTGAGTAGGGTTCTGACTTCCATCTTCCTGGCAGACTTTCTCTCTTGCTAGCTTTGTTAAAACCAAGCTGACAGGTTGGGAGGTGCTATAGGGAGAGGACCCCAGGCAAGGGAATGAGGGTAGTCTGTGGTCAACAGCCAGCATGAATTGCAGCTTTCAGTCCAATAGCCCCCAAAGAACTGAATAATTGTGTGATTTTGGAAGCAGATATCTCCTTGGTCGAGCTTTCAGTTGAGACCTCAGCACTGGCACCCCTTAAGTATTAAGGTACCTCCCAAGGCCTGGTTCTGGGTCTGATGAACACATGTAGGAGAGGCAGCTGCAGTGCAGCAAAGGGGACACTGATAGGAGTTTTGAGGACATGCTTAAGTCCACTGCTAGGGCAGCCATCTCTCATGAGTCATCCTATCTATGTGGGCCTCAGTTTTCTCATTGTAAAAGGAGGGTGCTGGACTATGTGATCTTCCAACTTTGAAAGGCTATTGCATGGAGATAAACAGATCAGAGAATATCTCTTCATCACCAACATATTGCCAGACATTCAAGATGGTTCTGCTTCCTTTGTCCCTCCTTTGGGCTACCCAACACCAGAGGGAGGAGGCTTGAAATAGCAGAGGAGACTCCCTCTCCTCATTTCAAGTCCTTTGATCTCAGGTGGCCATTCATCTGCTATGGCCAGGATAGCCTCAGTACATCATGACCAAGATGTTACTATTACTAGTGCTAACTTTCACTCAAGAGTGCTCCTATCTGGAATATAGATGTTATAGTTTCCTTACTCAAGCACAAGTCTAATTGGTGATAGCAAGGACAAAGCTTTGAATTAGATCAGTTTAGGGTTTCAAACTGAATTTGACTGAGTTCAATAACCTGAAGTTACCAGAAAGTCATTGATTCTTTCCTAGATTTTAATTAAGGGGTGGGAAAAGATGAGTGACACAATGCAGTTGAAACCAATAATTAGAAGAGAAAACTTTTCCATGTTTATACCCCACTTGATGGGACTCCTCAAGAAATTAATTGACTGCTAAGAAAGACCCTCCATGTTCTGAGATCATTTTTAAAAATTATCCCATGGTTGGTTTCTTTTCTTTCTTTTCTTTTCTTTTCTTTTCTTTTCTTTTCTTTTCTTTTCTTTTCTTTTCTTTTCTTTTCTTTTCTTTCTTGATTTTATTTATTCATGAGAAACACACACACACAGAGGCAGAGACACAGGCAGAGGGAGAAGCAGGCTCCATGCAGGGATCCTGATGTGGGACTCGATCCTGGGACCTCAGGATCACGCCCTGGGCCAAAGGCAGGCACCAAACTGCTGAGCCACCCAGGGATCCCAGGTTTTCTTAGATCTTAAAAATCTATTAACATGGTGAATAAGTTTTTTAATATTGAGCCTTTTTTTGCATTCCTGGAAAGAATCTCTCTTAAACATATTACAAGTGAGATTGTTTTTAAATTATGTGTGTCTGTATGTGTATTTATATGCTGGCATCAAATAAATTTGGAAGCTTCCCTTCATGCTGTGGAAAGTTTATATAGTAGTATGGTAATGTGTAAGACTTGGTAGAATGCATGTTTTAGTGAGAGGTAACTATAAAGTATAATTTCTTCTATGGTGATTAATTTTCCCTGATACCTCTGTTCCAGCATCAATTTTAGTGATTTATAATTTTCTGGAACAGTGCTTCTCAAACTTTTCATTCTTAGTAACTCTTTATATGTTTAAAAATTATTGAAGACCCCAAAGAGCTTTTAAGTGGCACTATGTCTATTGGTATTTGTTATATTAGAGGCTAAAAATGAGGAAGTCCACAAACATTTGTTAATCTCTTAAAAAATAATAACAAACTTATTCATTGTTAACATATTTTTTGAAAAATAACTATTTTCATTGTTTTTCTATTTTTGTTCAACTCTTTAATGTCTGACTTCATAGAAGAAACTCAATTTTCATATCTGCCTCTGCATTTAGTCTGTCACAATATGTTGCTGTGGTTGAAGTATGTGTAGAAATTCTGGTGAGCACAGATAAGAAGTTGGAAAAGGGAAAGGATTTTAATAACCTACTTAGATATTTGTAGATACTCTTCTTTGATGCACTTACACTGGCTAAGTGGTAGTTTCTTAAGGATTAGGTACAATGAGAATCTGAAACCATGCAGTGGAGTGATCTTGATATGAGATGTTTCAAGACAGTATCAGCGTGGTTTGAAGTGAGAACTACTCTTTGAAAAACTTAGTTTAAATGGAAGCATGTGGGTACATAAGCCATTTATTTAATTTTATTATATTTTTTAACTTATTTTTTAAGATTATTTATTTATTTATTAACGAGAGACACACACACAGAGAGAGAGAGAGAGAGAGGCAGAGACACAGGCAGAGGGAGAAGCAGGCTTCATGCAGGGAGCTCGATGTGGGACTCGATCCTGGGACTGTGGGATCACGCCCTGAGCCAAAGGCAGGTGCTCAACTGCTGAGCCACCCAGGCGTTCCAACTTAATTTTTTATTGTGGTAAAAAAGCCATAAAATTTACCACGTAAAGCATTAAGCGTATAGTTCAGTAGTGTTAGGTGTATTCATATTGTTATGAAAGGATCTCCAGAACTTTTTTATCTTGAAAATTTGAAACTCTGTATTTATTAACAACTCCTTTTCCTCCTTTCCCAGCCCCTGTTAATCACATTCTAATTTCTGTTTCTATGAATTTGACAATTTGAGATACCTCATGTAAGTGTAATTGTACAGTATTCATCTTTTTTATGGCTGGCTGTTGCCATAATGTTCTTAAACTTCATCATTGTCATAGCATATTGCCAGATTTCCTTCCTTTTTAAGGTTGAATAATATTTCACTGCATATATATATATGCCACATTTTGTGTATTTATTTATTTATTTATTTATTTATTTATTTATTTATTATTTATTTTTTTAATATTTATTTATCCATTCATCTGTTTATGGACTTTTGGGTTGTTTTCACTTCTTGGCTATTGTGACTAATGTTGCGATGAACATCATTGTGCAGTATGTCTTTGAGACCCTCCTTTTAATTTTTTGAATATATACCCAAAAGTGGGATTGCTGTATTGTAGGGTAGGTACTTCTACTTTTAAAATTATGAGACTCATCCATACTGTTTCCCATAAAGCGTGCACTATTTTACAATCCCACCAGCAGTGCACAAGGGTTCTAATTTCTCCACTTTTTAAATCCTCAGCTTTTTAAATTTATCTATCTATCTATCTATCTATCTATTTATTTATTTATTTATTTATTTATTTATTTTTGATAATAGCCCTCCTATGGATGTTAGGTGATATCTCATTTTGATTTTAGTTTACATTTCTCTGATGATTAGTGACATTGAGCAATCTTCTCATATGCTTTTGTCCATCTGTATGTCTTCTTTGGAGCAAACATCCATTTAAGTCCTCTGTCCATGTTTAAGTCAGGTTATTTGAGTTTAGTCTTTGAGTTGTATGAGTGTTACATATTCTACATATCAACCCATTGTCAGATATATGATTTGTAAATATTTTCTTCCATTCTCTAGGTTGTCTTTTCACTCTGTTTCCTTTGAGTGCAAATGTTTTTAAGTTTAATATAGTCCCATTTGTCTGTTGTTACTTTTATTGCTTGTACCTTTGGTATCATATCCAAGAAATCATTGCCAAGTTCAATATCATGAAGCTTTCCCCCTATTTTTTCTCCTAGAAGTTTTATAGTTCTAGGTCTTATGTTTAGGTCTTTAATCCATTTTGAGTTAATATTTGCATAAGAGTAAGGTAAGAGTCTAACTTCATTCTTTTGCATATCTTCTTTGCTCAGAACCATTTGTTGAAGAGACTGTTCTTTTCTAATTGGCACTCTTGTTAAAGATCATTTGACTGTATATTTGAGAGTTTATTTCTGGGCTCTTTATTTTAATCTATTGGTCTGCTTGTCCATCTATGCCAGTAGCACACTGCTGATTACTGTGGCTTTGTAGTATATTTTGAATCTGGAAGTGTGAAGCCTTCAACTTTGTTCTACTTTAATCAAAATTGTTTGGGTTATTTGGGGCCTCTTGAAATTCTGTATGGATTTTAGGATGACTTTTTCCATTTCTGAAAATTGTCATTGGGATTTTGATAGGGATTGTGTTGAACGTGTAGATTGCTTTGAAAAATAAATAAAATAAAATAAATAAAAATAAATAAAATCTTTAAAAAAAAAGAATTTTGTGTATGTGTCAATTTTTTAAAACCCTATTTTTAATTTGCATCTCTTCAAGCACTTGTGAGATTAACATTTTCCCATTTTTCGTATCTGTCTCCTAAATGTGGTTTTTTTTTTGTGAATTGACTTTTCAAGATTTGTGCATTATTTTATTAGAGCACAGTGATATTTCATGTTTATTAGTATGTATTTGTTATAGAAAAAGTATTAACCTGATGTCATATTTTAACCAAATATTTTCTCAGCTCATTGTCTGTATTTGTTTTATTTTAATATCTAGAAATTATCATTTTTATGTAATTAAATGTGGTAATGTTTATGGTTTTTTACCTTGCTTTTAGAAAAGTTTAGAAATTGCTCCCTCCTTCAAATTTATATAAACTATTCAATTCTGTCTTCCTTCAGTTTTACAGATGCTCCTCTAATCCATCTGGAAATGATTTTGATGTGTGGTATGTAAAGTATTTATTTAAAAAAAACCTATAGTTTTAGTAAAACTGTTGGTGGTAGGCTAAAAGCTCCTTTAAAACAAGAAACATGACTTACTCACTCTTTGGTTTCCTCCACTTTCCCAGACAGAAGACTCACTAAGCAGCCTCTGTTTCCTTGGGCTGCAGCATCCAAGCCAGAGGCAGGAAAGATGGGTGGCCCCCTCCTTCCCTCTTCTCAGAGATAGGAGCTTGTTCCCGTGCTGGTGTCCTAACAACTCCCCAGGGGCTGCTGCCCCTGTGGACCCCTGCGACCTCTACTGTGGTAGAATCAGGAAGACTACCCTAGCTGTTGGCTAGCAGCATCCCAGGCGCCTCTTTTTATTTTAATTGTTCTGATTTCAGTTCAAAGGACCCGTCCACCCTCCCCACTGGTAGCCCCTAAGGTAGCTTAACCTCCTTGCCCGGATACTCTTTTCAGAGTAAATTTCCTTTCCATTTGAATAACTCCTCCTCAGTTGTGGAACTGCCATTATTTCCTGGTTGTCTTTTTATATTTTTGATGGGGAGAGGTGGAGGGATGGTGTGTATGTGGGGGGCAACCATTGGCCCCAACTTCTCAGTGACCTCTTCCATAAAGTCCTTGAGGCTTTGTACAAACAACATCCCAAGCTGGCCATCCTGCTACCTCCACCGATGCCTGCAGTTGTGAGTTCCAACTATAGGTCTCACTCCAGGATCTCATTAAAGAGTTAAAAAAAATCCAGCTGTTTAAAATTGAATTTTTATTGCCTAAGGAGGAATCTATAAAATAAGGAGGTGGAGAGGATACAAATGAACTCTAAAAGTATTCTTCAAATCTAATTAAAGCCAATACTGAATAACAGACCTGTTAGAAAATAAACCATTGAATGTCTCTTAACATCCTAGTAAGAGTGCTGAGTGCCAGAATGGCCAAAATAGGGACAGCAAGAAATCCAGAAGACAGATCCTGAACAATCCATGAATTACATACTCAAGCCTGAGTTCAGTCGATTTTGTCATAGAAACAGAATTGTCCTTGTGATAGGTAATTCTAGCTCAAGTTAATAGCAGGAAATTCTGAAGTAATTTTGGAAAGATACACAGTAGACAATTAATGGTAGTTATATGATCTACCTATAGTAGACCAGTGTGGCCCTGTCATGACATTTGTTTGAGAAATAGGGGAGAAAACAGGTTATTTTCCTGTCTTTTTTTTTTCCAATAGTTTATTCTTCAGACTGTGGCAGAATCACCATTTCTTAAGGACTTCAGTAAAGATTACTCAATGTTTGACAAATGTTTGGTCAGACTGACTGTACAGTGTGTTCTAATATGATTCACCGTTCCTGAAAAGGGGAAAATCGACTTCCTGTTCTGAAGTCAGGGAAATTCTGTAACTTGACTCCTCTGTAAAGGGATTTGCTTCTGGCTTTGGCTGCCATTATTCTGTCAAGTTTTTCTCTCCTTTCCCTTTAAATTTCTTCTGGCTGTACTCTATTATTCCATAGACCTTTAGGTTTTCCTCTTTGTAATTTGATGCCCTATTCAGCAGTGTTCAGGAAGCTGTCTTGCTTTACTTCAGTCTGCTGCTGCTGCTTTCCTTAGCTGAATGGGTGGCTTGTTCCTTCTTTTAGGCTTTTCCCCTTTTGAGGGAACCTGTACTATTTCATCATGCTATTATAAAGTAAGTATGGATTTCACATAGTGAGTTGATTCACATGTATCACAGTAATCAAAGAGAATATTTAGTTTAGTTACTTTGATTTTGTTTCTTAAAACTCATTTCAGAGAGGAAGCACATTAAAATATTTCCTTATCATCCACCTTTTCCTGAGACACACCCACGGACTCATTTTCTTTTTCTTTCTCAAATTTAGTTTTACTCTTCATCAGTTACACATGAACATCATGAGTCAAACAGTTGCAAAAAAATTTGAAAAGGTCTCTAGGATGCTACACCAACTCTTCGAGTCTTGCAACCATTTTCAACTCCCTTTTGCTATTGGTTTTGATATCTGTGCCTGTGCCTGGAAGTAGTATACTTATGTAGACATTTCTTGATTTTTTTCCCCTTAGTTTGGGAATTACCTATTGACTTCTGTCTTCAGAAGACTAGGATTTCGGTTTTTTTCCACTCCTATCTCCAGTACATATAGTCAAAATTCCCCTCCATTGGCCCCTCCTTCATTGTTATAACTTTGGCTAGATCAACATACAGTATTGCATTGTTATAGCTACATAAGGCTATTTTGAACTGAATCATTGGTTTTGCTATATTTGCTTTTCTTGTATTGCCCAACTATTTTTGTCTCCTGAAGTAAATAAATTTTTTGTTTCATTTGCTTTGTTTTCTCTTATACTCATCACTTGAACCCAAACTCTCCTCAAATTGTGGGCATGTTCTTTTCAATGTATTCAAACACAGATATTCATTATTTTTATCTTCTTGAGTCTTCAGATCTGCTGTAATATGTCACTGCATGATTGACAGCTTGTGATCTTCAGTCACCATCATCCTTGGAGTTTCTCTGTGTCTGTCTATTGAGTTGTATCTATTTCTTGGATCACATATATATGTGTGTGTGTGTATATATATATATATATATATTTTTTTTTTAAATATACTTTTGCTTTGGTGGAATACCTCCACAAGTAGTTTCCTGAGAAAGGGTACACAGAAATAAATTTTTGAGATGTTTCATGTTTGGAAAGGATTTCAGTCAATACACATCCCTCGATAGTTTGGCTGGGTATAGAATTGTAAGTTGGAGATGGTTTTCCCTCAGAATTTTGGAGGTGGCAGCCTGGGATCCCTGGGTGGCACAGCGGTTTGGCGCCTGCCTTTGGCCCAGGGCACGATCCTGGAGACCTGGGATCGAATCCCACGTCAGGCTCCTGGTGCATGGAGCCTGCTTCTCCCTCTACCTATGTCTCTGCCTCTCTCTCTGTGTGTGTGACTATCATAAATAAATAAAAATTAAAAAAAATTTTTTTGGAGGTGGCAGCCTTTATTGTCTTTTAGGATCTTTATCTTTTGTATGTGACTTTTTTTGGGGTGGGGGAGGAGCTTTTAGGATTTTCTCATTGTCCCTACTGTTATAAAATTTTATGGTAATATGCCTTCATGGAGTTTGTTTTCATTTTTTTGTCTGGGCAATCAATTCTGCATCTTTTCAGTCTGAAAACTCTCTTGTAAATTGTTGATAATCTTCTGTTTTCCATATTTCCTCTTCTTGGAACTTCTATTATTTGGATATTAGACTTCTCAGACTGACTATTCATTGCCTTGTCTTGCTATTTTTAATTTGCTTTACTCTTTCTCTATTTTCTGAGAGATTTATTTCTCTTCATGTATTAGTTTTTTGAATGAATTTTTCATTTATGTTATCATAGCTCTAATTTCCAAGAGCTCTTTATTATTTTTTAGGCTTTTAAAAAAATAAAACCCTTTTTTTCCATGTTGCTGATAGCTCCTTTTATACATCTGTGAAGATAGTTAAGGTTTTTTGATCTTATTCTTTCATATTCAAGACATTCTTTAAAAATAAGCTGAGCTTAAAAAAAATAAGCTGAACTGTCTGCTACTATTTAATAGTAGGGCACTAAAAAGCTGATTGGTAATTTTGTATATGTGGATGGAACCTTAAAAATAAAAGACTCACTGTAGGTTATTCTGGCTGTTTTACTGGGGAACCTCTACTGTCAGTATCTTGGGGTATATTTTCTTGAACTATTTATTCTTCTCTACCTACAGAGTATTAGCTCAGTTGCCAGACTCTGTGAACTTAAATAACCAACACTAAGACCTTTTGGCATTTTATGGTACTACTCAGGTTGTATCTAATATTCCCTATTGCTGCTCAGGCATACTGAACTTGCCAGCTTCTAAGATTTTGTTCCTCTTACTCCTCTTATTTGTTCATCTCTTATTCTCTTTGCCCTTGTGAGTTAATGCTTTAAAAAATTAATCTGTCACATATGGAGCTTTAGGAAGGAAAAGAGAGAGATAAATGACTATGCTTTGCCCTTCATCATTCACTGGAAGTTCCAAAATTTTCAAGGATGGTCAGGCAATTTTAAATTTTGGAAATGTATTTAATATACCAATAATGAAATCATTATCCACAAAATTTTAAATATAGTATTACATGACCTCTTCAGCTAGAATGTAATATCAATTCCTGGGTCTCTGTTTGTGCCTTGGGCTTTCTCATGCTGTTCCTGCCATGGTGCTGAGGATATATTGGATTATGAAATATAGCCTTGATGAATGTGTGAATACATGGATAAGAATGGTTTTTATTATCATATTTATATGAAGGAAAGCAGATTTATATGAAGGGAAGGAGTAAGTACAGACCATAACTATTTTTTTTCAGCCTTGGGCACCATATAGTTCTCAGATATCTTTTCTATTTCCTTTTAAAAATCATTCTCAACTGCACTATTCTACTATTTGTATAAAGAAATGCCTTAAATAGTAATTTTATTGGTTGATTTTTATGAATTAGATAAAATAAATTCTTTAAACATTTGAAATAACAAAGCTACGAATAGCTATTCCCTGCTACTACCACCATCCTAGGTGCTGGAGTGAAATGGTTAAGGACATGGGTTTTGGCCCTATCATTTAGCAATATGACCCTAGTAAGTTCTTAATCTCCTTGTCTGTCTCCTCAATATTTAACAAGGAGATAGCAGTAAATATAGGAATAATAATAATAATAATAATAATAATAATAATAATAAGTTAAGATTAGTTGTAAGGATTTAATTTGATATCTATGTAAAACACTTTCAGTTCCTGGTACATAGTGCTCTCAACAGAGTTTAGCTCTGATGTTGATGATTTTTCTAAGCAGTAAAGATAGTAATTACAAGAATGATGGATGCTGTGGAGATGCAGTGTGATGGAAATGTTTATCAGAGGATGTAACTTAACCTAAGTGAGCTTTAGTCTTCCTTCAGAGGCCATGGCCCTGGCAGCTGCTCTCTGCTTTGAGTCTGAGAAAGATCAGAAAGAAATGAATTTCCTGGCACAGTTAAAAGCATGTTTGCCAGAATTTCATTGGCTTGAGGGAAGCTGGATGAAGGGAGGGGATTAGGTGAGGGGATTCAAGGTGGTTTAAGGCAAACTTGTACAGATTGAGATTTGATTTTATTTTTAAATATTGTTATTATTGAATGTTACTATTTTTGAATAGGCAATGCATTGATATGGTTCAAATATCAAATTAACAGAAAAGATATACAGCAAATCTCTCATTACCATTCCTGTTCCATCCATCTCTTTTCCTTCTACAGATAATAGCTCTTATTTTATTTTTCCTTCTAGAATTCCTATACAAATACAAAGAAATATTAATATTAAATTCTTATTTTCTTTCTTTCTTTCACAAAAGAAAGTATAGTGCGGAATACTGCATTTGTTACTTACACCTTGCTTTGAATTTAAAAATACACTATGCAGATTTCTCAGTAACAGTAAAAGGTTTGTTCTTTTTGTTCACATGCATAGTATTTTATTATATGGATGTATCATAACCTAACCTGTTCTTATTGAAAGGTGCTTGACTTGCTTCTAAACTTTTGCTACTAGAAAAATGCTACAATGAATAAGCTTGTTCATATACCTATGAGTATATCCAGAGGATACATTTCCAGAAATAGGATTACTGGATCACAGGGGAAATGATTTTGTAATTTTAATAGTTGCAACCAAATTACTTTCCATGAAATTTATTACAATTTGTACTTCCACTAGCAATATGTGAGAGGACCTATTGCCCTGTACCTCACCAATGATATCTGTCAATCTTATTTCGGTGATTTATTTTCAATTTCTATAATGGAAAATGGTATCACAAAGTAGCTTTAATTAGGAATTCTCATATATTTAAGGACTATTCATGTTTCTGTTGCAATGAACTGATCATTCATCCTTTGTTTTTTTTCCTTATTAAATTCTGAGAGCTCTTTTTCTGTTAGGGAGATTAGCTCTTTGCTGTGGTTTGAAGTACAGATACTTTCCTCCCAGTTTGTTATTTCTCTTTTGACCTTCTCTATATTGTTAATTTTTCCGCATGTTTAAGAATTTGCCTTTTATTACTATTATTGTTTTGTAATAAAAACAGATAGCTATGCTCTCAGCAAAACAAAACCAATTTTTAAAAAAAACACAGAAATCTATTAACAGCATTGCAAAGTAAGGTTTTTGAAAGATTTATTCAAATAAATTATCTTGGCCTAAACGTTTACTCATCACTCCTTTCAGTGACTTGTCAAACAACTGGCACTGAGTGGGGCACTTAATGGGATGAGCACTGGGTGTTATGCTATATGTTGGCAAATTGAACTCCAATAAAAAATATACAAAAAAAGTCTTGTCAAACATTCCAAAAACTTTCAATTATGTAAAATACATTTAATTTTGCCAATAATTTTAGATATTATGGGATTCTTCCCCAAAGGACTACTATAAAAACATTAAAAAAAAACTTAATCCAATAGGACATAAAACTGAAATGTATAGCCTGTGATTGTGTGTTTCAAATCCTGGAAGTTAAACGTAGAAGAATTTGAAGAACAGGTTCAGGACCTGGGTCGGCTCTGAGGCAGGTGTTCCTTCTTTTTGTAGTTGAGAATACCAATTATTCCTTTCATGGCTTTGGAAAGACTTTCTCATTCTAATGTTATAAAGGAATTTAGTCTTTTTTTTTTCTTTTCTTACCCCTGGTAGCTCTCATTAGTTCATTTTTTACTCTTAAATCTTAGACTCATCGAGAATATATCCGTATAGTGTGAGATCTAGACCTAATTAATTTTGGTTCCAGTCGGCCACATAGGTGTCCCAACATAAAATCATTGAAAAGTCCATCTTTTCTCCACTGATTTAAGGAACCATCTTTACTGTATACCAAATTCCCATATGTGTTTGAGTCTTCTTTGGATATTTTTTCTGTTTGAATGGTCTGTGTATTCATACATGATACCACAATATTTTTATTACTTAGATTTTATACTACATATTAATGTTTAATAGGGTTAGTACTTCCTTATTGCTCATCTTCTTCTGGAATTTTCTGACTCTTTTTTTCCATATAAATTTTAGAGTCAGCTTGTCTGATTTTCAGTTGGAGATATACACACACATATACTGAAAATTGGAATCATTTTAGTTATAAATTAATTTAGGAAGAATAGTCACCTTCATAGTAGGTCTTCATTTTGTTTGATGCTTTGAAGTACTTTTTAAAGTCTTCCCCGTAAAGATTTTGCACGTTTTTACTAAGCTTATACCTGCCTATTTTCTTTTTATTTTAATTGTTTTATTTTGAAATAATTCTAAACTTATAGAAGAGTTGCAAGAATGACACAAAAGTCCCCCAAATTCTCATCAACAATGATTTTTTTAATCAACAAAGATTCTAATAGTTAAATTTGACCACATTTACCTTATCATTGTCTTTATATATATTTATAATTATTTTTAATTTTGAACCAATTGAGAGTAAGTTACAGACATTGACAACTCATTGCCCTTTTAGTATTTCAATGAGTATTTTCTAAAACAAGGACATGCTGCAACATAGCTGCAGTATAACTATGGAAATCAAGAAATTGATATAATACTATCATCTAATCTAGAGACTATTCAAATTTTGCCAGTCATCCATTTTAATGCTCAAATAGTCTTAGGTTTGGCCAGTGGAGACCTATATATCCTGTGTCCTTTTGACATGTCCCTCTCATTCCTAGAGTACTTTCTTAATTTGGGGCAGATGGTGTTTTGGGTCTATTTTAAGTTTTCCCTGCTTGGGAATCAGTCATTTCTCTAAGAAGCCCTCCCTGGCTTCCTTCTCTCTTGAATAATTAAGAATTTAGTAACTAAAAATTCAGAATTCACAAACTAAAATCTGATGCTAAAGTCTGCTTCAAAACAGACCCTCTCAGAGGATAGACCTAGGAAATACATATATGTGCATGTATACATATCTGTATCTCTCTAGCCATCTGTCTCTGTTAAAAACTGAGTTCACACTGATACCTCCTACTTTAATCCAACAGAATATAATTTATTATAGATTTCCTCCATTCTGTACTTATAGCCCCTTCTCCAACATTTGCAAGACATGATTCCCATTATCTTCAATATATTTACTGCTTCAACCCCCATGTATACAGCTAATATTCTGCCCACACTGGCCAAATATCCCATCTTCTGGCCATAGTATCACCAACCCAGCAGGCCATGGATGTGTGAGGGAGAATATTTTCTTTTTTTCATTGCTATTGTAAAAGGAATCCTATTTTATAAAGTCAGGATTTTAAAAAATTGTTTACATATTTGAAGTCTATTGACTCATATTAATTTTATTATTGAAATATAGTTCATATGCCTCATGTTAATTTTATATAGTGCTACTTTACATAGTCTTTTCATTACTCATTAGTTTTTCTATTCTTTTTATTTTCAGTTATACATCCTGAAAAATGGAATCTGTAAACAGTTTTTCCTGTTTTTCCAATTATTAGACCCTAAATTTCCTGCTTTTTTCTAATTTCATTGACAAAGTGTTAAGTAGTAGGACAGTAGTGTACTACTTAGGTTATGCTTGGTTTTAGTGGGAATGTCTCCAGTGACTACCTATTGAGATGGTGGCTATTAATGGGTTGAAATGTGTGCAATTTACGATGTTTAACTTTTTATTTTGAAAAAATTTTAGATATGTAGAAAAGTTGCAAAGATAGTACAGATAATTCTTGTATACCTTTCACCCAGCTTTCCTTAATGTTAACATATAATCATGATACATTTATAAAAACTAAGAAATTGACATTGGTATGTAGAATGTTTTTAAAAATATTAAGGGTTCTTTTTTTAGCCTCTTTTTAAGAATTGGGAATGAATGTCTAATTTTATCAAATATCTTCTTAGTATATATTCTTATTTTTTCTTTTGACCAATTAATATGATGAATTAATAGGTTTTTAAATACTGAACCATCCTTGCATCTTGGGATAAATCCACATTTATTTATCATTCATGTTTGCTGACCATCCATTTGTGAATGATTTTTAAAATTAACTGTTGGTGGGGCACCTTGGTGCCTCAACTGGTTAAGTGTCCACTCTTGATTTTGACTCAGGTCATTATCTCAGGATTGTGAGATTGAGCTCCATATCAGGCTCTGTGCTAAGTGTGGAGCCTGCATAAGATTTTCTCTTTCCTTTTCCCTCTGCCTCTCCCTGCCTCTCTCCCTCTCTAATAAATGGATGGATGGATGGGTGGATGGATGGATGGATGGATATATAGATACATAGATAGATGGATATTGGATTCTGCTTGCTAATGTTTTATTTAGAACCTTTACTGATAGTTATAAATAAGGCTAGTCTGTAGTTTCTTTTTAAAGCAGTCTTCATCAGGCTTCAATGTGTTATTCTCAAAAAGAATTTGGAAGTTTTTCTTCTAATTTAAGTAGCACTGAGATTACCTAGTCCTTAAGGTTTGCCAGAAGTCAGTGGAACTTTGTGTCTTATGCCTCACAGGGTGGGAGGGGGAAGGATTGGATAACCTTCTTTATTCTGTAGAAATTGGCCTGTTTAGATTTTCTATCTTCATTGGTGCCAGATTCTGTAAATTATAGTTTCCTAAAATATTATATATTCTTCTAGTTGTTATAACTACTTGAGACTACAAATTTTCTTTGACTGTATTGTTTTCCTTTGTGTTCTAATATATGTGCTTTCATTATTGTTTGCTCTCTGGAGTTCTTGCAATTTTGACTAGCATTTCTTTTGATACACGGTTACTTAAAAGTCTTAAAATTTCTAGAAAAAGCTTTTTAAATTTTGTTAAAATTTCAAATTTATTTGTCTTTACTATTTTTTAGGTTTGAGAATTTAAGGTTTTCTTCATGGTATAAATCAGTTTTCCACAGGTACTTGAAAAGAAGCTATATTTATTTTTTACAGTCTTGAATGTGTTACAACTAGATGTATTCTATTAATTTTGTCAATGTCTTCTACATTATACCTTATTTTGTGCCCATCAAATCTGTTAGTCTCCTATGGATAGTGTTTCAATTTGTTCTTATACTGCTTGTTATTTCTGGTCCATGAAAATTGTTACTGTGTTTTTTGGTTCACAGTCATTTCTAACTTTTGTTTCTTTCGTGTGAGTTATATTCTTTGACATTGTTCAGTATCCTTCTTTGGCTTCAATTCCATTTTCTCTTATAAAATTGTGGCTCCTATTTTTGGTTTGCACTTAGTTGGTATATTTTTGTCTGTGCTTTTAACAAAGAACTATGTCTTACAATACAAAGATTTTCTTTTAATGGATGAATTAAGCCACTTACATTTATTGATAATGACAGATAAGTTTGATCTTAATTCTCACATTTTATGTTATTTTGTTTCTATAGTTTATGTTGCTGTCTTGCATTCTGTGCTTGGTTCTTTTCGCCTTTGTGTTTTGTTTTGTTCTGATTTTGAGGAAGGGTGTTTATTATATTTTTGTTCAATTATTTAACTGTATATAATTTCTTTAATCCTAGATGATATCTGTAAGCTTATTTCTGTGAAAATAATAACATTGACAGCTTATATCTGCTTCCCTCTCTCCTTCTCTGCCCCAATTTAAGTTAATAGTATATATTTAATACATTGTACTGTTGAATATGCCTTTACCTCTGACTTGGTTCGTCTAGTTCGTCTAATTTCCTATGACTGTTAATATTATGGGTAAAGCAGTCTACATGCTTACTCTGCCTCCCATCAGAGCAGTCTTCCCACAGCTCAAAGGCTTCCTTTCTCTGTGACCCCAAAGACCGTATTTGTTTCCTTCAAGTATAGCATTTCTGTGGGTTTCTCCAGGCAACCTCACCTTTTTCTCTCTCCAAACAAACCAGGCTTAGGAGGCTCCTGTCCTGTCTGATATTGCCTGATCCCACCCCCAGAATGACCCTCTCATGTGCGGAAGGGGATTTTTGCTTCCACTTTTCTGAGCTCTGCCATGGCTAGACCCTCCTCAACACATTCTCTTCCTTCTTTCTCTATCAATTCCTGTAAGCTCAGCTCAGTTTGACCTCAGCCCTGTCTGCAGGAGTTCTTTCCTCACCTTTTGCACTTGAGTGTGTATCTGCTCATTAGGACATCTGTGTTTGCCAGGACTTTCACTGCCACTGATAGGTCCTCCCCTGAACTATTCCCCGCTGTTCCCTGCACTTTTTTCCTATGGGCTCTGTCCAGTCATCTGGCCTCACTGCATTCATTTCAGCATCTGTACATTTTCTGTGTCTTCTAGTGTCACTGATTGTGGAGTTTACACTTCCGAGATCAGACGAGATCGGGCGCGTTCAGGGTGGTATGGCCGTAGACGACAGAAATTAAAAGATTGTGGAGTTTACAAAGCACCTCCCTCTTTGGTTTCCAGGAGAGAAGGGAAGATATTTGAATCTAAGCTGCAGCCGTGTTCATTCTGGAAGTGAATTCCGGGCCTTAATGCTTTTAATAGGGGATTCTCATGCAGCTCACAGTCTGTTAATGAGATATTCAGCATAATTAGAATTTTAGCACACTTGGTGGAACAAACTGATTTGTAATTTTGTTTTTGAGCTATTGTATTTTAAACTTTCCAACATGAACTCCTGTTGCTACAATGAACAGAGGAGGAAATTATTCATTGGTATATGGGTGGTTTGTTCTCTAAGATACATGGACAGAGCTAGCAACACTGAACCAATATTTTATGTAGTCATGGACAGCTCCCTTTTGCTTCCCTCAAGAACAGTTCCAAACCATGATCTCCTTGTAGACCTCCTACTCTTAGTCACTCTTAACGGAACAAAATAGAAATTCACAGATGTGAATCTCCCCAGTGTCTCTTTTTCTTATGTAAAAACTTATCTTCAATGACAGTTGTCCCATCCTCCTTTGCTCACATCTGGGAAGAGATGCTCTTTCTCTCCAAGCTCTAGTCTTTCCCTAGGTACTACTTTTCATTTTATAACTTTTAAATTTTATCAATTATCTTTGTCTTTTCTTGCTTCATTTACAAATAAACTCACTTTCTTCATCTTAAGACAACTAAACCAAACCCCAAATCCAAAAACATATATCTTATCCCTTTTCAAAGTTTCGGCTACCTCCATTTTTCCTCTACAGCCCAAGTACAGGTTCTACATCAAGTCCTTGCCATACTTGTCTGGTCCATTGCAATGGCCTTACCCTCCCCATTCACAGAAACTACTGTTGCTAAATGGAAGTCAAAGTGGTCCTAATGACAAAACTCAGTCACTTCATTCTCTTAAATCTTAGGTACTGGCAACCATTGTCTTGATTTTCTAGAATGGGCAGTCTGGTTTTACTTGTCTGGTCTCTTCCATCCAAATGTTAAATTTTACTGTCCCTCAGGATCATCATTTTTCCCTCATGTAATGTAAAGTCTTTGCTTTATCATCTACTTCTGAGTCCAAAAAATAGATAAAAGAGATCCAGTTTGGAAGAATATTAGCACAATGTTTCTACTCATGGCATGTACAAGTTCAAAATATCATAAGAAATCATTTGAGATATTATTCCTTTAAAAATAGATTTGCCTCAGTTGGTGAATTTTATGTGTGAAGGTCATTACAAATGAGAAGTTTTGGGGGGAGGAGCAGGAAAAAATTAATATCTTTCAAAAGTTTTTACTTGTTTGGTGTGGGAGCAAATAAAATGTTAATACTTTAAATTTAGGTAGGAGTTACAGAGCATATTATTTGAATTTATAGAACATTTTGGCACTTTACAGTGCAGCTCTATTTTGGACAGGCTGGCTCCATCAATAGCAAATTTGAATAAGTACAATACTAGAGAACTATAGCACTAAGCACACTTGCAATGAAAACAAAGCATATCTCTATAAGGGAATAGGTTTAGTTACTAACAATATTCAGCTGACTACCAAATTTGTAGCTGTGCTATTTGTCTTAGAAAGAGCATCTGAGACCAAAAGGGGTTTTAAATAACTTTATTTTCTAAAAATCCGTTCTGCAAATATGTTTTTTTCTACATGGTCACTTCTTTAAAAATGAATAGAAACACAGGCAAAGCTTATCTTGAGGGTACAGGATGGAGTCAGTCAAATTCAGCTCTTAAAGAGTTAAGGTCAACCAGGAGGAGTTCTGCACTTGGCCGCTGTAGAGCGCTGGCCCTCCAGCAGCACTGGATGATCTTCTCAAGTCTTTTCCCAGAGATGGAGTCAGTGAAGACAGCTGCTGACAGAGATGGACGGAGATTATAGGCCACCACAGCGTAGAGCACGTACTGCCGCTCCCCTGAGTAGGGCGCCTCCTTGGTAGCCATTTGCCAAAGAGTGATGGCAAAGGAGTAGATGTCAGCTTTTGGCGTTATCATCTCTCCTTTCAGGAGCTCTGGAGCTCGGTGGGTGTAGGTGCCCCCCAGGGGGTAGGGAGGAGTCTGGAAGCACAGCACGTCTTCCAGCTTCTCTGAGCAACCGAAGTCCCCAATTTTGCAGACATCCTGCTCACTGATCAGAATGTTAGCCGGCTTCAGGTCCAAGTGTACAATGTTTTGTGAGTGAAGGAAAAGCAGGCCTTTCACAATATCTAGGGAATACTGCAGACACTTTCCCAGATTTAATTGCTCTCCGGCACAGCAGTGAGGCTGCACATCCTTCTCAGAGCAGCTTGTGGCACCGTATATGACTTGGTGTAAGGTGACATTGCCACCAAACTCCATGATTATGGTGCCTAGGCTGTTAAATCCCGCAGGTGTGCGTGTGCTTGCAGCCACGACCTGCACGATGTTATCATGGCGAAGCCTTGCGATGTTGAGCTCAGCCCAGAAACTGCGCTGGGATGCCAGTCGGTTCTTGGTGCACTTGTTCACTTGTTTTATGGCCACCAGAACACCATGGTAAGTCGCCTTGTACACGGAGCCAAACCCGCCAGCTCCCAGCCTCTGCAGGAAGCACACCTGTTCCCAGTCGATGGAGCACCAGGCCAGCCGACGTGGTAGCCTTGGAGCCCTGGGAGGAGTGCCACCCAGGAAGAGCTTCCCTGCTTTACTTGGGAGCTCAGAAGGGCTGCTGCAGGGCCGCGAGTCCACCGAGGGAGAAAACTCACTGGGGAGGTAACTGTGCCGGGAAAGAGGTGAGGGCATGGCACCTTCAAAGTGGACCCCAAAGTGGCTCAGGTAAACCAAAAGAAGAGGGTCCCACGAGTTTGGAAGCATCTCTGACTCCTCCTTTGCTCCGCCCAGCGCTTTTCTCCTCTTCCTTCATTTTCCCCAAATGAGCCGTGTCTGTGCTGTTACTCACAAGGGTTTTTATCAGATGAGCGGAAGCAGTCTGAATGAAGTACAATCCTCCTTTTTAGATGAAAATATTTCCCTTCAACACTTAAAGTGACTTTTTATAAAAATAAGCTCTCCACCCAGAAGAGTTCGCCAGATAAACAGCAGTGAGCTGCCTGTGGACTCACCCCCTTTTTCCATTATTTATTATTTAATTATAAAAAAAAACAGCTTTTTTTTTAAGTGTCATCCACTGAACATGATCAGTGTTCAGACTAAAGAGACTATATAGTGCAATGAAATTATTTCACATTTTGCAGGCTATAATGATTGTCAGTGTTATTCTCCAGCTGCATTAAATCACTTCCAGCAGTTATTGGCAGAAATATTTGAAATACGAACAGCTGACATTTGTTTAGCCGATTATGGGGATAATTAGGTGCAACATTCATATATGGATAAAAAATTGTAACCTTAAAGTAATTGATCCAAATACAATCACTAATACAGGTCAAAACATACACCTCCTAAGGTCATCAGGGGAAAGGAAAATTCTCTGACACTCCATTCAGCTCATATAGCAAATTAGCAAGATTTCTTAGCAACATATCGACTTCCTAACAGTCCTGTTCCATGGCAGTTTGGCCCACCCAGTAAGCTCACTTGCAAGAGAGATCTTAGACTTCATGGCAAATGAGTTACAGAAGTTTTGAAACAGAGTTGGGGGAGAAAAAAAATTCAGATTCAGAGCCATAATCAGAGCTTCAAAGAATAACAAATATGAGAGAATCCTAGAAGAGGAAAAATCCGAATAAAAATGGCACAGAATCACCACTGCCTATATATAATGTGGAAACCCAGATGTTAAAAATAAATGAGTCTTGCTACTCAACCATAAGTTCTTTCTTTCTAGTTTTTATAACTCCCCACCTCCCACTAATTTGCATTCCATATTTGAGGAAAAGACCAATAATACTAACCTGTTGATTAAAAAACATAGGAAGGTGTTAGGATCCATATTTTTAAAAAATTGGTAAAATTCTGTTTTAACTTATTGTACTTAGCATATAGGTGATGTTTAACCACCTTCATTTTTATAAAAGAGGTCTGTTTCTGAGATATATTGATTCTGAGAAGATATGTGAATAAACACAAGCCATTTACATAAACCATTTGAAGTCTGTTGGGCCCTAGGGTAGGATTTCTAGTCTATACTACCCATCTGCCTTAGATATTGTGTGTAATATTTAATCTGTTTGAGCCTTGGTTTTTTTTTTTTTCAGTTAAGAAATTAGGATAATAATAAACTTTTTAATTTTGGAATAAAAGTTCGGGAGCCCTGTACAAATAAAGAAAGTCTAAAAATGTATATTATAAAATATATTAGTAGAAAGGCAGTTGAATCAAAACCAAAATATAAAAGAATGACAGTGAAGAGAGTAAAATAAGAAAGTAATAAAATTATATTCTACAGTAAGTCTATTACAAAATTTATTTAATAGTCATCACATAGTTGGCATTATAATTTAGGTCTCCGAAACTTTTATGGTATTAGGAATGCTATATTGATCAAAAGAGTGTCATAACCTTCTTTGCAAAATGATGTGACTTGTTATATAATCTTTATGTTTAAGCTAAGAGCATAGGTAATTCATTTTACAAAGGTTGATTTTATTACTTATATAAGATACAAGGTATTAATGAAAATGTGGCACTCTACATTCACAAGCCCCAAGTTCATTATATCTAGCATCTGCCAATCTGCTCAAGAGTATTTCGTTGAATATCCATTTTAAAACAGCCTCTGGGGCCAGATTGCCTGGGTTTCTTACTATCCTTCAGTTTCCTTATCTGTAAGACGAGGAAAATCTGCCTGAGGACTGCTGTCAGTATTCACAGCAAATACTTAGATCAGGACATGATAAGTAATTCCTAATTGCTAATTATCATTTATGAAACTCATAAAGTGTATATGGGCTTATGCTGTAAGAAACAGATTTGTTAAGACGGTGTCAAAGCGTACCCTGCTGGGCGGCCCCGGTGGCGCAGCGGTTTAGCGCCGCCTGCAGCCCGGGGTGTGATCCTGGAGACCCGGGATCGAGTCCCGCGTCAGGCTTGTTGCGTGGAGCCTGCTTCTCCTTCTGCCTGTGTCTCTGCCCCTCTCTCTGTTTCTATGAATAAATAAATAAAAATTCTTAAAAAAAATAAAAAAGCGTACCCTGCTAGGGCTGAAGTGACTCATTACTTAAGCTAAACCGAAGTCTGACTGGTCTTCTAACTTAAATTTTATTTGAGGTTAGATATGTTAAGAGTATATTGCCTTATTGTTATATACTAGGAATGCAGAGGGTCAACATTTATCTGATCAAATGCAGTCATCTCGTCATAGCAAATAAAGGCAAAGAATATTCGTTAATGACAGGGTAGGCACTGTCTCCTAGAAGTGCAAATGAACCAGACTGGGGGCACCCGGTGAGGAGCAGAAGGCTCTCCGGTTCTTAAAGGCTTTCCGTTTTCTGCTCCGCCTGGCAGCACGCCTGTGGGGAGCTGCGTGGGTTTCAGGCAAGGCTCGGCGTACGCATCCGCAGCTGTGGCGGCGGCGGGGCGGCGGCGGCGGCGGCGGCGGACAGCGGCGGGGCGGCGGCGGGGCAGCGCGCTGAACTCCGCTTCAGCGGCAGACGGGGAGGAGCGCGGCTCGCGGGAGACAACCTCGCGGCTCGCGCAGGGTCTTCCTCGGCTCCGGGGCTCGGGAGGGCGCCGTCCCGCGCGGCCGTGCGCAGGCGGCGGGCACGAGGACGCCGTGGGCGAGCTGCCCGAGGCCTCCCGGCCCTGGGGTCGGCGCGCAGCCTCCCGGGCGCGGGGAAGCACGTGGCCGGCCGTCCCGCCGAGGCGGCCTGTGCCCGGGCTCACTGCGCCCCGCTGCGGCGTGCCCGTGCCCCCTGCGCGCACAGAAGTGCATCTTCGTGCGCTCAGCATCATCACGTAGCCTTCCGGGAGACATCTTTAAGAGGCCGTGCAACTCCAGCCCGCACGGCGCGCCCTCGCCCGCTGACGCCCACGTCGAGCCCTCGGGCCGCGTCTGCGCGTGCGCGCCTCGGGACCCGCCGCCCGGGATCTCCGGTTACAGCCCGACCCCAGAAAGTCCGAAGGCCAAGGAGGGGGCGCCCTGCAGTCCTCGAAGGCTCGAAGGGTTGTACTGCTGCTGTTTGCAAGCATCAGTCGAAGTCGAAAATAAACTTTTGCCTTTTTTTTTTTTTTTTTTTGGAGCTAAAATAATAAGTGAAGACGTGCTTTGCTAAAAATAAAAACTATAAAGTTGAAAAACTTTAAATTTTTTTTTACTTAAGTGGAATTATATTATTAATTAATATTATGAAGTTTGAATTTTATGGTCAGCAAGAATTATGTATGTTCCCATGTCCGTACAGAAGCCTGGAGAGCTACTTTGGTTTTTCTAAAATAATATGCCCAGGGGCAGATCCAGGTTTTGTGGGGGCTTAAAGCTTATACAAACAGAAGGAACCCTTTGAAGGCGTAGGAAGGAGAACCAGACTAGCACTGAGCCTGAGGCGGGGCGCCATCCCCCGACCCTGGGATCATGACCTGAGCCCAAGGCATAGCTTAACCTATTCAGCCACCCAGGCAGCCTTAATTTTACTTTATGTATATTTCCATTCATATACATGACTTTGGCCAATAGTAGTATTTATCAGCTCGTATGTTTTTTGTTAATAAAATTGCTTTCTTGAAACAGATAGGGGTTGATTATGATACAGCCTCTTATAATTTGGGTCAGTGGCAAAAGTTCATTGGCTTTATTTAATATATGCTAAGCTGTCACTAAGTTCTCCCTAATCTATCCTGAATATTAAATACTTAATAAGTTTACTGAATTAAACAATGAATGTGACGAATCTCAAGCTTTTTTTTTAATAGTAGGTTGAATATTGTACATAGTCATATCTTAATTTAGAATCACCAATCTAAACAAATTATTGAATCATACATTTTAAATTAGAGATACAGGCCATCATTCTAATAGGCCAAATTCTCCCACATGTTACAAGTGTATAAAATCTGAAATACACACAGGTTCCCGCTTGCCAGACAGTAATGCTGTGGATTGCATGGATCATGTTTCTGGGTGGAATCTGCACATGCTACCTGCTTCTTCTGTGCATTCACAGAAGTTGGTGGCTCTTACCTGGGCTGTTTACTTGGATTTTGTATTTCGGCTCTTAAGATAAGTATATTTTTACTTCTGTAGTGTTTAACTTCTAATTTCTCTACCTTCCAACTTAACAGGATTTTAAGACCTTAGCAAATGCCTTTCAAATCAGTTTTAAAGATCTTTGAGTTTAATGGTATCTTGCAATTTTTCCATATTCTTAAGACCATAAAATGCTTATGGATATTTGTAATGATATTTGATTGAAATTTGGTGATCTTGAATATCTTTGTTCAACATACAGTTACACCTTATTGGGATCATTATATTGGCATCCACCTTTAAACCAGAAAACACTTTTAAATTATGTTTTTAATATTTACTGAGTTCTGTATCTTTCACTGATAAAGTAAATGAATCAAAATAACATCATATTGGAATAAAGGATTCAGAAGTAATATAGGCTATTAAATTCACCACTTTTATTCAGCTGTATGCCAATTTTTTCTTGTATATCAGTATGGACTCAATGGCTTTTCAGACATTCAATGTGATTTAACCAAATGTAACACTCATTGTCTTTTATTGCTCAAATTAATGCACCCCTGGGTATTAAGGTATTAAAACACTTGTGTTCTTTTGACACAGTCTCATTAATCTGTATTATTTCTCATCTACTGATACAATAAATTGACCCAGGCTTATAACCCGCCATACCCTAGACATGGAATCAGCCATTTCTTTTTTCTTTTCTTTCTTTTTAAAAGATTTTATTTATTTATTTGACAGAGAAAGAGCATAAATAGGGAGAGTGCCAGGCAGAGGGAGAGGGAGATTCAGGCTTCCTGCAGATCAGGGAGCCCAAAGTGGGGCTCCATCCTGGGACCCTGAGATCATGACTGAGCATAATAAGCCTCTGTCTTCTGAGCCACCCAGGTACCCCAGAATCAGCCATTTCTCCAGGGTATCCTGGAGAGATAGGATTAGAAATCATAATAGTAAAGTTTACACATTAGGTTCATTCTCTTAGGCCTTTGACCCTAGCTCATTTTAGCTCATGGAATTAGAAAACATACTTTTTCAAAAAACGTGTTCATATTGATATTTCTAATTCAGTTCTAACATTATAGTTCCTAGTTAAAACATTTTGATTTCATAATTTCCTTCTTATATTTAAAATCTTGATTCTAAACAAAATTAACATAATTACTAATGTTGTCTGACAATTATTAAATAAAGATTAAGATTTCTTTGCAGTTATTTTTATCCTTATACTTAATGCCTACACTTAAGGATGTGTAGTCCAATTATTGTCTGGTAGAGTCACTCATAATAATTTGTTGTGAGTCTATGTAATAATATATAGCATGGCCATATATGTATATGCCATTTGTAATTAGTATGATTTAATTTGTTTTAAATTCTGAGAGGTTATCAGCAATTTTCTTAGAAGGTGGTGGCTTTCAGCCAAGATGTTTTCTTTTTATGTGATATTCAAACCCTGGAGGATGGTAGAAATCAATTAACAGTCTATCTTATGAGATGAAGAGTAAAGGGCAAATCAAGCAAATTAATTTCCCAAATTCTGTATGAAAGTTTCATTTAGCTACCAGCTGGTCTTTTTGTGATGACCAAATGTAATATTATATGCATACGATTCATATATACAAGTTCTGGTTGGGCAACCTAATTCTGTCTTCTATTCAATTTCTGGCAATAGTAGAACCTACATCTGTTTATATGTTCCGTAAATATGAGATGATATTAAAACCTTTACAATTAATTATTCCCTTTTTTAGCTTCCTTACGTAGTATGTGACATTTTTCTACCAACTTAATAATATCACATTATACCAAAATTTAAAATGTGTAAAATCCAAGTGATTCTCTAGGTTTGTTTGTTTGTTTTTTATTCATGAGAGACACAGAGAGAGGAGGCAGAGACATAGGCAGAGGGAAAAACAGGCTCCCTGGGGGAAGCCTGATGCAGGATTCGATATGAGGGCCCCGGGATCATGACCTGAGCTAAAGGCAGATGTTTGACCACTGAGCCACCCAGGTGCCCCCTCTGGGGGGCACTGGTTTTATCACAGTCCAGTGCCAAAAATCTTTAATTTTTTTTCCAGGAAGATTTTAAGGAAGTATGTAGTATCTTAGGATTCTGTATTATTAAGAAAGGATGCTGTGTTAGTCCCGTGCTTCTGAGGAACAGCAAGGCAAGATTAAATGTGCAAGAGACTTGCTAGAGGAACATCTCTGAGGGGGAAACGAGGAGGGTGCTGGTGGTATCTGGAGAGCTTTCAGCCTGTGATGCAGTTCTGACCCTTGGGAAGGACGGGGAGAAAAGGAAGGTGAGGTGGGAGAGTTTTAGTCCATAGTGTAGTTCCCTGTAGTGTGTCCTAAGAATGTTGAAGATGATGGATGAGACATCCTAAAGTCAAAGTTGCCCATTAGAGGAATCCCATGTCTCCTGGGAATGGGCTGGCTTTTGCGTCCCTGCGCACAGAGGCACTGGCTGGGAGCAGTGCTGGGAAGCATGGCTTCAGTACAGACATTGTGGTCGATTTCAGATGAAGTACAGCTTACCCTGGGGCTACTGGCCAGGAATACTTTCTGCATTCATTGATCTGAGAGACACATTCTCATGGCCACCACAGATAAAATTTTATAAGCTTTAAAGATTTTGTCTGAGAGTCGCTGTACTTGGGTCAAAGTTCTGATGTTATTTTGTACATAATAGTTATTATTATCCTAATTTTTAATTACAGTGTACAATTCCAGTTTTTAAGAAGCCTTTTGACAAGTTGTATTTCTTTTTGAGGTTAAGACTAGGCTTTTAAAAAATAGATGAATTTGCTTAAAACCCATTCTTGTTTTAGCTTTATACATTTATATTTACACACATTCAACCAAAGGAGTAAACACAAAGTTGTATATATAATCAAAGCAACAGAACCTTAGAAGTTTCCAAGCAGACCACTCGTGACAATCACAGTACCCCAAGTGCCTTTTGGAAGTAAGGCATTTGTACAAAGAGAATTGTTTTATGTGTGTGTCTGTATAGGTAGGTTGTATATAAAATTGTAAGTAGTTCTCTTTTTATTGATTAAAAAATTGCCTTACTCAATGACTCTTATTTGACTAAGACTTATAAAATATAAGACTTAAATCTATGTTTATATAAAATATGTAATGTATCTTCCCAATGCCTCTTGTTAGACTAAGACTTTTTAAATTTGAAATACAAACAACTCATTTCTCACCTGGCCTTCTGCAGGCTGGACTTATCAAAGGAGAGATACACATTATTTTCATCTATTCTGAAGTACTCAAATGTTCTACCTTTAACAGACAAAAAAAAAAAAAATTATTTCTAGAGTGTGCCTCCTTGCCAGCTTGAGGATTTTGGGCTAATGCTTTAAGGCTTAATCTTGCATGAAATTAAAAAGCACTTTATAGTAAAGCTCTTGGCATCCTTGGCTCACATCTTTGGAAACAGAACATCAGGAAACTTGGAACCCCCCACACAGTGATTTTGGATGATTCTGGAGGAGGAAGAACCCATTATTAGAAGGTCTTTAACTCTCATTGAGATGGGAGGCTGGGGTATAGTCTCAGTGGGTCATACTTGGGCAGGCAATGGAAAGAGAACCTTCTGGAAGGCTTCCCTTTGGTTTTTCTCTCAACATCTTTAATGAGGTTTTGCCATTTTCTTGGCAACATGTGTCAGATTCTCATCTCCTCTTCCGTGCACACCATGAATCAGTCTCATTGGCATGGTGATTACTCTGGCTTTCCTTCAGATGTTTCAAGATACCATAGTCCCAGGATCTATAAAGGAGAAATTGAAATTTGGAGTCATCTCTAACATACCTATTGCAGAGTTTGCAGACCATGTGCTATAATGGTCCAGAGCTATCTGAGGAAAGCAGGACATGCCTTCCTGACATTTAGACGTGGTGGTAGCCATGTTTTGTCAATCCAGCCTAGGAAAGAAAGCAGGATATTAAATCCTTTTATTTGCTGTTACAGGAAAGATACAAGGGGTGTGTGTGTGTGTGTGAGAGAGAGAGAGAGAGAGAGAGAGAGAGAGGCTAGGCAAAAATTTAATATATGATTCTTACCTGAGACTAGAGGTTGCTGAAACAGAGTTGTGTATTGGAGTCCAAACATGCCACCCTGGGATAGCAAAGGGCAATTGAAGAGGGGGAGATAAGAGGCTCATGAACATTAAGTGAATGGTTCTGCAGCTTCCCTTGCTGAGCTGAAGTTCCCTGTTGCTACAGATTCCGCTGACCATGCCAAATTCTTATGACCATGCCAATTCTTATAAAAATTGTGGTCTCAAACTTTAAATTGACCCTGTCATTTACTACTAATCTGTACGCAGAAGGAAGAAATAGAGAAGCATACATATATCAATGGTTTAACCCCCTGGTTGTCTTTGAATCTCTAAGTTTTGTTTGCTCTTTCCATCATTTTTTATAGAACAAATAGGAGGAACTTAATTTAGCAACATCAGCAACCCATTTACCTAGGCAACTTGAGAACATCTCTGAGAATTGTGTGTGTGTGTGTGTGTGTGTGTGCATACGGGTGCGTACACACACAGAAGTTGCCTATGAAACAGTGAGGTGTGTGGGAAAAGGCACCTGTGTCATATGGGAGCTGCAGGTGCTTCTGGGAGGGATGAGTAGAATGTTTGATTCCCTGGAGCATAAACTTAGGATACCAGTGAACACTTGAAATATATATTCCCTCGATTTAGGCTTTTGTACTTACTTAATTACTACTGTATAATTTTAACTATGTCCATAGACATATCAACTGGAGGCTGATTTGGGTTCATATATCCCAATTATTGACACATTTGAAAAATGTTTAATTTAATAATTACCAAAAAAGAACAGCTTAACAGCTTAGTCCCTTCCATAATTGAGCATAATCCCATATGACCCAGCTCTCCCCTACAGACAATGTTTAATTATGTGGCCAGATGTTATTAATCACTTGAGTCCATATTGGTCCCTGCATGCAGCCCAACCCAAGGAAGGGGGTTGGTTACACAGTAATTTGTCCCAGATGACCCCATAGAAGACATTCTGTAGCTTGTGTCATTTTTCCCCCAGAAGGAGTAGTGTTGATTTAGCACATTAGCAAGAGCGTTGATCCAGGTGAAGCAGAATCACAGCTCCAACTTTGGACAACAGCAGCTCCAGTCAGAAAGCAGGGTCAGGGAAGAATACTAGAAGACATGAGATTATAATACATTTTCATTTTGAATGGGTTCGGGTTCCCAGTGCTCTCAACTTATACTTCTTTATTGTTTGGTTTGTATCTTGCATAATTAGTCTACAGGCTGTCATCCAGGTTTGCATCCTCCCCCCACCTCAGTCAATATATTATCAATGCAATAGGTGATTATACATTTATCTAGTTTAGGCAACAGGCTTAAATTCCATTGCACTGCAGTATGGCACAAACTGGGGAGTGTATAAATCAAATTATTATTGCTTGTCAGAGGTGTTACAGGGAGAGAGAAAACTATACTAGCTCGATTCATAAAAGCTTATAAAAATTAGGGGGATTTAAGATGATCTTTAGATATGGAAACAAAATTAGGTATAGCATTGACACAGCAGGAGCAGCCTCATTCAGTTTACTATAATCCATAGTATCCATAGTATTAGGGTTCTTAGTTTCAAAAAAAAAATGGTAGAAGCCATTTTTAAGCCAAGTTTAAGCAAAGAGAAATTTATTGGAAAGATTTTACAGGGGATGCCTGGGTGGCTTAGTGGTTAAGCCTGTCTGCCTTTGACGCAGGACATGATCCTGGAGTCCCAGGACTGAGTCCCACATCGGGCTCCCTGCATGGAGCCTGCCTCTCTCCGCCTATGTCTCTGCCTCTCTCTTTCTGGGTCTCTCATGAATAAATAAATACAATCTTTTTTTTTTTTTAAAGAAAGATTTTATAGGATCACAGACTCTGTGGGAGCCTGAAGAACCATGCTCAGAAGTGAGCAAGAACCAAGACATTTGTACAGAGCTAGGAAGCATGAACCAATGTTGTAATGGGCTGGATAGAAAAGTATGAGGAGGACATGACTACTGGACTGTAATCTTGAGCCTTAGGATGGAGCAGCCCAGGTCAATTTTGTTCACTTTTCTGTCCTCCTGGTTGTACCAGCATGGGGGAAAGAACATAACCCTTTGGCTTCCCTTGTGGGAAGCAGGTAGACACCTGGATGTACTCTTTCAACCAGACCATGAAACACTGGGGGAGAAGTAATTTTTCAAAAAGAAGCCAAAGTGTGTTGGGAAGGACTGGGTATTTTGTAACCAAAAGGTGACAAATACGCCCTACACTCACCAGAGGACCTATCTCTGGCAAAAACCAGAGAATTAAGGAGGACATGGAGGTGTGAACTACCATGGTGCATCTAGTTCCTATATTCAGCTGTGATGACTTTTCATCCTCAAGAGCCCTTGTGCTATTTCAGGTTTATAGTTTAGGTTGTGGTACAGGATTCCAAAGACTCCTGCTTTGCAAGTCCTCATAATAGTCTCTTTCAAATGTTCTCTCCACACATTCAGACTTTTAAAGGATAGTTTCCTTTTTTAAGGAACACAATAAATCCATTCTCATGCTAATCTTGAGAAGGGTAAAACTAGCACAGTATCACCAGGCCTGCCTGGCCCACTTGAGATGTTTGCACACTTAAGTCATTTTGGACTCTCACTTTTCCATAAGTTCCAGTGATGAAGGGTGGTCATTTAATTTATTAGGGCCTTCAGGCTTACCTAATCATCATATCCTCTTTCTCATGGCCCAAATGATTGGTTCAGTGAGTCCCAGTTTCAGGAGTTGTCTAGACCAAGTGCCTAGCTGAGAGAAGTGAACACAGAATAAAGCAGAGCCAAATTGTGGTCATACAGAGCTGGGGGCTCAAGTAACAACATTTGAATTCTTAGAACTAATTCTGCATGAAGCAAGATACTGTGGACACATCAATTATGTGATGCAGTAAATAAATTACCTTTGGGGAAATGGTGGATATGAGGAAGTCCCCATGGTGAGTGAGATATAGAATTTCCCCACAAGTTGGTGAAATAGGAGCCTTGCTCACCAGTCTCCCTTTCTCACTTGTTACCCAGAGACAACCCTTTCCAACTTTGTAAGCTGTGTATTTGGGTATTTACCTATTCTGGCACACTTCTGCCATGCTCCTATGGGAGAACAAGTGGGTGGTTTTTCTAGTCTCTTATATAGCTATCATCCTGGGTTTGCCTTTTATTTTTTACTCTTGGAATTCTTTTTGCCTCTCCCTTGGTTTGGATCCATTTTCTTGCATTCCGCACCTTCCTCTTGTCTGGTTTTGGTGGAACACCATCTTCCTGAGAAACAGTATACAGGAGATCCATTTTTTCCCCAGTCCCCACATGTCTGATAATGTATTTTATCCTGACACTTCATTAATTTGGCTGGCCCAAATTGTATATTGAAATCAATTTTCCCAGTTTTGAAAGCAGCTGATGAGATGTTTAGTGCTTTTTTTTCTGGGTGCCTTGCATGTGACTAATTTTTCATTTGTGGAAGTCTTTAGGATAGCCTCTGAATGAGCTATCTCTTGTTATATAACAAATTGCCCCAGGACTTAGTTGGGGCTTATATCTCATGTGTATTATCTCACAGTTTTTATGTGGTCAGGAATCTAAGTGCAGTTTAGCTGGGCTCTCCTAGCTTGGAGGCTTCCAGAACAGTACAATCAAGCAAGCTTTCAGCTGGGGTCTCAGTAAGGTTTGTTATTCTGTTCTTCTGTGCCCACAGACTTGTGATCAGAAACTATATGATCTAGGAGATAATGGCACAGCCTCTACACTATGGAGAGAGAAAGAAAACTGGTCATCTATATAGTAATCATTAGCAAAAATATCACTCATGGAGACATAATAGACTTCTTCGGACAACCAGACATGGAAAAAATTTGTTCTCTGTAGACATTCTCTGCACAATCCAAGTGAGAGGAAGATGATAGTGGATGGAAACCTGGACAAATGCAAAGGGATAAAGATGATTGGAAGTGGTAAATGTGTAGCTACATGTTCTCACTTTAGAAAGAGTCTTTAAGAGGGGCACCTGGAGGGCTCAGTTGGTTAAGCGTCTAATTTCAGCTCAGGTCATGATCTAAGAGTGCTGGGATCAAGCCCCATGTCGGGCTCCCTGCTCAGCAGAGTCTGCTTCTCCCTCTCTTTCTGCCCCTCCCCCTGCTCTTGCTTTCTCTGTCTCTCTGTCAAATAAATAATAAAATCTTTTTTAAAATTTAAAAATTAAAAATTTCTTTAAAATGCAATCAAGTACTTAAACCAATATTAATAATGTCTTGTTGGGTTTAAGACATGTAGAAGTAGAAAGCATAACAACAGTTGTGCAAAAGGAGGGGAAGATGGAAACCTGTTGTTGTAAGGTTCACATGATGACTGAAGTCACATGTGATATGCAGGTAGACTGTAATCAGGATGTATATTGAAACCTTAGAGAAACCACTGAAACAATAAGACAAGCTATCAACAAGCCAATAGAGGAGATTTTTTTTAAGTCTTAAAACTTAACCCAAAAGAAGGCAGGAAAAATGGGACAAATTGTAGATATGAAATGGAGAGCAAATAGTAAAATGACCAAATTAAGCTTAATTCTATCAATGGTTACATTAAAAGCAAATGGTCCAATTAAAAGGCACAGATTGTCAGACTGGATAAAGTACCAAGGCCAAACTCTGTGTTATCTATAAGAAACCTAATTTAACTGTCAAGATACATATAATATAAAAGTGAAAAAATGGAAAATGAAATATGGTGGAAGGGCTAATGAATACCAGCATGCCTATATTAAGAATAGGAAAAAGTTGACTTTAGATGAAGGAATTATTAACAGGAATTACCAAGTACACTTCAAAATGGTAAAGGAATGAAGAGAACATGATAGTCCTAAATGGAAATGATAGAGCTTCAAAATTAATAAAGCAAAAAAGACAAAAGTGAAAGGAGTACCCATAATTGAAGAGATCAACACTCTTTTCTCAGTGATTGGTAATACAAGTAGATAAAAAATGATCAGGAATACAGAAGAACTGAACAATGGTTCTCCAGAGAAACAGAACAAATAGGATGTCTGCTTGTCTGTCTGTCTATCTATCTAGAGATTTGTTTTAAGAAACTTGTTCATGCAATTATACAGGCGTTAGCAAGTCCCAAATCTGCAGAGTAGGTTGGCCGGTTGAAGACTCAGGTAAGATTTGCAATTCTAATCCAAAGGGAATGTGTTGGAAGAATCCTTCCTGCTTGCAAGAGGTCAGTCTTTGTTCTGTTAAAGACTTCAACTGATTTTATGAGGCCCACCCACATTATGGAGAGTAATCTGCTTTATTCAAAGTCCATCAACTTAAATGTTAGCCTCATTCAAAAAACACCTCACACAAACATCCAGAATAATGAATGGCATAAAATGAAATCTCAATATATCACTTTTTTCTTATTTGCAGCTAATGCAGTGTTTAGAGGAAACATTACTGTTTTAAAATGTTTATGTTAGAAAAAAAGAAAGGTCTAAAATTACTGATTTACCCTTTTATCTTGACCTAGAAATAGCAAGAAATAATAAAGAGAAGATTGTAAATCAGAACAGAACAACAGAAAAAAATCACAATCTTCGGCTAAGCAAAGATTTTTTAAATGGGATGTGGAAATTATGAATCAATTCAAAGGATACCGTTAAGAAGGAAGGGGCAGCTGGGTGTCTTGGTCAGTTAAGCATCTGCCTTCAGCTCAGATCATGATCCCAGGCTCCTGGGATCAAGCCTCGCATGAGGCTCCCTGCTCAGTGGGGAGCCGGCTTCTCTCTCTCTCCCTTTACCCCTCCTGTTCATCTGTTCTCTCTTAAATAAATAAATAAAATCTTTTAAAAAAGAAAAGAAGGCAAGGCATAGTGTGAAAAAAAAAAGGTATTTTCAAATAAATATATTTGATACTCTTCTAGCTCTAGGAGGTGTCTTTTTTTTATGCCACCAAGAAAGCCCTCTGGCTTTCACACTTAATTTGCTGATTAATCACTCCCAAACTTTATTCAGCTTTTGTCACAGAGTCTACTGCATTTAGCAAATTTCACCTGATTCTACTATTTCTATACCTACTGTTTACTCCATATTTTTGACAGGATGACTAGAAAGATAAACTAGACCTATCCCATCTCAGTTCACCACAGCTATAGTTACAATAGTTGCTTTGCTACTTTGTATCAGAACCCATCTATCTCATACCAAGAGCCCTAACTATCAGCAAGTAGGAGGGGTTCAGTGCCAGTAGACCACTACTGACTCAACTGTAGCAGGTTGGATTCCCTGGGAAAAAAACTGACATGGAGATTTTTGTGCAAGGTGTTTGTTATGGACTGTTCTTGGGATCAATGGAAGTGGGGCTGTGCAGAGATACACAGTAGGAGCTATGAGGGAAGTCCTGTGATTGCTCCAGAACTAGGATGGTCATACAGAAGTGTCCCAAATGAGGGCAAGGGGGTGAGGAATTTGTACACCTACACTGACCAGTTATTGAATGTGGACTGCCCCCTGGAAGGGGCTTCTGACAGTAGCCAAGGTGGTGCTTCTGCACTGAGGCCATTCTGAAAGGAGGGTGATGATGGAGGATTCTGTTGGCAGCACCTGACATCTGGAAGAAGTCTTGAGTCCTATAGAAGGCTATGGGAAGTCCCTCACAGTGTCCCCTGGACACCGTACATGGCAGATTCACTCCTTGGAAGACACTTGTTCCTCCACCCTGGTAGCCGGGTCATTCCATCAAGTCTTCTGGAAGTGGAGGGATTCTTCAGCCCTGCTTTGGCTTCTGTGTTATCTGAATTCTGTTCATTCATTCAAAGCATCATAGAGTCCATAAAATCTATAATTAGGCAATGTCTTGAAGACATCCATTTCACCAATGATTTCTTATGTTTCTTTAACCTTTTGATATATATTTCCATCATAATTTTGACATGCTAGTTCTCTAACTCTAAAATATGAACTCCTGATTTGGATACTGCAAATTCTAACTGTCCCAATGGAGAAAATTGGTATTTATCTATGTCTGTATCATGTATCTATCCTTAGGTATGGAAAACAGTGTATGCTCTAGTAATGAATTCCCCCACAACAACATGATAGCAAAGCTATTGGCCTTTGGGAAATAGAGTGGGAGAGACTTCTCCACGGTGCCCTTGTCCCCAGCAGGAGCTAATTGCCCTGAGTTCTTACGGGATTCTGCTGAGTGAGGCTCCACTCCTACCTGTAAGGTTGAGGCCACAAGGAATAGGTGGGGAAATGGCCCAGGTGTCCAAGAGCCAAGTTTTCTCATGGTGGTGACATAGTAGGATTAGCTAGGTTGCTTAGGCCAGTGTCCACTCACAATGTCTGCTGGGGCTCTTGAAGGAGATGGCTGGGAAAACAGGAAGTTTGAAACTCAGTGATTATAGAAGGTTTTATTTTTAAAATATATTTTATTTATTTATTTTAGAGGGAGAGAGCACAAGCGAGAGAGCAGGAGAGGGAGAGAGAGAATCTTAATCAGCTTCCATGTCCAGCATGGAGTCTAGCGCAGGGCTTGATCTCATAACCCTGAGATCATGACCTGAGCCAAAACCAAGAGTTGGACATTTAATTGACTGAGCCACCCAGGCGCCCCTGTAGAAGGTGTTCTTAAGAGAATGGTGGGGCACCTGGGTGGCTCAGTGGTTAAGGCTCTGCCTTTGGCTCAGGTCATGATCCCAGGGTCCTGGGATCGAGTCTTGCATCAGGCTCCCCAGAGGGAGCCTGCTTCTGCCTCTGCCTATGTCTCTGCCTCTCTCTGTGTCTCTCATGAATAAATAAATAAAACTTTCTTTTTAAAAAAGAGAGAAAGTGATGTTCATTTTGTAAGAAGTATCTCAGCACCTCTCATTATATAAAGATTGGAAGTGTTGGATCTCATGGCTTAACTTCTGGATTATGTGATTAGATTGGAATTTCCCAAAGGGATAATAGGGATTAGTGAGGAGATATTGCCACAATTGCTCATCCAGCTGGGGAGGCATTTCAACAGTGCTGGCACCAATTGGAACAATTCTTAACCTTTTAATAGTGGTAGTTCAATAATGTGGCCAGCAGGCAGGTGCCAAATATCTGGCAATCCAGACTCTTTCTGTTCTGAAAGCAAATACCTATGGGATGTTATGGGCTGAGCAGAAGCCCAAATCTAAGAGCTATGATTTTAGAAAAATCTCTGGTTCTGAGGAGTAGCTGGAGACTGTAAAGGAAACTCTTAAACCAGGAGCATTGCCTTCTCCCTTATGAATAGGATGCATGTTTTCTCCATGTTGCTCAACAGTTGTTTGAATTGAATTTCTATAGGTTTTTTGAAAAGTCTAGGAAAGCGTATTCAGCTAGGACTCATGAAATCTTATTAAAATGTGATCAATTAATGATACAACGTAAAATTTAAAAACCTTTATCCATCTCCTTCACCCTGTACTGTAGTGATGGGGAAGAAATCAGGAGAATGATAAATATGTGTAGACCCTTGGGCTCAGAATAGGAACCTAAGATAGATTAATCCATTGTACCTATTCATTAGTTCTCAGTACTGGATATGATAAGTGGATATTAACATATACGCAGGGCTAGAGAGGCCAGAGCTGGAGTCGCCTTCATGTATCCTCTGTGGTTTTAAATTTTGACTGAACATCTCAAGATATTTCTGGGGCACCTGCCAAATTCCAGCAGTTAATGGGAAAGTAATTGGGGCTATTCATTATCTAGAATTGTTGGTTTGGCTTGATCCCTGGAGGTGGGTGGAGTAGGCACTCAGAGTTCCCTAGACCACCACCTAGTCTGTCAGACATCTATCGAATGCACAGGTGTTAGGACTACTCTACTGACTTGAAAAATGCCGCCATCACTGACTGGTCCTTTCATTCTGCTAATTGCAGGAAATTTATGATTTAATAGCAATTGTAAGAGGTCTAAAAAGGATCACTCCCCAATTTTTTAAACCACTCAGAAATTCACTCCAAATCATGGCGTGAAGGCTGCACAGCAGAACACCCTCCTGGTGGCTACCTCTGTTCCACCATGTGGCCTCAGGGACATGACGAAATTTGCATTTTTACTAAGTTTCTTTTGGTAGTTACTGGAAAATGAATTGGATCCAAGCAAGCCTGGAGGAAGGGAGCCAACTGGGAGGGCATTCTAGTAACACTGACCTTTGAATTAGAGGAGCCCCCCCCTGCCCCTTGCCCAGGGCTGCTGGCCCATAAGGCACTCCCAGAGGTTCAGGATCATTTTAGAACTTTGTGGTTTTAGGTCCAGCTGGAAAAGAGTGGGGCTGAAGGAAAGATGTGGACCGTGATCACAGGGGCAGGCTTCCCGTCCACTAAGCACACCAGCAGATGGGACATGCAGAAGGCCGAGAACGAAGTGCAAGCAATGCTCTGGGAATGCTCAGGAAGGTGATGTAACTTGGGTAAGACGGTCAGGGAGGCCCCACCAGCCAAAAGACCAGGTGGTGGTTCACAGTTTTGGACACAACTGGCATTCCCTGACCCCAGCTGACCGGGTACTTTCCTGTCCTGTGCCACGCCAAAGTTAGGGCTGGGGAGTTCTGTCCTATTCTTTTTTAAAAAGGATTTATGTATTTACTTGAGAGAGAGAAAAAGAGAGCGGGTGTGGGGGGCAGAGGGAGAGGGAGAGAGAGAGAAGCCCAGACTCCCTGCTCAGCACAGAGCCCAATGGGGCTGGATCCCAGGACCCTGAGATCATGACCTGAGCCAAAATCAACAGTCTGAGAGTCCGAGGCTTAACTGACTCGACTGAGCCACCCAGGCAGCCCAGGGCCAGGGGTTTCTAGACTAGTCTGTGCCAGATGGGGCAAAAAAGGAAAAGTTGCTGGGAGGATAGGAGGAGAAGGAAGGACCTGGATTCAAGAGGAAGAGCTGAAACACTGTCTGTTTATATTCATTGAGGGGTTTAGGGCTTGCAAAGGTTGTTATAATAATGGTCCCTTGTAACCGCCTGGTCGGTATTTTGCTGTTTTGTTGTGGTTATTGATGAGGATATGTACCTAGTCCACTGTGCTTTCCTTAAGGACATCACCCTAAAGGGTTAAGAGTTTTCCCATCATAATGTGAATAGAATTCTTTCACTTTTGTTACGTGAGATTATGGCAAACTGGTTCTGAAACCATCCCCGGGTTCACCGGGGATTTGTGTGAGATCAGAGGTTCTGAAACTTTTTGGGCTCAGAATCTATCTTTTATATTCTGCACCCTCCACAATGTAAAAGGTGTATTTATTTAATTTTCCAATAGGTAATATTTCTGTAAGTATAAAATGATAGACACGGAAAAGTCTGTCTCTTTTCCTGCTTGCGTCTCTGTCCTCACCATGGAAACCATTGTTACTAGATTCTATGTATCTTTTAAGAGTTGATGCATATCCAAGTCGACACTGATACAGAGCCTCATTATTATTATTTTTATTATTATTTTTCTCTATTTTTACACGAAAGGTGGTACAATATGCATCTTGTTCTGAATGTTACTTTCTACTTATATTATATCTTGGAGGAATTTCCATGTCAGTGCACAGAGATCTACCGATTGGTTTTTATCTATATATTACCCATTATATTGATGTGTTACAATCTATTTAAGCTCGCTTTCCTTTTTCCAGTATGTACTGCCCCCACCATTTTATTGAGATATAATCGGCATACAGCACTATATAAGTGTAAGGTGTACAGTGTAATGATTCAACTTACAGATATTGTGAAATGATTACCAAAATAAGTTTAGTTAACATCCATCATCTCATATAGATCCCCCCCAAAAAAGGAAAAAGAAAAAATATTTTTTTTCCTTGTGGTGAGAACTCTTAAGATTTATTCTAATGACTTTCACATACCACCCAGCAGTGGCATAGCTCTAGTCAGCATGTTGTATATTACAACCCTCATACTTATTTTTTACCTTATACTTGGAAGTTTGTAGCTTTGACCACCTTCCTCCAATTCTCCCTTCCCTATCCTGTACCTCCTGCCTCAGGGAACCACAGATCTGGTCTCTTTTTCTATGAGTTTTTTTTTCCTTTGGATTCCACAAATAAGTGAGATCATACAATATGTATCTTTCTTTGCCTGATGTATTTCATTAGCAGAATGCTCACAAGGTCCATCCAATGTTGTCTAAAATGACAGACAGGATTACTTTCTTAAGCATCCATCAATGAATGACTGAGTAATGATGACTATATAGATATGGATACAAGTATAGATAATTAGGCTATTAAAAGGTAGTAATTCAGGATGCCTGGGTGGCTCAGGGATTAAGCATCTGCCTTCAGCCGAGGGCATGACTCTGGAGTCCCGGGATCGAGTCCCACATCGGGCTCCCAGCATGGAACCTGCTTCTCTCTCTGGCTATGTCTCAGCCTCCCTCCCTCTCTCTCTGGGTCTCTCATGAATAAATAAATAAAATATTTTTAAAAAATAAATAAAAGGTAGTAATTCTAAAAAATAAATAAGTAAAAGGAAGCAAAGTTTCCTATTTAATCACACAAATTATTAACACATTGAGATTTCATATAAGTGAAACTTTTAGTACCATATTGGAGATATTTGTAAGTGAAACTGCCTCTTTTGTTGTTTTTATTGTGAGTGTTAGGCAATGAAGAAAGAATACCTACTAGCAGGTTTGGCGCTATTGCCTTGACTCATGCTAAGGTACCAGCACTTTTGCCCGCCTTTCCTTTTGCATCATAGACACAAACACCAACTGAGTGAAACAGGAAATTCAGTTCTCATTTCATGGAGTTCCTGAGGGGGGACCTCTCCGAGACCACAGGGGTCCATGTAGCATGCCTTATGAGGACTGGTGAAGACAGAAATGAGCAGAGCATTAAACTTTGGGGTTATTTATGAAGATTGAAGGTTGGGCTGAGAGGAAGATCCACCAGAGGAAAGTGAGGAGTGGCCATTGAGGTAAGGAAAACATCCGGGAGGATTAAGGTGTTATTACCAGAATGTAGAAGCCAATAGTAGTAGGAAGAAAGCCTGACTGTGTTTTTTACATGCTGTTGCTTGGCATCTGGGGCCTTACTGATCTTGGATGGTCTGCTCAGGGTTACCAGTTCCTAGAGATACTAAACAATGCGCTCCTGAGCATACTTTTCAAGTATAAGCCAACTGGTCCAGAGCCCATATCCCCACCTCTCACATTCTGGGCCATTATCCTCTCTCCAGATCACCCAGGGCCAAGTACCAGACAACCAGACAATACTTTGAGCCCCAGAGCCCACTGGAGCAATCCGAAGCCTGCTTATCCTGCCTGCCCTGTTCCTTCCTGAGGAAGCCACAATAAGGCTCTGGTCCATAGTGGCTCCCTCTCTCTCTGCCTCCTTACCTCCCAGTGCTTCCCCAGGGGCCCCTGATAGCATAACATTCATCTGCCTTTAGGAACTATGAGTAACAAACTATCTTTTCAATGGTAGTCATTTCCTGATCTGTTGGCCTTACCATACCTCAAATTTCCTATTAATGTGCTATATTTTAAAACACTAGTGATGTTGAATATAGATAATTCCTTTAGAGCCCTTTGCTGTAAAGAATAGAAAAATAGGGGGTAGGCTGGAGGGAAATGTGGGATCAAGGTAGTGCACAACATTCACATGACACATTGTTGGTGGTAACGATCCTATACAAAGGGGGACAAGAATGATTTTACTTTAATGGAGTGTGTGTGTTGGGGGGCGTGTAGATGGGATCCAGTGCAGAAATGGAGTAGCTGGTCTTAGGTGTATGGACAGTTCATTTATTTTAACAGGAGGGAAGGCAGAGTGCAGATGCAGGTAGATGGTTAGATTCAGTGGTCAAAACATGTGGAAATTCTCTTCTGTTTGTTCCTATTTTCTTGGTAAAACACGAAGCAGGACCACTAGCTGGGACTGGGCTGGGGAGCAGTATGGAAGAGATGTGAGCAGTGAGGAAATGTGGCTTGGAGAAAGGCAGAGAAATTTGTTCAGGACAAGATAGTAAGACTGCCAGACATCACTGAGTACCCATTTGAGGCTTGGAGTCACAAGTTTTAGGAGACATGAGTTAGCCTGAATGTGTGGTTTTCATAAGGAAGAGATGCAGAGTGTACAGAGAGCTTAAAATTCTACTTAACTTTAGACTTTTAATTTTAGAACAGTTTTACATTTATAGAAAAATTGTAAAATATACAGAGAGTTCCCATATAATCCACACTTGGTTTCCTCTATTACTAACAGCATACACATTTAATGACAAGTATGGGTACATTATTAACAATAGTCCATACTTTATTCAGATGACCCTATCTATTTTTTTTTATCTGATGTCTGTTTTCTGTTTAGGATCCCATCTAGGATACATTACATTTACTTATCATGTCTACTTAGGCTCCTCTTGCCTAGGGCAGTTTCTTAGACTTTCCTTGTATTTGATGACCCTGACAGTTTTTTTTTTTTTTTTGAAGATTTTTTCCTTTATTCATGAGAGACAGAGAGAGAGAGAGGCAGAGACACAGGCAGAGGGAGAAGCAGGCTCCATGCAGGGAGCCCGACATAGGACTGGATCCCGGGACTCCAGGATCATGTCCTGGGTGGAAGGCAGGTGCTAAACCACTGAGCCACCCAGGGATCCCCTGACCCTGACAGTTTTAAAGAGTGTTGTGTAACATATCCCCCATTTGGGATTTGTCTTATATTTTCTTCATGATTAGACTGGGGTTATGGATTTTTGGAAGGAAGACTACGAAGTAAAGTGCCATTTTCATCATATCATACCAAAGGTGTAAAATATCAACATGACTTATCTCTGTTGATGTTGACCTTGTTCACATAGCTGAGGTAGTGTTTATGTTTCTCTACTGCGAAGTCACTATTTTAAGCACCCCCTCCTTTTCCGTACTGTACTCATTGGAAAGAAGTTACTATGTGCAGCCTTTCCTTAAGAGGCAGGAATTATGTGGTTACATATATACATAAATTATTTGGATTCTTCTGCACAACAGATGTATCTGTTCTCCCCCATATTCAATCATTTATTTATATCAGTATGCAGTCATGGATATTTACTTTACACTTTGGGTTATTATACAATACTACTTTATCTTGTTGCTCAAATCATTCCAGCTTTGACCATTGGGAACCTTTTAAATTGATTACTGTATCCCTTTGACATACCCCTATCATTACAGGTTCTTTATTTCTATTTTGAGTACTTCCTTTCTTTCTGACACTAAAAGATGGTCAAGGCTCATTTTGCATATTTCCTGTTCCATCCTAGCATCCAGTGCTATTGTTTTAAATTTATTTTTTTATCTTTTTAGCTTTAAAATGTTAAAAAAATAAATGTACAACTCAGTGAGTTATTACAAGGAACACAGCCTCCCAGTGCTGTACTGGAGCTGGTTCACAGTCCCCACAGAGATGTTTGTGCAATTTCTTCCCAGCTCCTCATACAATGACATCATGTTGGTAGCTTGAAAATTGGCCATGGTGGTAGTGTTTACATGATGGAAATCAGGAAATGCTACAAATCCAGACTTTCTTTTCCCCTTGGAGAGCCAGTTGTTAAATACCAGCACATCACTGCTTGTAACTACCACCCAAGTCAAGAAATAAAACTACCAGCTAATATATAAAATGTTGCCAGCCATCCCAGTAACCCCTCCGTGTATCCCATTATAACCCTCTGTATTCCAAAGTAACCACTACCCTGACTTTTATAGTAATCACTTCCATGGTATGTATGTGTGTGTGTGTGTGTGTGTGCGTGTATTTAATGGTGTCCATTCCCAGACCCTATGGATAATATCACACATTATTTTTATTTACTCTGTTATGTATTTTAAGGTCTTTAATCTGCAGATTCCCTCTCTATCCCATTTTTTTTCTTTACAAATTATCCTTTGAAGCATGTGGGCCATTTTATCTATAGACTTTCACTAGTCTGGATTTTACTGATTGCATACTCACGGTATAGTTCAACATATTTCTTTGTACTCCATTATTTCAAATGGACATAGATAGAATATTCCACCTAACAAAAACAGAATACACATTATCTTCAAGTGTCTGTGGAATATGTCAAGAAGACTAAATCCAGAAAACAAACCCCAACAAATGTAAAAAAATTGAAACCAATCAGAGTGTGTTCTCTGATCATAATATAATTAAACTAGAATAGAATAACAAAAAGATAACAGGAAAACCTCCAAGCACTTGGCAATTAAATTACACACTTGAAAATAATCCATGTTTCAAAGGGAAAAATCTCAAAGGAAATTTAAAAAAAACCACATTGAACTGGTATGCATACAGCATATTCAAAATTTGTGGAACATGGCTATAACAGTGCTAAGAAAGAATTTGTAACACTAAATGTTCACATTATAAAATAAGAAAAATCTCAGATTAATGGTCTACATCAAGAACTTAGAAAAAGGGATCCCTGGGTGGCTCAGCGGTTTGGCGCCTGCCTTCAGCCCAGGGTGTGATCCTGGAGTCCTGGGATCAAGTCCCACATCGGACTCCCTGCATGGAGCCTGCTTCTCCCTCTGCCTGTGTCTCTGCTTCTCTCTCTCTCTATGTGTCTCTCATGAATAAATAAAATCTTAAAAAAGAAAGAACGTAGAAAAAGAAGAGCAATGAACCCAAGAGATGCTTAAGAAGGAAATAAAAGAGATCAGAAAACAATGAAATTATAAGCAGAAAAGCAATAGAGAAAATTAACTGAACAAAACCTAGCTCTCTGAGAAGATCAAAAAAGTGGACAAACTTCAAGCAAAACTGACATATAAGAAAAAGACACGAATTACCAATATCAAGATTGAAATAGGAAATGTTACTACAGATCTTACAAACATAAAAAAGATGAGAGATACTACAAACAATTCTCTCTATATAAATTTCACAAATTAAATGAAGTAGATCAATTCCTCAAAAAATGAATTACCATAATTTACCCAATATGAAATGCATAATTTGAATTGCTCTGTAAGTATTAAGGAAATTAAATTCTGAATTTTAAAACTTTCTCAGAAGAATTCTTGAGATTCCCTTCTCAAGGAATGGCTTCTTTGGAGAATTCTTTCAAAGGTTTAAAGAAAAATTGTACGAAACTCTGCATAATCTATACCAGAAGATACAAGAGGAGGGAACATTTTCTAATTCATTTATGAAGTGAGTATTGCATTGGTACCAAAACCAAGGACAGTATAAGAAAAGTAAACTATAGACCAATATTCCTCATGGACATTGATACAAAAATCCTTTTTTTTTTTCAAAAATCCTTAACAAAATATTAACAAATAGAATTCAGCAACATACAAAAAGAATTGTACACCATGACCAAGTGATATTTATTTAAGGAATGCAAGGCTAGTTCAATATTTGAAAATCAAACAATATCGTCCACCACATCAACAGGCTGAATAAGAAGTCACATTTATACATTAATTGATGCAGAAAAAATTGGAAATATTCAAGATTTATTCATAATAAAACTCTTCACAAATTAGGAATAGAGGGAACTTCCTCAATTTAATAAAGTACGTTTATAAAAATCTACAGTTAATAGTATACTTAGTGATGAAAGACTAGAGGTATTTCTCTTAAGATTGGGAATAAGGTATAAGACATGATCCTTATGTCTGCTCTTCCACCCTTATTTAACAAAATACTGAAAGTTCTAGCCCATATAATAAGGTAAGAAGAGTAAAGGATAGGTCACAGAGATTGGAAAGGAAGAAATAAAATTGCTCTTATATGTTGACGACATGCTTATTATCTATATAGAAAAACCTCAAAAATCTGCTCAAAACTCTTAGAATTAATGAGTTCAGCAAGTTCATAGGATACAAGATAAACATACAAAAATCAGTTGTATTTCTACATACTAGCAATGAACACATGCACACCAAAATTAAAAATACAGTCCCATTTACAGTCTCTCAAAAAAACCAGAAATATTTACATGTAAATCTAACAAAACATGTACAGGATTTATTTGTTAGAAACTATAAAATATTGATGGAAGAAATCAAAGAAGGCCTAAATAAATGGGGAGATATACTATGTTCAGGGATTGGAATATTACATTGTAAAGATGTCATTTGTCCCCAAACTGATAGGTTTAATACAATTCTTATCAAATTTCCAGCAAGATCATTTTGTACATATAAAGAATGTTCAAAAATGTATATAGAAATGTACAGAAGCCAGAAGAGCTAAAACAGTTTTGGTAAGGAAGAATGAAATCAGAAGAATTAGTCTACTCCATTTCAAGACTGATCATATAGCTATAGAAATTGAGACCCTGTAGTATCGGAGAGATAAACACACAGATCAATTGAACAGAACAGAGAACACAAAAATAGATCCACACAAATATGCCCAATCAATTTTTGACAAAGACTCAAGATAAATTCAAAAGAGCAAAGATAACCTTTTCAATAAATGAATGCTGGAGCAATTGGACATCTAAGAGCAAAAAACTAAAAGCAAACAAATAAAAATAATATTTTGCTAAGTCTCACAGTTTATACAAAATTTAACTAAAAATGAATCAAGGACTCATATGGAAAACATAAAGTGAAAAGACTTTTAGGGAAAAGACCTATGAAAAATCTTCAAGATCTAAAGTAATGCCAACAATTCAACTCAAAATTTACACGTTAGGATGATGGCTAAATTGCTGGAGGAGGGTATGATCCCAAGACTTGTTATTCTCTTTCATGGAATAATCTCAGGTGGGTAAGTGGCCTATTCCAAAAAGTCATTCAGGAACATGAGCAAATGGGAAAACTCTGCCATTTTCTGGGGCAGGGGCCAGCATATGAAGGACATTCCTTACTGTTACCTGTTTTTGTAAGTAAAGTTTTATTGCAATGCAACCATACTGCTTTGTTTACCTTCTGCCTATATTTTACTTTTGAGCTTCAACAGCAGAACTGAGTAGTCATGAGAGACCAGATGGCCACAAAACTAGAACATTTTCTCTTTGGCCTTTTTCAGAAAAACTTGGCTGATACTGCTTTAAGGCAGTGTTCTGTATACATAATCAAAAGTGGGTGACCACCATGCCTTCTTCCAGCTGGTGGGGAGGGGAAAGAAAATGGGGGAGAGGCATGCTCCCTGTTCCTAGAAGTGGAACATAACACTTCCACTCACATTTGAAAATTTAGTCACATGGCCACATCTAACTGCAAGGGACTCATGAGAAAGTAGTGTACTTGGGCACCAGCTAGACGTGCCACATGTCCAGCTACTCTTTTACTGTGTTAAGAGGAGAGAATTGATTTTGAAGGACAGCTACCAGTTTCCCCCATAGATAAACACGAAGTTTCTTTATTTTCTGTCTTTATCTTTTAATAATGAAGGAATTACAAGTGTCAAATATTTTTCAGGACAACTTAAACTGTGACTCAGAGGTTTTGCTATGACAAATTCTCCTTTTCTTAACTTTTTTTTTTTTTTAAGGTAGGTTGTGATTTCAGTTTGGATTTCTTCCTTAGTCCAACAAATATTTGGGATATTTTTTAGTTTTGAAGTAATTACAGATTTTCTAAAGTTTTACTTTTATTATTTATTTCTAATTTTATTAAGAAATTGTGGCCCTAACAATTATACTTTTAAAAATGTGTTTTCTAAAAAAAAAATAAAATAAAAATAAAAATAAAAATAATAAAAATGTGTTTTCTGGGCAGCCCCGGTGGCGCAGCGGTTTAGCGCCGCCTGCAGCCCGGGGTGTGATCCTGGAGACCCGGGTTTGAGTCCCACGTCGGACACCCTGCATGGAGCCTGCTTCTCTCTCTACCTGTGTCTCTGCCTCTCTTTCGCTCTCTCTGAATAAATAAATACATAAATCTTTTAAAAAAATGTGTTTTCTTTTTGACCAAATGCATAAAAGATTCTGTGATTTCTGGACACACACATGTGTGTGTGTGTATTCCTTTTTCAAATGATAAAGTTTTTTTAAAAAAAGATTTTATTTGCTTACTCATGAGAAACACAGAGAGAGACAAAGGCAGAGACACAGGCAGAGGGAGAAGCAGGCTCCATGCAGGGAGCCCGATGCGGGACTCTATCCCTGAACTCCAGAATTACGCCTTGGGCCGAAGGCAGGCACCAAACCACTGAGCCACCCAGGGATCCCCTCAAATGATAGAGTTTCATTTAATATCACATCAAGTTCGATTATGTTATTTGATGTTATGTCCTTTCGTATTTTTATATTTTATATCTAATTCTGAGAGAATTATTGCACTCATTTTAATATAATTTTTAGAATGAAGTTCTTGCATTTCTAACTGCCATTTACATATTTAGCTGCCATGCCTTTTTGGTGCAACAAAATTATAACTATTCTATCTTGTTTAAAAATTATGCATTGTTACTTTATGTTTTTCCTTTTTGAAGATTTTAATATTAAATCTGTCTTCTGATAATAATAATGCCACTTATGATGACTTTTTTGTTTGTACTATCTATTTCTCATTTTTTTTATCTGAGAGTTATCTATAATCTGTAAAATGAAGATAATACATGTCCTACCTTTTGTCAGGATGAAGGAAGGTAATGACTGTGGAAGGGTTTGTAAACCATAAAGAATGCCACATACTACATATAAATGGTATCATTCCTCCTGGTGTTGGGCCTACTAATACACTTAATTTGTTATTGTCTGACTTTGAAGGTACATTACTGGGAGGATCAGATCCACTTTATCATTTATCATCTGTCTATTTCTGTTCCTACCTACTTGTCTTTTTATCTGTCCATCCTGATTATCTTTCTAACCAATTTAGTCATTAAACATTGGACTGTTGCTACTATTCTCACATATATAGATAACTGTAATGTGTACTTGCCAATTTTCATTCCCAATACCAGGAAGAATATTTATAGCATTGTTATTATGGAACCCATAAATAATTAAACAAAAAAATATGTTGACTTAATTTTTATTTTCCTACTATTGTCCAAAAATAGGTACAGACTTAAAAAAAAAAAAACCAACCACCAGCTACTGTGAAACATCAAATAAAAAATACTCAGGTAAGGAGTTAAATGTGAGAAATTACAATAAAGTTATAAGCAGGGATCCCTGGGTGGCGCAGCGGTTTGGCGCCTGCCTTTGGCCCAGGGTGCGATCCTGGAGACCCGGGATCGAATCCCACGTTGGGCTCCTGGTGCATGGAGCCTGCTTCTCCCTCTGCCTGTGTCTCTGCCTCTCTCTCTCTCTCGCTCTCTGTGTGACTATCATAAATAAATAAAAATTTATTAAAAAAAAGTTATAAGCAGCCATATGATGAAACACTTTTGAGCACAACTTCCATTGGCACCACCCTGTAGTTGGAAATGGGTAAAATTATAGACTCAGAAAATTTGTCTTTTTTTCTTGTTGTTTTTCTATCTTATCAAGAGCCACTTCTTGCTGTATCATCAATATAGGTCCTTCTTAGTTTCCTTACATCCTCCTGGATATTAAAAAAGGAGAAGTTTGGGGCTTCTGGGTGACACAGTCTGTTAAACGTCTGACTCTTGATTTCAGCTAAGTGCATGATCTCAGGATTGTAAGACTGAGCCACATGTCAAGCTCCACACTCAACAGGGAGTCTGCTTGAGTTTCTCTCTCCCCTCCCTTTGCCTCTCCTCTACTGCTCTCTCTCTCTCTAAAATAAATAAGTCTTTAAAAAAAAAAAAGGAAAATTCGTTTATTTTTAATCTTACTTTATCCCTTGGCTTTAAATGTGTTTCTTGTAAACAGCATTTATAAGTTTTAAAAGTTCCCTTGTGACAGTGTGTATCTTTTTATAGGAGAAAGTAACCCGCTTACTACATTTGCATTCACAACTGATGTTCTAAATTTATGTTTATGTTTAGTATACATTTAACTTTGGGGTTTGTTCTTAACTAATTTTCTCATGTTTGCAGGTTTTATGAACTTACGATTAATTCTCTTTTTTCACTTATTAATTTGTTTCATTTCCATTAACTAGTTCCATTTAGCCAGTCTTTTCCCAATATTTATAAGCAAACTCAGATTTCACCACTATTCTATGACAAGAAGCTTTAGCTGTTTTTCTCTTAGGTTTGTTTCTTTTTTAAAAGATTTTATTTATTTATTCATGAGAGACACACAGAGAGAGAGAGGCAGAGACACAGGCAGAGGGAGAAGCAGGCTCCATGCAGGAAGCCTGACGTGGGACTCAATCCCGGGACTCCAGGATCACGCCCTGGGCCGAAGACAGGCACCAAACTGCTGAGCCACCCAGGGATTCCCTCTCTCAGGTTTTAATAGAAAATATATTCCTTTTTAAAAAGTCTTTTGTTTAGGGATTCATACAATTTACATTTGATGTCATAACTGGATAAAAATCAAATTTTATAGCTTATTTTAATATTTTATATTTATCTTTCTTTTCTTTTTCCCTTCTTCTGGCGCGCGTGGCTTCTTGCTTTCTCTCTTCTCTGACTTTCGGGGCGTTCGCAGGGCGTGGAGAAGGGGGTTTTTTGAGGGATGAGGGAGGGTAGGTTCTGGATAGGTGTTTTCCTGCGTCGGATTACATTCCTTAAGGCCACTTCCTTCCTTTCTTTCTTCTTTCTTTCTTTCTTTCTTTCTTTCTTTCTTTCTTTCTTTCTTTCTTTCTTAAGATTTTATTTATTTATTCATGAGAGACACAGAGAGAGTGCGAGAGAGGCAGAGACACAGGCAGAGGGAGAAGCAGGCTCCATGCAGGGACTCGATCCCAGGTCTTGAGGATCACACCCTGGGTTGAAGGCGGCACTAAACCACTGAGCCACCTGGGCTGCCCCTTACTCTTTTTTAAAAAAAAGATTTGGTTTATTTAAGAGAGAGAGAGAGACCCCAGTGGGCAGAGGGGCAGAGGAACAGACTGCCCGCTGAACAGGGAGCCTGATGTGGGGCTCCATCGATCGCAGGACCCTCGATCCTAGGACTGTGACCTGAGCTGAAGACAGACACTTAACCAACCAACTGAGCTACCCAGGCGCCCCTCCCTTCCTTACTCTCACTGACATGGTCAACTTTCTCCCTCATTAGTTTCAGAGTTCTGCTGTCCTTTCTAGTGCTCCTAGCAGTTACCATTGTGATCTTGAAATCACAATTAAAGTATTTTCCCATTATGACATTAGAACAAAATAATAAATGTACTCTTCTCACCCTAAGACACTTTCTTACCTCTTCCCACCAACGAAGCCTTTCCAGTGCTTATCTCTGCCTAACTGCTGGCCTTGCTGAAATAGTTTAAGATGTCTAGGCACAGTCTAAAATTATTCTTCTATTTCAAGAATACTTACTTGACTTACATTATGAGCTCCAAGTGACATTGTCATCTATAATAGAGTCTAGTGCTCACCACGTTTTGCTCTGCCTCTCATCTCATGTATTGGTTTGAAACTAGAGTTTGAAGATTCTCCAAGTGTTTACCTCAGAGAGGTTACATGGTTCTTATATTTTCTGAATCCTTGCACATCTGAACAAGGCTGGAGAATGTGTCAAGCTAGCAAGGGAAGTGCCAGAATCTTCAAAAAGTACCTTCCTGGCTGTTCCCTCTAAGCCAAAAATTCGAGTACAAGATGGGGCAGGTGAAGTGGGCTCTGCAATGTCAGTAATGATAAGTGAACAAGGTCATAGTTTGTATTTCCCGTAACTGATGGCAGGGCAGAGACAGTAATCAGAAATATTTGTCTGACAGATACATTGGGCTGTGTTAATATTCATGCATTTCTCAAGTATGAACTATATGAGTCAAGTAAAGCCTTTATTTAATTTCTGTAGCAACTAGTGTCCTCATGTGATGAACAAGTGCCTGACTTGAACCACCCCAATGGCAAACGATTCAATTCCCAGGCCTAGCTCTCCTTGAAGGAACAGGAAGGGAACCACCAGTCACTATGGGGCAATGATGTTATGCTTCAATGCCCTCTGTCTGCCCTAAACACATAATGATAATAGACAACACATAAATATAGGAAAAAAGACATGGTCTGGCTGAAAGACAAAATAAGATCCCTAGAAACCACACACAGTACAGAAATGCAAAGCAGTGTGTAGCACTGAAACCACATGTTACCTGGGTTTTGGATTTACAGGTTGGCAGTGGCTGCCAGCCGTTTGGATCCTAGGTAAATTGGGTAATTCTATGAAAGTTTTATACCTAAATGAGGGGGACAAAAGCCAGGATCCTGCTTGAGGTCAGGAGCTAGAGGGGAGATGCCTCATTCTCCCTAAAGGCAGCTGCTGTCTACCATGTAGGGCTATGGGTTTATGGAAGTGGGGAGCCTGGAGGGATGACAGACACAACCATCTCTGAGACTAGGAACCAAATCATGCCTAAGGGATGAACCTGTAATGTGACCAATTAATCATCATGTGACAGTAGCCCAATCAAATATTATAAGAACTATTGTGAACTAGGGGTCATAGGGAAGGGACCTTGAATGGAGACAACTGTAAAACAGGCAGACAGTGAGGGGCCAAAAACGGAGAAGATGGGGTACCTGGGTGGCTCAGTCATTTAAGCATCTGTCTGCCTTCGGCTCAGGTCATGATCCCAGGGTCCTGGGATGGAGCCAAGTCCCGCATGGGGCTCTCTGTTCAGCAGGGAGCCTGCTTCTCCCTCTCTCTCTGCCACTCCCCCTGCTTGTGCTCTCAACCTCTTAAATAAATAAATAAATAAATAAATAAATAAATAAATAAATAAAACAGGGAGAAGAGAAAAACAAACAAACCTCAAATATCTCACTCAAAATGAGACTGTTAGTCAAATTACAAAACATATGAAGAGATCTAATACCGAGAAAGAAAGAAAATTATTTTTATGGAACAATCTGGCAAGAAACTTCAAATGTATTTGATGATCAATAGTTAATTGTTCTGGTTATTTATTGCATCCCTAAATGTAGTGGCTGAAAACAGCAGCAGCATTGATATTCTCTCTTTTCTTCGTGAGTCTGCAATAGTGCAGGGCTCAAAGGGGCCAGTTTGTGGTTGGAAAACCTAAGAATGGCACCACGTGGAGGTTCACTCACCTTCAAGTATCTGGGTTGGGAATAAATAGTTGGGACTGGGGCTCCTTGTGCTCCTGTTTCTTCATGTAGTTTTTCTTCAGGGTACCTTTTAGGCAGATGGACTTCTAAAAGCCAGCTCAGGGCACTTAAGGTGTGTGTCTTAAGGACTTGTACTTCAAGTCCTTAAGGTGTGTGTCTTAAGAGACTGAGCCAAAAGAAGGCTGTATCATTTTTATGACCTAGCCTTATAGTTCTCACAGCAGCATTTATGCTGCATTCTTTTTCTTAGAACTGAGTCACTAAGGTCATTACAGTTCAAGTAAAGGGGATCTCATCATTTGATAGAAGGAATATCAAAGATTTTGTGGGCATGTTTTAAATGTGCCACAGTTGACTCTCTGCTTCAAATTATGTACTTATATGCAAATTACATACAATCTTCCCAAAATCCCTAAAAGTGTCATCTATTACAGAACAGACTAAGGTTTGAGGTCCAGAATCTTGTTTTCTAAATTTGGTTCAGATGTGGAGTATGCTCCAGGGGATGCTGGCCTCAATGCTACTCCTTTTTTTTTTTTTTTTTTAAGATTTTATTTATTTATTCATGAGACACACACACACACACACACACACACACAGAGGCAGAGACACAGGCAGAGGGAGAAGCAGGCTCCACGCAGGGAGCCTGAAGTGGGACTCGATCCCAGGTCTCCAGGATCACGTCGTGGGCTGACGGCGGCGCTAAACCTCTGAGCCACCCTGGCTGCCCTCAATGCTGCTCTTGATGACAGCATCTCAAGTACAGCCTCTCTCAATCTGAGACCTGAAAACTAAACACCCGACATACAAGGTGGGACAAGTATAGAATAACTGTCCTATGGGAGAATAATTCTCATTCATAAAAGGGAACAATAGGAAGGAAGCACACAGGAATCACTAGTCCGTACAGTTCTGAAGCCCAGTGAGGCACCTGTTGCCTCGACTAAGCTCAGCCCAGCATGTGGGATGATTCACCCTAGGTCTGGGTCCTGGTTCTGCTTTCTGAGTTAGCCTTTCTTTTCCATAAAATGCAGCCCTGTTGGCAGCTAAGAAATTGTGGCAGCTTGCTTCTTGCCCAAAGAGTCTTGAGAGTAAAAAGGCCTCTTCATTTTGTACTGCCTCTGTTCCGTTCAGTCCATGTCGATCAAGTTCCTTTAAATATTTTGTGGGGTTTTTAGACAAATCAACTTCTAGAAATCCACACCCAGAAATCTCATTGATTGGGCTTCAAATGAAGCGACTGAGGGACAACAGACTCAAGATTCTTAGAAGTCCTACCATTTAATGGAGAGGATCTGTGAGACACACACTCAAGGATTCTTCTTCCTTTTGCACTGCCTCCTAACCCTTCATTTCATGCTGATATGATCCCTTTAAAAACATTATGAGTTCCCTGTGAATCAATTTACAAAATCCAGTCCATTAAAAAAATTATTTCCACAAGTGTCACTGAGTGGGCTTCCACTTAGGCTGCTGAGGGACAACAAACTGAAGATTCTTAGAAACCCTGTTGTTTAAAGCAGAGGACGTTTGGGGGCACGCTCTCAAGATCCTTAGAAGGCATTTTGTCTGGTTGAGTATATTAACAAGGGACTGAAATATTAACAAGGGACTTACAGTCCTTCCTTTGCATTTGATCTTTTCTTTGCAGTCTTTTTCTCAAATTGGATATCTTAGAAATCATAGGAATATGAACAGTTTGATTTTGAAGCCAGCAAGTCCTGGATCTATGTAGATCTTTCTCGAGCTTATCTCTCATTTTGTGGTAATTTGTTACAGCACCAATGGAAAACTAACCCAGCTATCAAGTCTCTTTAGTTTTTCTTAATCTGAGACAGTTTCTCAACCTTTCTTCATCTTTCATGGCTTTGACACATCTGAAGAGTATTTTGTTGAATATCCCTCCGTTTAGGATTGTCCGATATTTCCCCTTGACTAAATTCAGGTTATAAAATTGTGGCGGGAATATCAGTGAAGGAAAATGCTATTGCATTCTTCTCATTGTAGTCTATTGATTTGTCCCATTCCTGATGAGCTTAAATTTGGTCAGTTACAGGCTATTGATTTGTTCCATTACTGATGAGGTTAACTCGGAACAGTTGTTTAAATTGGTGTCCACTTGGTTTCTCTATTGCAAAGTTATTCTTTTTTGTAATTAATAAATATTTTGTGGGAAGATATTGTAATCCTATGTAAATATGCTGCTTCTCATCAATGCTTAGCTCACTAGTTTATACCCATTGATGTTTCACTGTGAATTACTCAGCACTATGGGAGTTGCCAGTTCATAGTTTTTGAATTTTATCATTCTTTTTCTCCAATAATTAGCTGGAATCCCATTTCTCTACTTATTTATATTTATTCATTTAATTTTTATCATTGAGATGCCTGCCTTTGGCTCAGGTCGTGATACCAGAGTCCTGGGATCAAGTTCCACATCAGGCTTCCTGTGTGGAGCCTGTTTCTCCCTCTACCTGTGTCTCTGCCTCTCTCTCTCTGTGTCTCTCATGAATAAATAAATTAAATATTAAAAAAATAATTCTATCATCATGACCTTTTATATTCCCTTATTCCATGGATTCTAAATGTTACTGTGTTTGTTTATTTTTGCCCCAATTTCCCCAAATTAGGCCAATGGGTGCCACTTTAAGGTGGCTCCTATGTCATTTTTCACATGTTCCATATCATCCTATGAACATTTCCTTACTTTCTGGTACAAGATGTTCCAGGAATGTCTTGTACTTTTCTTGCTTCAAGTCCTAGAAGCAGTCCAAAGACCTCTGAACTGATTAGTGGAGAATGGTACTTAGAAACCAAGATCTGGTTATTAGTGTGATCACTGCTAGTAAGTATCACTGCTTCTAAGCCCTCTCAGAGGCAGAGTTAGGAAATACACATGAATATGTGTGTGTGTCTCTGTGTGTGTGTATGTGTATTTACATACACGTATATCTGTCTTTATATTACTCATATATACGCACACTGCTTTTTTATGTCTTTTGTTAAAAAATATACTCTTGAGAATATTAATTAAAGGATTAAAAATTATTTTCTGTTCCTCATTGCCTTTGTTTCACATGAGTTTCTTTTTTTTCTTTTTTTCTTTTCTTTTCTTTTTTTCTTTTCTTTTCTTTTCTTTTTTTTTTTTTGCCATTTTGGTCTCTGTGTCTTCCATGTGGGGTGTTGCCTGAAATGTCCAATGGTCACTAACTGTCATCCCATATTTAAGATTGATGCTCAAGCAATTTCTTGTTTTCTATAATAATGAGATACTTAATTCAGGCCAAACTTTCCAGGAAAACAACTATATATATTGGATAAAAGTATAAAAATAACTTCTTAGAAGCAACATAAATGGGAATACACTTTAATACAACTGTTTTGGAGAGGAATTTACAAAATCAAAAAAGCTACACGTGTGCTTACATTCTGACCCATCAATCCAACTTCTATAATTACCTTGGTAGATATAACTCCACAATATGAAAATGTATATGAACAAAGTCATTAATTACATGATTATTTATAATTGTAAAATATGGAAAACAATCTAAGTGGCCAGACATAGGAGAGAGGTTAAATAAGCTATGCCACATCCACACAAAGTACTACAAGTAAAATAAATAATAAGGGTGATTTCTATCAACTGACATGGAGTGATATCCCAGACATATTGTTCATTGAAAATGCAAAATGTAGATCAGTGAAGGAAGGGAGATAAGAAAATATACATGTGTCTGATTATTCATGGAAAAAAAAGAGAAAGAAACGAAACTTAGAAATAATAGACCAGAAACTAATGAGACTGTTTTCCAAGGCTAATGGGTGAAAATTGGGTGGAAAGCATGAGGGCACTGGAATAGAAGTGATGACAAAGGGGCATTTCTTTGATTTACTTTTTAATATGTTCTGAATTTTAGAACTATGTTAATGTTTCACATACTTAAAGAAAATATTAACAAGAGTGGGAAATAACAAAAAAATAGAATACAGAAACAAATGAACTTAAATATATTCTAAATGGATAACATGACCACACTGAAAGGCCATGAGGGATAACTTTGAACACAGTATTTTGAATATATGCCCACAGGCTAAAGACCACAAGAACTGTAAACAAATATTGTGCTCTAGTTAGTAAGTGTGGGTGAGCAATTATGAAACTACTTTATGTGTATTCCATACTGGATAAGTAAATATATTGTGGATAATGAGAGCCAGGTTTCTTACTGTTGAAGAAAGCAGTTAATGTATGAAAAATGCTAGGCTGAATTCTGAGTTGTTTGGTTGAAATTTTTGGATGCATAACTGTAAACTGATGGATAATATCTATCTATCATCTATCTATCTGTCATCATCTATCTATCATCTATGTACACACACACACACACACACACACACACTTTTTCTCATCTATCCAGAGGAAAGAAAACTTCAAGACAACATCTCTCACGAACACAGACACAGAAATCCCCCCAAAATATTAGCAAATCAAATCCAGCAATATATAACAAAAGGATACTATCTCACATCTAGTATGGTTCATCCTAGGAATGCAAGGCTGGTTTAACATTCAAAATCAATCACTGTGACTCACCATATTAGTATACTGAATAAGAAAAAACATCATCATATCAGTAAATGCAAAACAGGCATTAACAGCATCTATTCACGATTTTTAAAAAAATTATACTAACTACGAATAGACAGAACTTCCTTAACCCAATAAAAAGTATTCATGAAAGCCCTACAACTAATATTATATTTAATGGTAAGAGTCTGAATGTTTTCCTCTTAAGATCTAGAACAAGGCAAAGATGTTCTCAATTACTGCTTCTATTCAATATCATACTGGAAGTCCTAGTTTCTACAAGAAAAAGAAAAGACATAGAGACTGGAAAGCAAGAAATAAAACTGTCTATTCACAGATGATTATCTGTGTGGAAAATCCCACCAAATATACACACACACAAAATCCCTTGGAATTAATAAATGAGTTTAGCAAGGTCACAGGAGACAAAGTTAATATTTTGTGTATTCTTACACACCACCAATGAACAACTGGAATTTGAAATTCTAAAAAATACCATTTACAATAATAGCAAAGAAAGTAGTGACAAAATATGTGCAGGATTTGTTTTTTTTTTTATGTGCAGGATTTGTATGCAGAAAACTACAAAGTACGAATAAAAAAATCAAAGATGATCTGGATGATTAGATCTATACCCTGGTTCATACATTACAAGACTCAGTATTTGAAAGGTATCTACTCTTCCTAATTTGAGTTATATTTTCAATAATCTTAATAAAAATCCAAGCAAGCTTTTTAGTAGATATTAATAAGCCAATTCTAAAATGTATACAATCTACACAGTGTATGTAAAAACAAAAGGAATAGTTAAGTCAATTCTGAAAAAGAAAAATATACTTGGAAGACTCACATTTTCTGATTTTGAGACTTTTACAATAATTGTAACAATGTGATGCTGGTGAAAAGAAAGAGACAGGTCAACAGAACAGAATAGAGAGGCCAGAAATAAACAAGTGGTACTAAAATAACTGGATGTCCATATGCCAAACAAACAAAATGGAAGAAAAGGATCTCAATACATAACCTCACATCTTATACAAAAACTAAATAGAAATGGAACATAGACCTACATGTAAAACATAACACTAAACAAGTTTTAAAAGAAATCTTGGAGAAAATCTGCACAGCCTTAGGTCTGGTTTTTAGATACTACCCCAAAAGTACAATTCATGAAGGAAAAAGACATATAAATTGGATTTTACAAAAGTTTTAAGTTTCTCTTTCAAAGACATACTTAATTAAAAGACAAGTCACAGACTGAGAGAAAATCCATGCAAAATACCTGTCTGATAAAGGATTTAAATCCAAAATACATAAAGAACTCTTAAAATTCAACAATAAGAAAATAATCACTTTAATAAAAAACATAAAGTCCAGTTTAAAAAATGGGCAAAGGATTTAAACAGATATTTTACTATACATGATACATAATTGCCAGTAAGCATATGAAAAGGTTCTCAACATCATCATTGGGAAATGCAAATCAAAACAATGAAATTCCAGTTAACATTCAAACATCCTATAATATCAAACCCTGGGAGGATGTGGGGCAACAAGACCTCTTTATTCATGGAAATGAAAAATATGGTACAGCCATTTTGAATGATGGTATAAAACTTGGTTATTATATTAATCATATGCTTATCATATGATCTAGTAATCATACAAAATATTTTGCTACATAGAAAAAAAGAACAACCCTTCATATTGTAGGCAAAGGCCATACACAATAAACCAAGGAAAAACATAATATTGAGGAACTTTTTCTAAGGTCTAACAGATTTCATAGCATTTTCAGATGCAGGTATTATAAACCAAAGCAAATAAAATTCACTTTCCAAGTTTATTACATTCCCAGGAACTACTAAGACTCAGATAAAACTCTGCTTCTTACGGAGTTGAAAAACCAGACACAGAGTTTGAAGGGAATACAGAAGCTGAAAAGGTGAACAAGGAGAATCCCAGAAAAGAGTGTTATCAAGCAAGAGCCAAATTCTGTGTATAAACTGGCCCAAATTTCTAATCCTTGAAATAGCCATCTAAAAAAAAAAAAAAAAAAAAAAAAAAGAAATAGCCATCTATTTATTATTGGGCAGACCCCAAAGAGCCCCATTTAAGCTAAAAGAACCTCTATATCAGTTACAGCCCACCCTAGAGGAGATAAGTCTCAAACAAACAAACCCAAAACTCTTTAGAGAAACATACCAAAATCACACAATTACTAGAAATATGAAGAAGAAATCTGTGAGCCATACACAAGAAAAAGGGTGATTGATGGAGGCTGACCCTAAGAAGGAGCTGTGGCTAGAATGAGAAGAAAAGAAGTTGAAATCTGTGCTCAAAGGAATAAGAATAAATATACTCCCTAAACAAACAAATAGGAAATCTCCACAGAGAAAGAAAAATCATAGAAAAGAACCAAATGAAAACCACAGAATGTAAAAAGAAACTATTCGAACGAACCTTTTCACTAGATAGTCACATAGAGTTACAGAAAATAATAAATGCTGCTATCTCGTTACTGCCATCAGGCAAGGAAAACTAAAAGGAAACCAAATGCTTATTACTTACTGGTTGGGGAGGTAGGAGATAGTGTTTTTGCATATTGCTGTAGGAATGTGAAGTGTTAACAGCAACTGAACAATATAACGTTTTTGAAAAGCAATTTGGCAACATCTCTTAAAATTAAGATTTCAAATACTCTTCAGCCCCTTCTGAGAGTTTGTCCCATAGATTGATTAATAAGGACTTATGATCATGAATGCTTACTAAAGCATTGCTCATACTGATCAAGATCAGGAAACAAAAACATTGCCCAACATTCGCATTCTTATGAAATAATGCTTAAGCAAATTCATTTAAATATCATTGTAAGCAATGATTAATATTAATGTATTAGATATAATTAATAAGTTTTGATGAGTTGTGTTAGTAATGTTTGTTTGGAAAATTTTGCTAATGATACTTACAAATTTTATAGTTAGCTGAGAACTTGCACCAATAGTAATATGCATTCCTCTTATGCCCCCCAAATCCTTGGGTACATTTCAAGATCCTAATGAAGAAAGTGACATTATGGTAGTAACATCCATCTGGAAAAATAAGCACATATAAATAGCAACTTAGAGAAGAATAAATTCCTTTTTAAAAAATTTTTTTTAAAGACTTTGTTTATTTATTCATAGAGACAGAGAGAGAGAGAGAGGCAGAGGGAGAAGCAGGCTCTATGCAGGGAGCCTGACGTGGGACTCGATCCCGGGTCTCCAGGATCACGCCCTGGGCTGCAGGCGGCGCCAAACCGCTGCGCCACCGGGGCTGCCTGAAGAATAAATTCCTATTTAAAAATGCTCACCTTCTTCAACAGTTAGAAAAAAAAACACATGTAAGTTGGTGTTACTGTTTTGGAGGGCAATCTGGCAATATTTAGCAGAATTTAAGAATTTGGGGAGAATTCAAAATTCTCCCATGCCTGTTGAAATATCTTAGTATCAGGGAGGGTGTATTGTGTGTTGTCAGTGGCTCAGTACGTGACCCATTTTGAAGTCTCATGAAAGTCTCAAAACTGCATATTTGACCTTCACGGGCTCCTAATTCCCTGACCCGCGTGCTGCATGTGTTAGCGCCGCCTCCTTCCCTGAGGGGTCTCTGCCGCGGTCCCGCAGGCAGGTCCCGCAGGCAGGTCCCGCAGGCAGGTCCCGCAGGCAGGTCCCGCAGGCAGGCTGCCTCCAGGTTGCTCCTGACACTGGCACCCTGGGCCTGCTGGCCGTGCCCGGCGCCCTTAGCTGGCCATCTCTCTCACAGCCGCGCTTGCACCAAGCACTTCAGGAGTCTGGAAGCTGGAACCCCATCAAGGTCGAGTGCTCCAGGTTGGACGGGCACCAGCGAGGGAGGGGTATAAAGTGGGGTAGTCCCCTTCCCAGGTCATCCCCCAGTTGTCATTATGAGTGTAATCTCTTCACCACCATAGCTTCTCCTTTTCAGCCATTCAAAGTGGATCTGCAAGCTCTGAAGAGGCGGTGGTGGGTGTCAGTGGACACTGAGCTGTGGCTTGGTGGACACAATGTCCACTTCTGAGATGCAGGCCCACATGCTGGCAGCAAACAAGGAGGTGTAGTTTCTTAGCATGATCCTGAGTGTATTTGGGGAGCATTGTGGCCAGGAGCAGGGAAGCCTGGCTTTCACTCCTTGGGAACTCACTCTAGTGAATGTGGGCTCATGGGAATAGAACTTGGTGTCCAATACTGTATTGCCAGCGTGTGGAGTAATGCCTGATGCATAGTAGGTGCCCAGTCAACGATTGTAGGGTGAATGGATCCCGTTTGTCAGGAATCAAACTTGGGAAGGGGGTGCTGGTCATACGTAGGGCAAATCCAGTCTCCCCAAATCTGAATTACTGCGTTGGGATTTATTTAATTTTGATGCCTGAAGGATAGCTGTCATCTTGTCCTGCCTTCTTCTTCCTAACAGTGAGAATTTGGGGTTCTCTATAGGTTTCTGTAAAAAGTTGAGCTTCTCCAGTATTGTTATGGCACCAAATTGCTCCCTACCAAACTGGATTGTTCCATATCTCACTCCATAGTACTTGTTATATAGCTTCATGTAGAAGTCTCCCAAGATTTCTTTCCATGTGTGATCAGACCTTGATATGTAAGCCTAGTCACGTGAGTGGTGACTACATTCCCACTTGAAGGCATCTGCATTACAGTCATATTTCTCTCTTTCAAAAATGCTTGCTCCCCAGCAAACAATCATACTTCAAATTTAACCAAATTGTTGGCATTATTGTTCACCACTTATGTAGCTTCTGCTTTCTTGAGATGTCCATATTGATTTCATTATTGCTTTTCTGGGTTATTTGTAGCTTCTTCTCCTTTAAATAAAGAGAATAATTTACTTTTTAAAAGCCTCCACGTCAGAAGTCTTATTTTGCTTGAACAGTCTGACAACTTGTTTGGCTCCACTGGCTTCTATCATATAATTTTTTAGGTAAGTCTGATGTCAGTTTTGATTTTTTTTCAAATTGTAGGTATCTGGAACCTTTTTTTTTTTCATTTGTTCTCATAATTCCCCATATTTTCTTAAGTAAGACTGTGGCTTAACCAAAGTCTCCTAGCATTTCTAAAAATGTTTCATCTATTTTGTTGCTAGGTTGTTTGGTGTGAAAATATTCAGTATACTTTCCTTGACTTGGTGGAACAGACTTTTTTTTTTTTTTTTTTAATCTCACATGTTGGATCTTCCTTTAGCTTGGGGTGGGGTGGGGAGATTCTCAGTGTATTTTGAGAGTGCTGTCTCCCCAATGCCCAATCTCCACTTTCCTCTCTCCTTCTTAATGCCTGGGTATTGGCTGTCCTGAAACTAGAGTACTTAAGGACACAAGACCTGGGGTCAAAAAACCTGGTTTAAGTCCCACCACTTCCAAGTCACCATCTCTCCAAGCCTTGGATTTCTTCGTGTAAAATGAAGATAGTAATAAGCCCTGACAAGGGAAGCAAAGCCATGTGGTTTTTGTTATCTTCCCAGAATTTGAAACTTGAAGGCAAAGCACGAGACTTTTAAGAGATTTCTGCTTGTGGCCTTGCAGGTGGTGACACCTCTCCCCTAAGTGGTGTTATCTCCCAAACAAGGCTGGCTGGGGTGGGGAAATTTAGCCACCTGCAAGCAGAAGGAGCTCGGGGCTGTGTGGGGAGACCCCAGGGCCCTGCCTCGTCTAGCTGTGTGGCCCTGGGCAGCAGCCTTCACTCCCTGGACTAATATGTAAAGGCGAGGGGAGAACTTCCAAGGTCAGCTTTAGGTTTAGAGTTTGATTTTTTTTTTTAAAGGAAAATTGATTTTCATTGTTTGTGCAGCATAAGCGAACAAAAAGTTTCCCCTTCAGTGGTGGCTTTTTATTCAGTGGTCTAATTGTGAAGGAGAAAAAGCAAATTAAAGTTTGAATAATATCGAAGGAGATTACAAAGAGAGAGAATTTCTGTTACGAGCACTTATTGGAGTACTTGATGAAAAAGATCTTAAGAACTCCAGCTACTGATGCCTGTTACCTGGTCACTCACCTTCCAGAAATCTTAAACAGAGCCAAAGACTCCATGGTGAGAGCTTTTGAAGGATAAATGTATAAGAATTAGAGTTCTCAGAGGTTCTTAGTTTTGGTTCATTGTAGTGAAAGCATTTAGAGCAGTTTACTTCTGAAGAAATCATATGTTATTGTGGGATGTGCTCGGTTTGGTGCAAGAGGGTAGAACAAAATGGAAGTTTTAAGTGTGATCACACAATCTTTAGTGTATCAAATAAACTTTTCTATACCACAAAGGTAACTCAAGTGATAAAATTAACACAAAGTTTTCTAGGCTCATATTTTGAAAGAGTATTTCCTTCAAAAAACAGATCCTAATTACTAGGATGGTTGATTACCCTTCAGCCAATAAATATGTGTGCAGGGGACGGTGTGAACAGGGTTTTGCCCTTAACTGCTTAGAAGAGTTAAAAAATATACATATTATCGAGAAGATCTCATATGCTGTAATAAACATTCAGAGAAAAAGTTACTTTTCTGTGGGTGAGGCCAGAGAAGAAACGGAAGAGCCATCATTTAAAAAGGGGGTGGAAGATGATGAGGTTTTTCACATGTGGATTCATAAGCAGGAGCAAAGAAAGGAAGCGGTGAAGGCAGAGGGATGGAGGGGCACAGGGAGTAACTTCACATGAAAATAAGAGAAAGAGGAGGAGGCGGCGACAGGCAGACTGCTAAGAATGGACAAGAATTTTCAGGGTCATTCAGATCACTGACTGGTACTGACTTACTAGAAGTAAATAGGGAAATACCACACGAAAGAATTCACAAAAGCAAATACCACAGTAGGTAGCACTTTACTCCTGCGAAAGGTAATTTAGAGAATGGGATGAATCGAACTCATTTGCCTGAAGTCTTTCAGCAACATAGTCTTTGTGACCTTTCAAAGGGCCTGTATCTGTGACAGCCACTAAGCACCACTAATTCTGGGGTGGGAAAAACTGACATACCTTGAAATGTGAAATAGGGCATGGCTTAGGCTATTAACCTACTAACACAATGAACGTTCCTAGGGCATGAAAATCTGGTTACAGGAGCCTTCTTAGAAATGTCGTCAGGGGTGTGTGAATGTTAATAACAGATTATGTATTTTTAGAAACAGGGCAGTTTACCAACATCATTCCAACAATACTGAATGCACTGACGCTTTGAAAGCCCCCCCCCCCACCGCCCTGCCAAAAGATTAGAGTTCTCTAATTACAAATGAAATAAACCAAAAGGTAAACCTTTTCAAAAATTCCAGTATCATAAAACAGAAAATTCCATAGTTTATGTGAGGAACCATTATACTTTTCTCATTTCCTCAGAACCCTAATTCTTATTCTGTAAGTGGTTTTTATTATAAATGGACTGTCTGCCTGTTTTCAAAAAAAGATTCAATTTACAAACATTCCCATATAAGCATGTATAATAAATACTGGTCTTCATTTCAAGTATGCTTCTACTGAGTGGAGCAAGATTAGCCCGTTCACATTTTTAAGAAACTTGTTCATTGGGAGAGAATCCTTTCCATCTGCAATAATAGGAACCCAAATAACAGTACAGAAAAGGAGATTCTGAGGACTTCTTTATGGACACAATCTCTATTAAGCACTGTGCTCTTTTGTGTGTCTTTTCTAAAGCAGCCAGAACCTGGGAATTTATATTCTCTGGCATAAGTGTATCAGAGAGGAAAATATTTCTACTACTTTCAAGGTAAAATCATCACAACTAAAGAATGAAAGTTGAAACTAGTTGTATTAAACAGGGCTCTTAAAAGAAAAAACAAAAACAACAGGGTTCTTCAGAGAAACCAAACCAATCGGATGTGTGTATAAACATATACACATATGTATATGTATTATTTGAAGAAATTGTGATCATGGAGGTTGGCCAAGTCCAAAATCTGCAGGCAGGCCAGCAGGCCGCAGACCCAGAGAAGAGTTGATGTTGCAGCCTGAGTCCAAAGGCAGTCTGGGGGTCGAAATCCCTCTTGCTGGGGAACCTGTCTTTTCTTCTTAAGGCCTTCAACTGATTGGATGAGGCCCACCTGCATTATGGAGGGTAGTGTTTTAAGGATTTATTTAAGGATTTTGTCTGAGAGAGACAGAGTGGGGTGGGGGGTGCAGAGGGAATCTTCAAGCAGACTCCCCGCTAAGCCTGGAGCCCCACTGGGGACTCCATCTCACGACCCTGAGATCATGACCTGGGCTGAAACCAAGTCAGACATTTAACAGACTTAACCAGCCAGGCGCCCCCATTAAGTCAACTGATTATAAGTGTTAATCACACCTAAAAAAATACCTCGCAGCAACGTCTAATCTGGGTACCCAGGCCCGTCCAAGTTGACGCATAAAATTAACCATCACACTAGCCAAGAGTCAAACATCTTCAGAGTAGAAAAATTTATTATTGACCTCTGTGTTGAAAAGAATGCAAGTGAAGTCAAGACATCTTGGGTTTTGTTGTTTTGTTTTAGTTTTAGGCTGACATTGCCAATATTTGACCATTTTTGATCTGCAAAAAAAGAGTAACTGGGTATGGCTCAATACAATATTTTGGCTTTCCAGCAGTTGCAGTAACACTGCCATCATCACTTGGATGCTTGATCAGAAAACAACTTTTTATAAAGCCAATTTCTTTTGGAATACCCCGAGGATTTAGCACAAAGTGGTGCCTGTTGCTGAGGACATGTCTGATTGAGGAAAAATGGCAGCCAAACCCAAGCTGTCTGTAGCCAGACTTGAAATTTTGTCTCCCCTCAATGGTAAACCATCAGTATGAACTTTTTCGTTTAACAGTGACACAAGTGAAAAAGTCTTTTAGCCCCGTTGGGTCTGATACAAAAGACAAACTGCATTTCGAACTACTTTTCCATAAGGGAGATTATACCTTAAGTGAATGAATTAATCCCAAACGTACTTTTTTAAAGTATTGTAACTAAGCATCTTATTTTGATACAGTCCTCAAAATATTTCACATGCATGAATTTTAATAAAATAAAATGTATTTAGTGTTAACCTTAAGAATTAACAAAGGGATGCTTCTCGATTTTCTGAAAGTTAGCACGTGAAGAGAGGAACTGCTGATACTGGAAATCACCGGTTCCTCTCTCTCTCTGAAAGCGGGAGGGCCTTACAACAGGACAGCCAAAGGTAAAGAGGCAACTTTCCTATCGCACTGAAAGAGGTGCTGTTAGATATACAAGGAATCATTTCTGCAATTGACTCCCGCTCAGATTATTAACCGAATCTCTGGGTGATGTCGCTCTTTCTGAAGCTGCATCACTGTTTCTCTGATGACTTTTAGACGAAGTGGTGTGTGTGTTTTGGTACAGATAACTGTCAAAGGAGGGTTTTCAGCAAAATTTTAGACAAAGAGCCCAAAGGGAACCTCTCCAAGGATCATTTATAGCACTGGCAGACAGTAAGTGTTAAAGGAATACTGAATGCCAATCTTATCTCATATGAACAAGAAACACTGATTTATACATTCTAATTGCCTTTTGGAAGTCTTTTTGGATGCTCATCTGGATTACAATTCTGATGCATGATCTTTTGACTTTTATTATTATTATTATTTACAGTTCCTATCCTTCCTTTAAAGGTACAAAAGTTTTAAAACAAAACAAAAGAAACCCTGGAACTTTACATTTTGTTTCAACAACAAAGTATTGTCCTAGAGCCAGCTATTAGAATCGTATATTTACGAATGAGAAAATATTTAAAATTCAAAGTGAAGAGAAAAAGTTATACCAAATAGAAATGTATCATCTATTAAAATTTCAGGAAGATCTACATTATCTAAAGCCATTCTATAATTTTATTCATATATTTTGTGGAGTTCACATATCTTTTTCTTACAGCAAACATAACACTGTAGGCCACAAGAAGCTGCAGTACTATTGTTTCATTAGCAGCAAGTTAATATTTTATATCTGGGTAACTGGACAATAAATAGCCTGCTTCTTTGGATGTGGATGTTTAAAATGTAGTATCACTGCAGCTTCATAATGTGATTGCTATTTTACAGAGCTTATACACACACAAAAAAATACGATCTTTGTCTATATTTTATACAAATACAACAGTAGTTTGTGAATACATTTTAAGTACATGATATACATGATAAGCCACTTGATTTCCCAATATCACAGAATAGCGATTTTAAATGCAATAAAAATATACAAAATTCAGCCTGGAATGCAGATTTTTCTATTTTGACTCAAAACTTTATCATTAGAACATTTTTTAGAGTACTAGTCCAAAAACTTTTTCATCAGCTAAAAATACAATTTCAGCAGTCCAGCTTATGTTCAGGCATGACGCAATCCATCTCCTAATGGATTCCCAGTTTTTGTTAAATTCAAAGGGCTGTTAGTAACATACAGCATGTTCTTCACTCCACACCATATTATAAAGCCCACTTTTCATTCTGAGTTATAGTCACCTTGTGGACAAAAGCTGGGTTTGTTCTGATAACATTTGCACGTCCAAGATTTCCTTTTGCAAGTGCACGTGAATACATTGTGGTGGGTGGTGTAAAAGTCTGTTAATGACAAGTCACAGTATAAAAATATATTGTACACCTTTACGCCTACTGGAGTCCTTTTTTTCCTATGGCTAAAAAAATATGACTGAATGAGACAGAGAAGTTTGTAGCACCATGAAGAGTTGTATCCCAAGTTACGTTAGCAGCATGATCCAACATGATATTGAAGGAGTGTTTCTGAGAAGATAAACATTCATTCTGGTTCATCTGTACCATTGAAGCTTATACAAGGAAGTGTTTTATACATTAGCAATAGTTCTGTCATTTCTAGAGCTAGATAAGCTTATCAAAGACACTGCCTTTCCATCCTCAAAGGGGTGATAACAAGAAGGGCCTAAGGGTGATGATCTAAGTGTGCCTTTACCAACGCTGGTGGGATTGATTTGTTTTATGTGATCCAAAAGGCGCTTTGTAGGGGTAATTTTTAGCACAAAACTACACAAGGCGACTTCTGTGGATCTACATAATCACGACAGACTATCTGTGCTGTAGACATGGCTTCTGACACAGTGTGAGAAAAGACGTAAAGTCAACGTAGGCACTATTTGTCAGAGATAACAGTCTGCTATTGCTAATGAAGAATACTCGACATTTAAGAGACCTCCTCCAATGTCACATGGATCTCAGTAGGCTAGAAGCAACTTGGGGGAACTGGTAATTTTTAATTTACATACTGGGAAGACAGTGTGTTTTGAAACACGTAAACCTTGTAAAAAAATAAACCATTGTAAAACCTTATGAAAAGACACACACTGATTCTGTGCAATATAGCAAATTGATAAGAAAACACTGTAAAAATGTACCTGTTTAATATACATCTACCATTTTTGAACACAAAGCATTATATATCAAAGGCCTACATATATATCATCTAATGGCACTTGAAACAAATTATAATAAGTCTTAAAATAAAAGGCATAACCTATAAGAAAGTTTCTGTAAAGGTTTAGATTCGTTTTGAAAGTGCTATATCTTGTAATATGTGTAGTATAGAGGTTGACCAAGCTCTATTTTTTAAAAAAATATTGGCCTATATATGTGTATTGCTTACTAGATGAATGATCCTGAAATATGTACTCTTTAACATTCATTATTAGCTTAATAAAGCAATCAGCTCTGGCTCATGTTTCAGTCAGTATATGGTTTTTAAAAACCGCTACTGTCCAAATTAACACAATATATCACTCTATTCCACAAATGACTAAGAATAATAAAGCACAAGTAACAAATAGGCAAAAATACACAGCTTGGAAGAAACACTAATTAAAAAGTTGCACAAAGAGTGGCGAGCGATCAGCCAGGAGAACTGAAACTTTGAAAACTGCACTTGGTAAATAAGAGGATTTGAAAATGCGAATTTTAACAGTGGCCAATAACTAAAGATGTTATCTGCATATATCAGTGGATAATATTGCTTACAGCGCAAGGCCCTTCCACACTCATGCTTTTGTGCCTGGTGACTTTGTACACACGTGTGGAAGTTCAAACTGAATGAGGTTCAATATCTTGTCTGAGGTCCAAATTCTAAACTGAAATATTTTTACTTAATGATAATCCCTTTTTTTTTTAAATCAAGCAAAGGCACTACTAGAAATTTCAAGGATGATGATTCTGGCCATGGGGAGAATGAAAACAGCATTGGCAATTTTTAATCACATCCAGTTGATGTAAAAACACATCTTTTTCTAGAAAAAAAAGAGCTGGTTCTGCATTACATCCTTGTTAGAGCACTGTGCAATTAAAATAAGTGAATCTGCCTCGTCTTGAACAGAAATTCTCTCAATAAAGGGTTTAGTGACCAGTATATAGTCAATTTGAAAAACATGAGCTGAATTCTCTCTTCCTTGGAAAGTGTTATTTCAAGTCTATGAGGCGGCAACAGGCAAAGAGGGGTTCACATGAAGATTAGTAAGACTCTACAATATTAACCCTGGTGCCCTGAAAGATGTGCCTCCACGTATTTTAATTCCAGGCAGGGTGAGAATTAGGCTAAAAATATACATACATGTATGGTGCCACTCCCCATTTCCAAAATGCTTTATTAAATAAATCCTGGTACTCCCTTTTTAATTGTTTATTAGCAGTGAAATACAGCCTACTAAGGCCAACGTCTCAGGTCATTAATTTGACTTCTCCTTAAGCAAATTTTCGACAAAGTAAAGTAGTGCTTCCACACTTGTATTTGTGACTTCTATGTAAAAATAGGTTTTCTATTTATTTGTGCTGTCACCAATTTCTTTTTCCTTTTTTTTTAAATGGTGATTAAAGCAATATTGAACACTAATCATTCAACTAATGATTTAAGTAAGCAATCTGTTTCATAGAAACTAGAGGAAGCAGTAATAAAGCAGAGCTAAAAGCCTACTTTCAGAGCAAATATTCTCCTAATCAAAAGCTTAGGAGCAGTTTGAAAAATTTTAAATGTATTTCCTTATTAAAACATATATAATTTTAATGCCTTTGGAACACACTTTTTTTATAAAATGTAATTTTTTATAATAAAATTTAAATACATAAGTATAAAAACTACTGCTCCTAGAATTAAAAAAAAAAAAAATAGGAGCATGATAGAGTATCAGGGAGCCACAGCTCCCTTAAGAGAGCAATTCTGATTCTATGAAGTGCGATATATGTGTGTGTGTGTGTGTGTGTGTATAATATATATAGTGAAACCCCCATTTACATTATTACAATTTACATTTCTCCACAAATTATACTACTCCCAAATATTTTAAATAATGTATTATATTCAGTAATCTGCACTCATTTTTAGAAATTCTTGGTAAACATCGCAATCTGCAGTGATAATTGGCCCTATAAACAAACAAAGAAGCTTCCATATAGGGCTAATGAGTGCTCAGAAATATTTTTTTTAAGAGATATATACTCTTCTATAAACCCTCCCCCTTACACCCACCCCAACAGACAGGTCCCAAAATAAGGTGTTAACAAGTGCTTAATAGATATGTTTCGTAGGCTGATGTCGCAACCAATATTCTGAAAAGTATAATCTGACCATCAAACAGATGATGGTGGTTGTCTACTCTGAGGAAAGCCCGTACTACTTTATTTAGTGAACACAATATTCTTGATTGTTGCTTTCACGTTAACTAAGACAGTGCTTGTTCTGCTCTGGTTTCCTCCCCCTTCTACAGATTCGACTGATTCGCAACACTCCCCTGATTTCCCAGAGATGTGTAAAAGTGGGGTTTTACTGTATATATTTTTAGCCACTTAAGACTTTGTGGTCATTCCTCGAAGAGTTTTCTAATGCATTTAACTTTAAATTCTCCCTCCAAAAATAGCAAGGAGAGAGAAATCGATACTGAAGAAAGATACCATGAGGGTAGGGCTGTTTTGTTTTCTGCTTTTGGCTCTTCTGGGAAAGAAAACTGTATTAAATTCAGCAAGGAGTGATGTAAGCGACATGCTTCTCCTTTACACCTAAAGAGTCTAGTTTTTAAGCCTGGCAACAAGGGACAGGATCCCTAGACAAGTTCGCAAGTTGAACTAAGTGCTTCACATCTCCCTTCTTAGGAGACCATCGCCACTGGAGAAAAGACAGGCCACTCTGGGATAAAGACCCCTCACATCTGTGCTCCACGATGGCTCTCGGTTCTGGATTAGCTGCGAACTGACAATTAAGATAGAGTTGCTGGCTGCACCTGACCCACCCTTTGGCCCTACAAGGCAGAAAAGATTAAAGAGATCTAGCCACACACTGACTCTGAAGACTCCCAAGCCATAACACGATGCATGCTGTTAAGTTGGAACAAGAACAACTTTGATATGTTGCCAACATCCCGTGTGCTAGTTTAAGGCCAACTACTGAATACCATGGAATGCCACTGTCACCTCACCAGGAGTCTCTTTTTGCTAGAAATACTGGTGCTTTGTGTTTAGGTTTTGTTTTCCTTATATGTGTATAATAAAGACGGCAAATATTTGAGCCAGACAATAGCAAAGTCTTCAAAATATACCGACCTGAAATTACGGTGTATCTAAGAAAAATCTATTATCTCTCCAAACTGGATTAATTCCTTTGAAACATTTACTTATGAATCCATTCAGAGACTGGAAAAAATTTAAAAGCTCTCAGGTTATTCATCCACGTTTTAGAAACTGTACATTCTATTGCAAAGATCTTTAGTGAGCCAAAATGTCAAAAGGTAGAGCCACTGTTGCTGGACAGAAAATTTTAAGATCTTAAAGTAATTTGAACATGGGACTCATAAGACTTTACTGCTAATAATGGCTTTCCTAGAAGAAAAAATCATCTTAAACTATGACAATTGGCAGTGAGTGTGGACAAAAATACCCAGGTAAACATAACTGAACACAAATGGTTCTGAAGCTCATTTATAAAGCTTGTTTCTATTTCATACTGGCTTAATGAAAACTGGTACTGTACAAAAGCAGAAAGTTTTATGCTGTTTTAAAGTAGGCACTAAAATAAAAATGGTCATCTAAGTCAGGGCTACACATAGATTGCTGTCAGCAGTCCACATCTTGGACTTCTACTGAAAAGCTTGATGGAAACGTGGCAGTGTGGTGCTTGTGCTGAAGCTACTGGTGAATGCTGCTGACAGAGAGTGCAGGGAGCTGAGACCTAGGGTGTTTGCAGGATCCTGAAGATCCTGTGTCTGGGGGGGCAGCTGAGACACAGAAGAATGGGCTTCTTCTTGGGAATAGCTCATTCCGAGGCTCCCCACCGATATAGGATTATAGGGAGGGCCATTTAGGGGTATGAAATTGAACAACTGGGAAAAATCCAAGGCTGGTGTGTTTAGGGGGTCACTGATAGAGATAGAGCTTTTTGACAGGGAAAGGTCCCCTGCACCATCATCAAGGGACCCAACCTGAGGATCCAACCCTAGCTTAGATGACGATGCTTGGGAATCCTGGGACGAAGAGGGCACGCCACCTTGTAGCTCCATCAGATAACTCTCAATCTCCCCCTTTAGTGGCTGTTCTTTCTCAGGAATAGAAATGGCATATGAGGTAGAGCTGAATGGGTATTTGAAAGAAAGGTGGTGAGAAGGATGGACAGCATCCATATCTATGGGGCACGTCATTCCCAAGGGTAAAGTCGTGATCATCTGGTGAGCAGGTCCCGAGCTCTGCATGGACTGAAACGGAGTGTTATAGAGGTTTAGCTGCAAAGTGTTTGTGAATGGCTTTGACAACAGTTCACTGGAAGGTAAGGACATCACCGGGAGGAGCTCATCTTTTATAGGCACAGAAACGTTGCAGGTAAATGGATCCAGAAAGTCCACCGGTTCTGTTTTGACCTTCAGAAGTTCTTGATTGTGACTCTTCTTCATGTGTCGTGTCAGGTGATCCTTCCGCCCGAATCTCTGTGCACAGTACTGACAGAGGAAGTCCTTCCTTCCTGTGTGCACCACCATGTGTCTCCGGACATCCTTCCGGGTGTAGAAGCGGCGATCACAGTGCTCGCACTGGTGCTTCTTCTCCTTCGCCCCACCAGATGACTTGCCCGCATGAGATTTAAGGTGCTCTAGCAGCACTCCCGTGCTTTCAAAAGTCTGCAGACAGACCTTGCAGGTGAGGTCACCACTGGTCGCGGCATGCAGGGCCAGGTGACGTTTGAACCCGAGCTTAGTGTTGTAGTTCTTGCCGCATTCTTCACACTTAAACGTCTCTTTGTTAGGGTCGTGCGTATGGAGGTGATTCTTCAGGTGATCTTTCCGGTGAAACATTTTTTCACAATAATTACACTTGTGGGTTTTCTCAGGAGAGTGAGTAGCCATGTGCCTTTAAACACAGACATATTCTGTAAGTATCACAACACAAATGGCACGTATTCACTTTTCAAATGGAAGCTAAACTGCTATGCTACAACAGAGGCTCCCTGATAACGGACACACTTTAACTTAACATGCGCTACAAGGACAGTCAGTACCCCTAAACACTGCATGAGCCACTGAAGTTGCCACTTCAGTATTCGCTGTTTTTTAGCTATTACTACACAAACAAATGAGCGAGACTGAACATACTCACGTAAACGTCCAGACCCTTTCCTTGTAATTTCTTTGAACAAACGGAAATTCTACTCTCATTAAGCATTTCATTAAAAAAAAAAAAAAAAACCCAAAGACAACTAACACATCAAAGTATGTGACTTAGAATACGAAAACTAGCCGTCTAATCTACGTAACATTTCCTCTCTGCAAAGCAGCTAAAGAAGGTGTATACAAATATATACGTTTACAACGGCTTCACATGGCCAACATAATAGAAAATATAATCTGAAAGACAAATAGAGTGTAATACCTTTGTAATTTGTACTTAGAAACAAAGGCCTTGGTGCAGTCTTGTTGTATGCACTTGTAGGGCCTCTCTCCTGTGTGAGAGTAGGAGTGAACCTTTAATTTCTCAACACTGTTAAAGGCCTTGTCACACAGTTGGCAAGGAAAGTTTTTTCTTGGTTTGGTTTCACCACGCTTACGTTTCCCTGAAGGGACTTTCTGGGTATCTCTTACTTCTGACAAATCACCAGGAATGACAGTGGCCATCGCAGCCTAAAGCAGGCCTTCTTGTTGGACACTTGGGAACTGCCCAACTCCACTAAATGATTTAGCTTTAGGTGGCTTCTCAAGTTTCATGTGGTCGTAAAAGAAAGCAAAAAGGGACTGGAAAAAAAAATAAGAAACAACTAGTTTGTAACTAAATTTAATTTTAAAAAATTTTATTTGCTATGTGATGCTTTTGAATTCAAAAAGGAACCATAAAATGGATTCAGCTGGTCTAATGTAATATCTGTAGGTTTCTTTATATTTGCCAAAATACACATTAATGCATTGCTCAGAATGAACAGTTCACACACCCCCAGAAATTCCACCTAACAAATGTCGTACTTGGGGAAAGTAGTAGTGATTTCAGGAACTCTCAGGAAGCGTCAAAACATGACACTCAAAGTGGCATTATTAATCTTCAGTTTTGACAAGGGATCAGACAACAGAAATCTGACTAAGGACAGAAAAATGTTTCTGCAAATATTTTAACGTCAGAAAATCATTTAAACTTGTGTGAGTCAATTCTAGTAAGGCTCCGTGTGATAGAAAAATATAGATAAGAGACTGAAAACTCTTTTAGGCACCCTGTGAACCACTTGGTCCATGGAGGAAGTCCTTAATGAAGACTCGGGAGGCCTGAAAGAGTTGAAAGCACCACGTACCCAGAGTAGAAATTTACTCTTTATATCAGTGTCATCACCCACACAGGGATTTCCGAGTCAAGAGTAGAAATGACTTCTCTTCGTAACAAATACACATTCTTAAAATGGTAACACCTTGTGAAGTTATCTGAGGTGAGGATCATGGCTTATCATTTGGAGGGGAAAGGAAGATCTGGTTGAGGTAATTTTCCTCACCTTTTTGCACATCACAGAAAATGATTCTGTTCATGGGGCACACTGAGGTTAGCGGATGAGCCAGAGTCATCAGGCCGCCCCAGGAGCTGAGGGGATCAGTCTTTGGCACACCTGTAACCCGTGTGCGGCACACCAGTGCGACTTTTGGCGTGGAGCACAATACTTGTGCGTGGACACATCATTATGGAGGCGTTTCAGGTAAAAGGTGTGTCAGAGTTTCAATTCATTAGGGGTGCTGTGAGGAAGAATGAAATGCACATATCGTATGGTAAAGAGTACATCTACTTAAACAAAAATTTTTCAATTGATTGAAGCCTTTGAAAAATGGGTAAGAGATAGTAAATATTATCAGCTGTATTTCTCAAAGTAAGAAACCTACTCCCCAAAGATCCACCTGACATAAATGACTCAAGGTTCCTGAGTGCCAATCTAGCAACATACTTTTAAGCGACATAGAGATGAGGAGACCTACAGTCTCTCTTAAAAAAGATCTGCTGTTTGAAGTGAAACTGCATGTGGCTAAATGACTGTTACCAACTACTACTCAGTTGGATTTTTTTATCCTATTATGTATTTAGAAAAAAAACAAAAGTCAGTTTCTCTATATATTCCTTGTTTTGGCATCATACTGATACTCGGTTGCCTTTACGAGCTAGACATGTCATGCTGACTCCTGCAGATTCCAGGTATACTTTTGCAGGGGCTCTAAATTTAACCTAATTTCTGTAAAACTAAGTGTATGCTACAACAGATCCCACTGTGATTCAATGTAGAGGCTGTCACTAAACAGGCAAAATAGGGCAATTATCCACTCATTTGATTAAAATGTAAGGCCTTAGGGTAAGTTAACCATGTTGGCTTCATGTACCCTTTCATCAGTAAGCAGATGCAGACAAGGCCTTCCTGCAAGCTGTGCAAATCGTATCTCCTCTGCAGTTTAAAAGTGATGTTAACACAGTTGACACAGCTGACATTACTAATGCTAACACAATATGCTCCCCTGGTTTTAGATTTCATGAATCCCGGGGACTTGTACTTTTCCTATTATATTCTCATTCAAGAGATAGCTTCTCTATCTCTCTCAGAAATATCTATACATAGCTCTCCTGCTGTGTCCAGCAATGACACTGTAAACTGCTAGAAACTACTCTGCCAAAGCAGGAAAAAACAGTAATTTTGACTATATGATTTCCTAACATGATGCTTTTATGTACCTCTTTAGAGCACTGTGGGAAATAAGCTGATGAATTTGTCAACTGTAAAAATCAACATGGAATGCCAAGCGTCTAAGTCCCTGAATATACCTAGTATTGGGAGATATTTCAGATTGGTTGTATTTGTCATTGTTGTGTTAAGAGATCCAAGCATAAGGGGCAGAGAATTCCAGTTGAGAAAAAAAGAAAAAAGGTAACTTCTGAGTTAATGAAAAAAAAAAAAAAAGTATTGCAAGTATACCATGAAACAACACATAAACATTTGATTGTATTAAAGTTGGTGATCCTCAATATGGAGTAACAAATGAATTGTGTCATCTTTGCATGTACATACTGAGCAATGAAGGACTACAAATTTCAAATATTACACTTTTCTAAGACCAGCTGAAATTTTTTCATGGCTAATAGTATCTTTTCAACTCAATATATTACAAAACTCAAATTAGTTATAGGAGCATTTAAAATTATAGGATAATATAAGGTAGTGAGCTCAACATTGAATAAAAGTCAACATTCATAATATACATATCATATATTTTAAAGACACATGCATAGAATTTTAGTAATTCTTGTTCAATGCATACCTGATGACCGATGGAAAAAGCCTCAGACCTTGATCTTAGCCAGTCCCATTGACTCTTCGTGGAAGAGAGCGGAATCCAGTCCTTCCCATTTTGGCTAATCTGTGAAACAAAAAATAAGAATGGACTACACTCTAAATGGAATCAGTATGTAAATGATGGAAAATAAAGGATGAAAGAATTGCAATTTCATGGCACATGCTTACATTCCATACTCTGCTGACAAGTCATGCATTAATTTTCACCAGTTGCAAATTTTTATTAGTTCTAAGCACATTTACATGACCAAATGAAATGCGGAAATGAAAAGTAAAGTAGTATTACCTATATAAATGGCATTTTGTGATGCTGAATGACTCCCCACTTCTGTCCCAAATTCAATTTTTAAATTTTTAAATCTAACTTGCCTACTGAGAGAAATGGATATTAGGGTTACTGTTTGTAAACCAAAAGGATCAAAACTTCATTAAGCTTACTAATATTATGGAAGACACAAACTTGGTGCATCTGGAACCTCACCAAAGAATAGCTGACTCCCGAAGAAAGTACCTCCTATGCCCACATTGCGCATACTTGTGCAAGGTGGGCTTCTCTGAGCTGCCCTTTTGTTTCTGCAATACCTGCCAATTTAATTCTCAGAATGCTGCAAGGATTGCTGAAAGGTAGCAATAACTCTGTGCTCTTTAGATTTCAAAGCATGCAAGGGAAGTTATATACGGGTTTGCTGCAGAGGTATCCAGAACAAAGCATCATTGGGTTTTAAAAGATCATTGTTGAAAAATCTTAAAATATCTGTAAAAAAAATGCCTATTGGCAGGATCTTCAGTAAACTGAAAACATGCACAGAGAAAATAATCTGCTAATAATTCTTGATTGTATCAGTCAATGTGAAAAGAATGGTCAAAGGCAACCCCCCCAACCCCCCCCCCAAAAAAAACCCCTAGGATTATCTACTGTAGAGACTACAAGGCACAGAGAAATTAGTAAGCTCTGAATATTTTAAAGGATGAACGTTCAGAAATCACAATTGTAAGAACATGAGAGTTATATAATATCAGTCAAATGGTTAAAATGTAATAATAAAAGGATTCACCAATGACAAGTGAAAAAATTTTACTTAACGTTCCAAACATAAATCTAATTAATTTCTCCTGAAATCACATTTTCACATACTTTTTAAGAATTTGATGTGTAAATAAAATATTTGCCAGAGGACATTCAAGCATCATTACAAAAATACTAAAGGTATATTTGAAAGCAGCATTATTCTCATAGTTTAAAAAACAAGAAACATTAAAAATCAGACTAATAAAAGATATTTAAAAAGTTAAAGCAAAAGCTTTATTCTTTGGTAAAGCACAGGACATGCATAAATGGAAGAACTGAATTCTGCACATCAAAATTGCAAAATAATAAAATTAACTTTGTAAATACTTACTTGCCCAGCGTACATACTGAGGTTTTGGTAGGGTAGTTAAGAACATGAGAGCCTGTTTTGTGTATTGTGTTATTTTAATAATATAAATACCTTGCAAGTGTACTGTGTTTTCAGCTCTATGACCTCCCTGGATTTCAATGACCTGAGAAGTGGATGCATTTATCATCATTGCCATTTTAAGGTAAGAGGCTCACAGAGGATGAATATCCTGATAGCACGCATGTGGTCAAGAAGGGGCATAAGCCCTAAAATTCCGATTTTACTCTTACATGACTGCATTCTAGGAGAAGGGTAGGTTGGCAAACCAATATGCAAGTGGATAAATCCTGTCATTACATTTAAAAGACAAGAATAGGGAATAGTGCCTATTATCTCTAGCAGAGCTGCCAATAGGATCCCCCAAAAGAAACAAATATAAGACTTTGCTTCTTTTAATAAAGGCAGTTTGCAAAGTAAATTTTCAGTAATTTATGTAACGGTTAAAATAACAACTAGTATATCTGAATGGACGGTGATTTGGGTAGAAACAAATGCAAACCAAAGTTGACTAGTCAACAATACATTTTTGTATTTTTCCTAATATAAATTTTATTGCATCTCAAATACATTAATAAAAGTTTCATTGATGCTGATTCTTCAATGGCATAATAAAAAGTTGAAGTATTTCAATATAGTTTAAAATTTGTATCTTCATTTGAAATATTACTATAGTCTACAAATTACCCATTTCATATTTTAGCCTGAAATAAAGCCATCATTTTCATTCATTTTATCACAAAACGTAATTCCAAACTCACAGTTAATTTCCCTAACTTCAACTGAACTATTTTGAGTTCTTATGAGTGATCCGATAATTTCAAAGGACTGCTAACTATTTCCCCAAACCAAGGAAACTAGGAGCCAGAGTTCATTATTATTTGGCTTGATAAAATAAACATTAAAAAATATACCGTCTGTATTTATGTAATCCTAAGATGTCAATTAAAATGATGTATTCCTTTTTATAGAAATAAGAAAGACTTTTAAAAAGTATTGTTAGCTATTCTTCTGAAAAGTCTACAACAAAATGCGTACTCCTAGCTTTCTTTTTTGTGTGTCAAAGAGCAGTTATTATGCTTTCCAAAGGATTAAAATTCTTCTTTGCCTTTATCTAAGAATTGTGAGACAATATACCCCTATACCCATTTCATATCGCCCTAAGAAATTAACACTTCAGAATGCCCTTCCAGTTTTTGCTGGTATGAGAACATACTTTTTTTTTTCCCCTCGGGCAACTCTGCATACATAAAAAAAGTAAAGAGAACAGTGTGTGTGCATGCACACACACATGTTCATCATCCTATGTTTTACATTCTATAACAGTGACTCACACAAAAAAACAAGCAAAAATGAATCATACATCAGAGGGTCTACTAAAACAAATTCCTATGAGAATGCTGGCATAAGAACAGCCCTGTACTGGAAACTGTTTCAATACTTTAAATTCCACAGTTCTGATTGTCATTTGTCTAACAGCTGTGAATTTTTACAACACTTACCTGCATCAATAATTCTTTCATATTTAAATTAAAAGTCAAACATACACTTCGATAATTAGGGGCAAACGCCATCGATAATCAAAGCACTGTTCATTCTCCCATATGCTAATCATAAAACACCGTTAGCAAACAATGCAGAAAATGTCAACATTTGCTTAAAACATGTTTTTCATATAAAAAGGTAGCTTGCAAAAGGAAACTTACCAACAGTTAATATTTTAATTCACAAGTACAAAACACAACAGAGCTTCAAATAACATAAACTGAGGACCAATACTGAAGTAAGGGCAACGGCATAGTTGGCACATTTTTTTTGGTCATGAATGTTATGTGGAAATCTTTACATCATTCAATTTCTGTAGGTCTGTAAAATCCCTTATTAATGGATAATAAAAAGGAGAAGTAGATCTTGCAACTATAAAAATCTAAGACTATTAAAAATAGACTGCAGCATTGGGGCAGGAGCTGTGTCAGTTTTATTCACTGCTGTTTCCCATAAAAATTTTTTGTTTTTTTGAATGAATGAAAATAATTAAAGCAGGGCAAGTACTTTCTAGCATCAAAATGAATGATAGGCTTGTTCAATCATCATAAAAGACATAGGATGGAATATACATATCTATGTTCAAGTAAAAAATATTATGGCATAGATACAAATTTGGTCCAACAAACTTGTTGTTATTGTTGTTATTATTATTATTATTATTATTATTATTATTATAACTTGTTATTATTATTATTGTTGTTGTTATTTTGAAACTTACCCACTATTTGTAAAGTCTTATATTAAAACAACAGCAACTTTAGTACAATCTAAAATATTTGTTTTGTTTCAGAAAACAAGCCTTCTCTGATCCATTGCTAAGGAATCTATATAAGTAGATAATATTGATCTAGTCCCTGCTCCTAATAAAAATTTTTTTAAAGATTTTATTAATTTATTCGAGAGAGAGACAGAGAGAGAGAGAGAGAGGCAGAGACACAGGCAGAGGGAGAAGCAGGCTCCATGCAGGGAGCCTGATGTGGGACATGATCCTGGGACTCCAGGATCACGCCCTGGGCCAAAGGCAGGCGCCCAACTGCTGAGCCACCCAGGGATCCCCTCCTAATAAAAATTTCTAAAGTGCAAACATGCCTGGAACCTGCACCCATGGCTGGCATGGAGCAGGAAGCATGGCTGGATGGTTAGATGGTGAGATGGGCTGCATCATGATGCCTCAAGAGGACAAAGAAGCAAGAGATAGTGCAGAGAACTGGGATTGTGCTGGACCCACCCACGTTGTAATAAGGTACCTGATTAACACATATCATACCCCCAATACTGAAAATCAGAGCTTATTTTCCTATAGTAGAAGACACAGCCTGTTTTGGATGACTGTACTTCATGTTTTCAACTTTTGAGCAATTTGTTAAAAGGTAGCTCTAGCACAACTCTTTTGAAACTTAGCATAAAATTTAGCCTTAATCATAGGTAGAAAGCCTCATGTTTAATACACAAATAATAAAAACCAACAGACAAGTGAAGGGACAAAGCAGACCTATTTGTTCTTAAGAACCGACAGGAAAAAAAATCAATGGATTCCAAAGTGGAACCAACAAATCCAACATCAGTTCTCTCTCTGTACAATTAGGATGTTCCCCTTTGGGCCACCTGGAACCTGGGTATGGCTGTTAATTACAATTTCTAGCCTTAAGAGAGAAGGAAGAGACAATCTGATGGAGTATTCAAATAAATTTTACCTTCCAAATATGAAATATTTTCATTGGTTATTTATTTTGTAGAACATAAATGTCATGGTAAGTTACATTTTTTTCTTTTCTTTTAAAAGCTCTTGTTTAATGATCCATAATTTAGAAGTCAGCATTTCATTTAAAAAACTACATGGGGGCAGCCCTGGTGGTGCAGTGGTTTGGCACCGCCTGCAGCCTGGGGTGTGATCCCGGAGACTCAGGATCGAGTCCCACATCAGGCTCCCTGCATGGAGCCTGCTTCTCCCTCTGCCTGTGTCTCTGCCTCTTTCTCTGTGTCTATGAGTAAATAAATAAAATCTTTAAAAAACAACTACATGGAGGATTCTTTCCCCTAAGGCCATACATTCTCATCAAAATAAAAAGCTAAAAAGAATACACATGGGTGGTACACTGGGTATTTCATTTTCTTCACATAGGGCACTTTTAGTCAGTATTTGCAAACAGGATGTGTGAAGGGATTTGTGCACAGGGAAGCGATGGTGCTTGGGAGAGAGCGAAGAATCAATTATATCTGAATACCAAGTAAGCTTGCTTAATCAAAACTTTAACCATTTTTAGAGGTTTTTTTGGCTTTGGTTTTCTTTCTTTCTTTCTCTTTCTTTCTTTCCTTTCTTTTTTTTTTTTTTTTGGTATGAAACATTTCCGAAATTTTGGTGCTCTGGCTAGGTGTAAAGTAGGCAACTCACAGATCAGCCCAATCTGAAAATTGCCTATTTCCCAAATTGTGAGGGGTTGTTTTTATGACCAATGATTCCTTACATTCCTGGGGCTACAACAAAAGTGCCTGCCATCAACTCTAAAAATATTCACACAGATGGACCTCAGACATCTGGAGAACATGCTTCCATTCATTTAGGTTGATACTACAAGGGCCTGATACTACTAAAATGACAAACACAGCATCATCTAGGTTTCATGTCTGAACTCTAAGCACTCCTACTGAATCTGCCTAGAAATGCCAATGGGAAGGCAGAAACAGTACATATTCAAACAAAAGTGATGAGGAGAGAAAGTTTTATGTAGTTACAAAAGCTCATGCAGAGAATTAGTTTTAAGTCATCTCAAAGTAAGATGCACTTGAACAAACAGGCTGGCATTATGGTATACAAGGAGATATAAACATTAAGTGTGTTTTTTCAAAATTTTGAGCCGCATTAATGGTATCATGAAAAAGAGCCCCCATCCAGGTAAGGTTCTCTATGCGTCATTACTCTGTCCTCCTTAAGTTATGCCTGTGTGACCATCCAGGACACAACGACTTCTGGAAACCACCCTTTCTATATATTCCTATAACGGAGTAAATAGGATCAGCTCTAGGCAAAATTGTCACATGAGGGGCGGCCGCTCCCTCCTCCACCTGCAGAGGACATCACACTGCCCGGGCTGACACAATCAGAAGAGATTTGATAATTACATTCCTCAACTGATTTTACTTGAGCCAGAATGAGCTTCACATCTTTACCTCTCAGGGTGTCTGTTACCACTAATATAGACTGTAAAGCTCTTCTTGAGATTACCTGTCTCTCCCCAGGGGATTCTAAATTCATCTGCAGGGAGACTATTATTTATCCTTATACCCCAAGCACCCAGTCAGGGTCCTGGCATGTAGCAGATGTTTGATAAATATTTATTGAACATAACTATGGTCCTGATAAGGGATTTCAGGAATCAGGACAAGCAGGTAAACATGTTTTGACGTTTCTGCCATTTCAAATCAGCATAAAGCAAGCTCAGAAGACAAACCCTGAAGGATAAAGCTGTTAGTTTGCTTTGGCAGAGTAGTAGATCTGAGAGAAGCATCACAACCACCTGGGGGTCCCTCCTGTTTCCATCAGGGGGTGCCAAAAGCTAGGAACACATGGGCAAGTACTACTCAGAGGCTGGAGGGTGACCCACACTCGGGATGCACTCAGCCAGCCTGGATTCTCAGGACATGTCTGCTTTCAAATACTCTGTTCCATAGCTCCTTAAGCACATGCAACCTGCATCAATTACCACCTATCATTTGGAAATTGCCAGTGAAGTTTCATAGGAAAGAAAAAGGAACAAAGTGACATTCAAATATTGAAAGATGATGTTCTTCATGTGAAATTCAAATGTGAGGATGATGTTGAAAATATTAGAGAAAATGTCTGAGGGATTACTGATATGAGAGGAATCAAGAGACAAAATCTACTTAAATGTCGTTGGCTACATAAAAGTAGTGAAAAACTTTTGTCTTTTTTCCAGCTGCTAAAATAGTTTCATCAAAAACAAGTTCAAAAACGACAGTGAGGTAGAAAAGGAAAAACATTCAGAATCTGTAACACTAAAAAACCATTAACATCTCTTCATATGTTTAAAAAACTGACCAAATATAAAAATGACTAGAAGTTTATGTTAACTAGATTTTAATGCTTAATCTTCATAGAATACTGTGATTAGGAATTTTAGCCAGATTAATTTCCGTACCTTTTGTTTAATTATAAAAGCTCTGCTGGTGTATTATACTGTGAGATCCTGCTTGACTCTTGGGCCATGACCTCCTGTCCCCAGGGCTGGGCCCTTCCCAGCCTGCCCTCAGTGGAGTTTATGACCTTTAGACTATCCTCTGGTACTTGGCACTGCCATCTTTGTTTTTATCATTCTTCCTTTCTTAGTGCTGAGGGTCCTGGCCTCTAAACCTCAATCCTGTGTGTGAGGTCCTGCTGACAGACTTACCTGGTATCACATCCATGGGTGCCTGGACTTCCAGTATTGCTACACCTTGGTTCTGTGCCACTGAGCTGCACCTACAGGCTGGGAAGTCTAGATGCCAGGGTGTGTCCCTGTGTCCCCTTTCCAACAAGGCTAGCAAACTGTACTTGTCCCACGGAGCTCCTTATTCTAGTATCTGCCCCATCCCAGCAAGCAGAGTGAGCGCCTTCCCCACCTACCCATAGACAGATTCCTCCCAGCAGACAGAAAGAAGACATAGTGGTAACATGGGATAGTCTATTACTCTGAGCAAGATTTGGAGAAAGAAGAGCTTAAGAGTTCATCTGCAGGCTATCTGGGGGAATGTGAACAAATAAGCTTTTATGGTAGGTAGGCATTTTGTGCACTGCTCATTGCCAGTCTTCTAATTCTTCCATTAGACTAAAACTCTTAATAAAGTCCTGCTGAACACAATACACATTGATAGACCTTAAAATAGTAAGTGGCATGCTTATTATGTGGCATGCTTTTCAAAGCTTTTAATATGATATCTTAAATTATTTGGAAACTGAAATAATGGATCACTTTGAAAGCCATGCCATATAATGATAAAAGCCACCTACCTGAGGCCCTGCTCCAAACTCTACAAGGCACCCTTATTAATAGACCATCACAGAATGAAGCATTCTGGGTGCCAAATAACGGCCAATGCAGCACCAAGGGGCAACCTAAAAAGAAAAGAAGAATTAGTTTGAAATTCCAAAAGTGTGACCCAATCTGGTTAATGGCACAGGAGTCAAATTGGTTTTTATTCATCATATTTTTTACTTTATTGGAAAACCTATCTCAATTCCCATTAGAAACAAATGTGAAACAATACAACATTTACAGTACACTGAGAAGTGAAAAGTAAATTAATCAATATCCCTAGGTTTATATATTTCCCTCCTGAATCACCAGTTATTTAGATTGTTCATATTTTTATTCAAATACTACTCCCAGTTTACTGTCACTCCTCAAAATTGCTGCTTATATCCTTCATTTATATTTGAAACACACGGACTATTTTCTCTATAATAATTTTCAGAAAAACCTTTTGAGGTGTATATCTTGTTCTAAACAATAGCGGATGGAGAAACCCTTCCTGATGAGTGTTTCCCTTTGGCCATGTGTTCACAGGCAAGGGTGTGTCTTTATGATGAAGCTATTACTTGTTTCAAAGAGAATTCACAGGTGGCACGTCCATCTTCAACAACACACAAAGAAACACCAACATGTATTCCAAAGTACTCAAGGTTTGGGATTACTCACAGCTTCATTCTGTTGGTACAGGTAAGGAAGGCCTACCACTACAGGCATTAATCGAGAGACAAAAGGGATGCCGGGAGCTCTATGCAGAAGTCATCTGCTTCATTTTCCCAGACCAGAGAATCAATGTTCAATGATATATGGCTACTGCTCTATTAAGATAAGTAGCTGACACCAATGTGATGCATCTTACCAACACTTATTACATATGGCATCAATCTGAAGTTCCTGAGGATGCAAACATACAAGGTATCTGTTCTCTAGGAGCCTACAAGATAGTTGTGGCCACAAGACAGATAGATACCTTATGTCCAAGTGACTGCTAACTAAAATAAAAGTTGCCCTTGTAAGGCAGTACTAGGGGGACAAATCAACAGTAAAGAACACTATTATATGGTACAAACAAGTACCTGAGAAGGTCAGAAAAGGAAAAGAATACAATGGAGTTTTGGTGATTTTTATCTTGAAGAATGTACAATAAAGAAAGGGGGGGCATAGGGGTGTGGTGGGGGCACACCAGTTAGCCAGAAGAACTCACAGATGAGCACCACAGATTATTACAGATTCTAAGATGATGCTTTGGCTGGAGTGCGGTGTAGTGTATAGACATTGTAAAGATTCAAATGAGAAAAGTTCACTGAATCCCAAGTGGCCGGGACTTGTACCCTCATGTACTAATGACAAGAAGTGGGCCGATTACGAAGCCCTGAGAACAAGCACTCAGGGCGGTGGGAGGGGTATGGGGGAGGGAAGAAGGTTAGGGCATGCTTGTGCAAATGAGATACAGAAGTTGGGTGCTGGAGTAGCATACAGCAGAGAGCTGAAAACTAGCAAAAATGAGCATACAGCAGAGAGCTGAAAACTAGCAAAAATGGGCATTTCCTAGAGGAAAGTGGATGGTCCTTAAGTGTCTGACCAGAGTGACAAGGGAGATACGAAGAAGGGAGACAGGGCTGTGTGGCTCACTTTTAAACAGAGAGACTCAAACCAAATTACTGGTTAACTCATGTTGGTGCCTAGTGACTGCCATTCTAATTTAAAGAGGGGATGGGGGATCCCTGGGTGGCGCAGCGGTTTGGCGCCTGCCTTTGGCCCGGGGCGTGATCCTGGAGACTCGGGATCGAATCCCACATCGGGCTCCCGGTGCATGGAGCCTGCTTCTCCCTCTGCCTGTGTCTCTCTGCCTCTCTCTCTCTCTCTGTGACTATCATAAATAAATAAAAATTAAAAAAAAATAAATAAAGAGGGGATGGGCAGGAATAGAGCTTCAAAGAGAAGGAAGAAAAAGATGGCAAGCCCCACAAAAAGACAAAGCTTCTATGAGTTTTAGAACCACCCTGCAATTCTTGCCTAGAGCTCACCACTTAGGCATGAAGACAGTACACTTCAATAAGAAAGATGGTGGGGCGAGGTGGGGTGGGAGGGCAAGAATGGGGAAGGAGGAGGTGGGAGAAATACCCCCATGTGAATTGCCAATTGAGCAGGAAGGAAGTGACTTCCAACAAAAGGGTGCTTTCTTCCAAAGAGCTGTGTACTGGAAGAGAAGAAAAAGACAGGCTGGCAGCTAAGGGGGATCTCAGGATGCCAGGTGGGGAAGACCTGGGACAGCTTCTGTGCTGAGTGAGGGTAAAGAGGCAGCGAAGAAAAATGGAGCATTCTGGGAGACAAGGCAAAATGGGAGCCTAAGTAAGGGGAGAAGTTTTCATCTTAGATGAAAGAGGGGCTTCTTTATGGACTTGGAAGAAATGTATATTCAACTTCGTAAATGTCTTGGTAAAAGAGGCAAGAGATGCAAGAAGTTTGCTTAACTTTGCCAGGGCCACGTAGAAGGGTCATGTGAGGAGAATGAAGGGGAGTGGGACACTCGGCTGGGGCCAGAGCAAAGGTTAAAAAGACACCATGGAGAACATGAGAGGGTGTCCAGGAGCATCCCTGATGCTTTTTAAAAAACAAACAGAATTTTCCATAAGAATTAAGTTTGTTAGTCATTGTTGGTGGGTGTATAAACCATTAAAACTTTCTGGACTACTCTGTGGAAACATGTAATCAAAGCCATTTAAATGGTCATATATGTTGACCGGATAAATTTCTAAATGTAAGCCAAAAAAAAAAAAAAAAAAAAAAAAAAAAAAGAGTGAGAAACAAAGATTTTAAGTAAAAGCAGGTTCAAAGTATATTTTAAGAATAAAAATTGATAATGTCTAATAAAAGGGGTAAAGTATACATCTATATGACAGAATTACTATGTAGCCATAAAAACCATGCATTTAAAGAATATTAATTCACACAGGAAAACACTGATATAATGCTAAAATTTTAAAAAGCAAGAGAGGATATACTGAGTACAATTTTGTGAAGTACACACTTAGAACTACTCCTTCTACAATACCCTTATCTAGGTAAGTTATTTTTAAAGACTAGCAAGATGTAGGCTTTTTATTCCTCTGTATTTTACAAATGTCCAACTTTTATATTAAAAAAATAGTTTACCAAAAAAAATGGCTTTTCAAATAATGGTGCTGTAAAAGTTTTCTGTCTATCAACAACAAAAATAACTTGAATCCATACCACACAATATATATACATAACTCCAAATGGATCATAGACACAAATGTAAAATCTAAAACTATAAAAATTCTGGAAGCAAATAGACAAAAATCTTGTGACATTCAGTTACTCAAAAACTGCCTGTCTACAACACTGAAAGCAAAACCCATAAATTATAAACTGGATATCATCAAAATTTGAAAATGCTCTTCAAAGGACCATGTTTAAAGAATGAAAAGACAAGCCCCTGGAAGAAAATCTCTGCAAAGCACAGATTTGATAAAGAGCTTGTACCCAGAAAATATTAAGAACTTCCAAAACTCAACAATAAGAAAACAACCCAATTGAAAAATGGGAAAAATATGTGAATAGACACTTTACCAATGAAAGTACATGGATGGCAAATAGGCACACTAAAAGATGCTCAACATCATAGGTCATTACAGAAATGCAGTGAGATATCGCCATCTACCTCCTAGAATGACTACAATGAAGTACTGTATCAGTACTGGTGAGGATGTAAAGCAAATGGAACTCTTACCACTGGCAAGAAGGTAAAAATACTAACGTCACTTTTTAAAAGTCTGTCAGTTTCTTAAAATGTTAAACATGTGCCTATTGTATGACACAGCCATTTCACACCTTTGTGTTTACTGAAGAGATATGAACACACGAATCTATACAAAGACTTGTACATGAATATTCATGTCAGCTTTATTTGTAATAGTAAAAAAACCAGATACAACCCAAATGCCCATTAGGATGTGAATGGATAAACAAGCTGTAGTAGAGTCATAGGATGGATTACAAATCAGCAGTCAAAAGGAATGCGCATACACACAGTAACATGGAGGAACCTTAGAATCATGACGCTGAATGAAAAGAAGTCAGACAGAAAAAGAGTACATATAAAATGATTCTGTTTATATAGAATTCTAGGAAATGCAAACTAATCTATAATGACAGGAAGCAGCTCAGCGGTTATCTGGGGACTGGAGGGAGGGTGGGCTGGGAAGGACAACTCACCAAAGGACATGAGTAAACTTCTGGGAATGATGGTTATGTTCACTATGTCGGTTGTGGTGAAGGTTTTAAGGATGTGGATACAGGTCACAACTTGGCACATTATATACGTTAAATGTGTGCAGTTCATTTAGCATCAGTTGTATCTCAGTAAAGCTAGAGAAGAAAAGCCCAAGTTTTCACATTGAGAAAAAACAAAACTAATGAGGATGACAAACAGATACTCATAGGAATTTACCGAAGTGTGCCAAAAAAAAAAAAAAAAAAAAAGGATGAAACAAAACCCAAACCACTTTCTGTGAACTGATACACTAACATCCTTTATGAGGGCAATGACTCAAAATGACTACAATCTTTCCTTCCAATTCACAGGGGCAAAAAAGGAAAAGAGGAATACTGGCTTCAATGTAAGAGTCACATTCAGTCCTTGCTAGAAAGGCTCTGTCTAGGCAGTTTTGAGAGTCACATTCTCAGCTGTCACCCGTGGAGGAAGCCAGTGCAGTTCACCTGTTGCTTTACAGACTTGCACATCGTGCTGCATGATTTAAAGCCTCCAGGAATACATGCTAGCTGGAACGGAGACTTACAAATAATAAATAGTTCTGGGATAAGTTCCATTTATCAAATACCAAAGGAAGTACCCACTGAAGCAATTCAATGCAGCCTCTGTATAGACCTTTTAAATATGTTAATTAGCGGTAGCCTTAAAAAGAAAGGAGTGCTGAGCTAATTGGTAGGCCTGCCTTTGATTAAAAAAAAAAAAAAAAAAAAAAAAAAAAAAGAATAAATGAAGTAACACTCCAGCCAAGATAACAAAAGAATAAGTACTAGCCAAGCTTGGGCAGGTATTCAGGTAGAGGGAGTCAGAAACTGTAGAGGGGGTCTAGGTAACCTGAGGCAATTTGTTATTTTTGGAGCCAGAGTGAAAGACTGAGCAAAGAGACTGGTGGAGGAGCTTCACAGGAGTCACGTTACCAAGGGCTGAAAACTTTTAAGATTTATTTATTTATGATAGACCTAGAGAGAGAGAGAGAGAGAGAGAGAGGCAGAGACACAGGAGGAGGGAGAAGCAGGCTCCATGCCAGGATCCCGGGACTCCAGGATCGCGCCCTGGGCCAAAGGCAGGCACTAAACCGCTGAGCCACCCAGGGATCCCCCAAGGGCTGAAAATTTTTAAATGATACCGTTAATTTGCGAAGTATCCTAAATGTTGGTACCTGTACAACTTGCTCCCGCCACTCCTGTCCCCAGCCACATTTCTAAATAATTCAGAAAACAACCAATCTTGGTGTGCTTTTGTTGCTTTCTGAAACAGAATTAAGTGGGGATTTTCCTTTTCAGTTTTTATTCAGGATAACATTTTTTTCAAAGAAAGCTGACCTTCCTTAATTATAAATTCACTTAGGCCTTTGGGGTGTTTACTGACGGGTAATTAACAAAAGGGGGTTTAAATTTGTCACTGTGAGGCCTCAGGGTCTTCTTTCTTGAAGCCTCCACCAGGATCTGGTGCAGCCCCTTCTCCACTGCAGGACACACCCCCGCTTGCTCCCCTCACCCCAACTCTGATAGGGACACATATTACAGAAAGGTTGCCTGCCCATAGAGTAGTACACTACTGTTGCTCGAGTACGGTTCTGGCAACTGTCTTTATGGAGCTCTTTTGCAACTCAGAGAGGGCATCGCCCCACAAACCTTACACGGAATCACAGAGTCTAGGGTGCTACAGGGAACAGTGCATGGAGACAATGGGCTTGTTGGGAATCACAACAGTGTCTGAATCCCGCCTGAGCCTTACCATAAGTGTAACTCTGGACAACTTAATCTCTGGTCAGCATTTTCCTCTGCAAGATGGGAATAAACATTCACCTTGTGGTGAAAAATTGAAGGGGATCATGCATGTCCAGTCCCTGCCATAGTTCTGAGGGTTCAAAATGCAAAGCTACTATACTCAGTGTGTTACTCAGAAATAAGTGCTACCCCAAAATGGCTTGATGTGCACTTAAAAATAAGGGATTTGGGTTTGTTTGTTTCCTCCCTGGCACAACCTCCTATAGAATCATAGCCAACAGAATCTTTGAAGGACAATGGCCATACTCCATGTAAAGGAGACTCCACACGTGTGATGCAGCAAGATGACTATTAAGAATGATGTTTGGTAAGTAGTTTATTTTGATCTTCTCATCTCTGCAACATAGGTGGTTATAGTCACATATAACCCCAAATCAGCTAAAACAAAACTGATCCATGTGGACCCAACAGTAATTCTGCATGTTGAGCTGAATGGTAATTTGGTAATATGTGATCATGACGATCCAGGGATGGACTGCCCCTTGCCTGTGGCTTAACTGTGGGAAAAGATTATATTGCACCTCCAAAAATATTTAATTACTAAAAATCAGAGAAAAAAGCTATATATTAGGGAAAAAATGTATTCTGTTGAAGTACATGAAAAGTAAACCAAAATTCTACACTAATAACAACAATGGAATGTCTCTTTCACACAGCATTTCAGATTAATCCCCTAACCTCATCCTCCTGAAATTGAAGCAAGGGTTGGCAACAGGAGTGTGAAAATGAATCCTGTCTTGCAGAGCCAGGCTGGTAGAGAGATTAAGTAGAGAGGAAAGGCACAGTGAGAAGACAGGGATCCAATACTGGGGGGGAAAAAATCAGTGTTTGACTACGACACACCACAAAGAAGGTTGCTCTAGAAGTTAGGATTTCTCACAGTTTTAAGGTAAGCAGTGTGTAATTTTTGAGATCTCCAAATGATTATACGTGTATGACTTTTGCATTCTTGCTTTCCTCTTGCAGAAGAAATGTTTCTCAACACTAGACACAATTTGAACTAAATAAATTTATACTAGGTCCACCTTGGCAAACAGTTACCTTTGGCCACAACACAGTTTATGTCAAATATATCTACAGGTACCTGCCACAATACTGGACTTGCTTTTGTTTTTTTGTTTTGAAGAATGCTACTGGCATTGATCTTGGTCATGAGGTAATGAATGATACAGAGACCTGAGTATGTATTTTTCCATGTACCTAACCTATGCAATATACATGTTTTGACCTTTCTGAGCCTCAGTATCTTGAGATGCAAAGAAAACACAATCAAGTGGGATACCCGGAAAGAAAGGGAGAAGATTATGGTTAACACAAAATTGATCTCAACAATACACTGATTGGTGGTCCTTTTGCATTTTATTTATTTATTTTTCCTTTTGCATTTTAAACTAAAACTCATTTGGTAATATAAAGCTACAGATAATTGTGTCGGGCAAAAGGGGGCAAAGTGACTCCAAGGGAAAAAAAAAAAAAGCAAAGAAACTCTTGGGCCTGTCTTGAATATTGTCCACTGAGTTTCAGCGGAGGATAGAGAATAAGCTCTACCACAGCAGAGATCTTGCTTTTTACTGTCCCTTTCTGTATCCCTAATATCAACAACAGTGGATGCACAAGGAGGTACTCAAATAGGTGTTGAATGAATAGGAGGAGGAAGAGAAAAGAGGGAGGGCAGGAAGGTTTCTATCCTCTTGCCACACAGATCTGGGGAACAAAACAGTTGCCCAACCTACTTGATTACCTTTGTGAATGATTAGGAATTGACTGAATACTTTAAATTTGAAAATCCTCTTGGATTTCCCTTGAGGATCCAGCAATCAAACACCTCGTTCTCTTTCCTCTCTTGGCCCACCCTCAACAGATACCAGGACACTGCAGTCACTGTGCCATCTTGTGGTCATGTCTAGCAAGTTCGTCTTCCTCCATACACCATTACAGTCTCCCTATCTGCACAGAGGCTCTTGGGATGGGCTGTAAGAATAAAGTTTTGGAAAAATAGATCTCCATTATTTCATTCAACTATCATGGAAAATAAAAAGATGAATCAGTCACCAGTCCTACCACCAAGATGCGTGTAATCTAGAAGGGGCGCTATCTCAAAAGAATATTTGTAATTAATAGCAACACAAAATAGAAGGTAGAAAATGTCCTCAAATAAGCGTAGCTTAAGAATAAGGGGAATACCTAGAGATAAATGATTCATTCAAGCTTTGGAGATCAAAGTTAGGGAAGGAAGAGCCACGCGAATGGCAAGTGGAGAGAGATAAGACATGGACCTTTGGGGGGCAGCTGGGAGGTAGGGTGCAGCCCCTGTGGAGGAGCAGGGACAAAGGCAGGGCTTGCAGAGCCTGTGGACACTATGGCAGGTGCAGTTATTTCTTCCTTGACTGCAGCCGACAGTGGCTTTCAAGAAGGCAGTGGGAAATGAGGTTGTAGAAACGGCAGGCTGAGAGGGACCAGGAGGCTAAAGGAAGTGCTCACTGAGGAAAAAGGCACTTCGGTGGGCAAGTTCAGACTCACTTGTGCCTGTCTGTGGAAGCAATATTGCCTGGCGGTTATGGGGACCAAGCAGACCAGTTGTGACGCTGTGGTTAAAAAATGATTTACCTTTCTGCAGCTTGGGTTTTCTCGGCCAAAAAGTGAGACAATTAAGCCTTACAGGTTGCACAAGGGATAGATGGTATCTGATAATCACATGCAAAGCATATGCCACAGCCGTTGGCACTCAAGAGTTTTACTAAAGTTGAGGAACACCAATAATATGAAGACCTTGAATGGCAGCATCTTTAACAGATGAGGGAGAACCAGCAGAGGTTCTGAAGAGTGGGGGAAAAAGCAGGGGAAGGATGAGAGCAGACTATGGCCTGTGACAGAGACACAGGAGCCAGACGGCTCATGACACACAGGTGTTTAGGGGAAAGAGTGCGGAGAGGGGCAAAAGGAGGAACTCTACTACTTGCAGAATGGACAGATCAGACTGGCCAATGTAAGGCTAGAAGGACCGCCACTGAATGGGGCGGGGGTGGAGGGGACCAGGTAGCTGTGCTGTCATAATAGCAAAAGAAAGAAGTTAGTTCATGGAGACGGTGGTCACGATAGGAACTAAATTCTACTCCCTTTTGATTTGGAGACATGTAGGCTTTTGGTAATCCTGGAAAGAACTGTGTCAGGGGATGGAGGAACCAGCATGGGACGCCAAGGTTGAGGAAAGAGTGCCATGTGAGAAATCTGAGGCTCTAAGCTCTTTGGAGAAATGGAATCAGCTGAAGGGGAAGGTAGAGAAAAGACAGAGCTTTCTGTACCTGTGTTTTTAAGATGGCAGAGGTTTGGCATGTTTACGTGCTGACAGGATCAGGTTGAGAAAGGAAAATGGATTAGTGAGGATGCAACCCAGAGCACAAAAGTAGGTTCAGGAAGATGGGCCATGTGCAGATGCTGACCAAAGACCAGACAACACACAGGCGGAGGGCAGAGAAGACAGAAATGAACATTGCCTCAGAGGGGAGGGAACATCTGAGCATAATTTTCAAGGATGAACAGGCATTGGCCAAGTGGGCAAAAGGAGGTAGGAACATTCCAGCAGAGGAAATGGCGTGAACGAGGGCAGGCAAACGAAACCCAGACTGATGAGCCTGAGGAACTTCAAGTTGGTGCTGTGGGGGCATAACCCAGGACCAAATCACACCGGGCCTTGGACTCTAGCTGTCCTTTCATGACCACTTTATGTATGCTGCTTCTAAAGCACCTGGTGATGGGACTGTCCCAGTCACCTGAAAGCCCAAGAAAAGGAAAAACAAGGGGAGAGGATTCTTCCAGGGTTGGGAATACTAAGGTGGGAGAGGGCAGTTGATGCAGTGGAATATTCTCGAGCACTAGCAAGAGCATGACGGGGTGGCAGAAAGCACACAAAACCCATTAGGAGAAAAGGAGAGGCTGAGGGCATCAAGAGTGCGAGGAGACCACCTCCAGCAGAGCAGGGCAGTTAAGTGGAATGGAAGGACACAAGTTGTGGTTAGCAAGGCCCACTGGGGTTCAGAGGCACAGAGGTGAGCAGACTGAGGTGACGACGACACTCTGGAAAGTGTAATGTAAGCACGAGGTGGTTTTAGTTTATGTGATATTGTCAGAGAATCTTATGACATTTGAACCTTCCAAATATTTAGTTTTCTCAACCAACATCTGCCCCTCAAGTTGCTACCTAGAGGTACCAAAAAGGGTGCCGATTTGAATCTTTTTACTTTTTTTTATTTTTTTGAATCTTTTTTTTTTTTTAAAGAACTAGGTAATGTGAATAATTACTTCTTTAGTTTATTTGCTTTGAAAATTCCAATTATTTCAGAATTTGGCAGGTGAGTTTTTTCTTCCTCACCACAGCATGAACTTGTAGTATGATTACACAGTGATGTTTCATTTGTCTTGTAATGTCTGAAACAAGGAGAAAAAACAGAAAGGAGGAACAAGGGTCTGAACAGCCAAAGCAGATGTTACAAGTGCATACATTTCATGCATTTTTATGATGGGAGCAGAGCCATGTTTCCTCCCTCACCAGTGCCAATCTCTCAGGCAAAATGATGCTGAGAGTTTTCACACAGGGAAGATGAGTATGAGTAGCCTCAGGCGTCAAAGGCAAATGTAATGATGGCAGTAGGAGGTGACAGCTTAGGATGGGAAACATACGAAAGGGAAATATGTACAAGAGAAATAAAGCATAGCCAGTAGCATGGTTTCTTTAAGTGGTCATGGCCCACTTGGGGGAGGGTTAAGGAAATGGGCACTCCCACCTGCTACTGTGACTCAAGTCCTCCTGGGGGTCAAACTGGCCATGCAATTGCCAAGCTAGAGAAAGCATTTATCATTTTCACCACCCATTTCACACATAAGAATTTATCTGGAACAAAAAACCCGAGATGCACTAAAGCTTTATGTACAAGGCCATTCATCACTGCTTATGTAATGACCAGAAATAAGCTACAAGGCCAGTAAAGGGATAAGGCTAAATAAATAAATCGTGGTGCTCATTCACCAGTAGTCTAGCTTTTGAGGAATATGAAGAAGTACCATAAAAGTACATGGCAAATAACATTTACACAGTGTTAGGCTTTCAAAAAGTAGGATACAAAACAAAGGAGATTTCAATTTAGTTTACAAAGGTATTGCCTAAGTCGTTAATTTAATTTAAATCCAATTAACATATAGTGTATTATTAGTTTCAGAAGTACAATTCAGTGATTCATCAGTTGCATATAACACCCAGTGCTCATTACACCAAGTGCCTTCCTTAATGCCCATCACCCAGTTACCCCACCGGTCACACCACCCTGCGCTCCACCAATGCTCAGTTTGTTTCCTAGAGTTAAGAGTCTCTTATGGTTTGTCTCCCTCTCTGTGTCTTATTTTATTTTTCCCTCCCTTTCCCTGTGATCTCTTGTTTCTTAAATTTCACATAAGTGAAATCATATGATGATTGACTGACTTATTTCGCTTAGCATAATATCCTCTAGTTCCATCCATGTCATTGTAAATGGTAAAATTTCATTTTTTGATGGCTGAGTAATATTCTATTGGGTATTACCTAGGTAGTTTAGAGGAGGAAAAAAAGCCTGTTTGTATTTAACATAGTTTTGATGATGTGAACTTAAATATTACACCAGAAATATTTCACATATCTATATTTACTATATTCATATCGATGTCATTCTTCTAGCTTACAGCACTTAACTCATTATTCACTTCTTCCACAAATTCAACCTTTCCAACATTTTTTTCTAGGAGACTCTAACATGTTTGGAGGTAAGAGCAGAACCTGAATCTTCCATCAAATGAGGGGCCACAGAAACATGTCAAACAATCCTACAGGGATGCAATTAGCAAGAAACAGACTTGTGGGAAACTCTACAGAACCAAACTAAACCAAACCAAAAAGATTCCACTTCTTAAATAAATTTTAAGGAGGAACAAAAAGAAAGGTAACCAGTAGGTCAGAAAAAATGAAATGCCCTTAGTATGTTATACTAAGGAAAAACCCCCATCTGTGTGCACGTACAATAACTTTTAGTATTTTAATTGGGGTAAAAGGAGTAAGGTGTGACCTTTCTGGAGCTGTGTGACCTGAAGGGTATAGACTGGAGTTTCGGGTGCCCTCAGTGGTCAAGTGATAACATCTTCCTCTGGGAAAACCCAGTGTGGGCATCAGAACACATTACTCCCCAGGACTGAGGGGCATAGTGAATACTTCCCAACTCTGAGTCTCTGGTGTGGTTGTGCAAACACCAATAGCGTGGGTGAGCTGTGTGTCTCTTGTGACTTCTCAGGCACCATGGGCATCTCCCTTACCATGTCTCCTCTCACTGCCCTGTGTACCATCATCCCCTGGGTATGGACCTCCCTCCCTCCTGCATGTCTGCCTCTTTGCCCTCCTGGTATGTGTACATGTGGCTTCCCCTAGGCGTGTGTGTGCGCGTGTGTGTGAGCACACATGCATTGTGAGCACACGTGTGCCCACTCTCTTCTGGATTTTTCTATTGTTCTGCTTTCCCAGTTGGGGGTATACTATTACTCCCTCTCCCTCTAGTTATGTATATTTGTGTGTCTCTAGGTAGGTGTGTGTCCTTCTCTTCCCTCTAGGAGTCTGTCTCTCTCTCCTACTAAAGGTATGAGGATATGGTGTCCCTCCTACTCTCCGGATGCCTGTTGTGTGTCTAGCTCCTTCTGGGTATAAGGGTGCCTTCCCCTCCGCATCCCAGTATGAGTGTGTCTCTCACAACCTGCTGGGTAAGTGCATGTGCAAGTATCTCCCTTCACATCCTGGCCTGAGTTCTTGTTCTCTCCCACCTTCTGGAGGTATGTGTGTCTTTCCTGTCCCCCCATAGCGAGCGTCTCCACCTCATCCTGGTATGACTATGTCTACCATCCCCCAACCTTTCTAGGTATGTATATCTCCCCCTCCCTGGAATCTGTCTCTTTCTCCCTCATCCTTCCACCTTATAGTTGTGTGCCACTCCCTGCCCTTCACCCAGTTATCGGTGTCCCCAAGGCAGAGGAGAGACAAACATAGAATTTCTGTACTTCTCCCCTCTCTGGCTAGGAGCTGAGTGTGCTGCTTTCTCTCCCTCCCCTGAAGAGTAAACCTTAACTCACATATACATACATAGAAAGATAAAGTATCCCTGGGTGTACAGGTCTCCCATCCCCACTGTGTTTAGTTTGTGTCTGTGTGTCCTCTCCCCCCATACACATGTCTGTCTTTGGGGTGTGTGTGTACTTGTCTCCACAGCCCCACCACAAGGCTTGCTGAGGGTGAGGAAGGGGCTTCTATATGTCTTGGAAGGAGGGCTTAGGCTGCGAAGGGAAGGGTCTAAGGGGGGGTAGAGAGGGGGGCAGCAGAGATGCAACAAGCCACCTCGCTACCTCCCAAACTTGCTGTCCTGCACTTCACAGTTGAGAGGCTGGCTGCCACTCCTGAGGGCAACACTCAGGCCTCTTCTTGCTGCCCTTCCCCTCCTTGATGCTGTCCTAGGACACTCCTGTAACAAAGCGCCTAGCCACTGCTCTCAGCTTCCTCCAGCTTCCCTCCACTATGGCCCTCCAGTCTGGCCCCAAGGGCACAGCATACCTTCCCAGATATTTACTGGAGTATTTGCCAGGCGGTTCCAGAGAGAGAAAGGAGGAGGAGGTTGGGGTTCAGTCTAGTGAGGACATGCACAGGATGGGAACAGTGTCTGAGAACAAGGAATGGAATAGGCTGTGCAAGCACAGAAGTGTCACCCCAACCAAGAGCTAGGCAGGCTGGGAACCTTGCTCTGGGACATACCCAGCAACCAAGTTCCAGAGGAGGAACAGAGGGAGGAGGCGAGGAAGGTGTGAACTGGAAGTCACTAGTTCCAGAGAGCTGCACTCTCAAAGATGCCAGGGAGGGGATGACTTCACTGCATCCCGGGCCCTCTGGTTACATGGAAAATAGTCATGAATGAGAATGAGGCCCGAGGTGTTAACCAGCTGGCAAACGGCAACCCATGCAGTACTCAGAGGAATTCTAAGCACTGTGTGGGCCAGCTGTCCCCAAAGAGGGCACAAGACAGTCCTGCAGAGTGGCTCTCTGACCTCACCCCCTACCTCTCTGCCTCTGCCTGGCTGGGCTCCTCTGTCAGGGTCCTCTCTGGAAGTGCCCCTCCCAGGTTGTTCCTGGTTTGCTCCCTTTTATTATTTGGGCCTCTACACAAAGGTTCCTTTAACAACATGTCTTCTCTGAGCACTGTCTCTAAAGGTCCCTTCTCCCCCAGTCCCCCAACTCTTCATCCTCGTATTATTTCCTTCATACCACCTGCCACGAGCTGAGAGAACTGTGTCTACTATCTGTCTCTTTTGTCCCATCTGGCTTAGCATCTGGCATAGTACCCGGCCCAAGGGAGGCCCTCTGTAAAGTCCTCTGACCAGGAGATGTGAAGAAAGGTGTCCTGGACACAGGTCTGGAGATATTTGTGGAAACAGAAACACAGTCATGGAGGCCCAGGAAGGGGGGCAGAGACTGAGGCTTTCTTAGTACAAAGCTGCCAGGCAAAGGTACGGTGCGAGTGGAAACCGGTGCTCAGGAATGGTGTAGTGTATGCTGAGAGGAGAAGCGCACCTAGGAAATGCCGAAATGTTAGGAGAATGGGCCTCGGGGGATCCCTGGGTGGCTCAGCTGTTTAGCGCCTGCCTTCCACTCAGGGCGTGATCCTGGAGTCCCGGGATCGAGTCCCGCATCAGGCTCCCTGCATGGAGCCTGCTTCTCCCTCTGCCTGTGTCTCTGCCTCTCTCTGTGCCTCTCATGAATAAATAAATAAAATCTAAAAAAAAAAAAAAAAAAAAAAAAAGAATGGGCCTCATCAGAGGAAAGTACACTGGACATGTTAGAGCAGGAGCAGCAAGGCCAGAAGAGCAGGAGAGGAGGGAGTTTTCAGAAACCTGTCAAGTCCTGCAGAAAAGCCAGTGGGAACAAAATGGAAAGATGCTACAACTGATGGGATATGGATGTTCTCTTCAGACTCAAAATACTGGGGCAGGATCGTGTAAACAGAAAGAGATGAAGGAAACAGAGACTGGATGGAGACCTCTCAGTGAGTTTGGCACTTACGGAAAGCAAGATAAGACACATGGTGGGGGGATGAAGGCAAAGATCTACAATATTTTGCCTCTGACAGGGGGAGACTGGAGCATACTTTGCAGGTGGTCGCAGGTGGACAGGAAGAGATGGGAAATACCAGAATGGGAGTAATCCAGTTGGCTCTAGCCAACTCATACATGCCTCACAAGGCCATTATGCCCAGCCTCCCTAGGCAGACTCCCCAGGCTCCTCTGAAGCTTAGTCCTACCCACAGAATTGTTGCCCACTATTCTGGAAGAGCAAGAGGCAAAGGGGAGACTGTGCTGATGGTCCCAGTCTTCTCCGTGGCCGGGTCACTGGGTGCGAGGATGGGGGAACAAGGTCTGAGGGCTAAGAATCAGTGAGGAAGAGACTGAACAAAGGAATGAGGAACAGATACACAGCCAAAAGACTGGCTCTGTATCACTAAGGACCCAACTGTGAACCTTGGGAGGTCTCATTTGCAACAGCATAAACACCCTTCGGTGTGGCATTCAAGCTCTGCGACATGCTGGTCCCAGTCTCCCTTTCCAGCGTCATCTACCATCTTTCTGTTCACCCCTGACACGGGAGACTCTAGTCACAGGTGAGGGCACAGGGTGTGCCACATGTCCAGAAAGGTCACCCCTCCCTTATTCTTAGTTCTCCCCTTCCGCTCGCTGCCCTAGGACCACCTCCTCTGTGGAGAGAATAACCTGGTATCAAACTCCTTCTTCCTCTGTATGTCCACCCCGTTTTATGGCTCTGCAATGGAAGTACTAGACCTACGTCTGAAGTTCCAACTGAATGTAGGAGAGGTGGCCAGGGGCCTGGAGGAAGGGTAGGGCCGTTAATAAACTACTGAAATCTGAACTGCTAGTTTAGAGATGTTGAGAGTTTGAGATGCCAGCTTTCCATTTGGGCAAAAGAGTCCCTTGAGAATGTACATCTAGAACTTGCCAGTGAGGGAGGGACTAGCAGTGATAAGCTGCTGAGTCACGTGCACAGCAGTGGACCACTGCTTCAGTGTTACCGGATGACAGTAACATTTCTGTAATTTTCGTCACATGACCAAGAACTCCACTTACTCTGGATTCTGAGTTGACTTTACTTTCCTAACTCATCCTCCCCTGCTCAAAAAGCTACAGTGCCTTCCACAGTGTAGAGTGGGAACTCCTTGGGATGGCAATCAAGGCTGCTCCCAGTCAGGCCTCTGCATACCTTGCTAGTCTCACCTTATACTGCCCCCAACAAACCATCCTACCCAGTCAGACTGGTATTCCCGGTGGCCCAGGACAACAAGCACATTTCTGCCTCCTCACTTCTGGGGAAACCATTCACCTGAAGGCCCTCCCTGCTTTCTGCCCATTCTTAACTCACACTTGTTCAAAGCCCACCTCAAGTTCCACCTCTTCCTCCTGGAATACCTATAATTTTTACTGTCTGGACCATTTGTTTCCCATTTTAAGATATACTGCTTTGTGTTCTCTTTCATAATTAACCTATCACCCACAAAGCATAAAAGAAAGGCAAGAAAAAGGTAGAAGGCAAATATAAGTACCCTAATAGGGTGAGGAAATACTTCTGGCTCCCATTTGGAGAATAAAGAAACATCAAAAAGAAGATGGTTTGAGATGGGACTTACTGGGCAGGTAAGATGTGGAGAGGTATGTGAGAAAAGCTTTGCAGGGACCAGCCAAAGTAAAAAACATGGACACAGTCAAATGCGGGGTGTGTCTCTAGATTCCCTAAATCTGTGGAGGTAAGTGCATGAATTACTAAAATAGGGATCTGGAGCTTAACTTGGAATTTTGGAGAACTTGGAATGATACCATATACTGCATTAAATTCTTTCAATTCTCCAGAGTGGTAAGATCATCAGTGACATTTCTATCTCAAAAGCCCAATATCTGAAATCAACAAAACACTATTTTTTTTTTTAAATTAATTTATTTATTTATGATAGGCGCACAGTGAGAGAGAGAGAGGCAGAGACACAGGCAGAGGGAGAAACAGGCTCCATGCACCGGGAGCCCGACGTGGGATTCGATCCCGGGTCTCCAGGATCGCGCCCTGGGCCAAAGGCAGGCGCCAAACCGCTGCGCCACCCAGGGATCCCCCAAAACACTATTTTTAATTGTCACAATAAAGAATGACATTGTTTACTTAGCTAAAACCACTCAAAAATTCAAAAAGAGACACTCATTATTCTGAAGCTGGAGTGCTTTGCCATAAATGCGTTTTAAAGCAAAAACTGATAAAACTACCCCTAGTGAGATCATTAAATCCTATAAAACAAAGTTTGGATTTATATTTTAAAAAATCTCCTTTAACTTAGCAAATTTATAATTTCCCTCCAATTCCTAATACATGGCTTAATAAATAAATAGACATACAGTACTTTCTAACTTGAGTTAGTATCAACGTTATGACTGAAAGTTTTCTTTTTACAAATTGTTTTTAAATAAATACATAAATTCCAACCTGGATAAAATTTAGGTTTACACTAGCAAACTGATGTATCAATAACTAGCTTACATGGTCTGTCCATTCTAAAGACTTACTTACACAAAATCACAGAATTTCAGTTTCTGAAATCACGAGTGCTCCTTGCATACACGTAATACCTGCACTTCCTATCTCACAACACTGTGGTTAAGAATGAAATGAGAGACTGTAGGTAAGAGCACAAAGACTGTTATCCAGCCAAAGTCCTTTATAACGGACGCATGGCATTAATACTCAAAATATTTTGGGTGATATAATTTAAAAGTCATGTTGGCTAATGATTCAGGGAATAATTTAACCAATCAAGTTAAGTTTCTTTTTCTTTTAAACAGAAACAGTCTCTTTTTTGTGCTCATTTTGGTTTTGCTTTTAGTAGGAAGAACTTTTAACTAAAACTTGGCTAAAACAAAAAAAAAAATCTTAGAATAGCTCTCATTTTTTAAAGGATCAAAACCTCTGCTTTCTTATTTGATCAGTTCCAAGCTATCTTAAAAATACTAGTACAATCTCACCTTATTTTAGTGAAGTAAGTGATGGACCAGATAAAGGTGTTTACCTTTAAAAATTCCCAAATTTCCTTTTTTGGCAGCTGAATACTATCCTTCTGAACTGTGTCATTTCAAACATCGAGCTTAGTACAGCCTTAGACACAGAAGCAGAGGATACTAAAACGTCTTTAAAATTTATAGTAATATGGATGCTTATTTTTCAGAAGTGGTTCAGGACATGATCGCTTGATACAAAGCACAGGAAAAGTAGTACGTACGGCACAGAGGCAGTGCCATACACAGGGTGGCAGCACTGAGAGCTACGGGTGGCCGGCAGACTGCCTGAATGGCCAATGCAGCCTCACAAGTGTGTCTGGAATCTGATTATGAAAACACTTCGTAGATACACGGGTATTTTGGTTTTAATTAAGAAATTCCTTTTAATTCTGGCAGAGGTATCCTGAATTTTAGAAAAGCTCTTCTGAGTCAGCCCCTGAATGTGATCGATTGCAGTTTTCTCAAAACAAACTTTCTCTTCCTCTTCTGCACAGATAAAAGGTAAACTGAGTAGGATTAAATTTAAGCACCATATCATACTCAGTGTTTAAGTAGAGCCATTATATCTCAAGTGTGTGTGTGTATATGTATGTGTGCACAAACACACACACTTTTGTTATTGTTGTTTGGGGGGTGGCTTTTCCCCCCAAAATTTATTTAAGCTAAAAACAAAAACAGTTCACCTACTTCTCCCTCCCTCACCTCACTCCCTGCCTCTGGTAACTACCAATCTGTTCTTCATATATGGGTCCTTGGCTTTGTTCTTGTTTTTAATTTCCCACATGTAAGAGAGATCATAGGGTATTTGTCTTTCTCTTACTTCAGTTAGCATAATAACTTCAAAGTCCATCCAAATGGTCACAAGTGGTGAGATTCATTCTTTTTTATGATTCAGTAATATTCCATTATATACAACATACATTATATTAATTTGATTTTATAATAATATATAATTATATATTACATATTCTACACAAATACTACATTTTATCCATGTATCTATCCATAGGCACTTTGTTCCCATATCCTGGTTATTATAAATAATGCTACAATGAATACAGACAGGGGTGCACATATCCTTTCAAGTTACTGTGTTTTCATTTTCTTTGGATAAATATCCAGAGGTGGAATTGCAGGATCATAGGATAGTTCTATTTTTAATTTTTTAAGGAACCTCCACACTATTTTCCACAGTGTCTGTACCAATTTACATTTGCACCGACAGTGCACAGGGTTCTCTTTTCTCCACAACGTTGCCAAAACTTGTTATTTCTAGCCTTTGAAATAGCCACCCTAACAGGTGTGAGGTGATTAGCTCATGGTAATTTTGATTTGCATTTCTCTGATGACGATTGATGCTGAGCATCTTTCCATGTGTCTGCTGGCCATCAGGGTATCTTCTCCGCAAAAATGTCTATTCAGATCCTCTCATCATTTTTTTAACTTGAATTGTCTGTTTTTTTTTGTTTGTTTGTTTTTTACAAATGAGTTGTATGTGTTTATATATTTTGGACAATAGTACTTTATCAGATAAATGATTGCAAATATTTCCTTCAATTCAGTAGGTTGTTTTTTCATTTTGTTGATGTAAACAAGCTTTTTAGTTTGATGTAGTACCACTTGTTTATTTTTATCCTGTTGCTTTTATTTTTTTTTAATTTATTTTTTATTGGTGTTCAATTTACTAACATACAGAATAACCCCCAGTGCCCGTCACCCATTCACTCCCACCCCCGCCCTCCTCCCCTTCTACCACCCCTAGTTCGTTTCCCAGAGTTAGCAGTCTTTACGTTCTGTCTCCCTTTCTGATATTTCCCACACATTTCTTCTCCCTTCCCTTATATTCCCTTTCACTATTATTTATATTCCCCAAATGAATGAGAACATATAATGTTTGTCCTTCTCCGTCTGACTTACTTCACTCAGCATAATACCCTCCAGTTCCATCCACGTTGAAGCAAATGGTGGGTATTTGTCATTTCTAATAGTTGAGTAATATTCCATTGTATACATAAACCACATCTTCTTTATCCATTCATCTTTCGTTGGACACCGAGGCTCCTTCCACAGTTTGGCTATCGTGGCCATTGCTGCTATTAATATTATATTTTAAAAATCATCACCAAAGACCTACGTCAAGGAGCTTACTGCCTATGATTTCTTCTAATGTTATGGTTTCAGATCTTACGTTCAAGACTTTAACTGATTTTTACTTAATCTTTGTATGTGGTAAAAGGTAGTGGTCCAGTTTCATTCTTTTGCATGTGGCTGCCCAATTTTTCCAGTACCATTTATTGAAGAGTGTCCTTTCCTCATTGTATATTCTTGGCTCCTCTCTCTGTCATAAATTAATTGGCTATATATGTGGGTTTATTTCTGGGGTCTCTATTCTTTTCCATTGATCTATGTGTATGTGTTTATGCCAACATCATACTGTTTTGACTACTATAGCTTTGTAATATAGCTTGAAATCAGGGAATGTGATGTCTCTAGTTTTGTTCTTCTCAAGATTGTTTCAGCTATCTGCTGTCTTTTGTGGTTCCACACAAATTTTAGGTTTGTTCCATTTCTGTGAGAAATACCATTGGAATTTTGATAGAGAGTGTACTGCATATAGATTACTTTGGGTAATATGCACATTTGAATGATATTAACTTTTCTAATCCATGAGCATGGAATATCTTTCCATTTATTTGTATCTTCTTTAATTTATTTCATATTTTCTAGTTTTCTTTTTTTTTTTTTTTTTCATATTTTCTAGTTTTCAAAATAAAGGTCTTTCACCTCCTTGGTTAAATTTATTCCTAGGTATTCTTTTTAATGCAATTGTAAATGGTAATGTTTTTTCTTTTTGATAGGTCATTATTAACGTATAGAAATGCAACAGATTTCTATATATTGATTTTATAACCTGAACCTTCACTGAATTTCATTATTAAATTTAACAGCTTTTTGATGCAATCTTTTGGGTTTCCACATACATACGTACACACACACACACACACACACACACACACACATCACATCAGCTGCAAATAGTGGACGGTTTTACTTCTTCCTTTCACATTTAGATGTCTTTTATTTCTTCTTCTTGCCTAATCTGTCTGGCTAAAACTTTCAATACTATGCTGCATAAAAGTGGCAAGAACAGGCATCCTTATCTTATTCCTGATCTTAGAGGAAAAGTTTTCAGCTTTTCACCATTGAGTATGATATTAGCTGTGGGCTTGTCCTACATGGCTTTTATTATGTTGAAGCGTGTTACCTCTATATCCACTCTGCTGAGAGTTTTTATCATAAATGGATGTTGAATTTTTTCATATGCTTTTTCTGCATCTACTGAGATGACTGTATGACTTTTATCCTTCATTTTGTTAATATGATTATTGACTGATTTGTGGCTATTGAGCTATTCTTACCTCCCTGGAATAAATCCCACTTGATCATGGTATATGTCATTCTTTTAATGTATTATTGAAGTCAGTTTGCTAATATTTTGTTGGACATTTTTATATTATGTTCATCAAGGATATTAGCCTGTAATTTTCTTTTCTTATGGCATCCTATTTGGTTTTGGTATCAGGGTAATGCTGGCTTCATAAAGTGAGTTTGAAAGAATTTCCCCCTCTTCTATTTTTTGGAAGAGTTTGAGAAAGAGTAGTATTAATTCTTCCTTGACTGGTAGAATTCACCAGTGAAGCCATCTGGTCCTGGACTTTTGTTTGCTGGAAAATTTTTGATTAGTGACTCAATCCCCTTACGAGTAATTGGTCTGTTAGTAATGGATCTGTTCAGATTTTCTATTTCATCATGAATCAGTTTTGAGGTCTGTAAGTTTCAGGAATTTATCTGTTTTATTCTCAAGTTATCCAATTTGTTGGTGTATAACAACTGTTCATGGTAGTCTCTCATGATCTTTTGTATTCCTGTGGTATCAGTTTTAACATCTCCTTTTTTCACTTCTGATTTTATCTGAGTCCTCTCTCTTTTTTTCTTGGTGAGTCTAGCTAATGGCTTGTCAATTTTATCTTTTCAAAGAATCAGCTCTTAGTTTCATTGATCTTTCCTGTTGTCTTTTTAGTCTAGTTAGTCTCTATTTCATTTATTTCTGCTTTAATATATGTTATTTCCTCCCTTCTACTAACTCTGGGCTTCGTTTGTTCTTTTTCTAGTTCCTTGAGGTATAAATTTAGGCTGTTCATTTGAACAAGAAGATATAGCATTTGTAAATATTTATGCACCCAAAATAGGAGCACCTAAATATGTAAAACAAATATTAACAGACATAAAGGAAGAAATAAACAGCAATACAACAGTGGGGGATTTTAATACCTCACTAACATCAACGGATAGATAATCCAGACAGAAAATCTGTAAATTAACATTGGCCTTAAAAATGATACATTAGATCAGACGGACTTAACAGATATTCACAGAACATTCCACCAAAAACAACAGAATACACACTCTTCTCAAGTGCACATGTACATTTTCCAAGATATATCATATGTTAGACCACAAAAAAAAATGTCGTAAGGTGATTAAAATCATATCAGGCATCTTTTCCAACCACAGTGGTATGAAATTAGAAATTAATTACATGAAGAAAACTGGAAAATTCACAAACACGTGGAGATTAAGCAACATGCTACTGCACAACCTACCGGTCAAAGAAATCAAAAGAGAAATAAAAGAGACAAATGAAAATGGAAATGTAACCTACCAAAATTTATGGGATGCAGCAAAAGCAGTTCTAAGAGGGAAGTTCATAGCGATAAATGCCTACCTCAAGAAACAAGAGTAGCCTCGTGCATATTTAAAAAGATTACTTGAGCTATAATTAAAAGTGCTTCAAGGTAGAAACTTCTTTTAAGAATAATCTGATCTTGGGAACAAAACTGCTATTAAATAAAAGCAGTTGAAGATTTAAAGTGATTGTCTTAATTATAACATCCAAAAAGAAACTTTTAAGGAAAACATCTGTAATGCTACTTAAAATGAACTAAAATATCCCTAAGAATCTTATATGCTTAATGATTAAAAATTTCAACTACAGTGGATATTCAAGTGACATAGATAAAAACAGTTCTAACCCACTTGTCACCATTCTTCCTTCAAAAAAAACTACAATAATCGAATATTTTAATTCTCTAAGTAGTTTTGTGCCTGTATTTGAAAAAATACACTGTGTCAAAAGATAGACATTTATAAACTTCTACAAACTGTCAATTATATGTATTCACCTTGTTTACAAACTTCTAGGCATATAAAAATAAATTCAGGTACAAAAACAACTTTCAATTAAAATTCCCTAATTTTAGCAGTACATCAAGTTATCCAAATATTTATAACCTTCATTCTATGTCTAATTAAATCTGTTACTTGATAGTTACTTTCATTTTGATTTATGATGATGTATTTTACATGTATTAACCTTTTAAAATGTATGTGTGCCAAATTATTGCTAAGGAATATTTGTCTTCTATTTTTTCCTTAAAAAGAAACTAAAGCAAATTACCTTAAAAGTTAAGCCTGATACATACACTTTACACAAGGCATAGTTAAATCAGTTATTTGTTTATAAGACAGGAGCTCTGAAGATGCTCAAATTTTATGAAGCATTAAAAGAGAAGGATAAAATATCACCAAATGCTGTTCAAAGAGTGCCTGTATTTGCAGGCACCTTCCTTCTTTCAAACACTTTAAACTCTTCCAAATAAGAACTACTAGAGCTGCTTCCACCACTCTTGATAAAATTAACCTATTTTCTTTTAGATCTAATTCTATTTTAGAGCTGAAACGCTAAGCATCTGAATAGTAATTTGCAGATAAACTACTACTAATATTAGAAAAGTAACATAACAAAGGTTGAAACTCTATACAATTAAATGAACTCCGTAACAAATTAGAAAAACACATGAAAAACATTTTATCAGATTTACTTTAAAAATAAGTTTAGAAATACAAGGAAAGTAAATTCATGTTTGAGATGGAGTTTATAATCAGATATACTGGTAATATTTAAGGTTATAATAGATCCTATTCAGCTATATAAAGAGACAACTCTCATAAACTGCAAATTTAGAACAAATTCAATTGAAAGTAAAGGAGCTAATATCTCTTCTTTGGGATGGAACAGTTATAGAAATTATATTTAGGAAATGCAAAAAGCTTAGAAAAGGTAATATACTCTTAAATAAAATTGTATTTTCATTTCATTTACTAAAGTTGATTTTAAAAAAACAACAACCCTGTTATTCTAACTCTTTTAGGGCATGATGAAAAGTGATGTGGGCTCTATGTAATTCCAGCTTTAAGACAATACAAGAAAATAAAATCAAATTACTGAGAAAATGTAACAGACTAAAATTCAACTTGTATTATTTTTAGCCTGAACGTTTGAACTACCTTAATCTTCCAGGTTCGGTTTCTTAAAATTCTCCTGATGGAGAACAATTCGATCAACTTTTTACTAATATACCTTCAAGTTAACAAAACTGATTAAAACATATTTTTATTTTGCCTTTTAGCCAAAGGAACTAAATCCCTCATTATCTGGTTGATTTCTAGTTTAACAGTCTCTAAAAATGTTTCTCAAAATTAAAGGCTCTAAAGTCTAAATACAAATTAAAATGATAGAATATATTTAAAAACCTGATGGCAGCCCTTTGGCTGTAGCATTTAATCTGAGAATTAATATTCTCATATTCAAAAACCAAAAGATAGGTTATAAGTAATCAATATGCACATGTACAATTTCAATATTGGCTTGAGACAATCATTCAAATATTTGATAGTTACAAGTCTAAAATGAGTCTCTCATTCTCAAAAAAGGAAGAGTTCAAGACTCTGCCAAGGGCAGATCATCATTCACAATCTATGGGGAATTGGGTCGTCCTTTAGGAAAAGATGCCTCCTCTACCCTCAAAATATTTTCTCATACCAAAGAAAACCTCTACACTGGAACATAACACTATAATAAGTCTAGATCCTCCTTCAGAAAATCAATTGCTAATTAATAAATAGAGAAGAAAATTTTCCTTTTACTGTCAGCATACACTTAAAAACATTCCAAAAATTAAGAACTATGCTTAATGTTCTTATCATTACCTTGTGAAAAGCTTTTCAAATGTTATTAAGTCTGTAGAAAATGATTGAAATGGCCCTAAAAAAGTCCACAAAGTACCCTGTTCTTAGACTAAGTTTTTAAAATCTATTTCACTAACCTAAGAGAAAGCTTTAAACTTTCTGATGAAGAATGAAGAAAATAATTTTCAATATTTTCTAAGGTTTTTCAGAACACTTCACTTAGGTACACATTTAAAATAATCTCTAAAATCATTTAAACATAGCAAAAAATAATTTTCCTTACTTAAAAATAAAGAATTGCAAATAACCATGACAAATTATTCTTAGAATTTAATTTAGTTTAATTCATAAGCTAAGAAGATATGGAGGAAAGGCTTTGGGGAATCTATTTTTAAAAGGCTATCAAAAGTCAGCAATTTGTATCAGAAATACTATCCTATAGATACCCCCAATTATCTCTCCCCTTCTGGGGGGTAAATTTATCATTTTTGCTTTGTAGTTAGTTATTCTTGATTCACATAGGTTAATTTTTCAATTTACCATGACTTTTATTTTATTCAAAAATTTTCATCTCCCTACTTCTTTCCCATTAATTTTGGACATTTTAGTTCATTCTTATGTTCCCATTACACACTTTCATTATTTAAACTCTTGTTTTTAAAAGGCATCAAAAAGACTTTCCAACACCTTCATAGTTCTAGATTTTCTGTTTTTGGGTTAGGAAAAAATTTCACTTAAAAAATAATGCAAGGAAACATTTCAAGCAAATTGCTTATCCTATTAACCTAGGACCTAATTGCCTAATTTCACTCATTTTACATATGCACACACATCTTTTAGGCAGTCATCTCAAATTCCCAACACACACTGTGGTTAGTTTTAATACCATGATCCTGCAGTAACTCTGTTTACAAGACATCCTGGGACTTTTAAACACTAACAATTTTAATGCAATATCACACCACTTCACTTTTTTAAAATAAGAAATTGTTTTATAAAACTGGATTTCTGTTTTCTGATAAACATTGAAAAAAAAAAAAAAAAAGCAAAAGCCCTAACACCTCAAGGACAACAAACAATAATACATACAGAAAACAAAAATACCAAACATACAGAAAACAAAAATACCAAAGCACCCTTGGTAATTCCCCAACACTCTATCCTTGTCAATATCACTCTGGAAAGTGGAGGCAGGGACAGGTGTACAAACTGAATAGAATGCAAACCACTGGACAGCAGGCCAAGTGATTTAAAAGTAAAAATCAACTTATGCCTCTGTTATAATTTCTAGAAGGCTTTCATACATGTATATTTCTTACAACATCAAATGTTAATAAGTACACACCAATACTTTTATAAAATATTATGACCTAAACATTTTCATTTAATTTCTCTTAATTAAGCTTGAAAATTAAATTTGCTAATGAAATATCAAAGTTGTCCTGTTATAAATGAGAAGTAGTAATACAACAGATGTCAGGTTCAGGCATTTCAAAAAAAATTAGGCATTGAAATAAATGCAAAAAGTAAAAATTAGTTACCTCCCAAGTGATCTTATTATAAAATGGAAAAGAATTCCCACACATGAATCCTAAAATCATAGTTAACTTTGCAGTTTATCAATCTGATGTACCCTGCCTTCACATTTAACTTATTTGTAAATACTTTCACAAGGCTACCTAAACACTTACTAATTGGTTAAATATGCTGCCTACATTAATTCCTGTTAAAATTAAAGAAATTAAAGGTCCCCTTTTGTTTTTTTCACAGTGGCTGATATACATTCAAAGTATCTGATGTTTCAGAAAAGGTGTTAATCAGGTTCTTAAAACATTTAAAACACAGCTCAAGGGACAATTTATAGCCCTTTTACCTTTAACATATTCACTATCTTGGATTTTGTTGAATACATTCAGTTGCTTTTTCCTTCTTCTGAAACTCTTCCCTTACTCAAATAACTAAAGAATCTAAGATGTTATCAATACAAAGAGAAAAAAAATTTATATTTATTCCTTATACATTTGGAAACACATCAAAAAGAACAAATATTCCAGGCAGTGTAAGTAAACTCATTCAGTAAAACTTTTTTCTTGGGTTTGTGTGTGTGTGTGTGTGTGTGTGTGTGTGTGTACATAAATGTTTGTGTAACAGGTAATTTTTTTTATATCTTAATTTTCCAAAGAACAAGATTCCAAATAAAAAATATTAAAACATTCCTGGAAGGAGTCAATATTTTGATTACACAGCTCAAGAGGCAAATGATCATTGAAACAAAATTTACAAGATGACTATAGGTATATGTTTCAGTTATCTGGCTTTTTAAATGTCAAAGACAGGGAAGCATTACATTTCATTTAGCAAACAACAATTTAATCCTTAGAAAGGAAAATTTCCAGAATGCAACCAAAATGTGTATAGTAACAACCAGGATTATGTTAAAAATGAAGGAAAAAATTCCCACCTTTGTGGGATATTAAATCAAAGGATATTAAAATCAAAGAGTACTCTTAAAAATTTTAAACTATACTGATAAAAGCAAATTCACTAATTTATTTAGCTGTAAGATGTCTGCTTATTAAAATATTTTGATTATAATAATCATACATATAGGGAATTTTATCAGTATTAGCCCATATTTATAAATTATCTTCCACAACAGCTAAACTCCTTATAGAATTTTGAATAGCAGAATTAGGCATATAAATTTCAAGTAAGAATCTCAAAGTAGGAGGCTTCGCTAACTGAAATAAAGATTTTGAGTATTCTATATCCTTGTGTTATTTCTGTAAATTGGTATAATTTAGTAGTAGCTTCAGAAAAGCTATGTTCAATAGGCAGTATATCTGAGACATTAAAAAAGCTCAACATAACCAATTTAAATTAGAGATTGTGCTGTGTCCTATCTAAATAAGACTCTCTAAGGAATTACAGATTTTATACTTTGTGCACTCTCAGTGCATTTTCTAATTCACATAAGTAGCTAGTTGTGTAAAACCCAAACACGAAGAAACTTTTATACCACCCTTTGTGAGAGAGGGGGGAAAAAACCACAATATCAGCACTTTTATTTAGGTTGACAAACTAATCATAACTTTAAGTGTCCAAACAGACTAAATAACTCAATGGTCTAATGTACTTGGAAGAAATATTTTTCCTTCACTTTTACAGAAACTGAATTTATTGATAGTTGCATCTAGTTTGTCAAAGTGGCAACTATTCAAGATCCAAAAGTCTCATTTATTTTAAACACAGAGGCTAATTCTGACTACTTATAGTTAATATAAGTTTCTTCAGCCACAATACAATAAAAATGTAAGAGAAATTTCAAAGGTTTTATAAATATTAATGGCATTCTGAAACTTCTGGACAGATGATTATTTTGGGGAAGGGGAAGTTTCTCTTTCCCATTGATAGTTTAATCACTTTCCAATCAGTTTTGATTTAACAGTGGTTCATAGGAATAGTTTTTAAAGAGTTCTTAGAAAGTTATAATTGCTTCCAAAATCAGAAACCACAGGATGATGTACTCAAACACTACACCAATGTAATGCTGTTAGGGAGGTATTTACAGAAGCGTGCAGATAGGAGCTCAGTTGTGAACACATGTTAACATACAATGGGCTTCAAAACAATAATCTGTTTGTACAGCTTGGGAAGTAAAAAATATTCTATATAAGACGTCTAAAAACCTAGCTCTAATTTAAATCCATTTCTCTAACCCATAAAAACAAAGGAAAAGAGGCATTTATTTCAGAACTCCATATACCTGTGGGAAACAGAACACAAGTAAATTCTACTTGAGATGAACCTTAATCTTAAACAGAATTCATCTAACAATTGACGTATTTTAAATTTTGAAAATACTGTGAAAATGTAAACCATTAGAGTCAAGAGTAGTTTATGATCAGTAAACATTTCCTGTTAAATAACACAAATAAATTCAACTTAAAAGATGCAAACTGATAGGTCTCAGGATTTTAAAACCTTTTAATTTCAAAGTAGCAGAGTTACAGCACATGTATAGGATGGGTATAAGTAAACTTTTCCATGGTGTTGGTGTATGTGCTTTTTTTTCCTCCTTAAAGAAATGCCTGCTGCTTACAGGGTAAAAGAATCTCCACCACTCTGTCTGCAGTTTTCAACCAGAAGTCCTCAATGTACCTTAAGCCAAATTGAATATTAGGTATTTTACAGCTTTTACAAAATGGCTGTAAAATCACATTATGGGCATACACAGCTCTTTGATCTTACTGCACAGAATTCATAACTGTTCAATAATGCTATACCATTACACCACACACCTTAAACTATTTCCATTTTTCCACAAATCCTTCCAAAATCAGCTTCCAAAGCAAAGAAATGTAACATGAAAAGTTCCTGGGAGGCGTGTTACACAAAAGAACAGCTTGGATACAAACTAATCTACACAATATCCATCTTCTGTTGAGACTGTTTATCCCTCCTTTCCCTCCATCACTCCTAAAGGTGGGTGCACTTGAGTAATGGAAAGAAAAGGCTCTTCCATCACCACACCCTCCCAGCACCTCTGCCTTTGGTCCTCAGACAGGGATTCTGTGCAGGTGATGAAAATCATAAGAAAAGAGAAGCTGTCCCTTTAAAATGCCCTGCTCTGTCCCATATCCCACGTGGAACCAACATCAGCAGCACTTTCCCATTAACTTCAATGTGATGCAAGAGGCACCATCCTTTTATATACGTAAAACCAGAAAACTTCAGCTTAATATTCTTTACTGAGGACGAACAGGTGAAGCAAACGGGTCAGGAAGGGAGAAACCAAGCAACTCCCCACCCCTCCCCAAAAGGTGCTCCAGTCCTGCACTCCAGTCTCTCTGTGCAACATCACCTCTCTACCCCTCCTCTGTAGAGCCCAGTTTAAAGAAAGGAGGGAGCCACTAACAAAACCTGAAACATAAATGCGACGAAAATGCAATCTAGAGCCGGAAAGGTTTATTCTTCCAATCACACATATTAACTCTATTAAGAAAATGGCATCACATTTTTTTCCACCAAAAAAAAAAAAAAAAAAAAAACAACCCACCCCACAAAGATCATTAAAAGAGAGTTATAAAACAGCAAATATAGTGTTTATCTTATCTCAGATCAGTCCACATTACCAATAAGTTTAGCAGTTTCTGCACTACCACCTCCCCCCTCCCTCCCCCTCCTTCTCTTGCATCGGATTTTCACGTTTTCTCATTGTCGGTTGAGTTATAAAAGGCTTTTGCCCTTCGAAAGTTTTAAAAAATAAATAAATATTAACTCCTTGGTCCCTGCAAAGTCAAAATGGACTTCAGGGGAAAGGCGGTTCATACTTTTACCTTTAGCGAGAAAAGGGGGAGCATCCCGGATTTTTAGGGATTTTTTGCGATTTTTAAAAAATTTTTATTTGGTTATATGCCTGAGTTCTCCCTCCATTTTGGTTGTTTATGATACTGACAACAAGCTGTCCCTGCTCTGTGCAGATCTCCTGCTTTCATTTAGCACCCCCTCCCCCTACCCCCCCTCGCAGCCACACATCCAGGGCTCACACCTCCCCGCAGACCCCGCACCCCGACCCCGACTCGCCCACCTGAGGAAAGGGCAAAAACAAATTCATTTCTCCAAAAAAGAAAAACCTCTTTTGAAAAAGGGGCAAAGTTACCCCAAGTCACTCAAAGTGCCCCCCAAATATTGCCGACTGCGGGTTTCCGCCAGGCCCTTTGGGAAGCGACCTTCCCCCGGGATGTTTTGGTGGAAAATGCGGAGAGTTTACTCTCAAAACTGAATTTATATTAATTTTTCCCTTATTTTTCGGGTCTCTAATGTCTTCCGCTCTCGCTGCTGCCGCTGCCGCTGTCACAATATTCACAGCACCAGAGAGGAGGAGGAGGAGGAGGAGGAAAACTTTTCAAACTTTCCAGACCCTGAATAAAGGGTTTTTTTTTTTTCCCACCGACCTCACCTTTGGGTCTCCAGCCGCATCGCCCCCTGCCCTGTCAGAAGCGACTTCGGGAATCCTCGCACCCCCGCTTAATTATTTTATTTTATTTTTTATTATTATTTTTCTCTCTGGGGTCCTGAGCAGGGGCTGAGAGTAGCACAAACTTTTCCTCCTCCTGCCGCCGCCGCTGCTCCTCTGCCCCCTCGGCTAGTCCCATAATTTAAATAACCCTGATATTTCTCCCGCTAAACGCCTCTCCGCCGCCCCGGACCCCGGGAGAACTCACCGCGGGGCTTTAACATCCTCCCTCCGGCCCGTCCGCCGCCTTTACACCGCCCGCGGAATTTCTAATAATTTTTTTCTCATATTTCGGGCTGGACGCGGCGGGCCTGGAAATTGTTTCCTTACGCCTCTTTCCAGCAGCCATTGTAGTGTATGCGCTGCCCCTGCAGCCCAACTTGCAGCTGCCGCTGCCGCCGCCGCCGCCGCCGCCGCCGACGTCGCGCCCACCGCCGCCTCCCCGGGCCTGCTCGGCCGCCGCCCCCGCCTCCCGCCGGCCCGCCCCCGGTCCCCGCCCGCCGCTGTGCCCGCCCCCCGCGCGCGCTCCGCCCCGGGGCCCGCCACTAGGCGCCGCCGCCGCCGCGGACGGGCCCGCCGATTGGGCCGCGGCGCCGTCCGTCAAACCAAAGTGTTAAGAGGCGGGCCCCCGCGCGGGGGGCGCGGCGGGGCGGGGGAAAGGGGCGGGGCCGCGCGCTCGGCGCCGCCCACTCCCCCCGCCTCGGCCCTCCTCCCGCCGGCTGGGGGCGGGGCGAGACCCGCCCGCCCCCGCCCGGCACGGCCCCGGACGGCTGTCAGTCAGGCGGCGGCGCGCGCTGATTGGGCCGGCGGCCGCCGGGGAGCGGGGGCAGCACGTTGGGATGCGCGCTACTTAAGGTCCAGCTGCGTGAGCCATTGACGTGTTTGGAGCTGGAGACGGCCTGGGCGCTGGTGAGGCGGCCGCCCGAGGTGAGTGGTCCCCCGCCCCTCCTTCCGCGGCGGCTGCGGGGACGCGAGAAGAGAGGGGTGCTCCTGGGCCACCGCGGGGCCCGGGTCCTCTTCTTCGGCGTGGAGCCGCTGCAGCCAGGCCTCGCCCCAGCGCGGGCCCTTTCCTGTCGCCGCTCCTCTCCACGACGCGGGCTTATTCGGGCTGGGGACGAGGAAGGTGACCCTCGCCCTGCCTGGGCACCCCTGGCTCTTCCTTCACGCTGCTTCTCAGCCTGTGGGACCTAACTGCCGACCCCCACTTCCAATTTCCCGCGTGCCCCTCTCCCCTTGCCCCACTCGGCTCCGTTGAAGGTCAAAGCAAGGTGTGTTCACCTGTGCCGGTTGTCCACCGTTAGACGGCCCGGCAGCAGCGCGGGGGACAGCGAGGCCGCGGACTCCCAGCTCCAGTTTCTCCCCGGACTACCCCGCCCCGCCGGGCCGTGCCGACTTCCTGACCCTGCCTTTCTGCCCCCCGCAGTGGGTTAGGGGCTTCAGGTGCTCGCATGGCGTGTTGCAGCTTCCTGCTAGGTGCATCTGCGTTTTAGCAGAGCCACAGACCCTGCCATGGCTCGGACCAGCGTGTGGGCATGGACGTGTTCAATAACGTTCCCTTCCCCTTACCTTTCAAAGCTAGTTGGAGAGTGGGGATGTGAACTGGATGGGAATTCAAGGCATACTTTTTAAAGCAGTTTGCCTTTTGGAAGAGATGTTAGAGTTATTCCTCAAATGTGCCGTGCTTTTGCGGCCCTCCCTCAGATCTTTGGTTTTCTTTCTGGCTGTCCTTTGCAAGTAGAGCTCTAGAATATTTGTTTGGTGCCTTCAGAAAGTAAGCAGGTAAGTCCTCTCCAGCAGATCTTCCCTTTCGCCCCTCCCCTCCCCTCACTGTAAATTGACATTTCAAGACTCTTCATTTCCAGTTGAGGTGTGAGGATTCTCGTGCAAAGGTGACATTTAGAAACCCGAATTTCTATTGACCTGTATTTAGAATCCGGAAGGGAAAGGAAAGGAAATCAGAATAAATTCGTGCTGCAAACCTGATTTGCCTATATGTGATGCTACCTACATGTTATTTTTAAAGAATTCTTGACTGATGATGGTAATAACAATGCAGCGAAAGTGTACTTTCATGTAAGGCACGCAACCTGATTTTGTCTGTGAATGATCATTGTTGAGATTATATATAAGGAATAGGAACAGCTAAGCAGAGTTCTGTGTGCTCACATCATAGGATGGATGAAAAAAAGAAGGGTGTAAGTTACTTAGTATCATCATCTCTTAGTAAGAAGTCAAGCCTCCAAAAGAATTGTGTTTAGGAGAGGAAGAAGCTTCTAGATGTAATTGAATAGCACCTTGAATTTCCCTTTTACCTAGATGTTTCTGTTAGCTAGATATACACATGTATTGTTCAATAAAAATCATAAAATGTTAGGATTACTTGGAGGATTCCTGAAAGTTAAAGGATCCTGGAATGACTAAACTTTTCTCCATCCTTCTTTGCAAAGATTAATCTCGATTAATCGCCTGGACATCCTGGTCTCTTTACTAGGTGAGTCTTGATTGGAAATACCTCCACTTTTTAGGAGTTTGATTGATTTTCCTGAATATGCCTTGTTTCTTTAAACATGACTGATATTGTTTGATGGTGTCATCTACGGCAAGAAGAGTAGAAACCATTTCATACAAAAATTCTGACCTTTGTCTGGTTATACAGAGTGACACAGTTTTTTATTGGATGGTGTTATGTAGGTCATACCATATTATTGCTTGTTTTCCCCAATTTAGGTGGAAGATGATGAAGCTAGAACAGGATTCAAGAGTTCAAGTTAACTCAGCCCCTTAAACTTAGTGCAGAGCATTTAAAAATATTTGTGGGTGTCTCATCAATAGTATCCCGATATATTGAAATGAAAAAAATCACTTGGCAGTAACAGTTTGTCGATTATTGTTTTTTAATTTTTCTCTTTTAGTTCCTTTCTATGACATGTCTTGAGGATAATAGACATACCAATTTCAGTTAAACTCCATTATAGAGAGCAGTTATCCTGGAATATAGTTGACGTATATGAGTACTGTGTGCCTTAGAATCACTAGTTGGCTCTTAGAGAACTGTGATAATCTTTAATTGATAAAGACTTCTGCAGAGTTGCATGTGTAAGACTTGAGTTGGAAGATGAATGGACCAGCACTCTGTGACTTCCTTTAACCCAGGGATGTATCAGTTAAATAGAAGATGCCACTAGAAGTAAAGTTTCAGTTTTTCTTTTTTAGCTTTTTAGAATGCCAGCTAAGCCATAAGTTGGGTTTTTTGTTTTTGTTTTTGTTTTTTTGGTATATTGGCCACCCCTGGTGCTGGCTACAGAGTATACACTGTAAGTTTAGTAAAAAAATGTTTCTGCTAAAGTTGGGTTGTACCAATTACTCCACACTTATTTTGTATAATGATCAAATATATAATAAGGAAGTAGTCGTTAGAATGCATGCTGTATTTGGGGCACCTGGGGGACTCAATCAGTTAAGCATTTCAACTCAGGTCATGATGTCAGGGTCCTGGGATCTAGCCCCTGAGCCCCCAAGCAAGCTTCCCACTCAGCAGAGAATCTGCTTGTTTCCTTCTCCCTCTGTACTCCCCACTGTGCTTTTGTGCACGTGCTGTCTCTCTTGCAAATAAATAAATCTAAAAAAAAAAAAAAATGCATGCTATATTCTTAGGTTTTGTTAGTATACTTAATAGTTTAACATTTAGAAATAAAGATAAACTAAAACTTAATTATATCTGAACTATCTTCCTGGACATTATAATCAAGTTTCAGTGGATGAATTTAAATGTGGCCTGAGGCACCATGGCAATGCAAAGGAAAAACCCATCCAAATATTTATTCTCATAATATAGAGGATGTATGAAATTCCTTACTGGATAATCATTATACCAAAATTAATTTTTAAGTACTCATGGTTCTAATGAGATGTACTGATTTATTTTCTGTCATTCACTGTGTAACTCTTTTCTCCAACATCTGCCTGCAGTAAGAAAACTGTTAGGATGCCCATGGTAGCACGGAGGCTGAGAGATCCTGACATAAACCCTTGCTTGTTGGTAAGGTGGTTTGCTTTCACTTTTCATGAGTATTAACTTGGAAAAACAGGCTTGTTCTATTTTTGTGGGCATCTGTTTTCTGCAGTTCTTGAATAAAGTTATTTCTATTCAAAAAATATTCCTGGCCAGTGTATCCTTATTTCACTAGAGCATTTTTTAGGTATTGATAATTTAGCTAACAAAGATCCATCCCTTCTAGGTTTGCATTTACATAATGTGCAAGCATTTACTTGCTGCTATAGTATCAGACAGACATATGTAAACACCAAGGAAAATGTTTAGTCCAAAAGTAGAAAGTTGCACAGCATATTTTCAACTGCCACTGAAATTTATGTGTTAATGGCAATAATTTCATCTTGTCCTTGAGAGAGCCTGGCTGCAATAAGGGGTATCATAGAATTTGCCTATTTAAAGCCTGAAGGTTTCTACGAAGGTATCTCATGCACAAAATGTTTTGCGGTAGTAATAAGGTTTTATTGGCATTTCTTTGGTATGACTAGCAATACAGACTTGTGGCTTTGTCACCCTGGAATAAATGCAGTCATCAGACTGTGCTCTTCCCTGAAGCTACATGCATTTTCCAAATATGCACATTCGTTAAATATTTGTCATAGAAATTTAGCTTTGTTTCATATGTTAGATCTGTTTTCAACAGCTTTATTAAGTCTCTGTAAAATAGACCGTGTTTCTTAGATCTGTGAAGCAAATTACCTACCCCTTTAAAGCTTTCCTTTAGATGACCTCTCAGAATCATACTTTTCACTTTGAAGTTTGTTATCCAATCTACTTTCCGTTTAGACAGCTTAATTTTAATTCCCCAATGGCTCCTACCTTCCTTTGAACTCACAGCCCTGTGTTGCTCACTTAGGTTTTGAAGTCATATTAATGATATCTATTAAAACTGCGTACATAATAGTATATGTACTTATGTAATGGAGGGAGAGATAGCCAAAAATACATTTAGATGAGTGGTGTTAATTTAAGTTGCCTTGATGTAGACCAGTTATTAGTGACTTACTTAGGATCTTGAAACCAGCTTAACATCAAACAGTCAAGTCAAAGTGAGAACTTGGAAAAGCAGGACAGCTGCGCTCTGCGTCAGGAGACTGGGTTTTGATTCTCCCTGTGCAGTAGTGATTTTCAGCACCCTGCACCTTGCCTCAGCTTCTTTGTTAAATGCTTACTGGGATAAATGATCTCAGTCACTGCTCCAGCTCAAGTTCCCATGATCAGATATTCAGAAAACTGACCCAGACTATGAAAAGGAAGATGTCTGCTCTGGGCAGAAGGAGTGCTGGGATGGTTGGAAAGATAATTCAGTTTCTGTTCATTATATATTCATTAAAACAAACTGAAGGGAATGCTTTGGGGGAAGTGGCTTTAGAAGTTTGGAGTTTTGGGGTTTTAAGATCCCATTCCACTCTCTTAAATGATGCCTATCTTACATCTTGAAGGAATCTGATGCTTCTACCAGATGTATGGATGAAAATAACTATGACAGGGAAAGGTGTTCCACTTACTTCTTGAAGTACAAAAACTGCCGGAAATTTTGGGTAAGCCTCACTTGGTTGGCTTTGTGTTAAAACTCATCTCTTAGGCTTGAAACTGAAGCCCAAACTGAGTCAGTACCCACAATCCCTTCGTAGTGATGAGTAGTGATGACTGGCGAAACTTAACTGTTTGACCCTCCTCTTGTGTGTCCTGAAGGATCCTTGAGAGCTCTTATTGGCTCCCTCCCCCTGCTTCCCCTCCCTCCTCCAGGCTGTAAGAATGCCGTTCTCCTATAGGTGGGTCTTCCTATGCATATTTAAGAGCTGCAGCCCTAAAATAATAACCTTGTTATAACTTTAGTTCTCCTGGAGATGAACAGAATGGATAGCTTGCTCTGTCATAACCATTTTAGGCTTCCGTTTCTGCCTTCTCCTTTCCCACCACCACCCTTGGTTGGTAAAAAGGTGCCATTTTTAGATGCTGGTATATGGTTTCTGTTTCTTTGAGCACTGGATCCAGCTACTTCCTTTCCCTTTTCTATATTAACTGTTGCTTTCACATAGCAATTACTTAGTAGAGCCTCTTGATGGACCACACTTTTGTGCTCTTATACTTAAAAGTATATTCCCTTCCCAATTAGCATCAATGTATTCTTAGGGGAATAATCACTTCTGTTTAATTGTTAGTTTGAAAACATTATCTGAAGTACTAGAATTAGTTTTTTGGCTCTTCTTTACGCTTGATTTTTAGAATTTCCTTTTTGAGGTGGCCAATTACTGGCAAATGATGAGCACTTAGTATATGATTGATTTTGGTTTCTTCTTCTTTTTATACCTTCATGCAGAATTCTGTCATGGTCCAGAGAAGACAGAAAGGAGTGAAGCCATCTATGCCTACAGCAGCAGAAAGAGACGAGATCTTGGGGGCAATGGGAAAGATGCCTTACTGACTGCATTAAAATTTTTAATTTAGAAGCAGATGAATATTTTAAACAAATGATTACTGTAATCTTTTAACACTTTCTAGGCCTTACCCAGACAGATCTTAAATTCTCTAAAGAGAGATTAGGTTAGCCCTGTGTCCTCTGTGTTTGCTCTCAGTGCCATGACGATTGTCTGGCATGGCTGGCTGTGCCATGCTGCTGAGTTCACATTACTTCCTGAAGGTAGGGAGCATTAGAAAAGGTCTGGACACAAGGAGGGGAGCTTTTTTGCTGGGTAATGAACGAAGGTAATGAACACTGGCCATGAAAGGAAGGTGGTGTTCCCAAGGATGGGAAATGATGCCAGCAACAACATAGTGGAAAGGAAGCTCAAGATAACTTTGGAGACCGGTCTGTAGACTGTCTTACCTAGAGTTTAAGGTGGTCGATGGAATGGCAGAACAGAAACTGGGAAGGTAAGTTGAGAGTGGATGTGTGGTGGCCCTCAAATCTCAGGCTCGGTACAAAGTAAGACCTCTAACCTCACTCCCTTATCTTTGTTTATATAAGGTTAGCACGCTGACTGGGTAGGGAAGCAGGGATGCAGGAGGATTATCTTAAATAAATGGCATGCAAAAGAACTGGTTTTCTTTTCTTTTTTTTTTTTTTTTTAGGCAAAGGCTTAGTTAAAGGATTCTGTGACTAAAATCCATATATATTGGATAACCTGAAAGCATGGTCTTCCTGCAGCACAGTAATGGAAAAAAAGGGCGATTCTCTTAGAAATGGGGATTTCTATTCGCTGGAAGAGATGGGCAAGGAAGGGTATGGGGGTTCATAGGTGATACACTGGGATGAGACTGGAGCTTCAATTCATTTTATGCTATAAACAAGAATATTCAGTATAGTGACTGAGGTGGGTTGTGTGGCAGCTCTCATAGCCACTACCTTTTAACGCAGTTTATCATATACTGAACAGTTTTATAACATTATTTAATAAAGTTTAACATTTACTAAAAAATCAACGAAAGAAATAGCCTGTGTCCCTTCTGTTTTTCTGGTGCTGGATCAAGTGTATTATTTTAAAGGCTGCTGACAACAAACTATCTATCTCGTTGGTCTTTGTCCAAAACCCGGGTCAGATGTTTTTAAGCCATATGACCCTGATTGTTAAATGTGATTCTATTTGAATAAAAGATGGATTGTTTGAGAAATTCCTTGATTTGTATTGATTGCTCTAAAAGTGATGGATTAAAATAGGAACTGACAAGAAACTAATACTTGTGTGACAAGCATTTCAGTATCTAAGAGTGCTGTTTAAGGGTTTGGAATTTTAATGTCGCTTCTTTAAATGCACATACCAATGTCAACATTGCTCCCAGAGATATTTGTCCTGGCCTACCTCTTTTTTTTTTTTAATAGCAACTTTATTGAGATACAATTCAGATACCGTATAAATTATCCATTTAAAGTGTACAGTGCAATGGTTTTTAGTATTTGACAAAGTTGGGTAGCCATCACAGAAAGAAACCATAAGCACACATTTTTTGTTTCCTTTTAACACCTCCCTTTTTCATCTCTCCCAACACCTGTGCAACTATTTTTCTATCTCTAGAATGGCCTGTTCTGGTAATTTATATGAATGGAATCATATGATATGTGGTCTTTTGTGACTGGCTTCTTTCACTTTTTTTTTTTTCCCCCAAGACTCATTCATGTTACCTGTATCAGTACTTCATTCCTCTTTGTTGCTGAATAACATTCCATTGTATAGATTTACCACATTTTATGTATCCATTCATCAGTTGGTGGGTACTTGGGTTGTTTCTATTTTGGGGCTACTATGAGTCATGCTGTTTCTTGGACATTTGTGTACAAATTTTTATGTAGGCATTCATCTCTTTGAATATGTCCCTAGGAGTTGGATTGCTAAGTCATATGGTAACTGTGTTCAACGTTTGGGAGAACTAACTATTCTTCAAAGTGGCAGCACCATTTTACCATGTGTGAGGGTTCCAATTTCTCCACATCCTCATTAACACTTATACTAGTGGGTGTGAGCTGGCATCTCAATGTGGTTTTGATTTGCATTTTCCTGAAAGCCAGTGATGCTGAGCATCTTTTTATGTACTTATTGGCTAGTCAAATATCTTCTTGGAGAAGTGTTCATGTAGATCCTTTACCTATTTTAAAGTTGGGTAGTGTATCTTTATTAGTGAATTGTGAGAGTTCTTTACTAAATACAAATCCCTTATCAGATAAAGGTTTACAAATGATTTCTTCCCTTCTCTGGGTTGTATTTTCACTTCATGGTGTCCTTTGAAACACAGAAGTTTTTAATTTTGATAAAGTCCAATTTATTTTTTCTTTTGTTGCTTTCGGTGACATATCTAAGAAAGCATTGCCTAATCAAGCTCAGAAAGTTTTACATATGTTTTTTTCTAAGGGGTTTTGTAGTTTTAGCTCTTTAGGTCTTCAATCCATTTTGAGTTAATTTTTGTATATGGTATGAGGTGGGAATCAGCTTCATTTTTTTTTTTTCATGTGGCTGCCCAGGTCCCCAGAACTTTTGGTTGAAAAGGCTATGCTTTCTCCTGTTGAATTGTCTGGGCACTCCTGCAAATCAATTGTATATGTCAGAATTTATTTCTGGATTTTGAATTCTATTCCATTGATCTGTATGTCTGTTTTTAGCCACAGTCTCTTGATTACTGTAGCTTTGTGGTAAGGGCATAGCTCTTTGATGAATGGTTTCTGGAAGTGTGTTTTCTATGCAGTACTTCTGGTGACAAACTAATTGGAGACTTTTGACCAGCAAATCTTTAATGTATGTAATCATAATGTGGCTCCACTTAGGCAAAGATGTTCAATTCTCAATTTGTCCTCACTAATTCCCTAATTCTTTGTTTGCATCTTTACACATACCCTGATAACTTCAGCAAACTCTTCTTGTAACCGGATTGCGCAAGACCTTGCTGCACCACTCTGGAGGGGCAGAGTCCCATCACCACTGTCAAATTTGCCACTATTGTAGTTCTCTTTCCAAGACACTACAGGAGAAGTGAATCTAATTACCCTGATAAATCAGTTGTATCAGGATGTTTGTTGGTGCAGTGAGAGAATTTTCAAATCTGACAAGCCTTTGATATCAACTGTCAACTAGCAGAATATGTAGAAGGAGGATTACTTGTTCACATGCATCTCTGAGGAAGCATCTCATTACAGGTTCTCTATGCAGTGGGAGAGAGTGGCACACTGAGTGCAGTATGTAAAAGTAATCCTTTTGAGAATCACTACCTACTTGAAAGTATAAGCAGTATCATTCATAGTTACATGTAAGTCATATATATATATATAGTTATAAATAATATTACTCATGGTTATATCCCTAATACCTGGCAAGCTTCAAGTGTGGGTAATTGACTAAAAAATATGTATGTATTGGGGGAAGGGATGGCTTTTTAAACTGAACACATTGAAGAACATGCTCTAATGACGCAAAAAGGTATGTAATCTTCAAAGGTCCAAATAATGCAAAGGGTATACAGTGTAAATAAATCTGCCTAGAAGCAGCCCATGTCAAAAAGTTTTCAAGGTTTTTATGCATACGAAGGATACCTCTAAATTTGTTTTGCACAAAAGGAACAGCATAGTGCATAAACTGGAGGTACCTTACTTTTTTTACTTAGTGATAGAGTTTGGAGTAATTCTCCACCAGTGATTATAGATTTACTCCATTTCTTTTGATGGCTGCGGTTTTCTCTTGTGTAGTTATACTGTCATTGAACCAGTCTCCCACTGATGGATTCGCTGTTAAAGACAAGGTAGCAACAACCATCACTGTGTATGGCTCTTTGCCTGTTCTGTTTTTATATCTATAATACATGCCAGAGATAGAATTTCTATCCAAAAGGCTTCTGCATTTTAAATATTGTAGGTATCCACAACCCCACCCCAACCCCACCCCCGGCAAAATGAACAAAACCTGTGAGTGTTTCTTTCCTCACACTCTCAATCCTACTGGGTACTTTATTATTATTTTTTCTAAAGATTTATTTAGGGATCCCTGGGTGGCTCAGCGGTTTAGTGCCTGCCTTCGGCGTAGGGCATGATCCTGGAGCCCTGGGATAGAATCCCACATTAGGCTCCCTGCATGGAGCCTGCTTCTCCCTCTGCCTGTGCCTCTCTCTCTCTCTGTCTCTCATAAATAAATACAATCTTTAAAAAAATATTTATTCATTTGAGAGTGAGAGAAGGGAGAGAAACTTAAGTAGACTCTACACTGGCAGAGTGCAGAGCCCACCACCGGGCTGGATCTCAAGACCCTGAGCCCAAACCAAGAGTCTGATGCTTAACGGACTGCGCCACCCAGCTGCCCCCCACTTGGGTACTTTAAAACCCTTTCATCCTTAAAATCATTGAATGAAAAATGGAATGGGTGTATTTATTTCCTTTACCCAATTCTTTTTTTTTTTTTTTTTTAGGTTGTCAGTGTGAATGATTTGGGGAACTCTTGATGTTGTAAGGAAACTACCTCTTTGTCATTTGTATTCTGTGTCTTTCGACTTTGAACTTAAAATTTCTGTGAAGTGATTTACATTTTAATGTAATTAAATGGACCGATCTTCTTATTTATGGTTTCTGGTGCTCAATAAATATTAAAAGAATCCAAGTACTAGTACTGCTATTACAGTTCAGTTCTGCTCCACAAATATTTGCCAAGTGCCTATAATGTGCAAAGTGCTAGGCTAAACGGGGTGGAGGAGCATGCATGAATAAGTCACCATCTGGCCCTCAAAGAACTTGGCGATGCTGAGTGGAAGAAGGAAATGAAAGCCACCGCAGGAGCAAGAACAAACTTCTAAGAGGGTAAGTGCCTTCATAAACACGAAGGGAAAAAATAAATAAATAAACACGAAGGGACACATGCATGTGGGGTATTTGGAGATTAGTCTTTACTGACTGAGACCAGAGTAGGTGAAGGAAGAAATGTAGACAGGTAGAGTAGGTTCACATTATGAGGGGCCTTGAATGCTCTGCTTGGGACTTTAAACCTTATTCTACTCCTAAAGGAAAGCTATGAAGTGTTTTGTGATGGAGAGGGTCCAATCCAGTTTGTGTGCAGAATAATTCAGGAGGTGCTGAGAGAGGGTTTAAAACAATCTTAGATCACTACAACTTGTCTCAACTGTTTTCCTCCATAAATTTTTGCCTGACTCCAGTTCCTTTTTTAATGCCGCAGCCAGGAGAGTCTTCCCAAAATGCAAATACCATAATTCCCACTTAAAATTCCAAGACCTGTCCATTGCCTCAGGATACTTGTCCCAATCCTTCCCTTGGTTTACAAGGTCCTCTAAGATCTGGGGACATTTGTGAAGGGCACAGGCTTGTGGGAGTTGGGAACAGGTCTGCTTTTAGACACACAAGACCAAGACTGTGTCTTCAAGGACCTTGGATTTCAGTGAGGGAGGCAGACATGGAAATGTCCGACTGTGTCCTTTCCCTGTGGGGTGTCCTGCTGCCACCTTCTCCATTGCCCGAACGTACCCGATTTTCCCAATTTGAATGGCCATCTCTCAAGAGCTGCAGTTAAGTGCTGCTTTTAGGTTCAGCTCACATGTATTGTCTCTAGTACCCATCTCTAGCACCGCTAGTCAGAATTAATGTCACCTTCTCTTCAGTTCCCTCCCGCCTCTATGGTGACACTCACTGTGTATTCCCTGGGTAGCCACTTACATAATCAGACATGGTAACATGAGACAAATAAAGTCACCTAAACGCTCTTTTAATTTCTCACTTTCTGTTTTTATTTTGCAGAATAAGAAAATAAGAAATGTTCCTTAAGTTTCAAATGCATTATTCTGAAAAGGAGCTAAAAAGAGGTGGGCTTGGTTTGCCTTTCAGTTGCAAACACAGGACAAAATTTTCCTTGACAGGTGGAAGATTACCAGTGGTTTCTACTGGTGGTGGTTGAACATGCAGAGTGGTCAGTGTGAGGTCTGCCTCCCTCCCAGACTTCCCAAGCCTGCTGGATATCTCTCAGAATGCTGAGCTTTTCTTTGGTCAGCTGGGTGGAGCACGCCAAAATGCAAAGTCTGTTTCACAGCGCCTGCTTTCTTCCAGGAAAACTTGTAAATTGACATTTAAAAATCTGCTTATCTCAAAAACTGTCACCTAGGTCCAGGGGCTTAATTTTTCGGTTTCTTTTATCACTGTGTTTAGAATCCACAAATAAATAGGCTTGGGACCAACACAGATTCCTCCACCAACACCGACAGCCCTCCAGAGATGTGAAAAGAAAGTGAGGGTCATTTCACAGCATCATATTCCAGTATTGGCAGGATGAGGGAAAGATGGCAGGTTGCAGGGAAGTTTGCAGGGGTGGAGGGGGCTGGTGGCTGATGGGACAGATGAGCAGCAGAGAGAAAAGATGGGAGTGATTTAATAGGTGCAGGGCGCTGGCTCTGGATTGCAATGAGCATTGAAGAATAAAAAAATAAAAGATTAGTAATGATGAAAATAAAGCTTCCAATGCCAGAACCTAAACCAAAAAATCCCGCTTAATACACAGAAGTAAAACATGACATGATTGGAAACAGCATTGCATCTGGAGTCAAAATATCTGGGTTTGATTCTGGCTCTGCCACTTATTGCCTGTACTGTAAATTGCTTCAGCTTTTAGAGCTTTTCCTACCATGAAGACGTATTTTTTAAATGCCCTAATAGGTTGTTGTGAAACCCAAAGAAGATTTCAGATTATTATTCAGATTACTATAAAAAATAGACATACTGAATTTATTTGTAATAAGTGAAAGCCTAGCTAATTCTTGGTCTACTTGGTAAAGCTATGATCTCAATTGCTATAACCTTTTTACTTGATCCCTTCTCAAAATCCCCCCTAGAATAACTCCCCAAACTTCATCTATGCTAGAAGCGGTTACAAAAAGCCAAATTGATTGTTGTTTTATTTCACTCCTTCACTTTTACAATTTCACAGTATAATTTGGCTCAGAATGTTCTCTCCTTATAATTTTTTTTTCTCACTCACCCCCTCACACTACCCTAGATGCTTCATATACACCTGAAGTCCCCAGTCAGCAAGAACAAGACAATCCATTTTGGAAGAGGGAGATTATAAAAAGAACTGGAAATATTTACCAAGTCACTCAGAAGAAAATATTGTCCATCTATGTTCAGGGCATGACATGCATGAATAAAACTGCCTATTTGCTTGATTGTCCCTCTACCCATGATCAAGAGCCCTCTCCTTTCTCTTCCCTTCAAAAACTGCCCTCCATTCCCTTTAGGGATCACCTCTAGTTTTTCGGACACCCTGAAATCTTTGTGCGTGTCAGCTGTACTCCACACTCCAATTCCCCCAGGTAACTCCCCAACCTCACATGCAGTGTCCCCTCTTTGCACCTTCCCTATGCCTTGACACTGTGTGTAGCTCTAGCTGACTCCGTCCTCGATTATATGTTGGTGCCTATTGTGCTGTCCCTACATCATACACACAGGTTGTATCTGTCACGTCCTGGTCTGCAAAAGCAGAGACTGCTATGGTCCTCCACGCTGGCGCAGCACCCTGCAGTTGGGGTGGGGGGATGTAAGCCCCACCCCAACCCTGTGAAATTGGCTTTCTCCGTGGCTTGCAGACAGGAGACTTGTGGAGCCTAAGGAACTGCGATGCAGGGCAGGGCTCCGCGGCCTGGCCCCACGCACCCCCGTTTTCCCAGTGCTGGACCCTACCTCGTCAATGCCCTTCCATTTTTTGTGGCTCCTGGCTGTGGCTATTATTCGGATTACTATTCATTTTGCCATTTAGCACTTACTGAGTCTGCACACAGATAAAAGGCTTCTCTAGGGGATGTAAAAGTGAATGAGAAAATTTATAATCTAGGAGAAAATTTGCAGATTAATCAGCATCATGGACTGTATAGTAGATTCTCTACCAAACCTTTCATTGATTCGAACGAGTTCTTTTAAAATGTCTGATTCTATGTGCGCTGTCAACCCTGTCTCCCTCTCTGCTCTTGAGGTGATAGTGAGATGTGACAATAGAGAGGACAGTGCTCTTTGTCAGGAAATAACAAGGAAGAGGAACACAAAGGGTCCAGGTGATCTGCAGAGTGGATTTTTTTTTTTTCCTGGATAAAAAGGCTGGTTTTGTCATTTTGTTGTACTGAAGAGCTTCCTGACACATTCATAGGCTCCTTAAAGACTCAGGGAATAGTGGATTGGGGTGGGGTGTTTTCAATTTATAGTTCATATACTTGGCAACTAGAGTGTCATCTTGTCTTTCTGTTTCTTTCATTTCAGATGTATATGTCATCTTGTATAACAACATTCCAAACCCTTGACAGCTTCTGTGCATAATTCCCACTTTTGAAAAATGTCTTACACAACCTCAGTAGACTGCATTTCTTTACCTCTTGGGAAAACAACACTGAACAATGATGACACTACAGTGAAACTTGGACTGGTTACTTCTGCAGTCCTGTCAACCACAGGGGCTACGGTCCCAGCCCTTCACAACTCTGTGACCCCTAACATCTAGCACAAGAGTATTTAGTGTTAGGGTTACCTCTCTTTAAAAAAATCCTTTATTTATAATTTTGGTATGAGGGAGTGGAGAGAAGATGTGAAAAGCTGCGGAAACGAGGTACGGAATAGGATGTATATAGCTGGTGGTTGAAGGTGTGTGCTTTGCTTTGTACTGAGCAGATTTAGAACCCCACTTCTTCCTAACTATCCTAAACTATCCTAGCCATGAGCTTTGGACAAATTGCTCAATGCAAAAGTATCCAATTCTGCAGCTGTAAAATACCAACCTCAGTGACTGAAATCTAGGGAGCCCCAATAAATATTATTTATTTTATTCTCTATCCCTACTTTTTCAAGAGAAGGAAAAGTAAAAAAAAAAAAATGAAATCTCCTTTCAAATAATGGGGTTTTAATTTCAAAACCCCCAAAATTTCAAAAATTTCAAAAAAATTTAATAATTTCAAAAATCAAGAATCTTATACTTTGTCTTTTATCTGCTCAAATAGTAGATCAATACTATCTACTTCCATGTTGTTGAACTCCTCATACTCTCAAATAGAGCTCTTGAGTAAGAGTTTTTAGTGCTGAGTGATTACCAAACTAATTATAGTGATTTTACTATCTGGATATCTTTAAGGGAAAAGGCCAGATGCGTAAGATTGTATGGTTTGGCAACTCAGTAATCTTCAAGAAGACAGTAGTGTATTTACAAAGCATAGAGCATTATGTTAATTTGAATAGAGACCTTTCTCCTGAAATGTGATGGCTCTGAGGTTCTGAATGTTTCCCTAAACAATAAAACAAAGGATGGATTTACTTAGAAGGGGTGAATAACCAAGAGTAAATGAATTATATATTGAAACATAAGGTATTCAGGGGAATATGGGTTAGAATGGATCAAAGAAATAGGTGTGTTTAGATTAGGAAAGAGTTCTGGGCCACAGGGAATTGTACAAGAATGACATGGACAGCGTTTAAAATTTTGCTGGAGTTCAGCACCTAGGGATGAGGAAAGTAAGCAAGGAAAAGATTTAGCGATCAGTAAGGAAGTTTTTATGACCCAAGCATTAGAGGAGTACCTAACTTCTGGCAACTTATTCATTTGTACAGCAAATATTTATTGAATTCCTTAAAGAGTTTCAAAGCAAATGAGATTTATTACTGCACAAAGTAGGCAACGCCTCCTACTCCCCTGGGACTTACTTGATTAGAGAAAGAGAATTAGCAATGAACACAATCAATGAACTAGATAGCATATTAGAAAGTTTTAAGCCCTGTGAATGAAAGGACCCTGAAGGCAAGAGAAGGGGGAGGAGCCCTGGGATGTGGGGGTGGGGCAAGGGGTTACTGGGTATGGCTGGGGGGGATGGGCAACAGAGCTCAGTCCTCCCTGGCAGTTCAGGCCACCACACAAATGGATGAGTTTGCTTCTTGCTATTTTGTCTGACTTTGCTTTTCTAATGAACATCTGGGTTTTAGGATGTGAAAGTAAAATCTTAAAAAAAATTTTTTCTGGGATCCAGGCAGCAAAGGAAACAGTGGGATCAGGACAATGGGTAAGTACAATGAACTTTAAAACTGTACACAGCAAGGAGTGAATAGGGGCTGTTGTCATACATAAAATGAGCAAAGACTTCATATCAAATCAATGTCTTATTATAAACTCTTTGGGTACTCACTCATACTGATCAATGTATAATTTTGTTCTTGTTTATTTATTTAAAAAGATTTATTTATTTATTCATGAGAGAGAGAGTGAGAGAGAGAGGCAGAGACACAGGCAGAGGGAGAAGTAGGCTCCATTCAGGGGGCCCGGTGGGACTCGATCTGGGATCCTGGGATCATGCCCTGAGCTGAGGGCAGACGCTCAACCAATGAGCCACCCAGGAGTCCCTAATTTTATTCTTGTTTAGATTCAAATTCTAGAAAATGGATTTTTGCTTCACAATATAAAAAAAAAAAAACTTATGAAGTTAAAAAAATAAAATAAAGACTGTGCATGAAGTTTTGGAATTCAAAAGCACTTCCCATTTTGAATCTACAGAATGCTAACCACCTCTGAAGAAAATCTCTCCCCATGGGGATCCTAAGATCTTAGGTGAAAAATTCAGTTAGTTTGTCCATGGCCATCTTGTCAAGCCCCTTGATAATTTCCTCAGTTTCTCACTTTTCTCCAGGACATTACACTGTGTACTCATAGTCAAGCTTGGAACTGTGATCAGAAGGCTACTATAAAATACTTAAGATGCTGATTTGATAATGGAGTAATATAACCTCAGGTAGGAGGAAGAAACACTTTTTCCCCTTTTTGGAAATATGCTATTTGTTGTCCTGGCTGCCGGAGGCCCTGCTGTGCTAAACACATGGTATTTTGGATCTTCAACTCTGACGGAGGTGAGCAACCTAAGGAATCCACATCTCACTATGTGGAGGGACCTGGTAAGCCACAGGAGAATTTGACAGCTTCTAATCTATTGCTGTACATTCAGGCCACAGTGGGGTCCTTCTTTTCAACTCCTAGCCCTGGACTAGAGGACCAATTCAGGAGAAGTGGAAGAACAAGAGCCCTTGTGGCAAACTCTGAGACCTTCTCAGTTACCTGCAAGTATGGTCACACCGAATGTCTTCAAATTGTAGGACATGACAGGGAGCAAGAGTTCTCTGAACTGCTTATCTATTTAAACAGAGTTTTTCCCCTCTGATGCTCCAAGCTAGGGCTTGAAATCTCACAAAATAATAAAATAATATATCACTCCTTAGAATATGCTGGAGGTGGTGTGGTCTCCCTGAATGAACTGAATGAATAAGACAAAATCACCTGTACCCTTCGGAACACCCTAGATATCCCACCCACACAAGAAGTGGCTCAAGTCAAAATATTTCACAATATTCCACCCAAATTAAAACAATGGAGGGGCAGACTGGGTGGCTCAGCGGTTTAGCGCCTGCCTTCGGCCCAGGGAGTGATCCTGGAGACCCGGGATCAAGTCCCACATTGGGCTCCCTGGATGGAGCCTGCTTCTCCCTCTGCCTGTGTCTCTGCCTCTCTCTGTCTGTCTGTCTGTCTGTCTGTCTCTCATGAATAAATAAATATAATCTTAAAAAAAAAAAAAGAGCAATGGAGACAACTGAAAAGTGTAATGGGAACTGTATATACCAAAGGAAGAGAAAAGAAAGTCTGGATGCCTCCATTTTTCTTTTAAGATTTTATTTATTTATTCGACAGAGAGAGAGAGAGCACAGCAGGGGGAGAGGGAGAAGCAGGCTCCCCACTGAATAGGGAGCCCAATGCTGGGCTCCGTCCCAGGACCCCAGGATCATGACCTGAGCTGAAGGCAGACGCTTAACCGACTAAGCCACCCAGGTGCCCCTGGATGGTTCCATTTCTAACACCAACAGGCAAACACAGAACATAGAGGTGAAAAAATAGGCACCTGTCATTTTCAGCAATTTTTTTCAAGTTTGGGGGATTCTTTTGTAGTAGAGTTTTTGGACTTTAGAAAAGGGATAACAGGAGGTAGAAGTCTCAAGTGTGAGACAGAAATAAGCAGACAGAGCCACGGGCATAGGAAGCCTATTTAATTTTAATTTGAACCTAAATATTTTTACAGAGATGTCAGAGTTTGTTGGCTTAGCTGTGTAACTCTGCTACGAGGTGCAATTGTTCCATAATGTAGAAATGAGGAAACGTTTCATGGAATTGTATTTCTCGCCTTTGGTTTTCCTTGCTTCAGTGAAAAATGTTGAGAAAAAGTTTACTCTGTGGTTTATTCTAAACAAATTCAATTCAGCATCCAGGTATTATTGCTCAATCAGCCAACTTAAGTACTTATTTTTAAAAGTGTATTTTTGACTTTAAACACTTAAATCCATTGTGGTTTATCATGTCAATATATGTTTTGGCGCACGCACAGCTCTGAGAAGGCCTGGTAAAATTCCTTAAAGGAGTCTTTGAAAAGCTCTTGCAGCAGGAACAGTCCTCTCTGTTCTCCAAGAAGATAGATCTGCATCTGAATACCTTAAAGCATATTCTGCAACTGCCTGTCCCTCCTTTTCCAGAGCCAAATCCAGGCCCCGATGATGGGGTAAATGTACCAACCAAATAAGTTGTTTTTCAGTTAGTACAAATAAAATCCAAGAATTCGTGTTTGTGTGGCTGAGTGAGCTCACATTTTGAAATAAGAACAAATTCAATTTGTACAAGGACTTCAATGACAGTTCAATCCAAGTTTTCCCTCATCTGATCTCCAATAACAACCTTAGAAGACAGGCAGGGCAGCTATGAGGGTTCCTATTTTCACAGATGAAGAAACAGATTAAAAAAAAAATCAGCAATAGGCCAGGGCCACAGTATTCTGTCCAAGGCAGTAGATGGAGGAGTAGGTTAATATATGATGTATCTGGTTTTGTTTCAACTTCAAATCCAGTGCACATCTATTATATAATAGTACTTCCTGAGAATCAATTGACTGAAGGTAAATACTTAAAATAGTCATAATATTAGATCAGTGAAGATTGTTATATTAGAAGTATTGGCAGGAATTGTTATTGTTTTTATCGGTGTCCCGACTATTAAAGTGGCACAAGAAAGCTTTTTAATAAAATCAGAAAAAACAGATGGTCTCAGGAGGGAAAAATGTTTCCTTATCTAGAATATTACTGGATAATGTGTATTTCCAGATCCTCTAGAATGTTCTTTCAAAGGTCCTTGCCCCATTCAGAGAAGATGGGTATTTGTAATGAACCCTAGTCAAGGATGGAAATACTTGTTCTGCCAAGAACATTTTTTTGGGAGATATTCCACTGTTAATAACTACAAGTTGTCTCCATAATGAAGCAATGTTATTACCACTGCTCCTCCTCTTACTGATGCTACATTTCTATCAGTAATAACAATAACTAATATTTTTAAATGCTTACTATGCACCAACCCCTGTGCCATGTACTTTCTGTGGATACATTGTTTTCTTTCCCATTTATTCTTCATGACAACCTTCAACCTTACATGATAGAAGAAACACCTATAACTGCCTTCTGGGCAGCTGCTAGTTATAATAATAACAATAATAATAATAATAATAATAATAGAAATCTGTTGTTTATTATCAAACTTGTTAACACACCTGTTTTTACCAATGATTTAAATGAGCTTTCAAGAGGTGAAGTGATTTCCCATATTCCCGTGCTAGTAAGTTAACGAATACGTATTTGGATTCAGATAATCTGATTTCCAACAAAGAGAAATTGAATCCCCTGATTCTACTATTCCCCCTTCCTGTGAATGATCTCACAAATTGAATTGTACATCTAGATTCTCTAGAACAAGGGACTCAGAACTTAATGTCCTTCTAAATCCAAAGTTCCTAGGTTAGGAATTCTCAAACTTTTGAATTGATGAAGAATCACTTTCATTCTTCTAGAATGCTATGGATTACAAAAGAGCTCGAGAGACCTGGCAAAGTGTAGAGTCACATTAAAAACACACACACACACACAACAAAACAGACTTCTAGATGATTGGGGAGGTTTTTATCAAGTGTCAAACCCAAGACCTGGAGATGCAGGAAATTACATGTTTGTTTGTCTTGAAGATGCTTCCTACCTGATAAAAAATATTTGTTTTCATGAAAAAATATTGCAAGGGAATATGAAATAGCAGGTTCTGTTAGATCCTAAGGCTTTGGAGAGAGTAGTCTGCACAGAGCAAGGGGAGCTGCAAAAGCATGGGTCTAGGGATTAACCCAAGAGGTGCTGGAGAAGGCTCACTGCAGAGCTGGCATGAGGCATGTCAGGTTTTTTGTTCTCTCCCATGGTAAAATGGAAGTGACCATCACCATATCAGGTGACAAAGTCTATGTTTATTATTGCCAATGCCTGTAATGAAGAGAATTATTTTCTATTATGGAGTTCCCTTTAACTTGATCTTCTCTTTCCAGACAAATCCAGAGAAGCGATGTTGTTGAGTATTCCTTTAAATGAATTGGCTTTTTTTTTCTTTGATTCATTAGTCTGAATTCAGAATATGCACAAGGTGCTATAGTGCAATGGCTTTCCAACACTGCAAATTTCTAGAGGCACTTTGATGGAGATCTAAGTCCCTGGGGCAATAAGTAGCCCTATTCTCTTACTGACATTGCAAAAAAGAAAATGCCTGGGTGGTTGCATCTGAAGAGTTGCCTGTAATTATATTCACTGGGTCCACTTTAGAGAGGGACCCACAGTAGGGGGTATGCATGTTGGACCCCTTCCCGAAGCGGTGGAATGACTCCAATCCCGCACAAGGTGGTCTTGTACATCATTTACTGAGGCTGGCATGCAGTTCCAGAGGCATGGATACGCTGAAATGTGTGAATCAATGCCAGAAGTCAAGCATGGCCGTGGCTTCAGTAAGAGCACCAGAGACCAGCCTGATACTGACTGATTAGAAGCGTTTCATGAATGAGAACATGTGGCAGTGACACATGCAGTCAGATATTCTGGGAGTGAGCCACCATTCTGAAAAGAATGGGACTTCTGAAAAGTCATTCAACCAGTCTGGTCTTTACTTTCCCCACGTACTTAATAAAAAGTTAGACTTGCTGCTCATCAACCCCTCCCTTCTCGCTGAAATGCTCTCATCTCTAGTCTAGACTTGAAGACCGTGTTTTGAGAACCATCTATCTAGTGACCTAAAAAATGGACTGGACTTCTCAACCTGTTGAAAGTATAAAGGAAGAAAAGCTTACTCACTACTAGAATTTGGTTTCAGAGATATTTAATTACAGCATTTGGAGATGTGTCATTCATCCATAGCTGGTCAGAGACATGGTCAACTGTTTTGCTAAGTCATTTATTATCTCCTTCTATAATTACTAGTCTCTAATCACCTAATTCTATTCTACCAGTTTGTGTGAGGGGAGCCTTACTTTTCTATCCTCTGTATCAAAGCCCTACAATAAAGCCATGATGCTCGTGATCATCTTTCATTCTGTTGCATTTCAAAATTTTTCTTCTCCTGCGTTTCTGATTATTTCTGTTTTTCCTGGCTATTGAATCATAGAATTATAGTCTTTCAAAACTAAAAGCGATTTTAGAAATTATTTAATCCTCTGTTTTACTTAATTGAAATTTGAGAACAGGAAAGATTATACAATTTGCCAAATGCCTGCAGCTGGTTAGTGGCAGTTACGCTTAGTATCAGGTGCCTGACCCTTGACCTGCAGATTTCAGGGAGACCCAGGAGGCTCTGGCTCCACCAGTGGGTAGAGCCCAACCTGACCTGATCTGAGAGATTACGATACAGCTGCCTGGCTTCAGCGATGCCCGGGTGGAGAGAGCCATGGCGTAAGGTCGAATTTGGGCAGCCCACTAAAGACAGGGTGGAGAGAAGAGCATGAAATTAGAGTTGAGGGCATTTGGCAGAAGGTGAACTCTAGGGATAATCAAGACTAGAAGGGAGTTTACTGATTATAAACAGAGTTCAATGTCTTCAAATGCCAAAATACTCATCCAGACACTATGTATTTTGCCCAAATCTCTACTTTGGTGAGTTTCATTTGTTTGTTTTTGGCGAATGTGTACAACTTGGCTGAAAGTGCTGAACACAAAAGGACGGACGTTGGCCGCTGTTGAGAATGGATGGGGAGGGGACAAGCGGAGGCAGGGAGCCCAATCTCCAGTCAAGGGATGATGGAGGCTTGGGTAGAGGCTTTGAGCAACCACAGAGAGGGTACAAAAGACGCAAGGCAGCAAAAACAGAGGAGGAAATACTGGAGACATGGGAGCACCTGCAGGAGAGAGACGTGAGTTATCTTAATTTTCTTTTTAGATTTTCCTTTTTTTTTTTCTTGGTACATGTTTTATTAAGAAAAGAATATAGTCAAAATCGCTTTACTGGATCTGAGTCTGGAATGACTTTCTGTCTATTATTTTTTCATGGATCACCTTTTTTTTTTTTTTTTAAAGAACAATTTCGGGGATCCCTGGGTGGCTCAGTGGTTTAGCGCTGCCTTTGGCCCGGGGCGCGATCCTGGAGTCCCGGGATCGAGTCCCGCATCGGGCTCCCTGCATGGAGCCTGCTTCTCCCTCCTCCTGTGTCTCTGCCTCTTTCTCTCTCTCTCTCTGTGTCTATCATAAATAAATAAATAAATCTAAAAAAAAAAAACAATTTCAAATTTATAGAAAAGTTACAGAAATAGTGCAAAGGACCTTGATATACTCTTCACTCAGATTCACCAACTGTTAACATTTGCTATGCTTTCACTTTCTCTCTTTTGTGTATTTTATACACATAAAAATTATATATTCTTTCTGCGTCATTCAAGAGTTCATAGCTCTTTTACTCCTAAATGCTTTAATTGTATATTTCCTAAGAACAGGACATCCACTTATGCAACCATGTATGAGTCTCAAAATCAGGAAATTTACATTGATACATGATTAATATCCCATCTATAGACCTTGTGTGAATTTCACAAGATCGTCCCACCCCAGGACTGTTCCAGACCGTGATTTTTTTCTTCTGGTCTGAGATCCAACCCAGGATCACCTGTTGCATTTAGTTTTCATGTGTCTTTGGTTTTCTTTGATCTGAATCAGTTTTTCCTTCTTCTTTGGCCTTCTGTGAGTAACATTTTTAAAGGGTACAGCTCAATTATTTGTAGAATGTTTCTCAGTTGGGGCTTACCCATGATTTCCTCCTGACTGGACTCAGGTCATGTTTTTTGCAAGGGGTCCCACCTGAGAACAATTGCAGTCTTCCCAAGGCATCATATTAGGAGATACATTTTGTGTTTTGTTACTATTGCTGAAAAAATTAATTACTGGTGATCTTAACTTTAGAGAAAGAACACGTATTTCAAACAGTGGATTTTTTTTTTTTTTTTGTCTTCAGCTCAGTGTAGTGTCATTATTGAAAAACAATTCTGGAAATATTTTTTAAATCAACATGGGCTCACATTTTATCCATATTAAAGTTGGGCATACCTACAGAAACGGGATGTGAACATACTGCCGTTATCAGGCTAAGTCCTAACACAGTGAAAATTTAGATAAGGGAAAGTTTCATGCATAAGGAAATGTTGACCTAAGCAGGAATAGTGTTCTTAGCTTCTGCATGTGTATAGTTTCTAGGGAATCATTTGGATACATACATTTTTCAGATCTGTTGACTACATCTAAGCACCAAATATAAATCATAGCATTCGGGGGACATTATATATGGACATTATATATACCTGCGAACTTCTCCTTGGATGACTTCCTTGGTCCCAATTAAAAACGAACAGACTTAGAATAATGGTCCTACAATATTTTGATCTGTGGTGGAGGTGGATCACTCATTGTTATTGCTAATTGTGGCTGTTAAGGAAAAGGACCTATTTCTCTAGATCAACAATGAAAATTCATAAAGATTTTGGGTTTGTGGATGAAATAGGCTTTATTTGTAGGAATCCACTGAGAAACTATTCAGTATCAGAAAATTGGTCTTAAAAGACGTTGATGGAATAATGGTTGACTTTTCTACAACAGCAATTGGGTTTCTGTGGCATCTTTGTTTTTGAACTGCTTTTGTCAGAATGTGGTTTGCCTGTCACTGGTGGTGCTGTTAGACATGGCGACGGGTGATTTGTTTTAATAAAAGTTTTAGCCATAGATGAAGTACTATGGATTTAGAAAGAACAGCTAAAATGCTTACTGCAGAGCAGAACTTGCAATTCTTTATTTTGAGTGTAGATTGATTCTTTTTTGAGTAAATGACTTACTAGTCATTCCGTATTCCCAAGAACGGCAAGAAGAAAAAGATAGAGGAGGGAAAGTGGATGGGGAGAGGATTTCAGGGACACTAGCACTCAGGGCTCAGATGGTGCATTAGAGAATCTGGCTGGGATAATTCTGATTTCCACTGCTGTGAACCCAATTCTCTGGAACGTCATACACAGCTCAGCAGGATGAAGCTGCAATGCTGCTAGAGGGTGACAATGGTAGTAGCTCTATGCTGCCATCTGGTGGTATTTCGCTGCACTGCCTCCCCCAGTGAGTCCTAGGCTCCGCTGCCCTTGAGCCCCTGGCTGGCCCACCCACACCCCCAAGTGTAAAAATCGGGAAGTTTGGCCTGTTGGTCCATTATGTACCACAGTAACGTCTCTATTCTTCTGGTGTTCTTTTCTCCTTTGTGGAGTAGATTTCTTCTCCCCTTAGAAACCTTGGTGCCCTTTGCACTGTCTCTCCTTTCTCCGTTGAGTCCAAGAACAAGAGCAAGAACAGCTAACACTTATGGAATCCTTTCTAGCTACCAGGCTCACTAAGTGCTTTGTAAATATTATTTTATTTAATCATAGGAAAAAAAGCTACAGGAAGTAGAGAGAATTATCATTCCATTTTACAGATGGGGAAACATAATAATGGCCTAGCTCATGTTGAATCATTGGCTTATCTGCCTAGAGCCTGAACCCATCTGTGCATAGCCTTCACACCTGTGTATGAAACTGAATAGAATGTTACCTGTCCCACTCACATTTTGCTTGGTCTTATTTCTAATTGTGGAATGAAAGACTCATCTCTTATGAAAATATGTCAAGCATTAGTGAACAGGTTGCAAAAATATATTTGGTGGGGGTAGGGAGCTGCTAACTAGTGCCCCTTACATTTGGATTCATGTTTCTGAGGTGGCTGATCCAGTCTGGAGAAAATGGAGTGATTTAATAATTGTGAAAGTCAAATGAGATAATGTATATGGATTGAATTTGAATACTCTATGCCAAAATTTATTATTATGTTATAATGTTGGACAGATTCTTAGTGTCACACGTGACCAAATGAATATATTTAATAAAGGTGTAAATATTTATTTTGTGATGCATCTGAGTTAAGTACAGCTTCTTTAACTTAGAGAATAAAACTCTATCTGATTGATTTTAAAGCAGATTAATTTTTTTAGAATATACAATATATATTACATATTTTGTATTTTTTTTTTAGTATAGACTTTAGCCGAACATTTTAGTCAACCAACCAGCCATTCATCCACTCTCTCAGTACAGATTCTTATCAAATTTAAGAACATGATATTGTACTAGTCACCATGTTGCTAAAATTTTCTGTCTGGTCTGGTTTTTAAAAAGGCAAAATAGGGATGCCTGGGTGGCTCAGCAGTTGAGCGTCTGCCTTTGGCTCAGGGCATGATCCCGGTCCTGGGATCGAATCCCACATCAGGCTCCCTGCATGGAACCTGCTTCTCCCTTTGCTTATGTCTCTGCCTCCTCTCTCTCTCTGTGTCTCTCATGAATAAATAAAATCTTTAAAAAAATAAAATAAAAAGGCAAAATATCTATGATTAAAATATCGAGTTTACTATTTGACATTATATTAAATATTCAACAGTTCATGATTAAAATGTAGACCGTAAACTTGTGCAAACAGTAGCTATTTTGTAAATACTTGCTTCCATGGCCCCTTCCAAGCCACTTTTGATTTGTGAGGATTTGTGAGGATCACAGAGTGGGATCCTGAGCTACATACAACCTGTAGATCAGCCTTGCTTGGAGATATCTGGAAGACCCTCCAGAGATTAACTAACATGAGATTCTAGGCAGGACATTAAAGAGTTTTCTTGAAGAGACCTGGTACACATACAAGATTCTTTCAAGCTGTAGAATGAGAAAAGAGGGGAGATAATGGCAACGTCAATATAGTGAGGAATTCCTCAGTAAGGTATTGCCCAGGATCTCCCATAGTGAACTACTTCCGTGCCTAACGCTATGAGGAACGGAGGCTGTGACACACACACAAGGCCTCAGCCTTTACGCCTCTGTAAGCTGCTGAGCACCCCTGACAGGACTGTGTGGGGCCCACACCGTTGTGGGGCAGCCAACAAGAGTGCGAGGCACTGTCTTCCCTTGGACAGCAATGGTGAGAACGTGTTGGAGGACGGAACAAAGCAAAGAATAGAGCCAGATACTGTAAAGTCTGGGTACTCTCAGGGCCATTCCCAGTTTCCTCTCCCTTCCTCTACTCTATGGGTTGGAAAGCTTACACACTCATCTTCCCAGATTCCCTTGCAGGGAGAGGTTCCCATATGAGCTAGTTCTGAGTAACAAGGTGTTAGTGCAAGCCATTAGGTTGGGATACCAGAAAATCTTGGGAAAAGACAATTTGGGTTGGAATGCTCCCTCAGCCCTTTGCCATTCTTCTTACTTTATCTTTCCTGGTTGGAACTAGCCCTGGGTGTGTAGGACTAGATTTTTTTTTTTTTAATGTATAAGCATTTTTTTTTTTTTTTTTTTGCCAGCTATGTGTAGAAGGACTTTCTTATTTGCTACCAAATGCATTCCTAACTGATAGAGCCTCCAGGAAGCACCAAGGTGGTGTTTGTTAATAGCTATCTGGACCAGCCTGCTAGGGCGACTGGGAGCCAGGGAGGAGGGTAGTGGCAGGAATGGTGGTGGGAGAGCTGGCAAATGCCAAGTGTATGCAAGCCTTGGTAAGTATGTGCTGGCCTGGAAATCCTGAATTTCTGCAAGCAGGGTGGGAGGCTGGTCCAGAGAACCACACTTTGGATTTCTTCCTTGTGATTTCTTTGTACTCATCAGCTGGTGTAGCCTGAGGAGGTGGGTTGCAAGTGTATTGGTGTTCATATTCTTGGATTTCAATGTATCAATTTGCTGATTTATTACAAGTGTCTCCAGTGTGCTTCACAATTCACTGGCTCAAGGTTTCACAAACTTTTCTGTTCAGGGGCATATGGTAAATATTTTAAACTCTGCAGGCCACTCAGTCTCTGTGACACCTACTCAATGTCCCCATTGTTGCATGAAAGTGGCCACTGACAATATATAAATGGAAGAGTACAGCTATGTTCCAATAAAACTTTATTTACACAAATAGGCGGTGTGCTGGATTTGACCTGAGAGCTATAGTTTGCCAATCCTTTGCTCTAGATCTCAGAGTGGCAGAAGAGATAAGGGTATTCTCTAAAGTTAGATTTATATGTCACTATAAATTATTTTTGCACTATTAATTTATATTACAAAATTCATTTGTTTCAATAGATTTTTTCTCAAGATTTCCCCTCTGAAAGTTGGGTAATGTCGAGCAGATTTTCTGGGCCAGTTGCCTTTCTGATGCAAAAGACGCTGATAGCCGTGTTTCTGAAAGTGTGTTCTGCAGGAGATCAGTTCCATTGGATACCCCAAATCCAAAAATAAATAGAAACGTTAGATTTAAATACATTTGGAAAGCACTGAATTTAAAAGTTGAAGCAGTTTCTCTCTCTCATATGCTACATCTACTCAGTCACCCAAGCTAGAAATCTGCAGATTATTTCATTATTTTTTTAGTTTCCTGTATCAAATCTATCTCCAAGTCCTATTGATTTGACTTCCTAAATATTCTTCCATTTTTCATTCTCTCTCTCTCTCTCTCTCTCCTTTTTCCCCCAGATATTTTATTTCAGGTTCTGGCTGCTTCTCATATTCAGAATCCACCCCCCGCCCCAAACACTCCAGTCTCAAACCCCCTCTGCCAGAATCCTGTGTCAAAATGCAAATCTGACCATGTGAATGTCCTGCTTAAAACCCATTAATGACCTCTCACAGTGACTGGCCAGGACAACACTTTCTAACCCCTGTTCACTAGGTGTTAGATGTGCTACAAGAAAAATTCTGTAGGAAGCATTAGATAAACGGAGTCCTTTACCTCTCAGAGCTCTTAATATAAAATGAATTTTGACTCTTCAAGAAGGGATACAGGTTGCAGCAATTTCCAAATCCAACTGAATGTACGGCATCCTTTTTTCCTGGGAACTAGAGAATGATTAGTTTTCCTATCAAGCCTTTTGAGAAACACTTCCCCCACAGATACAACAAAGAATTAAAATTAATGGGGGTTTGCTCAACTCTATAGCCCCAGTCTAAGAATTAATGTCTCTTTGATGCTGCCCCACAACTGTTTTTCCTTGGGGAGACTGTCTCCTTTTCCCTGGCGATACAGGCTCAGCATCTGGGGGAAAGTTAGGTCTGAGGTCAAAGAGATTCGCCTTGGAATTTCAACTACTCACCAGATGTGTGAGTTTGGGTAAGTTTCTTCAGTTTCCCTGAGTCTCTTGTTGTTGCTACTTATGCTTGACCTGCCAGGGGAGCACAGCAGGAACGCCACAGAAGCCACTCTGGTTTAGCCTCGCATCTGAGTAAGAACTAAGTGTCCTGGGTACAAGGAGGGGCCCTGAGAAAATCTTATGCAACTAACAGAGCATTAGCCATACTATGCCAATAGGAACTAAAAAGCAGGTTTCAGGTGGCTCTTCCTTCAAGTGAGATCCAGGTGGTTTCCTCTGCTGTACTATGCACACTACAATGTCAGAGATGACCTCTTGCAAAGCCTCCAATGATGCATTTCATTGAGCATCATTTACCTTTTGTATGAAATAATGTGACCATACCTGGTCCTTGCCTTGTGTCAAAAATTCTTCCCCTCTCCTGAATTTATTCACAGAACAAATGGCAGTGTTTTTGTTTGTTAATGAATAACAGCCTGGACCTTGGAGCTGTGCTATCCACTGATTTTTATTCTTTAAAATCTTAATTAAAGATATTTAGGAAAAAATAATGCAAGTTTTAAGGAAAATATGAACAAAATGTGGTGTATTTAAAAATGGGTATGAAGGGGCGCCTGGGTGGCTCAGCTGGTTAAGGAGCTGCCTTTGGATCAGGTCACGATCCCAGGGTCCAGGGATTGAGCTCTACATCGGGTTCCCTGCTCATTGGTGTGTCTACTTCTCCCTCTTTCCCTGCCCCTCTCCCCCACTCATGCCTTTTCTCTCTCAAACAAAGAAATAAAAAAAATTTTTTTTAAATGGGCATGGAATATTTATTGAGGAGATGTAAAATTTTCCTAAATTTGGATATGTTTAAAATGGTCTTGAAAAATACTATAAAATATGTGATGGACAGAGCAAGAAATTAGGTAAGACAATTTCTGGAAACAATTTATAAATGAGAAATATCTGAAGCTTTCGGGTCTCTGTTATGCTCCATTTTCTCAGTAGATGGCGCCCTTCCACCTTCAAAACTTTTATTTACACTAAGGTGTAAAAGGCTGACAATCCATTACAACAGTAATCAAATCCTCTTTGGGTCTTTCCTTATTACATACATACAGCCCTATGGCACCTGCAATACCTTCCACAGAGAAAGGATTGCATAGTTAAGCCAATATTTCGAATACAGTAAAATTTATTTCCGCACTTTAATATATTTGCAAGAGTCAATTCTTTCACTCATCTACTGGTAATTCACAACTACATTCTCACATATTGTCTTCTTCCCAATATTTCTAACCTCACGCTAGGACTCTTACTCCAGATAGGCCACCCAGCTACCGTTTTATCAAGAAGAGCAAGCCATTCCTTTTATCATTAACTCAGTTCTTCAGTCAACAATTATTTATTCAGTACCCACTATATGCCAGACACCACAAAGCTCAAAGGAGGCAAAGATACATGAACAAACGTCTTTGCCTTTAAAGAGCCCGAACTTCTTTGAAGGATATAGAAACAATTATATTGTGTACACAATGGTACTTATCATAATGTTAAGAGAAAGACATGTGGTGTTATAGGATCCCAGAGAAAGGGGACCAAACCCAGTCTGCAGGAGGGAGTGTGGGAGAGCTCCCAGGGATTACTAAGGTTAGCTAAGCCAAGTCTTAAGGGGCATTAGTTTAGCAAATATCAGGGTAGAGCTATGTTCTAGGTAGGCAGTGTTACAGAATGGGGGTAAGGTGCGTCATACCTGTGTAGTTACTTTTCAGAGCAGCTCAACCTTAAATACAGCCAGCAGGTCACCATTCTGGCTGCATATTAAATGCACTCCGGGCTTTCAAAATACCAATTTCTGGTCTTCATTCCCAGATAGCCTTCTCTAATTCATCTAGAGATGCCTGAGTACTGCTGCTAAAAACAAAATTGTCGTAGATGAGTTTAACAGGTGTCTGGGGTTGGGAAACTTTTTGTTGGTGAGTGAGTGAGTAATGAGAATCGAGCTTGGGGTGGTAGACAGGTCTTCACATTTTACACTTGGGAGGCTTGATAAATATGTAGATCCTGGGCCCCCTTCCAGGAAATTCAACACTTTCCAAATGCATCTGATAAAACTAGTCAGAAAGTCACATTTGAGAAACACCAGAACACACCTGGGAAACCTTGTCCTGTTGTCCATGTCATACCTACTAATGAAGTTTTGTTTTGTTTTGTTTTAGCTTGCTAATTTGTTGCAAGGGACTGAGATGGTTTTGGAATTGCTTTTGAGAGGAGCCAGTCCAGCGGTCCTGTGGGAAGGATGGTATGACCCAGGCAGGGAGATAATTAAGAATACTCTTGTAAAACTTCAGGTGAGTGTATGGAAGCCTGACCTTGGATGGTGGCAGTTAAGGACAACGGTGTGGGCAGTGTGGGAGACAGCAGGGATGCCAGAGATACTCAGAATGCTAAACTGCCAGGACGTGGAGATTAGTAGGGGCTAAAGAGAAGGATAGGGCTAGATTAAGATCTTTAGGAGCTCTAAGTATTAAAAATGGTTATGTTGCCTCACTGTACATATTTTTAAAAAATCCATGGTGAACCATATAATGTACACAAGAAAATTCAGCAAAGTCCTTCTTTTAAATTTTTCCTACAGTAAGGTTTTTTGTTTTGTGCAGTTTTAAATATTGAACTCTTTCCAATTTTTTTTCTGATATCCCTCAGTTGTTGACACCTTGAACACTTAGTAGATCTGACTATTGGGAAATTCAGTAACTACTATCAGGGAGAGAGGGAGGGGGAGGGGGGAAACAGGGATTGGAAAGGGACAGAAAAGAGGAGAGGGGGAGGAAGTCTCTTACTCTTCTTATAAGGACACCAATCCTGGGACACCCAGGTGGCTCAGCAGTTGAGCATCTGCCGTCAGGATCAAGCGCATGATCCCCCATCTGGGAAGCCTGCTTCTCCCTCTATCTCTGCTTCTCTCTGTGTGTCTCTCATGAATAAATAACTTAAAAAAAAATCCTAAAAAAAAATAAGGACACCAATCCTATCATGGGGGCTCTGCCCTCTAGATCAGCTCACCTCCCAAAGGCCCCACCTCTGAATACAATGGCATTGGGGATTAGGATTTCAAAGTATGAATTTTGGAAGGACTCACACTATGTCCAAAAGACCTGAGTAGTAGGGCTGCTAATGCCACAGCCAGTACAGCTCTGCTGCAGAGCCCTTCCTTTATTCTGGGCCACTTAAAACTCCCAGCCATCCATTGCACTCAGTAAATGGGCTGGTTGCTAAAAACCTGCAAGGCAGTGAGGGAAGCTTCATAGAGAAGGAGAAAGAGCTAGGTGAGGTTGTGGGTAAATAAAGCTGTACCTTGCCTGGATCCACGTTGATGGAGGGGGCACTCTGGAGCTTAAACCTTAACATTGCATTGTCTCCCGTGTATTCTGAATCAAACAAACACAGGCCCTGAGGTGAGTGATTGGCTTTGCCCAGTCAGGGAGGGAGGAATCTGGGGAGAAGATGACAGGTTCGAGTTGTTGGTAATCACTTGTAGCAGCTGGGATGGCGTGGGGGTGGAGGGGTGGCAGGGGGAAGGGAGATCTGAGTGGGCATCAAAACATCTAGGACATTCTCATTACAATTTGAAAGACACAGGAAAGAGAAGTAAAAAACAACAAAAAATCACCCTGTCACATTACCCATTGAGGCCACACCTAAGATATGTTTGGTACATGTCCATCCATAAGGTCTTCTCCAAATGATTCTAAATTGTTTCAAATTTTATTTTATATGGTCGGATTATACACCATTTGTTATCCTATTTTTTAAAGCCTCGTATCAGTTGTTAGAAGCATTTCTCACTTATCATCCTAAGAGTTTTACAAACATAATTTTTAATCAATACATTTAGACATTTCTCATCACAATGAAAAGCTAAGTTTAAGGTCAAGAAGCAAGCTCTGATTTTATATGATATTTGCAAAACTAAGGGTGTGGATAGGGCTGGTTATGAGTTGAGAACTGTCACTGGCCAGGTGTGGACAGAGAACATGGATCCTGTGTTAGTAGGTACATAAATGACAGGACATGGTGGGTTTGTGCACAGAGAACCTTATATTCTTGGGTGATGAGTCTGTAATGACTGTAAAAGGATGATATTCACAGACCTATTATACCAGGATCCAAAACCTCAAATGTTTACCTAGAATGGCAGATAACACAAATAGATGAGCAGTGGGCCAAAAGAAAAGGCACATGCCCAAGGGGGGAATACTGCCCAAGCGCATTGCCACACAACAGGTTCTGATTAATTTAGCTAAAATCCAGAATTTTGTGTGTGTGTGTGTGTGTGTGTGTGTGTGTGTGTGTGTGAGAGAGAGAGAGAGAGAGAGAGAGAGAGAGAGAGAGAGTTTTAAAGATGGTCCCATTTTCTCCAGTCAGAATTTAGGCCAAAATCAGCAATAAGTCATGATTTCTCTTTGTAATGTTTGTGCTAAGTTTTGTGCTACTTGGGAATAGTCAGACGACAGAATGCGGTTCTCACACTCAGAGGCCTCAGCGGACACATTACCTCTGACACATTAGTAATACAATGACAACCTCTAGCTGCCTGATCTCTTAATCTCACTCCTCCTTTCTGAATTTCAAATCTTTCTCACTCCTGTTTCTACCTTCATCCCAGCTTCAAATAAGCCTCATGGCCTGGCCATGCTACTTGCCTTGGGAGCCTCAATAAGGAACATCTCTATTAAAAAAAGGCAGACTCTTTGGCCAATTCCAAGCTTCATAGATTTTTTTTCTAAAAAAATTAGGTAGACGTTAGATACAAAAGCCTCAACTTCTAATAAAGGTAATATGGGTGTGGAAAAAAGAGTTGGATTCAGTATCATTTAAAATACAGAAGAAGGAAAAGCAATTACAGAAATGAAGAGATTTAGAATTAATAAAAGAGTATTATTGAAGTATATGCTTTATGAGAATGGAAAACTTGAATAAAGTAGCTGCATTCCTAGAAAGAAATACAAGGGCAAAATTGATACAAGATGAAATAGGGAACTTGGATCAACCAATACGAATTAAATATATGGAAATGATGGTTAAAGATCCTCCATCTCAAAACCTGCTAGCCCATCCAGTTTTATGGGTATAGTTTATAGAATTTTCAAGGAAGAGCTAATTCTGGTTTTATGCAAGTTTATATTAGAAAATTGAAAAAACAGTTATTTATGATGTTAGTAAAAGAAATGTTGGAAAATTAGGAATGCAAGAAAACTTTCTTCATTTGATAAATTTTATGTACCAAAAGACTTCACACTGAACTGTAAGTAAGTATATAAACTTTATACTTATCAAAAAAGCTTTATACACATTCCTTTTATTTTATTTTATTTTTTTTACACATTCCTTTTAAAGGCATAGAAAGTTTTTTTTATTTTGTTTTTTGTTTTTTGTTTTTGTTTTTGTTTTTTTTTTTTTGCTATAAGGAAGGTTTTTATATTTATCTACTTGGTTGGACTTATTAGCCTTTTAGTCTTAATTAGATTTTTAGTCTTAATTAGAATGGCTTTTCTTAGTATAAGGCTCTATTTGAATTTTCTCATTTTTTTCTAGTACTTTTATGTGTTTTTAATGAAATTTTCTCATGTTTTTCTTAATGAATTGAATTTGTGAATTGAATTTTCTCATATTTTTCTTCTAGTACATATAATTCTTTTATTTATTTGGAATTTAGTGTAAGATATCCTATTTGTTTTCCTCTTGCTCCAATGAAATTCATTAAGAAGCCCATCTTTCCACCACTCTGCTGGAGAGCCATTTCTTATTCTGAACCACTTAAAACTACTAGTCTTCACATTTCTCAATAAATGAGTTGGTCAATATCAAAATAAAATCCAGTTAGATTTTTTAAAAAAATACTTTATTTATTTATTTGTGAGAGTCCCAGAGAGAGAGGCAGAGACACAGGCAGAGGGAGAAGCAGGTTCCCTGCAGAGAGCTTGATGCAGGACTCAATCCCAGGATCCCAGGATCATGACCTGAGCCAAAGGCATATATGCTCAACCATTGAGATACCCGGGTGTCCCAGTTATATTTTTAAATGAGCTTTGATACATTGGCTCTAAAAATTTTATGAAGGAATTAAGGTTTAAGTTCCATGAGAATCTAAGTCAACCTTAAAAAGAATTTATCAAGGACTTTCCAACCAGATATGAGGACAACTAGAGACTGAGCAACTTTGCTGATTTCTTTTTCTTCCTTTTCTGATTGCAAGTATTTTATGTTCTGTTTTATCTTCTTTAAGCTTTAGATTTAAAATGCTTTTCTCTTTTCTGGCTTCTTTCTTTCTTTTTAAAAATATTTTATTTATTTATTCACGAGAACACAGAGAGAACAGAGACATGGGCAGAGGGAGAAGCAGGCTCCCCATGGGGAGCCCCATGTGGGACTTGATCCCAGGACCCTGCAATCACGAACTGAGCCAAAGGCAGATGCTCAACTACTGAGCCACCCACGTGCCTCTCTTTTCTGGTTTCTTGAGGTAGAAGCTCAGCTTTCTTCTTTTTCTAATGGATACATTTAATGATGTACATTTCCCTTTAAGCATTGCTTTTGCTACATTGCATACATTTTGGTAAGTTTATTTTCATTTTCATTTAGTTAACAATATTTTTAAGTTTCTCTTGAGACTGCCTTGACTCATGGCTTATTTAGAAGTGTGTTGTTTAATTTTCAAATATTTCGGGAGACTTTGAAGATATTTTTCTGTTGTTGATTTCTAGTTTAGTTCCATTTTGGTCAGAGTATATACTTTATACGTTTTCCATCCCTGTAAATTTTTTATGATGTGTTTGATAGCCCAGTATGTGGTCTATCTTGGTGGATGTTCCAAGATAGAGATGGGCTTGAGAAGAAAATATATTCTGCTGTTGTTGGTTGGTGTATTTTGTAAATGCCAATTAGATTGGTTGATAGTACTATCCAGATGATAGGTATCCTACTATTTTCTATTTGCTTTGTCTATGTACTTATTGATGAAGATATATTGAAGCCCTAACTATAATAGTAGATTTCTCTATTTATCTTTCAGTTCTATCAGTTTTTGCCTTATGTATTTTGATTCTCTGTTGTTAGGTGCATACGTATTTAAGACTGTTACGTCTTCAGAGAGAATTGACCTCTTTATCATTAGGTAGTGCTTCTTTTTATCCCTGATAAACCTCCTGGCTCTGAAGTCTGCTTTATCTGAAATTAATAAAGCTACTCCAGCTTTCTTTTGATTAGTGTTAATATGGTGTATCTTTCTCTATTGCTTTGCTTTTATCCTGAGTCTTTATACTTGAAGTGAATTCCTTGGGATATATTGTAGAATCCTGTGGTGTTTTTTTTATCCATCTGATAATCTCTGTCTTTTAATTGGTACATTTAGCCACACATATTTAAAGTGATTATTTATGTAGATGAATAAAGCATTTTCTACTTGTTGCATTTGTCATTTGTTTTTTATTTCTTCCATCTTTTTTCTGCCTTGCCTCATTTAGTTCAACATTTTATATAATTCTATTTGTCTCCTCTTAGTGTGTCAATTATATTTCTTAAAAAAATTTAATGGTTGTTTGTTCTAGAGTTCACAATATATAGTTTCGATTAATTGATTAATATATAGTTTTGATTACTCTTAAATAATACTACACAGTTTCATGTGGCATGGAGCCCCTCCCAACTCTCTTCCTTTCTCAACTCTCCTTTGATCTCCATATTTGCCTCTCATTTGCCATAGCTTGCATGTCCTGGATTGCAATTCCTTTGCTATTCCCAAATAAGTCCATTTGGTTGGTAAAATAACAAGATGTTCTGCTTTTAAGGTTGACATTACTAGGTGTCAGAGAAATAGGATCCAGTAAAGACCTCAATAGCTCCAAGGCTGGTGATCAAATATTTGCCAGTACCTACTGAGGCCATTGAGCTCATTGCTTTGTCGTTAACCCTGGAGTTTGAGGGTATGTTTTCTCCAGTATTCAAGTTCTATTCTCTTTGTGTTTTGAGCTCTCATGGCTGTATTTAGGGATCTGTTCAAAGGCTTTGTCCTTTTTGTTTTCATTAAGCCTTTGTCCTTTCTGGTGAGTACTTTTTGTTTTTGTGAACCTCTGATTTTGAGTAATGGGAGCCCAATCCTCTAAATACTTTGTGGAGAGCCCCCACTTTCTGCAGAGGGCCCAGTTGGTTTTATGTTTGAAAACTATGGTCCTTCCTCATGTGTATTTTTAACTAAATGGTCCAACTTAACTAAAGATAATTTAAATTTTCAGTGGCCATTATGGGGAGCTTTCTATTTTTTTTTTCAAGATTTTATTTATTTGAGAGAGAGAGAGCATGCGAGAGAAAGCAGAGTGAGAGCATGAGAGAGGAACACAAGGGAGAAGTAGGCTCCCTGTTGAGTAGGGAGCCTGATGTGGGGCTCAATCCCAGGACTCTGGGATCATGGCCTGAGCCAAAGGCAGACGCTTAACCAACTAAGCCACCCATATACCCCAGGGAACTTCTATCTTGCCAAACTTGTTTTTTAAAAACTATATTAGAAAGCTACATCTCCAAAATTGAAAGACAAAGAGAATGGGATACCTATTTTAATAGGCATGCAGAAGCCTCCAAAAGATTTCAAAATAGTTTCATTGAAAGATTCACGGCAAAAGGCTTATGAAAAATCAAAGAGATAAAGGGTATCTCACACAAGACTATAAGACTGACCTATAAGATTGATATAATTCCCCTTTACTTTCTTTATTTGAGTGCTTGGTCTAGTACTGAGTATTGTCTAGAACTGCTTTTCCATTCTAAAGAGACTATTAAATGGTTACCTTTTGAAATAATACCACCCCCCCAAAATGAAATAAGACTACCCAACTCTATGAGTGATCCTCTTCAGATATTTTTCAATCCTTGGTCAAAAGCCAAAGTAGGAGCCATAGTTAAAGAATTTCTTAAACCAGGAAGGATCCTTGAAAGTTTTTGTAAACAGATTACCATCTGGGTCTAGTCCAGAGAGGAAAATAAACTTTTTTTTCCTTCCTTTCCAAATCCAGAACAATTTATTATTGATATTCTCCCTCCCACAGATAACTTCTGCCTTCTTGCAAGCAGCCTCATTTTACAAACTTGGTTTTCTGCCTGCCTGGGACATGCAGGTTGTCTGTCCTTTTAGCTATCTATGGAGGTGACTCTAGATCTTGTGAAGATAATATCTTTTATAGTCTCCTTGAGTATGTTTCTTAGATCCATGAAGTTGTTTAATGCTGCCTGAAATATGTACTGTTTGTCTCAGGTACAACCTGACAAGACATTTCGAAGGATTAAATAACTTTGTGATCAGAAATTTGGTCAAATTGGAAGCTGGTATTCAGGGCCTGATAGAATTTTTTTTTTTAGGCCTTTTCCCTAAGCTAAACGTAGTCAGAGGGAAAGACAAACATTCTAGCAGGTGAGTGGAGATGGGTGTGCCAGTCCTTTGATATCATTTAGGTGGCAACTGAATTTTTCTATGAATTGAAAATGGCTGTATTTGCACATATTTAGTCTTTGCAAGACCAGAGGTGTGGCTCCAGAAACAATTTGAAGTCTACAAATCCTATTTACCAATCCTCAAACCTCTACCATTCATCCCAGAAGGCTTGTACATATTGTCCTGAGGGAACCAAAATCTTGCATTTTTCCCCATGTGCCATTGAGATGCCAAGTTTCTACTCAGAGTCTTCTCCAGAACTCATATTTGGACCATCTCTTTGATATGAAAACTTAAAGGAGGCAATTTTTATCAGAAGGGGAAGGAAAGAGGAAAGGTTATTTGAGTAGATCCAATTTCTCTTATAACTAGTGAGTTTTGTATTATTATACCTAATTCATGGCAGTAATTTTACATGGGAGCTTTAAAATCTCTGTTTGCATTTGTCTGTGTGTTCATGTGTGTCTTTATATATGTGGGTATGTAGATATGCGGTATTTTTCCTCCAGATGGTATTACCAAAATTAATTTTTAAAAGAGATCTATGTAATTAGCTTAAAGAACAGTAAGCACTTAAATAAATTGAATTCTTAGAAATATAGTAGAAACTTAATCCAAATGAATTTTAGGTTCACATGATTTAGGAAAAAAGTTAAGTATTAAAGCTACTTTAAGCTTGTTGGTTTAATTAAAACAGGCATGTTTTTAGAGTTTCCAGCAGTTAATATAATACTTTTATTCTACTCAGGCTTACTGAAGGTCAGATGAGTTCCTGTTATCTCTCAGAAATTTGTCAGTAAAAAGGATAATGTAAGATGACGGTTAGCTATTTAATATCTCATGAAATTTTCACGACTAATCTAAGCATAATTATTAAGAACATTTATTATTAAATAGATGTGAGATAAAAGTTTACAAAGGAACTTTTCAGCAATACTTACGTTTACTTAGTTTATCCAAATCTTTTCAGTAACTTAAAAACTTAGAATTTTGCTAAGTTAAATTAGATGATAGATAGTCATTAAATATCTAGATCATTTCCAAATAAAATAAAATAATGAAACATAAATACAAACAGAGTTTTATCTACTTTCGGCTTCTCATAACACAGAAACTAAAAGATAGTTGGAAATGTTAGTGCTACATTGAAAATTGAAGAAGGCATATACTTTAAGGAATTATAAAATTTGTTTAACAAATTTGCCAATCTAAAGAAGAATGACGAAACAGAAAGTTTATCATTGCTTACTTGTTAGTTTTCACTAGAAATTAAGGTTTCAAAGGGTTAAGAATTCTAATAAATGAAGCATACTTGGTGACCTTTCTGAGTCATTGGCTGTGCATATTGGGGCAGTCTGAACAGGGGTCCTGCACCAAGATGCTTCAAAGCCTTGTTAAAGATGGTGCCTTACTATACTCAAATTTACCAGGAAATTTGGGTAAGAATGGGGTTGATGGGCTTCATCTTTTATAAAATCAGAAGTGCTGATAAAAGAAGCAAAGCTTTGAAACCTTGGCGTTTTGCACCCGCTGGAGGTCATCATTAACCAGCTTTACTCGGAGTACACGTCAGATGGACCATCACTCTGGCTGTAAATCTCAGCAAGCTCTGTTAGATGGCAACACGGAGCATCGCTGTACACTTGTAGTTGTGTTGTTTTCTTTCTGGCATGAATAGATGTACCTGTGAGGTGCAAAAAAAAAAAATCTAATAAATGTAATTAAGGGCACTGTGAATAATAGGGGACATCTTTTTATTAAAAAAATATTTATTTATTTATTCCTAAGAGACACACAGAGAGAGGCAGAGACATAGACAGAGGGAGAAGCAGACTCCTCATGGGGAGCCGGATGTGAGACTGGATCCCCAGATCCAGGATCATGCCCTGAGCTGACAGCAGATGCTCAACCACTGAGCCACCCAGGCGTCCCACTGGGGAAAGATCTTATGCAAGGAAAGCAGGAGGTGTGTTATCAGTAGGAGATGATATGAAGACTAGAGATGCATTCTTGTTGAGAGAAAAGAGAGTGATTTTGTCCTAAAGCGAGACTGTTTAGAGAGGAAAAACATAGGACAAAATTTGAATAAAAAAACAAAAGACAAAAAAACAAAACAAAACAAAACAAAACAAAAAACAAAAAAGCTTGTAGAAGATTTGTGGAAAGGAATCTTGGGAAAGGAATTTCATGTGTGGCCAAGCTAAAGAACACAGTCGAGATTAAAAAAAAAAAAAAAACCTTTGATATCCATAGTGAATTTATTAAAACTAAACCTTAATTTTCTTTCATCTACTGAGAGGACAAGTTTTCTTGAATTGTTGGTCACCTTTTAATAAGAAATTGTAAACAAAGGGTTTTCCTTACCTTTTAAGTGATCTTTTTATCAAAATAGTTCTTTGTTTTTTTTTGTCTGAATCGGGTCTATGGTTGCCTTAAATCTAGTAGAACTCACAATATTGAAAGTCAAGCTAAGTTTGCTCAGAGCTATGTAATCTATATTTGCCCAAGAAGTCTTTAATTGTCTCTATGGTTAAATGGATAAGTAAGTATTGTTTCACGGTGACCTATGATGCTTTTGACCAAATGTTTTAAGACTTTGATATTTTTGACAAACTTCCTCCAGATTAAATTCTAAATACAGTCTTTTCTAGTGAAATCGATGTTTGGGTTTTCCAGAGAGTCCCTAGAGCATCTCAAAAGATTTGTTCTCTTTTCTTGTAAGAAGGGAGATATTAAGCTAATTAGGCTAATTTACTATGTTAAATTATATGGGAAGCATTGTCAAATGAGACATAATAATAAGCCTTCTATATGTTTTATTTGCATAGGTATATGTTATAAGCATTTCAAAAATTGTGAAATTTTTGGAAATCTGATATGTCCTAGTATAATGTTATCAGTCATAATTCTAATTATTATCTTCAAATGTTGCATGTTACAGAGATAACCAAATTTCCTTGTCAATTCCATTATAACAAACTCTCATCGGATGTTTAAAAATAAGCATCTTTAAGTATTTTCATGGGTAGTTACTGTTTTACTCTGAAGGTTTTATACGTGTTTCTATGAATTACTGATTTTTGAGGAGATTCACGGAGAGCAATTTTGACAAATGTAGGTTTTATTTTTTTAAAAGATTTTTATTTATTTATTTAAGACAGAGAGGGAGAGAGGGAGAGAATGAATTGGAGAAGGGGCAGAAGGAGAAGTAGATTCCCTGTGGAGCAGGAAGCCTGACACATGACTCCATCTCAGGACCCTGGGATCATGACCTGAACCAAAGGCAGCAGCTTAACTGAGCCATCCAGGCACCTACAAGTGACGATTTCTGATAACTTCATTATTTTTATTTAAAAATTTATTTATTTATTTATTTATTTATTTATTTGAGAGAGAGAGAGAATGAGGGAGAAACAAGGGGAAAAGAAGCAGACTCCTCATTGAGCAGGGAGCCTGACACAGGGCTCCATCCCAGGACAGTGAGATCATGACCTAAGATGTAATCAGCTGCCCAACCGACTAAGCCACCCAGGCACTCTCCTGATAACTTTAAGATCATAAAATTGGACTAGGTAAGAATTTCCAGAACTAGTGGACAAACTAGATTCAAGCAGGACAAGTACTAATTATATGAACTAAGGAGGGTGACTATAACTATTATGACTGCTGGTCATAATACTGCTGGTTCCATGATGCTTTGTTTTTTTTCAAAGGAATTTTTTCCTAAGCTGTCTATGACATACAGCAATTTGATAAAGTATACCTTTGTAAACAAATATGAAAATATTAATTTTGTTTCTCCCTATCTGATCCCTTCAGAATTTGGAAACTCTTGAGTATTCTTTTCATGACATTATAGTTATTTGCATAAGTTCAGGAAAAATCTGTTATCCTTGCAAACTGGACACAGGTGGAGACACTGGCTATATTGCCAAGGCTTTGGTGTTGTAGGTAAATCTGATAGGCAGTCCTTGGCTTGGCTTCTTGACCTCAGGGGCTAAGATATTTCAGTCTGAGACTCCTTATGAAAAGTTCTAGTAAAGCAGTCTGAAAAACACATAGGCAGTCATTATTTTTGCTATACATATGTGAATAACCAGGCCAAGTTTAACCCAAATGAATTAGTTTTACTGTGATTATCTTTGGTTAAAAAAATGGGGATACTTATAGAGAGAAAAATTATGTTTGCATCTTTGTCTCTATTTGATTCTAGTCATGTTAATTGCCTTTGAGATTTTGTTCTACACCTATAAACTGGACTGGATCCTAAATTCTAGTTTCCTCAGATATCTGACTGTGACTCTCCAAACTGAAGTTTCCAGTTTTGTCCCACTTTTCTGATTTGGAATCATTAAGAACAAAGATGGCTCCTAAATCTCCTTGGAAGGGACTATACTGGCTCTTTCTTTCTCATTACTGAGATGGTGGCTAAGCTTTGGGGACTTGAGACTTGACTACAGATCTCACACCTGAAGAAGGCTCTGCCTGACATCCAGTCCTGCACAAATGCTGGAAGCCTCCTAATCAAACTGATGAGGAAGGAAATAATCTGACCTCAAGGTAGACTGCTTCCTCCCGATTCAAAGTATCAGCATTTCCTACTTTAACTAAACATAAAATCCTTTATTCTTTTCTTTCTGTCCTTTACTCTGGCATTGGCCTGGGAAGAGAACACCAATATCCGTATCTCCCAGGCCATTGTTAAGCGGGGTAACTCTTCTGACTGTTGGATTTGTCATCAGCAACTCTGATGTGTTCATGATACCAAAGATCCCTGGGCCTTACCTGTAACCAATTTCTCTTACGATTTGTTCCCCTGCACTCAAGGGAAATACAAAAGGGCTAACTTCTCATCTCAAGGTTTTTCAAAAAGACCCCTTTAGGGTGGAATGGTACCTCACAGAATATCATCCAAATTCCTCTAATCCATAGCTTGAAAAGGCCGATCAGGAAATCCCAGCTAATGGATCAATAACCAGACCTTAGCTGGAGTCTCCTGCACTCCACCTGGTTTCAGATTTTATCTGTGGTGGACAGCATTACCTGTGGGCATATGAATGTTTAATTTAGTTAGCTGGTGAGTTGAAGGTCAATGTAGCTGGTGAGTTGAAGGTCAATACTTATTGGGATGTTTAACTAACTGTCCTTGTCGACATCCATAATAAACCAGACGTCTCCAGTTGATTTCCCTCACTAAACCTTCATAGCTGTCTTTAACAGGAGCTTCTGGGAAGTATGCATGACTGCAGGTTTTCCTCTACAGGGAGAGCCATTCTCCCCTAGCCATTCTCCCCTAGTAAGTGCCAATGAAGGATGATCAGAAATCTCTCCCTAACAATGAATGCTAGTCGATTCCACAGCCAAAGCAGTAGCAGCCAAAAAGTGATCACTAGACTCATTGGCTAAAGTAGTCTTAGATAACGGTATAGTCCTTGATTACCTACTTGCTAAATAAGGTGTTTATGTAAGTGCAAATAGTACCTGTTGCACCTAGATAAATGACGCTGGAGAGGTAGAAATTCAATTACATAAGATCAGGGAACAAGGCCATTGGTTACAACAAATTTCCCCTAATGACCCCTGTTCTTATAACCTATTTTGTTAGTTACTGTCAGGTTTGGGCTCCTGGCTAGAACCATCATACAAGGTGCATTTGTCATAGTACTTTTGATTCTGCTTTACATACTTATTTTAAAATCATGTACTTGCTCCCTGTCTAATCTTTGTAGAAATGACATACCCAATAGTGTGATGTTCACAACCTCGATAGATATAGACTTTAATAAGAAATACCCGAAAATTCTCTTTCCTAACCTTCCTTGTTACTCAAATGTGATCTCATGTGTTTTCCAACCGCTATGTACTTTCCCTCCAACATGGGACATGACAAGGAAATGTCTTTCCCGGCACAGAGGGGCAAAACCACTAAATATGGAAAATCTGACTCCTAACAAGAATGCCTTCAGAGGGATCCCTGGGTGGTGCAGCAGTTTGGTGCCTGCCTTTGGCCCAGGGCGCGATCCTGGGGACTTGGGATCGAATCCCACGTCGGGCTCCCGGTGCATGGAGCCTGCTTCTCCCTCTGCCTGTGTCTCTGCCTCTCTGTGTGTGTGTGTGTGACTATCACAAATAAATAAAAATTAAATAAATAAAACATTAAAAAAAAAAAAAGAATGCCTTCAGAGAGGCAACTGGGTGGCTCTGTGGTTGAGCATCTGCCTTTGGCTCAGGTCATGATCCCGGGGTCCTGAGATCAAGTCCTGCATCAGACTCCCCTGCAGGGAGCCTGCTTCTCTCTCTGCCTGTTTCTGCCTCTCTCTCTGTGTTTCTCAGGAATAAATAAATAAATAAACTATTTTTTTTTAAAAGAGTGCTTTTAGTGAACAGTCTTGATCAAAAGGAGGAAACGTGAAACTGAACAAAGGAAATCTCATTTAAAATGGAGTCAGGGGGCCAGAAAGGGGAGCTCTCATGCCCTACCATTCGTCAATCACAAACCTCAATGGGAAAAGATGTACCTTGCATCACCAGCAGGAAGAAGCCCACTTTACTACTCCAGCTGGAAGACTCCAGACCCAGCAAGAAGTTCGGCCAATAAGAAGATACTACAACTCAGCCAATGAGAAACCATCAGAGCCTAGACCTCTCATTTCCCTCCTGCTTTCATTCAAAGCAGCCCCTTCCAACTTCCTCCTTTTTTCTAGAAAATAACCTTCTTCTCCTTGGATCTCTGGACTTTAATAGTTTGCTATAGCATGTCCTAAATTGCAATTTCTCTGCTATTCCTGAATAAACCCATTTTGCTGGTAAAATAACTGGCTGTTTTACTTTCAACAGGCCTTAATCCCATAAGACTTCCTCCACTGTACAAGAGAATTTTAAGTCTAGGTTGTTACCTATGCTTCTGTGCCGCTGGCTATAAATTGGATGTTCCCAAGACCCTTTCCTTTAGTTTGATTAATATGCTAGAATGGCTTGAAGAACTCAGAGAATCATTTACTCATGTTTACCAGTTTATTATAAAAGATATTATAAAGGTTATAGATGAATAGCTAGATGAAGAGGTACATAAAACCCAGAAGAGTCCCAAGTACAGGAGCTTCTGTGCCCATGGAATTGGAGTGCACCATCCTTTAGGCAACATAGAAGCATTCACCAACATGGAAAATCTCTGAGGCCTGTCCTCTTCTGTTTTAAAGGAGCTTCATTACTAGGCATGATTGATTACATCATTGGCCATTAGCAAGTGATTAAACCTCCAGCCCCTCTTTATTCCCTGGAGGTTGGGGTGGGGGTCTGAAAGTTCTAACCCCCTAGTCATGATTAGTTCCCCTGGAAATCAGGCCCCATTCCTAGGGGCTTTCCAAAAGTCCCTTTATTAACATAACTCAGGTCTGGTGGAAAGAGAAAAAAGGCCTGTTAGATGGATAACAAGCACATCATCTACTATTCCCATCAGAGCCCTTAATATAGGAATCATAGTTTCTAAAAATTCTCTGACTGATAATTTGAACATCTCTGTCCTACCTGAGTGTGGGTCTAATGGTACTTTGTCTCTTCAGACTGTGTTTTACTCTTGATTTTTGGCATGCTCTGTAAGTTTCTGTTGAAAGCTGAGCATATTTTATTGGGTCATAGAAACTGGGGTAAATAGGCTTTTGGTGTGAGGGTTGATGTTCATCTGGCTGGGAGCTGGGCTGTGTTAATATTCCTGTGGCCGTAAGTGCCAAAGTCTTCAAATCCCTCTAGGGTCCTTGTCTCTGTCTCCCCTGTAATCTTTGGGGTTTCCCTAAGTATTTCTTTTCAGAGTGCTGCCTGTACTTGCAGCACTGTAATCTGCTGTTATGCTGGAGCTCTGTTGATGTGTGGTATGGAGTGAGGAGAAGGGTAGCATTCTATAAACTTCTGATTAGACCTCAGGACTTGTTTCTCAACACTGTAACCTTCACAAATGTTAGTCCAGAGGTAATAAATCCACTTCTCAAGTGAAATACTAAAATACTTTTCACATACAGGTTTAAAAATACCGGTATAAATGTAAGATAAAGAGATTTCAAGTGGTACCACACATATTGCCACAAACTGGAAGTTTGAGGTTAGAATTTAGTTAGGGGACATAGTAGAGAGAGGTGTTTATTGAGTGTATAACAAACCCTACATTAGGCATTTTATAATTGCCACCTCAATCCCTACAACAGTCGTATGAGGAATTACAGTCATTTGCAGAATTGGAAAAGGGCTTCAGAAAGTTCAAATCACAACCTGAGTTGCATAGCTAAACTTCTTTGAATCCCCAGCCGTGACTTGGGAGAGCCTGTGACCAAGGTGATGAATGCCCATTTTCCCACTCTTAACGGTTTGTTATTAGATGGAGTCATGGCTGATGTAGGAAAAACTATAGTCGTCGGTCTCATTTGCATCTGACTCATAATGTTTGAAGGCAATGTTGTGTGGCTGCTTCTAGAAATATTCTTAAAAGGCAAATTGGTGCTTTTGTTTCTTTTGTCTTTGTCCCTTCTTATATCTGCAGCCTGAAAAGTGGCTACAAAAGTGGCCATCTAACTGATAATCATGGTGGCCACGTTCCCGGGGTCAGCCGAGTGAGGGCTGTCGGTAGTCCAGGCCCCTGAAACTTTACAGAGCAGAACCAACATAGCAGACATGGGTAACATAGTTCTGGACTTCCACACAACAGAAAGTACACATTTATAGTTCTTTTTTTAAAAAATAAATTTATTTTTTATTGTTGTTCAATTTGTCAACATACAGAATAACACCCAGTGCTCATCCTGTCAAGTGCCCCCCTCAGTGCCCGTCACCCAGTCACTCCCACCCCCCCACCTCCCCTTCCACCACCCCTAGTTCGTTTCCCAGAGTTAGGAGTCTTTCATGTTCTGTCTCCCTTTCTGATATTTCCCACTTATTTTTCCTCCTTTCCCCTTTATTCCCTTTCACTATTTTTTATATTCCCCAAATGAATGAGACCATATAATGTTTGTCCTTCTCCGATTGACTTACTTCACTCAGCATAATACCCTCCAGGTCCATCCACGTCAAAGCAAATGGTGGGTATTTGTCATTTCTAATGGCTGAGGAATATTCCATTGTATACATAAACCACATCTTCTTTATCCATTCATTTATAGTTCTTAAATCACTGTTCTTAAATCTAATCTGTAATACAGACTAGAAATCTGCTAATAGCTATTTGGCAGTGGAGACATTTGGTTCAAATGACCTTATTTTACCCTAAAAATTCATCTACTGAAGAAGATTGTGGCATGAGGGGAAAAGATAGATTCGGAATTTTGCTTGGCTTGGATATATCTGCTGCTTAAGAATAATCTCATGGATTTGAACTCAGGTTGGAGAGCGCCCGTGTGCAAGCAGAGATGTTGGGGGACACTCTCCATCTGCAATCTTGGCTGAGAGGGTGGCAATCTGGAGCCTTGGATGGTTGGAACGGCCAACACCCTTTGTGATAGGAAGCCCTCGACAGTGTGGGTAAAAGGCAATGGCTTTAGCAGAGGTAAAACTGTGGTCCCAAGCCTGTTGTTAGCCCTTTCTGGCAAGGGTTGTCTGCCAACCATGCATGGGATCCAGCACAACAACAAATGTCAAATGACGTACCAGAAGCCCACGGGTTATTGAACGAATTGTATTATCAAAGCAAACAAAGGCTGGGCTTGAAATAGTCTATAATTCTTCACATCTCCAGTTTGAGGCTATATCAGCTGTACAGTCTTGAGAAAAGGGTATAGTCTGCAAAGTTTACCATGGATGTGGCCTTGGAAAAAATTAAACAACAAAGAGCCCTCTCAGGCCTTGCAGGGCAAGGGCCGGGACAGGGACAGGGAAGCACTTCATAGAGCAGAATCAGGCAGCACCACTTGATAAAAGGAGCCCTGCTGATTCCTGCTCAGCAGGATTCCACCCTTAGGGACCACCACGGTGTTTCCTCTGTCCACCCTTCCCTCCACTTTTAAATGGAAGATTCTTCTTTTCTCTTTTTTCTTTTGTTTCCTTTCTTTTCTCTTGCTCTCTTCCTAATCATGGCTATCCTGCTTCTCAGGCACCTGTATATTGAGTGTGATGGGGGTAAATGGCTTGCCTTTTATTGTGTTGTCATCAAACCAAGAAGAGGCATATCTGGATTTGATGGAGAAGACTGCTTGGCACTAGAAATTCTGGACTTTGCAAGGCATTCAGCGACCCGGCAGGGTAGTTGAGGTGGACCTGATCTCTGGGTCCTGTCTGATAAGAAGAGTATACACACATACTTGGGAAAGTAGACCCTGGCAGAAACCGTAAGTTGACACCTGCCATCTGTTCTTCTTTATGATAATAGAACCCCTGATCTTTGGCTGGCTCATGGAAGCACAAAATAGAGACCATGTTCAGGCTCCTTTGCAGGTTGGCCTAGTCATTTGACTAATTCTGGCTAAGAGGATGTGGGGTTTGCGAGGTGTGCGATGTCCGTGGATTGTTTTTAAAAGATGTAGAGGTGGCTTCTGTCCCCTGGATTCTTGTGGGCTGGAATCTAGCATAATGGTCAAAGTTTAGTGGTCACTGTAGACTGTGCTCATTAATGACATGTGGGCTGTAAGCCATGCATAGCAAATGCACCCTGGGTCCCTGGTACATGGATCACCCTACTAACCTGAACAACTACCTGAAACAACAGAGAGAAATACATTGCCACTTTCCATCCTTCTCACATCGGGTTTTCAGTTACCCCAGCTGTAGGCAATCCTTACTAATAGGCTGAGCCAGCCTCGATGTAAAGAGTAGTGGTAAGAGCCTGAACTAAGGCGGGAGTACTAAGGACCAAGAGGAAAACCTGCTGGTGATGGTGGAGAGGCAGAGTAGCCTGGATTTGATTACTAATTGCATGGAGAGGTGAGAGATAAAGAAAAGAACATTGTGCCCAGGGTTTCTGGTCTGGACGGCTTGGACAGAGCCCAGGAGGAGGAGCAATGGGCATGGTTAGATGTCCCGGGCAGGGGGTGAGGAGTCATCTACACATTGAGGAATCTGAGGACAGAAGCTTGAAGAACACTGATAATTTGAGGAGTGGGCAGTGGAAGAGGCCAGTAGGTAGATAATGCCGAACAAGGGCAGACAGGTTAACAACGTCAGTCATAAGAAGTAAAATAAGATGAGGAGCAAAATCCTCAGGGATCTTTTCATAGAAATAGCCATCACCTGTTGGATGTGGAGGCTGGATGGCTTAGGAACCAATGTGAGGAGAGGAGATGGACACATTCCTCTAGGCTGCATTTTAAATGATGTTACTAATAAAGAGGAGAGAGTGTTACTGACACTGTGGAATGGAGGTTTTTGGAAAGTTAATTTTTTATTAGTTTCAAGTTTCGCATGGTGTTTAGTGTACTTACAGGATGCAGGGAGCAATGCAAGGTGGAGAGGTTGAGGTGTAGGATAGGGTGCCTCAAAAGCCCCGGAAGGCCCTGGGAGGGCACATGCCATAGGGTTAACCAAGTAGGTGCATTGCTTCCTGAGGCTGATGAGGCGGAGGCAGAAAGAAATGCCTCTGAAGAAATTGGATTGGGTTGCTGCAGAGTTTGTATTTCTCAGCTTCAATATTCTTGGTGAAGTAGGAGAGGTGAGGTTTCCCTTGGGAAAGGTGATGGGATTCTGGTGAACTTGAGAAGAAAGGAGCACAGAAAGACCACCATGGGGGAGAGAAGGAGCCAAGGGGGACAGGTGTACCTGGCTTTGAGTAGAGGCCCCGTGTGATAGCAAGGCTAGCCTCTGGAAATTGCAAGGGTGAAGACAATGTGAGGCAAACCGATGAAGCTCAGGCCTTGAAGCAGAAGCTGAGGACACTGAGCTGAGGGGTCTTACCTCTACCATCACTGCTGTAGTTAGTGCTGGCCCACAGAAGGGAGGTCCAGGTGCTAGCACACTCACGGTTACCGTCCTACAAGCAACCTTCAAGGGCTGAGCACCAATGACTGGTGCACTTGTCACTGGTTTGGATTCCAAGTTGACAGCAAACTTGTGAGGAAAAAAAAAAAAAAGGAATCTAGGCAATGAATGGGAATCGCAGGCACTCAGCCATGGTCTGCTCACCAGCAGCACAGGGAAATTATTGAGGAGCTTGGGAGGGAAGTGAGCTGGAGATGCCTGGATAAACTCCAGAGAGGTCACCATCCTGGAAATGGAGGTGCCTAGATGCTGCCATAAGAGCTCTTCACAGAACAGGCCTGCATGGGACATCTTGCCTCACATCAGCTCTTGTTTGCTGGACCAAATTCTTGGTCATGTTTCTCTCCAGTGCTGATTCTCAAAGGTCGGAATTAGGGTTTTCGTTTATTTTTTTTTTCCCCAAGCACTTAATTCACTGTACCTCCAAGATTCTAAATGATTTCATTGGATGAATCATGACCACCTCACCATTAGGACAGTGTGGGGGGGGGGTGTAAAGATCATTCATGCCCTGGATTTCCTTTTCTATCTCAGGCTCTTTGGATCTCCCCAAATTCATACATTGAAGCCCTAAGTCCACAGGGTGGTGGTGTTTGGAGATGGGGCCTTGGGGAGATAATTAGGCATAGACCCAATCCTGGGGATAGGGCCCTCATGATGGGATTAGCAGCCTTACAAGAAGAGGGGAGCCAGATCTCCCTCTCCATGCCCATACCCAGAGGAAGGGCTGCATGAGGTTATAGGGAGATGAGGTGGTTGGTGAGCCAGGATGAGAGCTCTCACCAGAAACCAAATGAGCTGGCGCCTTGATCTTGGACTTCCCAGCCTCCAAAACTGTGAGACAATAAATTTCTGTTGTTTCAGCTGCCCGGTCTGCGGTATTTTCTTATGGCAGCCTGAGCAGACTAATACTACATCCCAATGTAAAAACCAAATGAACAGAAAAAGAAAAAGGGCATGGCCACACATTTGTACCCAGCCAAACTCCTAATACCAAGAATTCTTCTCAGTTCTTGAGCAGCATGGTGACTCCTGGATGCTAGATCATGTCATAATGGATGGCAGAAGGCTCAGTCCTGAGGTATAACTCTTGCCCTCAAGGCTCACTTAGGTGTCAGGGTCTTGATTATGGCTTTATTAGGACTAAATTTCAAATGGAAACTGGTACGAAACAGATGCTGAGAGCACTTGCCCCCCTTGTATTAAGTCACCTTGTTGTAGATTACCCTCTAGAACCCTGTAATTTACATGTGGTGTCTTCTCATAGGAGCTCTTCAAGTAAATCCGAATTTGTTTAGACAATTTTATGGGTACTGTAAAACCACAATTGAACTTCAGGCCTTTGTAGCAGTACAGCCAAGATGCACTCCAATTAGAAAAAATTGCTGTTAATGTTGTTACGATGTGGTGGCTGCCCACTGCACCCCAGACCTTTGTTCTCCTAAATCCCTCGAGTCTCTTCTTTATTCTTCAGCTAAATAGACAGGCCCCTAGATTCTACGCTTTTGGAATTGTAATAGAGGAGCAATATTGTGCCTCTCTCTTAATTAACCTTGTTAACCAAGGATTTGGAACATTAGCTGGTTAGGCTAAGAGGGCCTTTTGAGCTGCTCAGTACACATCTGTAGTTGAGTAGGATGTCACTCTTGTGAAATAAGATGCCTTTTCTTCTTTGGCATACACCAAATACCTTTATTATTCTTTGAGTAATCGTGTGATATTCTTGTTTAGTGAAATAATGTGTGTAAAGGGCAGAGCTTCATGCCAGGCATAATAAAACCTTAGTTATTGCTTTTATCATTATAAAACAAGGTTGGTTTTTTTCCCCCTCCCTCTTTTTAAAAGTTTTCTGTATGGAAAGGAAATACAGGGGCAGAGTTGTCAGAATCATGCAGGCAAGCTCAAGATAAATCAGTCTGCGGTAGATTCCAGCTTCCACATTCCCTGAGACCTTTGCCTTTCTAAGAGCATCTTACCCCCACCATATTCATGACTTGTTTCTTTGACTCTCACTGAGTCTCCTGAGGTACTTCCCATCCTTTCCTGCTTCCCACACAAAAGAAGGTAAGAGACAAAGGCTGCTGTTTTTCTCCAAAGGCAGATACCCCTCCCAGCCTGGGAAGGAGTTCCAGGGATATGGCAATTAACGTATTTTTTTTAATCTTCCTTTTATAGTTAATCTCCAAATCATGAAAGCAGTTGGCCAGTTCATTAAACTGTAGGAATACAATAGGTCTGAAATGAAGGCAGCACAGATGAATGCCAATGCATAAAACTGTCCCATTTGGTGGAAAAATACAACATGAATCTCAACCTGAAATACTAAATTAAACATTTGAAACTAACCACATGAATATGTTTTCAGACTAATAGGCAGCAGTTCATCTAACGCAGTGGAATGTCATCTTCAGAGTAAGAAGTAGCCATTCTTTGATCTCTTCTAGGAAAAAAATGCTCCTGTTTAGAATTTGGCATAAAATCACCTCCTACTAAGTTCATTCAGTGAATGTGCAGGAAGACTCCCTGACACAGTGGCACCTGATGTGCCCTGAGTGGGACTGGCACTGAGTCTGGGAGTACCCAAGGCATGTAGAATTAAGCATTTGTATGGCTGCTTTGGGAAGAAGGCCATGGGATGCTGGCATATCCTACGCCAGGTGGCACAGTTTCAAAAAGGCCAAAGCTGAGAAGAAAAGTGATGGGGAACCCAGAGCTATGGAGTGCATTCTAGCAAAATACTCATCCATGCTCTTCACCTCTCACTGTTCCCTGCTGCAAGTCCAGGGAAAGCCGCCTGCTCCATTTGAGCCACCTCCCCAATGGCTAAAGTATAGGGCAGCTCATGAGAGACAGGATTCTTTTTCTCACACATCTGTTGCAAGCAGAAGTGACAAAAGCAGGCTATTTTTTTTAATTAAACAAAACAAAACCCAACCAAAAAGCAGATACGAACATTATTTTCAAAGGCACTGGTTGAAAATACTAGTCCAGAGAGCAGAAAAAGAATGGTACATGTAGTTTCCAGATATATTGTTGGACAAAAATGCTTTTCTTCATTGAAATAAGAATTATGGAATGCTGGCTATCAGATGACATCAGACACTGAGTTGGTCTCTACTCTTTCTTGTTCTTGCCAACAAAGCCATCCATTATATTCAAGGCACCCATATAGTCAGCCACAAGCAGTGATACCTTGACAGGCAGGATACTAAAGAGAAACAAGAGAAGTTTTCTTGGTTATTATTATCATGAAAGCATCTTACCAACTCGGTGGAAATGCAGTGTCCCTGACTTGTTGCAGATGAAGTCACTGGCTTACCCACACAGTAGTAGGGGGCTTGTCCACTATCGGGGGAGGGCACTGGCCTGGGGTCTCTATATGTCTTCTTGCTTTCTTTACGTTTACTCAACTCACTTCTCACATCAGTTTCCAGAGCCTCCCTGCACTATGTGATTATTGATGGGAAGCAGTGAAGTCTTGTGGAGTGGGAGGAGCCTGGCTTGAGTCCTAGCTTCATCACTTACAATGCCATCCCAGGTACATTACTTAGTTCTCTTGAGTCTGTTTCTTCTGCTGTAAAATGAAGCCATCAAATCTCATTTTCTGGGACTCCTGTGAGGAATAGATAGGTCCCTAGACCTTTGGCAAGACTCAACTAGGACCACTCATCTTCTCTATCCCTGCTCACCCTTCCCAACAGAGGGCAGACCCCATTAATCCTGACATTCACACTGCAGAGCAAAGGGAGGCATGGTAAACCTAAGACTTGTCCTCACGGTAAGATCAAGGAAAGGACACTGAGCTCACATCCATCTGCAGGCACCACAGGATGTCACATGTTACTTTTTCCATGGTACCTCCCCTGAGCAACACACTGAAACATCAGAGCTCAACCCGCATCACACCCATGCCTCCCACTCTGGGATTTCTCTTTCTTGCTTTGTTTCTTCCTAGCACTTAAGACTACCTGGCATACCTTTTCTTTAACTTAATTTTTTTGTCTGTTTGTTCTCTGTCACCCACCCCACAAGAAGAAAATCTCCATGAGGGCAGGGACTCTGGTCTTTTTCGTTCTTTGTTGTAACCCCAGATCCTAGGACTGGGTTAGCAATTCGTGGTGCTCACTGGGTGCTCTCTCATGCTTACTGAATGAGTATTTGAAGGAATGTGTGATGTCATCCCCTTTATTGAAACTTCATGTTTCTAAATGGTTCTCAGGAACTATGTAGATCTCTCATTAACCGGGGTCCAGAACTAATATCTTATAAAAGTAAATATAACCTCTATGATCATTCAAAAACACTAGAAAAATTAAGTCTCATGTTCTTTACTGTTGGCATTACTATATCACACACTTCTATCTATTAGGCAATAATAGATGGCCACCGTCCTGTGCACATGCCCGCTGTCCCATAAACTGTGTGACCCTCACTAATCTACAAGCTATTACAAGCACTGACTTTGAGGTTGTAAATGAGAAAAGTGGCCAGGAGAATAAACGGCATGCTCAGACTTAAGAAACAGCTGGATCATAACCCCAGATTTCAAAGTGCTTGTCAGAGATCCTTTACCCTGCCTCCTACAGCCTGCCGGCTGTATCACTCCTGTGCTAGGTGAAGCCGGACCCATGAAAGGACACATGCAGAATTCTGTACCAAGTACAAAAAGAATACTTGTGCCAAGTAGATACAGTTAACTGAAGAGAAGAAGGCATTTCCTTATGCAAGAAGGACAGTGGCTACCAGCCATAATATCTACCTTCAAATAACTGAAGAATTGTTGTCAAGAGGAATGGAATTAGACACAGTGCTAGAGGGCAGAGCTAGAACTGGTGAACATTTAAAGGAGACAGATTTCAGAGCCATGGAGGGAAGTGGGTTGATAATGGAATGTGCTTCCTTGCAAAGCAGAAGCCCTGATTGGGCAGAGGGTAGGGAGGTATGGTATAATTAGATGACCTCTTACAGTCCAGAAAATGAATTGAGATAGTGGATATATGCAGCTGCTCAGCAATTTGGCATTACCGTTCCTATAGCTGGATCCCATGTTCACAGACTGCAGCTGATGGGTCTCAGCACTAAAATCCAATGGGGAGCAGAGGGGGTAAGCAAAGATGCCCTCTGGTACTTTCAAGAGGTGGTTATTATTTTAGTCTCCTGCCTCCAACTTTTTAAGCCATCTTATGCTTCAAATTTATCCTCCACTGCCAGTTTTACCCATACCAGAGCTTCCTGAAATGTTTGGCTTTACTGTCTGCCCTTGACTTGGGGGATCTGTACTCGAGGAAGCGTGGACACAGTATCTGTTCCAACATGATTATTCTATGATGCCCACAAGAAAGACCATCTGTCAGGGGAAAAAAAAATCACTTCAATCTGTCCACAGATCATTCACTAAACCCACTTGTCTCCAACAATAATGCAATAGTAAGATGGCTGGAAGGATCCAATTCCATCTTCTAGACTCATGGGAAGCACTGCAACTATGCAGATTTGAGACTGTGTCAGCAAACTCCCACAGGAAGGGATCAAAGTTCATTCATTTGACAGATATTTTTAAAGGGGTTCCTCCTGGTAGAAGACTAAGCTATTGACTGGCTCATTGGAGAAGTAACAGGAAGTTGATATTGTTACCTTTTCAAAAACATCACAAACGATATAAACCTTGGTACATATAAGTACACTTTCTCTTGCAGGATGGCATCTACTATCTTGTCAACTACATATTCTGGTTCCAGAACTGGTAACAGAAAAGGACGGCTAAGGAGTAAAAACAAAAACAAAAACCCAAGTTAATAAATTCCTAAAAAAAAAAAATCTTACAAATTAGGGATAAAAGAAGCTTAAGAAATTATCACTTACTTGCCTCTTTGACCTATTTCTATATATACTCCTTTATCATCAACATGCTAATAACAACTTTCCTCTGAAATGGCACCTGATGATTCTAATTAATACACTGGTGTTACAATATGCATATACTTGAAACCATAGCAAGCAACTTCCTGTCATCTCTGTGAGAGGCAGACTTGGGCATTCATGCCCTTTCAGGGATTTTTCAGTCCTTCCATGGAGTCGGCCAGGGAAGGGGGCAGAATGTAGTTTGGTGGCAGAGAGAGAACGCTACAGCCAGGGATGCTGGGGAGGTGGTCAGCACATCTGGCCTCGGGGTGGTAGGAGCTGGACCCAGCCTTGATAAACCCATCCACATTAAAATCAGTATCTTAAACACAAACACATCTGAAGAAGGAAAAAATTCTGAGATCTCTTATAAATCAGGCTAAGAAACGTTAAAAAAAATAGAACAAAATAAAACAGGTGGTTAGTCATTTCTAAAAATGCAGTTTCTCTGAGATCAAAGGACATACTTACACAGTTGAACAACCTTCAAACATGCCAGTGTTAATAAAAAATGGGCATACAATAGTGGTTTTGATGCCGTTTAGTTTCTGGACTACTGTTTCTGCAAATATAGATTCAGCAAATCCAAGGGCTGCAAATTTACTTGCACAGTAATCTGAAAAAGGCAAACAACGCTAATGTATATTCTAGAGCTTTTAAATGGCATTACATCAAAGTTTCCTCATGACACTAATACAAATGGAGAATGAGACAATGATTCCAGAATTATTTTGTAGATCTTGGTCTCTGTGCCAAGAGGAACAAGTGGAGAGGAACAGTATCACGTAAAGGTTGGTTGACAAAAAGGGGCAAGTGCTCTCCAGGAGACACCAGGCTTCCGGGCGCCTCCTGCAGGTCACATTGCTAGACATCACTTCCACTCTGACAAGTGATCAGACACTGTGCCAGCTGTTACACAGGGCACAACGTGGGCGTCCAGTCCTTGTCCCACAGACTTTCCAAAGTATCAGGACAGAGAGATACACAGAAGAAGAAATCCATTAATAAAGGCATGTAGGAGTCCAGGCAAGAGAGATCTGCATGGGCTGTGATACTCAGATCAAATTTTCTTCTAACTCTGACTCTCTTCTGCTTGCTGGAGAAAACCAGACTGAGGAACACCAAGCTCTATCTCTTACACGTCTTGAAAATGCAGGGGGAGTGGGAAGCGGCGTCGATGTCAGTTCTGAGCTTTCTGCCTACAATCATACATCAACTAAACAGCTGCATATTGGACTCAAAAAATGGGAACATTTGGGGGAAGAAAAGGCATTTAGGTGGCCTCTGACTTTCCTTTTCCTCACACCATCCGAAGAGGCAAAGGGGCTGTCCTTGCTCTGGCAAGAAGCAGCCACTACAACTGGCAAGAGTCAGGTCCCTAGGTTGTGGTGGGTTAGACAGTAGAGGACAGGATCTGAGCAGCTTCTAGGATCACCTGAGTCATTTGGTACGAACGCAGGTCAGTGAGCCCCTGCATTTCTGAGGTTCCCATGAGCAGATGTGGTCCAGGACTCTAGCAATCTGCATTCTAAATAGCACCCTCGCTGATTCTGATGCAGGGGAGCCAAGATCCACACCGAGGGAATTACAAAAATCTTACACATGTTTCTAGGGTGAACAGGGCATGGGAGAGTCTTATATCCTAAGACAGAGATATTGTGCCAGGAAAAGGATTCAGAGGAGCTGCAAATAGACCTGTAGGAGTTCAGAGACCCATGAGGTAACAATAATACCTGGTGAATTCTAAGAAGGATGGAGGAAAGGAAGTTTCACGCACGGGGAGATGTGTATAGATGGGTAACTGTATAGATTTGGGGTGACTGGTGGTTCTGAAAACCCTATTCCTGTAATTGAGGTGAACTGTGCCAAGACCACTGCTATGCACCTTGAGCTTCGAGTCTTCAACCAGTGGACAAGCAGCGAGGATAATTTTAGATTTCTTGGGCTTGAGAAACTTTCTCCAAGCCCACAGCAGAAAGAATCTATTTAATGGAAATTTCAGAGGCCAGAATGCTCCTCCTTACCATCCTGATAACAGCACCAGGGAAATTCTGGGGGACGGTGCCTATGCTCATCACTTGTATAAAAATAATTTATCAGTAAGGTCTCTTTCTTTCTTTTTTTAAAGCCCAGGGAACTGCACTGACCCAATGATTCCAAAGTGCATAGTTCAACCTTGTATAAGCAAATCTGATGGGCAGCTTTGCTGTACCATGTTCTCAACCACTTACCTTATTGAGTATGGCTCTTAATTTATAACCCTTTATCATTTGTACATCAAATCAACGCTGATTATTCAGAGCTAAGTAAGATAAAGTCATAAAACTTTTTGCAACTGCTAAATTTCTCTTACCTGCCAGTTTACTTATTCCAACTAATCCAGCTGAACTTGAAATGCAAACCAAATGTCCATGGTTATTAGCGATCATAGCAGGTAGAAAGGACTTACAAGTCTAAGAAGAACAAGGAAGAACTGTTAACATTTTGTACTTTTTTTCAGAAGGTTATATGACCATTCTGATGAAAAGAGAGTCTTTCAAGTTCATAAAAATACCTGAAGGCACTGGGGTATAAAAATGTAAACATCTGGAAAGTAAGCCTCGTAGTTTGTTCAAGCTCGTAAATCAGTATTTTCCTGGTGGCAGTTCCAATATTATAAAAAAGTATTTATTAAGACTTATATTTAGCTCATATTTGACTTTGAAAAACAATATTCAGACAATAATTGAAGCAGTATTGGAGAATCTTAACTGTGGCAGACACAATCCACAAACCAGTAAGAGTACTTGGAGAGGTATGATTATTTAGATTTACATTGCCTTTCCCACACTCCTGCTTGGATCATATTTGGATTTCAAATTTTTCGGAACATTATTCATAGGACACACTGATGTTGGTGTCAGTTTAAAAACATCACTTTGTTTTGAAATTCACCTCTACTTTGAATAATGGTTTCTTTTTTTTTTTTTTTTTTTTTTTTTTTTTTTTTTTAGGTTGGCAAACTGAATTTATTTATTTATTTATTTATTTTTTTTTTTTTTTTTTTTTTTTTTTTATTGGTGTTCAATTTACTAACATACAGAATAACACCCAGTGCCCGTCACCCATTCACTCCCACCCCCCGCCCTCCTCCCCTTCCACCACCCCTAGTTCGTTTCCCAGAGTTAGCAGTCTTTATGTTCTGTCTCCCTTTCTGATATTTCCCACACATTTCTTCTCCCTTCCCTTATTTTCCCTTTCACTATTATTTATATTCCCCAAATGAATGAGAACATATAATGTTGAATAATGGTTTCTAATTTTTATTCCACGCCAGTAGAGAGGATAGAAGATAGAGAGAAAGAAAGGATGTGTGCTGTGTCTCAGTACTCTAGAGCACCTTCACCTTTGATGTGGGGCCTGGAAAAAGAAGGTAAAGGAGGGAGAAATGAGCTTTGATAGAAGATATATTCTACAACACAGAAATAAGTCTTAAATAGAAATACTTTAAAAAAAAAGAAAAAAGAAATACTTGCTTATTTATGTGAATTTGTATTCATGCTTATTTTCAAATTTGAATCATATGAATAAATATGAGAAAAGGGATCTCTTATAAAAGTCAAACAACCTTTGTGTGCATCACAATGACTTTCAGAGAGAAACTAACGCTTAGAGAGAGGTGGAAAATCACAACAGCACAGCATAATAAAGAGCTCCCTGAGTTGTGATGGCCTGAGATGAGTCTCTTTACTTCTCCCTGGGGATGCGTCCCTTAGGAGCACGGTCACCAGGAGCCCTCTGACCCACTAGCAAGTGCCTACTCTATGCAGGGGCTCAAAGAACGTATGTGGATTTGACCAGGAAGAGTGTCCAGAGTGAGGATGATGGGGGCCGGGGACACACCAGCATTTTGGGGACAACTAGAGGAAGAGGGAGACAAAGGAGAGAGAGAGAGGAGAACCAGGAGAAAAAAGAACACAGCAGGAGTAGAGACTTTCGATGAGATTATGGTTTTATCTTAATTCTGGCTGAAGACTCTAACTTCATCCTAATGAAGGAGAGGGATATTTGGGACAAGACACCATAAATCACTTGCAGTAGCTCCTGAAGGTAGGCAGTGGCCACTTAGTTCTGGATCTTTCCATCTTTCTCCTGGAAATAATACGAACACCAATAATACCACCAATGCCAGGACACTTTTGGTGAAAGTAGGGGACAGAAACCTATAAAGTCCAAATAACATTGGACTTCAGTTGTCAAATGAGAGTTGGGCAGGGAGTCCAAGCGAGGAGACACAAGGAGCATGAGGGGAAGCTAAGACGTCCAGGAGAGTCGAAGGAGAGATGTCTCCTTCGTTCCAGGAGAGAACCACCCAGGGCAGTGGGAGCAGGGAAAGGCAAGGGAGGGTAATGCCCGTGGGTGAGGAGGCATGGCAAGACTGGTTTTAGCTAAAGCCAGGAAAACCCAACATCTGTAAGGGGCAGATCACCTTGGAGGTCAGGGGCTGTGCCCTTTAATGCCCACAGCTCCTGTCCTGTGCCTTTTGATGTCACCAAGCATACTGGTACAAATTCTCCTTTCCCTGGTTAGATACTTAGGGAGGTGACTGCAGGTCTTGGTTTGCCCAGAAGAGACGTGATTAATGATTATTTAATAATGCTCACTTTCACTTTATTATATATATATATATATATATATATATATATATATATATATATCCACTTTCAAAAGAGTTCTGCCTAGGCAAATTATAAGGTCACCCTGGTCACGCCTAGGCAAATTATAAGGTCACCCTGCTGTCATTTCTGTGTAGCCTTGAGCAAATCTTTTAACTCCCCTGATCCCTTATTTCACGGAGCTATTTTTTTTTTAAAGATTTTATTTATTTATTAGAGACACAGCGAATGAGAGAGAGAGAGGCAGAGACACAGGCAGAGGGAGAAGCAGGCTCCATGCAGGGAGCCCGACCCGGGACTCGATCCCGGGTCTCCAGGATCACACCCCGGGCTGAAGGCGGCGCTAAACCGCTAAGCCACCGGGGCTACCCTCACTAAGCTATTTCAAGGATTATACAGGAGGTGCCAAGGAAAGTATCCGACATAAACTGGCGATCAATAAGTGACAGTAAGGCCTTGGGACAGTTGTGTCTTTGCAGGATTCCTGAGCAGAGGCTCAGACAGGTGCAGGTTACATCAGATCAAGGGGGGACAACTGGGTAGACTGAGACGAATCTAAAATCAAGACGTCTGTGCTTTAGTTAGGGGCAAATAAAATTTTAAGAGAACTAGAGGAGGGGTTCTTTCTAAATTCAGAGTAACTTTATATTTGTTATAAGAAGAAAGAAATAATTACCCATAAGTGTGCTTTGAAATTCACATCTAAAGCTTTTTCCATCAGCTCATCTGGGCAGTCGAGGAAATTTTTGCCTGTCACGATTCCGGCATTGTTGATTAGGATGGAGATATCGCCAACTTCTTTTTTAACCTGAATTGAATGACAGGAGCAACAGCACCAATGGAGTAATTCTTTACATGATCTAAGTCTCGTCTTCCCATAGCTTTCTATGTTTCTTTTCCTTGTTAACTCAGATGGAGTGTACGCACCCGGCAAATAAAGTATCCTTTATTTTCTTTGCTGAGTTTATAGTGCGTCAGACATCCACGTCTGATGCTCTTCTTATTTTTCCCCCTGTCTTAGGACCATTCCAACATTGCAGGGCCACTACCTTCCTTAACAATTAGAGCAATTAGAGCTATTCTTATACTCGGTGATCAGTCACATTGCTTCAGGCTCTGTGTAAGTGGCAGGTCATTTCAATTATTGTAATAGGACATAAGGCCTTATAGCCAAGTCCTAGAAATCAAGACCCAGCACACACTGAGGCGAGGTGGAGTAGGAAGACACAGAAAGAACACGAAGTTCCTAAACAGGTTTGACGTGGCACAGCTCAGAACCTGTCTGTCCTGCTTGTACCAGCTAGCTGGTTTTCTTCTCCCTACCACACGCTTCTAGGTGTTAAGATATGTGAAGGGAGGATCAGGGGTTGCTGCAACACTGGCCAGAGCAGGTACTCAATGACTTGTAGTTAAGAAACAAGATTTCTGGGTGTGACCTTGGAGCGTTTTGTTTATGGTAAATCTTTAGCTTATAATCTTGGCTCTTATGGTAGAAGTGAGCACAGGATTTTCCAGGATTGGTGACAGGAGATGGTGGTGTCCCTTTGCCTTTCTGTGTTTTGAATTTCATTACTGTGATTTGTATCCTACAGCAGGGGCTCTGTCCCCAGATCAGTGAGAACCACTGGTTGCACTTGCCCTGTGCTCAACAACAGGAAGCTCACAGCAGTACCCTTAACATCTCCAGTTCTCTGTGTGTGTGTGTATATGTGTGTGCACGTGTGCGTGCATGCGTGCACCTCCCTATATGAATGGCACAGGCTGGCACAGGCTGGCACAGAACGGGCTGTATTACTGAAGCTGGGTAGAAGCCGCCACCTCTCTCATCTATGTTGTGGAAGGCCTGGGTCCCAGCAACGAGGGTGATGTGTAAGGTATTTATTAGCCAACTAGATCCGTAGCCTAGGGAAAATTCAGGATGAAATAGAGCCTACAGAAACCCCACATTTTATGACAGAGCTTCCTACAGAAACCCCACATTTTATGATAGAGCTTTCAGATAAAAGCACTGTCAACACTCTGACTTCAAGTTTTATTTGGAGAGGGGCTAAAACATTGAAGTCAAATTCAAGCTGAACAGCAGTCGAGGCTAGAAACAACTAGCTTTACCTGGGGTTAAAATCAGGTCCAGGCTTCCAGGTCATTCCAGGTGTCATGAACGAATCAAGGGAATAAAAGGCACAGCATGAAGCATATAGTCAGGGAACTGTAATAGTGTTGTATGGTGCCAGTTGGTACCAGCACCTGTTGTGAGCGTAACATAACACATGGAACTGCTGAATCACTGTGTTGTACATCTAAAGCTAATATAACATTGTCTATAAACTATACTCCAAAAAAAAATAAAGAAAGAAAAGAAAAGAAAAGCTGGACAGGGCTGTGGACTGGAAGACAGTACCAGCATCAGAGGCTGATGTCCTAGCTCAATCATGGATGGCAAAGCTGGAAGTTACATCACAGAGAAATAAATAGGTGTGTGTATCCACTGGTGCTTCCTTCATGAACAAAGCATGTTATCATGTCCTTGACAGAATAAACATCAGAATTTCAAAATGGCATCTGGTTTTATTATCCATGGCTTGTATCTTTGCAGTATGTGAAAATTCTATCTTTATGAATCATACTTTAAATGTACTGGGCTAAGTATTTGTGATAAGATTTTTCATGTGAATAATCTTCCTATTGCTTTATCTGTTTTGTACATAGGTTTATCTTTTTTTTTTTTTTTAAGGATTATCTTGCTCCAAAGTCTGCTTTTTCCTTTTATGTAAAGCTTTGAAAGACATCATGAGTATTCAGCCTCTGCCCTGTTGGGGAAAAAAGGGATCAAGTTCAACTGTAGTTCACTTATATATTTAACTATTACTGACCAGATAACACAATAAAGCTCATCCATGGGATGAACTTATGCTCATAATTGTTTGCAATTATGCTTTTTTATAAGAGACACGGGGTACCATCTAAGGGAAATGATACAGACTAGTTTTTAACTAGTTTTCTTTTTTTTGCATCCATTATTCTCCTCTTTGTAAGAATGTGGCAACAGTCTGTTCAACCCTGGATAACAGGTCTAGTGAGATTCCCACAGAAACTGTCCCTGCCTAATGGTAGGGATTCCTCTACAAACATCCACGCTGTAAGAAAAGCAAGAAGACAGCAAATCAGTGTCTAACTTTAAACTGTCCAAGATACTGGGATGCCTGGGTGGCCCAGTGGTTCAGCATCTGCCTTTGGATCAGGGTGTGATCTTGGAGTCCTGGGATCGAGTCTCACATCAGATTCTCTGCATGGAGCCTGCTTCTCCCTCTGCCTGTGTCTGTCTCTGTCTCTCTCTCTCTCTCTCTCGGTGTCTCTCATGAATAAATAAATAAATTAAAAAAAATAAACTGTCCAAGATACTAATTTTAACTTCCCAACCACAACTTATTAGTGGTGATGGGCAATAAAGAAAGGTCTGCTAGTGACCACGTGGTTTAAAAAAAATGAAACATTCCTGAAATTTGACCTTGCACATCAGGAAGCAGAAATAAACCTTAAGGTGTTCTCATAGATGTCACAAATAAGGCTTTTTTTTCCCTATTGAAACAATGCAGTCAACTGGAGGTATGCCAAGTAAAATTGATTCTGATTTGGACTAAGGGATATCATTAAATGTACTCAGACACTTCCACATGCCATGGTAAAAGGTATGCCACTACATAGCCCTAGTCTGGTCTTGTGTTCATTGTTCTAAATAATTGCTTACCTAGGATGCCAAGTTCTGAACTTGGGGCCAAACTATGATCTGGGGACACAAGCATTCAAAGTTCTTGGTGTCTGTGGAGATGGCACACTGTCATACCACCCTGAAAAGTTTCACCTTGATCACTGCTCTATGGAATACTTAAAAAAAAAATCCCCAGTACCTTCTCTCTATCCAGAATAAGAAGGGCAAATGGCTGGTTTATGAGTGGAGTTGAGTTTGCTTCCCCTGAATTGAGAAGAGCACGTAATCAATTCTTTTCAAGACCCATAAGTAAGAAAAGCTGAATAATAAGCTGGTAATATTCAATGTTTGACCATTTCTGAGCTAAGCATCTTGGCCAGAACTAAATCACAGATATAGGGAAGAGGCAATTATTTATTTATAGAGTGTCTCATATTAGCTTGCTCAATATTGGAAGGTCATCAGGACTTGAACATGAACCAATTATTGCTTAACAGTGGCTAGAGAAGTTGTTTGCCATCATCATGAGTGAACACATCAGGTGATCAGTGCTTCAAATGCACAGGGATTAATCTGTGAGGTTGGCAAAGGCAAAGACACACCTGCACCTTGAGGGAGATGCTAGCTTGTCAGGTTTCGGTCTCCAGACTGTACTGGGCTGCCAGGGATTGGAGCACAGTTACAGATGTATAGCATTTAAAGACAAATTTAAACAGAAGCTACACAATCACCCACCAATGACCTGCCAACCTTACCACTAGGAAGTGAGGTGGGAAGGAGATTTGAGGTAGGGTCTACAGGCTGTGAAAGAGCTTTCCAATGTGGCTGACCTGCTCTTTGCAGGCCAGTCTGGTTCCTTCCTTCTTACTGAATTGGGGAATTCTGGGTGCCACCAAAAAAGTGGCCCAGGATAGTGATGTGCGGAGTACTCATGACAATGAGGCGGGGAGGGGATAGAGAAAATCCTTATGAGGGAAAAGAGGCAGCAACAAGTATGTGCCTCAATGAACTAAGAAAACTCTTTCCACTGCATAGTGGGGTTATGACTTCCTGGAAGCCTTCTTTACTCGTGTAGCTGTATCATCACCAAAGAAGCCATAGCAGTTAAGAGTCTTTAGGATGAATAAAATATTCTGATTTTCTTATGACTATTTTAAAAGAAATACACATTCAAATGAAAGGCACTGTGGTATGGTGGAAACAGCTGGATTTAAACTCAGACTGAAATGGGTTCAAGCCTTGACTTAGTTATGTGCTAGCTCTGGGACCCTGAATAGATTATTCCATATCTCTAGGTCTCCTTTCTCTTCCAGGAAGGGGGCCACCCTCTACCTCTTATACTGTAACAGGGGCCGCACAGTCCCTACCGTCCACTGGGCAGGGAAGAGTAGGTCCTCTGGAGTCAACAGACTCAAGGCTGAGCTGGATCTTTGCTACTTAGTAGCTGTTTCTTAGGGGAGCTACTTACCTCCTTAAGTCTTGGTTTCCTTATTTGTGAAATGGGCCTCATAATGGACCTCACTTTATAGGATTATGATATAATATAGATGGGGTGCTTAGTATGGTATATTGTACACAGTGACAATTCAAAAACCCTAATTTTCACTCCCCAATTCTTTTTTTTTTTTTTTTGAGAGAGAGAGAGAGACAGAGACAGAGATAGCGAGAGAGAGGGTGAGTGGAGAGGAGAGGGAGAAGCAGGCTCTATCCCAGGACCCTGGGATCATGACCTGAGCCTCCCAGGCGGCCCTCCCTAACAGCTTTTAAGTTAAAGGGTGCTGGAGACAGGCAAATCTGCACTGAGCAAGGCAAAGGGACAGAGGAGGCATGCGTGTGGGCGTATCTCAGAGTGCTTACTACCCACGGGGAAGAGCGAGACACAAGAACTACCTGCTCGGCCACTCTGTATATGTCTTCCCTTTGGCTGCAGTCGCAAGTGTAGGCATAAACTCTTGTGGCTCCGGCTTCCCGGGCCATCCTGCACGTGTCCTCGTTCCCCTCCTTGTTGATATCCCAGAGAACCAGCACCGATCCAAGGCGGGCAAATCTGAGGGCCAAGAGCCTTCCCAGTCCGCTCCCGGCGCCAGTGATGAGCACGATTTCACCAGCAACGTTCTTCCGTGGTTTGGGGATGATGGTGAAAACCATAGATTCCAGAAACGCAATCACTGATTTTCCTAAGAAAACGACCAAGTCCTTGGCTGACTTCAGGTTAGAAGCCATGTTGTGGCTGAGACCTATGAGAAAAAGAGACCCACATAAAGACCTCGGTGACTATTCCCTCTGAGTGTGCAGACGACCCAGAGCTCATGCTTTCTGAGATAGTCGGAGAAACTGGGACATGTAATTTAAACTTCCCTCTTGGTGGCAGACTTTGAACTTAGACACAGAGACTGTGTCTTGGCCAGCTTTCATTCACAGCACCAAGCGGGGCTCACATCTGAGTGTTGTACAGGACAGAAACGTTCCCTAACTAGGAGGTGTAACCATGCCAAAGTTTAACACAAAGGAGAAGTTAATTATTTCTCATAGTTAACCTTTCTTCATAATAATCTCAAGTCCTGTTGACTGCTTTTATTATATTGTAATGTTTGTGTGATAACTGCTACCTCTCTGGTTTTACTTTTGTCTCCTTTTAGGTTTGTGGTTATTGTTGTTGTTGTTTTTAAGATTTATTTATTTGAGAGAGAGAGAGAGAGAGTGAGCATGAGCAGGGGAAGGGGGCAGAGGGAGAGGTTGCGGGAGAGAAGCAGACTTCCTGCTGAGAACAGAGCCCTATGCAGGGCTCTATCCCATGACCCTGCGATTATGACCTGAGCCAAAACCAAGAGTCCAACTCTTAACCAACTGAGTCACCCAGGCGCCTCTGGGTTGTGTTTTTTAATTTGCACAGTTCTTCTTTAATTCTGTGTCACTATTTAAAATCTGACATTCAATAGATAAAGAAGATGTAGGGCAACACGCACGCACACACGCGCGCGCACACACACAGATACCACACAAAGGAATGTCATGCAGCCTTAAAAAAGAAGGAGATCATGCTATTTTCAACAACATGGATAGAACTAGTGAGTATAATGCTAAGTAAAATGAGTCAAACTGTGAAAGACAAGTACCATATGGTTTCACTCATACATGGAATCTAAAAAAAAAAGAATACACAAGTAAACAAAAAGAAGAATCAGACCTATAAATACAGAGAAAAATGGAGGGAGGATGGGGAAAATAACTGAAGGGGAGTGGGAGATACAGGCTGCCTTCCAGTTATAGAATGTGTAAGTCATGAGAATAAAAGGCACAGCACAGGGAGTATAGTTAATGACACTGTAACAGTGCTGTGTGGTGACAGATGGTAGCTACACTTGTGTGCACAGCATGACATCTAGACTTGTTAAATCACTATATTATACACCTGAAACTAATGTAATATGGCATGTCAACTATACTCAAGTAAAAAACTTAAAAAAAAAATCCGAGATTCAAGAAAAAAATGTAAAATCCTATTTGTAGAACACATTCCAAAAGGAGTCATTGATATTCTAAACTTTTCAGTTTCACTGTGAGCGTGGGATACCCCTTCCCCAGATTCTGGGAACTCCATCCCACATCACTGACCCTTCAGCCTTGGGACTGTAGAATATAGGTGAGAGACAGATGAGACCGCTGTCCTGCCCTGCCCCTGCCTACCTGTGAAACCTAGGGCAGGCTACTTGCCTATCTGGGCCACAATCTCCACGTATCTACTGGTCCTGTGACATAGGGTGGCTTTGCAGATGAAATAGGAATGAATGTTATGTGCAGGACCACAATGCTAGCTCACAGTAAGTGCTTTATGAATGTTAGCATGTTTCTCAGATTTGGAGTCCTGCTCACCAAGAAATCACCCAATAGGTTTGCTGAATGAATAAAAGGCCTCCCTTTGACAAGCTCATACAGGGCTATAGTTTACATCCTGTTATCAGTTGCTCACCCTTTAGTGAGAATGAGTTTATAAGATGCTTTACTAAAAGCCAGCGGAAAGGGAAGGTCTTATTTCCTACAGGATGAGAAGACATGTTTAGCAGGAGCATCCTGTGCTGGAGGTGGGAGGCTTCTCTGAATGGGGTGTCCAATTGAGAGGCACAGATGAGGGCAGGAGATGTCCTTCATTAAAGAACCAGCAGATTCACTTACTTGGCAGTTTGGTTGAGGATAGACTAGTCACTATTTATGATGATGGGTGGATAGATTCATCAACAGCAGGGCTTGGAGCATGGTGAGACCCTTAGAAGTCACTGTGACCTAAATTGTTGTTTCTTGGCTCATTGTACAGATGGGACTGAAGATCAGTAAGACTATGTATATAGTTTACCCCAGGTCCTGGTGCTAGGTAGTGCAGGGCCAGCTGAGTTCATTTATTATATTTACTGAGCCCTGATGCTGTGCAAGTCTGATGCTGGACATTGGGACTGAGGGAGTGAGCAGCCTCCCATGATCACTGTCTTTGTGAACCAAGGGTCTAGTTGAAGAAACAGACACTGAGCAAATAAATACATCACTACAAACTGTTATATTACAAATAAAACTACAGGGTGCTATAGAGAATAGATGGGAGATCTGGTTTAGATTGGGTGCTGGGGAAGAAGCAACAAAAGAGATTTGGTGGAAGGTGACATTTGAGCAAATGATGAATGGTCAGAGGTACACAGAGAGAGAGATCTGGGAGTAGCCTGACCAACAGATGGAAGGAAGAGTTTGAGGCTCGAGGTAGTTAAAGCCTGAGAATTAGAATCCTGGTGGTAGGAGGCATGGATGTTTTGGTTAAAGAGAGTTCTTGTGGGGATCCCTGGGTAGCGCAGTGGTTTGGCGCCTGCCTTTGGCCCAGGGCGCGATCCTGGAGACCCAGGATCGAATCCCACGTCGGGCTCCCGGTGCATGGAGCCTGCTTCTCCCTCTGCCTGTGTCTCTGCCTCTCTCTCTCTCTCTCTCTGTGACTATCATAAATAAAAAAAAAAAAAAAAAGAGAGTTCTTGTGGAGCACTGGGTTTCACCATACTTTGGATGAAATGGCCCTCAAACTCTCTGACATTTTTGCTCGGATTTATTTTCATATAGTAGCTTTGGATGATTGATTTGAATGATTTGCTGAATGTAAAAAAAGGCCTCCCCTTTTAGAAAAGAGCCTCTCAGGCTCTGCAGAATTTGGAAGGAAGGTGCCTTAAAGGGAAAACAGTGGTTTTCAGACTTTCATTTTAAGCACAGTTGAGGGGGCTGTGTCTTTAGACTGGCAAGGATGACGGCCAGACTTGCCACAGTAATGGGGCACCCTGGGCACCTTCTCCAGGCAGCAGCCTGGGTGACTCCCAACAGTCCTTCCATGAGAAAACCTACACCAGCTCATCCATGCCCCCTTTCAGGCACACCACTATGCAAGTCCATGCCAGAGGGACAGAGGTCTGTTTCTCTCCTCAGTGGGTTCCAACACCATGTGGATGGCTAGGACTCTCTGGGAGAAGGTTCTTAATGCCAGAGGCCCTAAACTCCAGCAGCCCATTGTCTCAGTGCTGGCACGATGTAAGACCTAGAGCAACATCTTACCGCTTATTGCTGTCTCAGCCAATGTTTACTAGGTTCTTAAGAGCTTGGCATCCTGAGATCGCCCTCACTTGGGGTTTAGGGTGTCTGTTGGGTATCTGCACAGGTAGTCAGTTGTAGAGAATAAAGTTTGCGCTGGAATTCTGGATCTGCCACTGATTTCTCTGCAACGTTGGTTAAAGTTTTCTTTTGTGCCTCTTCTAATAAGAGGATTCCACACTATGCACTGATGGAGGAAATGTGGAAGTGAAAAGATTTAATATGCTTCTCTCTCTGTCTCTCATGAATAAATAAATAAAATCTAAAAAAAAAAGATTTAATACAGTCAAGTATTAAGGCATGTAATATGGTCCCTATGTTCCCTTATGAAATTTCTGAGCACATTGGGCAAAGAAAAAGGTCTTCACTGTCCTGCACACAGCTCCCTCCAGGATGTACTGGGTGGGGGCAGGGGTGGGGCAGGAGGAGCTGGGCTGGATTTCAGCACCTGCCAGGTGACACCTCATCTCCATCTCCACCCCTCCTGCCCAGAATGTGGAGGCCTTGCTAGAACCATGCCGGGCACAATGACTATGCATTGGCTAGAGCTATGATTGGTGCTCCTGCATAGGAATGACGATCCCTGCCCATAGGAAGGAAAGATGGTTCTAGTAAGCATACTTACAAACACCTTGTAAATAAACGTAAGGTTTCATTTTAGTGTAAAGACTCTTAGGAAGTTACAGAATATATTAAATTTAATCAGTTTATACACCTCTTTGGGGTCTGCATCCCATTCCCTGACTAGTTCAAAAACTGAACTAACTTGAGGCACCTGGCCAGCTCAGTCCAGAGGGCAGCGACTCTGGATCGCAGAGTCGTGAGTTCAAGCCCCACGCTGGGCACAGAGCTCACTTTGGAAAAATAAAAAAGAAAGAAAGAAGAAAAAGAAAAGAAGAAGAAGAAGAAGAAGAAGCAGCAGCAGCAGCTAAACTACCCTGTGCAGTGTAAACACGTGCCTTCTTCCCAGGCCAGGGCGCACGCAGCCAGTTAGGGGGACGTGAGGAATTGGGGGCGGCGAGGGGGGCAGACGCGCCGGGCAGCGGAGAGCAGGTGCCGCTCCCTCCCGCCCACCCCAGTCCGCCGGCCCGTGGGCCCCCACCCCGGGCCCCCTCGTACCCCGCCCCGTGCCCCCCCCAGCCCCAGCAGTGCCCCCCGGGCGGGGCACCGAGCTACGGGCGCCTCCGGCCGCCCAGCGCCCCTCCCCGCCCGGGGGATTGCGCGCCGGGTCCGAGGTCGGTCGCTCACCGAGCGCACGCAGCGTCGCTGCCGGCCCAGGCGGTGTCTGCGGGGGGCGCCGCGTCGCTGGCTCGCGGCTGGGCGAGGTTCCGGGGTTTATCTCGGAGGCGGCCCCAGGCCAAGTCCACGGCTGCCGGCTCCGCCCGCGTGGGTGGAGCCGCCCCGGGGCCGCAGCCACGTGGGCCCGCGCTCGCTCCCCCCTTTCCTTTTCTTTCTCCCTCCTCCTTCCTTCTCCTTCTCTTTCCTTCCTTCTCTTCCCCGAGGAAAGAGAAAGGAAGAAACCTCCTTCCCTCCTCCCTTCCTTTTCTCCTTCTTCCTTCCTCCTTCCTTCCCTTCCTCCTTCCCCCTCCCTTCCCTCCGGACACTTCCTTCCGGACTCATCTCCTCCTCCCTCAATCCACCTCTGCATTTGACGCCTTCGTCCTCCCCCCTCGCTCCTCCCTTCCCTCTCTCCCTCCTTCCTTCTTTT